>NW_028259145.1:13115020-13738024 GCF_977971745.1 Zootermopsis nevadensis
CTAATAGTGTTTGTGTAAATGATTAGTATTTCATAAACAATTCCCTAATGAGCGTAAGGCTTCTGTCTGATGATTCCTGATAACTGTTTCCTTCCGTAGTAATGCTTTATCATGTGATTGACCGAGTTGAAATTCACCGATGATCATTCCCCTCTTATCACGAAGTATGAAAAGAAAGGGAGAGACAGATTAGGGTGCAGCGTATTTGTCCGGCTGGCTGACTGGTTTGAGCGGTCATTTGTTAGAAATGGGATTGATCATCATGCGGTCTGTCACCTCACAGTGTTTCGCTATCAGATAATCGTGGCCTGCTATGTGTGGCCAGAGCATTGTTCTGTATGTGTCACGCATCAAGAGGGTTACGCGTACACACATGCACTCTCATGTATGAGGCTCGTCCATTCCATTTGTCCTCGGTAGACACCGCATGCACAAGGACGTAGCAAGTGTTTGTGAGAATATGACGTTACTACCAGAGGCAATACTGCCGCAAACCGTTAGAATGTTAATTAACAGTCGGGCGCAGGATTTAATATCCACGTATTTTACTACAGTAATGAAAATAAATGTTTGCATGTAGCCTAATTAAGCCTCAGGTATTAGAATCTTAAATAACAGACCAGTAGCGTAAATGTTCAACCGTCTTGGTCCGGTTTAATCCAGTTCACATTATCATGCCCTACTTCTTTAATCCGATCTTGGTACCGTCTTCAGTGTGCGTGAAAATGTTCACCCACCTGCGGCTTATGAAGATGTGGTGTAACATTAACCTGATATCAGTATTATGTCTGGCGTTGTTTATAGATGGTCTTCTTCTGGATGTTTGCAAACGTTTCAGATGAACTTAGTTCTTCCAACTTCAGGGTGTATTAAGCCCTATGACAATATTCTCTTCCGAGACGTTGACACACAAAGTGCTGCACGGTGCAACAACCCAGTGGACAGCCTACATACACATCTCCGTTAAAAGTTTATATCCTTTGGCATTATTAAGAACCGGAGATCATGATAACCTCAGAATTTCGGTCTTGGAGATTAAACTCTGAACCTTTCAAAAGCGAAGATTTGATAACCTAGAAGTCGTTGAATTAATTTAAGTGCCCAGGAATCAGTTTTCAATTATGTCTAGTTGGAAACGACTACGATCGGTGGAGACGTATCCTGTTTCGTGTTATTATAGGACATGAGTTCTGGTTTAGTGGTTCCATAGAAATATTGCACAGAGGATGAGATAATATTTCCAGGCGCGTTTAATTGTATCGGTTGAACGATGAAAGTTAATGTTCGCCCTGAATTTAGCTCTCTGCTTTGCCACTAGTTATAACGGGACGCAATACCTCCGGAGAACTGCTCATTGCTGTCATGTAAACTTTGCTTGAAGGGGAGAAGGCTTGTGTCCCGAGTTCGGTCACTACGCTCTTCGTGTATTGTGCATGCTGCGTGCTGGCTGAGACATACTGTAGATGCAGGTTGCATGTTTCGGCGCTACTTTGCCTGGCATGGACGTCATTATTACAAGGTACAGCCTTATCGTAATATCCGTCCACTCCTTCCCTTTCATCCAGGCTCTAAACTACAGCTGTTGTTGAGAATATAGGCTTCCCGATTTATATATGTTTTTATTATTAAATACCGTAAACAACGAGGCTTACGATTCTTGAAAATTTGGCCAGATTTTCTTTTTTTTTGGGGGGGGGGGAGGGGAGACCGACAGTTATGCAGCGAATGCTGTTTTTGGCACTATTGCCCAGTGCATACATGAAAGTAAGGCAGAAATGTGCTCATGTGTTCCACACTAACATCGTTGTCTCAGAAATCTATAGAACGTCATATTTAAATGTTCTGGCGGTGTTGTCTGCACACGCACTCCTAATCATTAGGGCGATTTTGATGATGGAGGCAACAAAGACCTATAAAATATTGGTGAACGTTTACCAGACCACGTGGCGCTACAGCCCAGAAGACAGCCATCTTCATACTCACTGCCGCAAGAACCTCAAATTTTACATATTTGTTGGTTGTTTGCCTGAAACTGAGTGTTTGGAGACAATGTTCAGGGGTTCAAGCCTCCTCAAATTGCCTGGTACAGTGTTAAAGGAAGTGTTTGTGTGACACATGAGTCAGGTTAGATGATATATTAATAAGAGTGTACCAGCGCTTTTCTGGCACGCGGACGATGTTTGCGAATGGCTAGTAGCTGCAGTTGATGGTCTGCTGTCTGAGGCCTCGTGGCCAGCTATCATCGCCCCACCCGCTACAACGCTTGATGATGATGATGTTGAGGATTATGATCGACGGACGACCCGCATGGTGTAGTAGACGAGGTCATTAAAACGTGGAGGTTAGAGCCCCAGAGTGTTGTCGTGGTTTCCAAACGTTTCTGTCTATGCAACTGCAGCGTTTTTCGTCATTAAATTTTACTTCTTCTTTTCTGGAAGCTTAGCCCGAAGCCCTCCTCATACGCGTCGGGTGTAGAGTGGCTCTTTCCCCAGGATAAAGTTGACGGGAGCGCGAAGTCAGGCGATTACATTAATATTATTACCGCGTTTTGAATATGGGGTGAAATCAGCTCTGAATAACGTTTTGAAATGATGAACATGAAAGAATGGTACCAATTTTTTTTTGGGTGGTGGGGGTAGTGGACCGTCCATATTGAACGGAAACGACACTGATCTTGATCCCACGTCACGATACTGAGTTTCAGCTCCCCCTGATGTTATATTTGCATGTGTCACCGTCTTCTTTCTGACTGTGCGACTTGTAGCCTCAGAACTGAGTATGAAATAAAAATGAAACTGTCCATACTTTATTCTTCTTTATGATTATTTAGGGCTGTGATTTCTTCCGACAAAACACAGCTCATAACCATTTTTTCCGGATGCAGGTTTGTAACTGCCTACACGTTAGGCCCACAGTCACGCAACCATACACAATTCAAACTGAAATGACGTAAATTAGACGAATCAAACTACAATCAGCTTCTGCAGCTAAAGTAAGCAATATCTGCTTCGTGTTAGAAACCAAAAGCAAACACTTACCAGAGATTTAATTGATAATTTTATTAGCTGTAATGTGTTATATATATTATGTGGTTATGCACTGGGATGCTTATATATAAGAAGTATTATTATCTGACTACTACATTTTGATGTGGTGATTTTTCATTTTCGTATTTTGTCGTCCCTGAAAGATTTTCTTCCCGTTTCAACGACTGACTTTTAACCATTAAATAGCTGTAATTGTCGTGTGTTATGTTACAAAGCGGAACTGTCGACAAAACAAAATAATTTTACAGAGTTAGATTAGATTTAAGTGAGAGGAAACTGTTGATAAAAAGATCGATCTAAAATTGTGATTACAGATCAGGGGCAGCTTTAAAGTTATTGTTAATACGTTTATAAATTTAGTTGGAGTTTGCTGCATTTTGACTTGGTTTAATTATGTTCCAGAATTATGATGTAACATCTGCACCCTCTTTTCATCGCCTTTCTTTGACTGAAAAATTGGTTTTTAGGATGACAAAGTCAAGGGCGTTGAGATGGATAAGACATGCAGTACGATGCGAAAGTATGAAGTTGTCTTGTCTTCTGGGATGTTGTCTGGTAGAAACACACCGACGATTCAGAGGTGCTTATTGCCTCCATCATCGCCCTAATGATTAACTATCTACACATTTGAGGCATTCAGTATCCATTAAGTGTCTTATTCGAATTGCATGTTAATCTTCATTACCTGAACACTGATTCGAACAGAAATGGGATTAATGGGTAACATATATCATTCGTGATGCACTTCCTGTTAATTTGGTAATTGATGGGATCATTACAATCTATGGCATTAATGTGTGATGCTAGAAACATATTGCTTTTTATTTCTATTGATCGTTGTACCTCACACATTCGACATTATTTCGCATTTCATAACCCCCTCGCTATTCTCTCTCTGTCTCCCTGTTAACGTCAGTTGTAGATTTGACAACTATACGTCATCGTCAGTTTATACTTGTTGTATTTGTTACGATTGATTTTAATATGAAATTATTATAAGCGCTAATTCACAAGTTTCAGGATTAAGAATTGTCATTCCAGATTGCTATGATATTTTTATTAGATTTAAAATCTAGTACAGGCCACTAAATGTGAGCAGAGGTACATATTCTGATAAATCCCTCAAATTGTTTTGCTGTCATCCAATGAATCCTACTCTACTAGTTACAGCTTTCCGCTCTCAAATCTGCGTCAATGTAAGACTAGTGCAGTAAGAGTGGGTATGTATTTAATTAAACTGTGAGCTGTTTTCACTAGTGATGAAAGGGCAGAGAGGGGAGAATTAGTAGGCCTGCTGTGTGAGTGGGAGGGTAAATGACATATTTTGGATGGAAGCAAATACTGTAGCATGCACGGATTGGGTTTAAGGAATTAATAATATGGTATTGTCGGTTTCGGAAGCCTTATGATCTTCTGTCGTTAATGATATAGTCTTGCATTACTCTAGACCTTCTGTTCTGCTCCACCTTCCTTGTCCTTCTCCACGTACGAGACTTTCATCAAGTTGCCGACGCAAGGAATCAGAGGCGGGTTATTAAAACAAAAAGTGAAAAGTAATATTGCGCCGTATATGTATAATAAGCAACACCATAGAACACGCCGTGTGTTTACTAGCTTCTTGAAAACGTAGACTGTTTTCCAGTTTTGCTAAATGTAGGATATATTACTGTGTTTTAATGTGTAGTCTTTATACAAGATCCTACTTCTAGCTTAGTTTCTATTGTGTTGTTGTTGTTGTTGTTGTTGTTAAAACTTTGGATGATGTAACACACATTTGGACTTAAATCAGAAGTTACGTATTCTTAATGCAATTGTTTTACCACTCACAAATTTGCGAGAAAGTTGCCCATTCATCATTAATAGTGATTGTGACTTACACATCTCAAATTTCACAGCCCGCCTGAATTTAATTCGAAAAACATACGTCGTTTTATGCAAGATTAATTTATTTTTGTCGAACCATTATTTTTTTAGTACATTAGAACAAATTATAAACTGTAAATACAGTAAAACTGAGCTCTGGGCAAATTCAAAATTAATTTTAAATTCTTTGTGACCAACGCGCTTTCACTGTGAGAATATTTTCAGAATTCCGATGCTAGTTTCATGACACGATGTGTGTGTGTGTGTGTGTGTGTGTGTGTGTGTGTGTGTGTGATTACGTGGTGTCTTATCACATTGAACGCAACCTTTTTTTACGTTCAGCTGTAAAATCCTTACAAGGACATTACAATGCATCTTGTAGTTTTCTGTAAATCGTATTGTAAAATACAATTTGCATTTAAATGTAGGATTACTTGATAATGTTTATCCCAAGCCTCAGTGGTATATTTCACAGCTACCCTCTTGGGAAATAAGATAAATGTAGTTAGAATATCGCTTTATAAGTATATTAGAAACTGATGTTTTTCATGAGTGTAATAAGTCAGTACTAATTGAGGTCCAGGGTATAGGTCTTGCGCAAGTTATCATCATCTTCGCTTATAGGAAAATTAAAACGCCTATCTGCAGGGAGTAAAGTTACTGGGAACTTGATTTACACTGTCAGCATGTAAAGGAATAAAAAGAATGCAGACAGAAGAGAAGGACGAGAGAGTGGAAAATTGGGTTCAGCTCAATCAACTAACACTGTGGTCTGTGGAGCAGTAGTTTGCAGAACCGTGGAGAATCGCCACAGAAAAGACTGAGCAGAGCACGGAAAGTGAAATGAAACAAAACGAAAAAACAATGTTTCTACAGGAACGCCTTGTAGCCTTCCATTAGAAGTGAGAAGTTTCGACCTCCGCGGTCCCTGTCTTCGGTACGATACTAGTTTATTGCTTGCTATAAGCGTAGCTAATAGGACTGACAGTGGAGTCATCGTCACTCTAGTTCAACGCATCTATAGGCCTAAACATGACATCGTGTGTTATCAGGACAATAACCTCTAAAAGGCGAACGATGGGCTGGGCGTTTAGCTTAGTTGGATAGAAAAAGAATGCATAAAATATTTTACTGTGTACTTCAAACATTTTTGAAAAGAGCCATTTGGAAGACCTAGAAGGTGACGATCGGAGGCGGATATAACTGGTTCATGATGCTGTCCACTAACAGGCTTTGATTTTAGTTGTGTGTAACGTTTCACTTCTTATACCAGACTTTAATTAATTATTTGTGGATTTCTATATTGCAGCTCATTGTATCAAGTAATAAGTGTAATGTGCTTAATGATTTCTGATGGAGGGAACTTAATTACGTAGAATGAAGTACCCTAACAAAAGAGTAGGTAATTAGGCAATTTCTTTGTTTCGGCGCTGACGAAATTAATAGATACGTCGTTCAGAGCTCACTTGGGGGTTATTCCAAAAATGTCGGATATCCTTTTGCCATTCATGAGAAGAAATACAGTGTTCCATTAAAAGTGGAACAAAATAACATTCACGTAATGCAGTAAAGAAATGAAATCAGAAATAGGTCCACCCCCGTGTAATAGACTCCCTCCACATCTCCGTAACACTCGAGTAAAGGTCATCGGTTTTACTAGGCCGTAACATACATGAAATAACAGGCATTTTAAATCTGAGAGAAAATTTTAAGGCGTACAAGTGTGCCTTGTCTGTCAACGTGCATGAAATTTCATATAGCTACGCTATAGTAGTTAAAAGGCTAGCCTGCACTTATACGTGAATCACATGGCCAGTAAGTTATACTCTGCGGTGGGTATTCTGTTGATCTGTTTGATCATGTGCTTCATTGCTGTGGGTTCCAGCTGATTGATGACGGGTACATGACGTCACACCCAACAACGAAATGTGTTTAAGGAAGGTTTATAACGTCTGTTACACAATAAAAAAGGAAGAAAGTTTTAAGATGGAGAAATAAAGATACGAACACTGTAACGGGACCACGGAATGCAGCCACCAAAGTTCCTTCTTCATAAGAGATGCATTGTATAAAAATAATAAAGTTTTTACAGGTACATGTAGGAATTTTATTACCGTACTTTTAAACTGTTCTGATGGGGATATTGGGGTTAATCGTGTGGCTGCTTAAATGTTGGCTGGCAAAGGGCGTTATTAGCTACACGCCGTGTTGAGCGGGAGTCAACCTGTCAGCACTGCGCACCGGAACAGCCCTCACTTGTTCAAGCACGAAAACAAAGTCTTGTTTGGAATAGCAAACAGTATCGCCAACAGCTTTAAAGAAAAGTTCTAGTATTTGTTTAAATGCAGTTGCAAGTAGATCCCCATATGATGAAATTATGCAATTTGCGTGGGCCTACTGTTTTGTGGTGCTTTGTTTTGTTTAGATGCCTGACCTTTTGAGTACACTTAAATGCGGGTACTTGATTGTAGAAGTCGTATTCAACCGGTTCCATAGCTTTTGAGGTTCGTTGTTTATAAATCGCCCGTGCCGGGACTGGAGGGTGAAAGTCTTATAAATTAAATAAAAAAAACAGTTTTCGTAAAGTTCTCTAAAATTACCTTTACGAATTTGTTTCTAAATTATATACATATGATTTTACAAGTTACACATGAACCTAAAGCCGAATTGATTGTTTTGATAAAACATTTATTATGAAATACAGGCTTACTCTGTAAAGAAGCAATGTGGACGTATATCGCTGTATCCTGGCACCAGCTAATGAGGCAGATGTTATTACATTTCACACCTGTTGGAGTGTTAGGAGTAGATGCTACATTACACTGGTGAAGCTCAGTGAAACATTATCAACTTTATTCGTTATGCATATCTGTTCACTCCGGTAATTTGTAGCTGGTGAAGTTTATTACATGACTGCAGCTGGTAGCCAACAATCGAATGATGATTGCGACTTAACACTTATCGAGAAGGAACGATAATGGTGATGCGTGTGAAGCCTTTACTAGATTCGAACTTGGACTGCTGCAAACATTTGTTTCCTGTTTGTGACATGCAGAGAACTTGTAGGCTACACATCGCTCAGCTGTTGGTCAGACCAGTCAAGTACCTGACGCGGACAACGAAACGTGCCTCCGCTGCCATCTGCACGACATAGTACCAAACTTCCAACACATTTTACAAAACGTTCCATAAAAAATGTAAGACATCAAATACATAAAATGTAATATTTGTCATATTTTATGGTGTTGTGTTCTCTTGATACCCGGACTTGAATATAACTCCACAACTTATTGATAAAGTTTTTGAAAAGTTTCTTATTTTCTTTTAATTCTCTATCGTCATGAGTGCTTGAAGGTTTCAAGTTTGTGGAAGTTTATGTCAGTTTGTGTCAAGAGCTTTGTACGTATTGAAATAATATTCGCGTAGAGTAATCATTATTATTTGAATTATACCACTGTCAGTTGAAGATCGTCGTATGGACTGGACAAGCCAGGCTCTCCAAACCGCTGCTTATACTATAAACAAGTGAAAGCATGCAATAAAACAAATTTGAGCATGAAATTTTAAACAAACACATATAAAGACTTGTTAATATGATACAGGCCTATTATATCTTACTGTAGCCTATTATATTTACAAAGTTTATCCCGTCTTAGGAACAGTGTAAATTTTAGGAATAATTGGTTCAAGAACAAAGCTTAGGTAATGTAGATTTTAAGGCCTGAGACCGCGAATTATGCTTATTTGGCAGCCAGATTTTGCAACTGCCCCTTTTGGCAGAGATGAAAGTAGGCCTACGTCAATGCGGAACCAAGAATTCGATCGGACCGCAGCATCATTTACCCTATTTCTTACTGGAAAGAGCCTTTGTCTTGTCTTTTCATACTTTTGTGTACTTCAGGTTTACTTAGGTAGTTATTTGCATGCAAAAAAGGCCTATGTGATTTTGCTGTGGCGTTGCTAGCGTTTATTTTTCTTCTCTTCAGACACGCTGCTTAAGTTCCGCCAGTCGTAATAACTATAATAATACCCTTATTACTGTTAGCACTTTCACACCGAGGCTTCCGGGATTTAATGACAATTTTTTACACGAATATTTCTAGGCTATGGTTCGAAACCTCTCGCCCACTTTCCTCCACGGGCGACATGCTTCAGACTACGAGCGTGACTTAAATCCATGGGCTGTGTGAGTTGTAGTATGGAGGTACGTTAATTATTCCCATATCACACTATTTCAGATAATTTAGCCTGAAGAGGGATGGAATGGCACTTAGCTGGAGCACGTTACTTTGTTTAGCTTCGTAATCTGTTCTTATGACGAGCTATTATTAGGATGATCAAATCAAGGAGGATGACGGATGCATACAAAATTTGGGTGGAAATGTTGGAGGGAAGAAACAACTCAGAAGACCTAGACATAGATGGGCGAACAATGTTAAAATTTATCTTAGGGAAATGGAATTGGCGTGGATTGGATTAATCTGACTCAGGATGTGGATCAGTATCATGTCTCTGAATATGCGGTAATGAACCTTCGGTTTCAATAAGAGACCGGAAATGTCTTCACTGGCTGAACGTACTTTCAGCTTCCCTAGAAGGACTCTGTTCTTTGGAGTTGGTGTAATTAGTTATCATGTGACTAATATAAAATAAAAGAAGGTTAAGAGCTCTGACTGGCTGTAAATTGATACTTATTTCCTTAAATTGAGACTAAAGTTGATGAACCGTCACATTTTGTTGATATAGTGACCGCAGTTGTACTTTTCGACACAGAGTACGTTTTTTTTAAAATGTTTACAACGAATTCTTAACGTATAATTTAGCGAAATGTTATAATCCAGCGGAATCTGTTGTAAAACTGAAGGAAATAAATGGAAAGCAACCCAAATCTTTTGCAACACCACATACGACTCTACGTATTTTATTCGCCGGCAGGAGTTTCAACATTTAGGTTGAGCGTTTGTGTAATATTACTGAATCAATAGATTCTGCTTCTGTAATCTCCAACCCTGTAGTTCAATATAGTTATCCATCCATATTCCGTTAAGCTACCGACAGTACATGTCGATTTTTTTTAGCAATTCCTTTGGCGCGTCTTACGTCACAATCATATCAGTCGGCTCTATTGTTGCTGTATCGGCAAATAAAAAAATAAGAGGTTATCAGTGTGAGTTTAGAACTCTTGAACCACAGAACGGATATTCTTGAATTTCTATAATGGATAGTTTTACTAAAATGTCACTTCACTTGAAGACCTGCGTGTGTTTCGCTGTCGAAAGTTACTGGGCGAGAATCCCCACCAGCGGGATTCCCGCGAAAGTCATCTCCGTCCGGGGAATTCCCGGCCATACACAACGGCTCATTCTTTCCAGTTGCAAAGTCTAACTCAGCACATCCAAGAAATATTCTTATTTATAAATGGCAGCAGTAGCCAGCCTACTTCCAGTTGATTTGTTCCGTCCCGCCGCTGAATTTTAACAAGACGCTTCAAACAGTTCAATTGAGGCTCCCGACAGAGCGAAATGAACAACCTGGTTTCACTCTCATATACTCGATTACCCTCTTTGACCGTACATTAATCTCCCAGTAGCTAGAAACCAGTGATCGAGGAGTGACCAGTCACTGTTGCCTGGAGCAGCCAGCGTGCGGTCTTTGATGGCCAAACTCCTTGTAAGAATCATTCACCGTGTTCAATCACCCTAGTTTCTTTTCTTTCTGTCTTTTATAACATCGTAAATAGTGAGAGGTGTTCTAAGGATTTGTGCATCACAAGTTATACAGTAGCAGTTGCTTGTTCTGTACTTTAGAAAGGTTTCAAGCTCCGGTTTGTTGTATGCTGCATATATATATAGAATAACGTCTAGGTTACTTTTAGTTCAGATACTGTACTCGTTTTTATATGAGAGACGAAATTATTTAAGAACTTACAAAAGTATATATAACTTCAGCCAACGTTTCGGAAAATATTGCATCCTTTGGCTAAATATTTATTTGAAGTTTGATATCGAACTGTTAACTACACACGCTGACGAGCTGCTTCAGTTGGCACACCTGACAACATGGCACACGTAGGTGAAGTAATTCCTTCAGAACTTTACGTAACAGCAAAATTATCCCAAGTCTTGGTAATTGTGTATCATGAATGCTCTAGTTACCGTTATAGTAATAACGTGTACTAATTTAACGTAAATTATTCTCTTTTCATACCCAACGAGCTGTCGTTAAAGATAGACTGTATTCTGGAACAGCCGGATATGAAAGAACACGTGTAATTGCGTGTCTCCATGCACGCGCGTATTTGTGTGTGATATTAATGGATATGGAACACAAGTTTAAAAATGCGATGATGGTACAAATGGTTTTATGTATAACTTTGTATAATTTCTCGACTCTCTTCAATACGACTTACAGCACAGAATCATTAGTTCTCTGTGGTTGATATTTGTTGATATTTAAGACATTGAGGTCCAAGACGATACTCTCGAATTACATTATTCTAGATCGATAGAAACTGCCACTGCCAAGGGTTTCATGAACATTCTTTAGTTTTTATTCTTAAGAAAATGCTTAGGACAACCTTCGTGATCAAATAATATTTTACGCTTTAGGCTGTATGCGTACTTCCATCATGTTTCCAGCTGTCCGGAGAATGTGAAAAAGCGTCCTCACAAATGCTTTTTTCTTTCGGATTGAATCTTGATCTGTGGGTTATATAATGATGGAGATGTTACGTAGTTTCAAATTGCATTTAAAAATTATGATAAACGATGAATTGGTTCGGATTTGGGAAGAAATAGTCGCTGCCTATTTTAAAGCGTTGTGACTTTTATTAAGCTGATTAATTTTGAGAGATACTAAGAAACTTTGTCAGGACAGCTTCTATTTTAAATTTACACGTACCGAATGAAATTGTGAGCGCGATACCTCTGAGCACACCTACTCTGTTTACTGCACATTATCTGAAAAAGTTTTATTTATGCTACCGGTAGAATAAACATAAGTTTCTACATACTGACGGAATATTATAAGGCAAAATCACGCTGAAAGGCGATTTTGATTCTAAGAGGAGGTTCTGTTTAAATAATAGAAAAAGGAAAGTTGCATTTGTTATTCACAAAGAGGCTTTTCCATTGACCAACGCTCATCTAAGAAACATTTACAACTATTACGATTCGAAATTGGTGGTCATGAAATGGAGGCTAACAATCGATTGTGTAGCCTTCATGTTCAGAACATTATTTTTATTTCCAAACAGACGTATTTAAATAGTTTTGTCTTTTGAAGTACCATACGGAGACAGAAAAATTTACCGAAAGATTTCAGTGAGCTCTGAAATATGTTTCAATTCTTTTCAGGCACGTTCGCAACTGAAAGTTAATGAAGCGTACATCGTTGAGTTGTTCATGTCTTTCTGTCCACACGTTACAACCCGAGGACCGCTGAATTGATTTTTATTAAATTCTATGTTTGGGAGTATTACTGGAATTTGTCGGCACATTCCAGTTTAGGCTAAAACCGGACGAGTGTAGTGGGTTCTTTAGATTAAATATACATGCCTACCTGTGAGGCAGTGACTTGGGGAATCCTTAGCCATCCGAGCAGTCACATGGGTGAATCTTTCGTGATGACGTCATAAAGCAAAAAAAAACGCGCACTGGTGACTGCCTCAGACTGTTCTGACGTCATTGGTGCAATTCACAAAGGTCTTTCATATTCTGGCAAAGCTTCCAGAATTATTACGCTTTGCGTATGTGTCTTACCTTGATTTTATTTTGGAAGAATAATTTGATAGTTTGTTTTTGCAATTCTTGCCATTAAAGAGGCTCTAACGTTGAAATCGGTTTTTATGTCGTCAGTAACTGCTGTCGTGTGTTTGACGAGCGTCAGGATGGGCTTTTGTCTGCATTCACATGAAAATCTGTTTATCCCTCAGTTAATTTCCTTATGGGACTGCCTGCCATGTTCCTTAATATAACCCCTTTTTTGTGATGTGTGTGTGTGTGTGTGTGTGTTTTCTGCTCTCTAGGGACTACGCTAACAAGTTTATTGCATGTCTCCGGTCATTCAGGGTTTCCTACACAACAAGGGGAATTTTTGAGAACGAAGAATACCTCAGATCATAGCAGTCCATTACAGAAGGAGCCGTCGTTTGAGAGACTTTTGATTTTGCTTCTGAATATTCAGTTTTTGCGACTGGAAGTGCCAAACTGACTGACGGATTTATCGACATCATTCAGCCTTTGGAATTTTTCATAATTCTTAAACTGTGTTTTATGTATAGAATCCGAGAAAGGACATTTCTTTATTGTACAAACTTATCATGTTGCCGCTACTCTTATTATTATGGTACTATGTTTCTGTTGTTGCTGCAACCGAAGTGAATGATTTTTATGACGAGAAACGGAACTAGCGGCCCAACCATATTTTTCATAACACAGACATCAGCACTCACCCACAGACATAAGTAATCTTTGTCTTAGGTTATGATTCTAATAGCCAGTCTTGACTAGATGCGCCATTATTCGATGTGGGAAACAACTCACATGAAATACTTGCGGTGGCGACTCTGGTAGCAAGACATGCAAACGAGGCTGTGGTGGGAGTCTGCAATTAGGCGGTCTGTTTTATATTGGTGTGTTTGGTAGAAATCTGGCTTTGGTTACCGTGAAGATATTTTCACATTATGAAGACATTTATAAATGTTTACTTTCAGAACGCTTTTGCAAAGTTGTTGCTGCAAGAAAATCAATACTGTTCGATACAGAAATTATTTTATTCCCGTTACCTTTGACGGGTCATACGCCATTGCTAGTAATATGAGCTGAATTTGGATATGGGGCTCTGTACATGTCTGTTATTTCCACACTTTGTCTGTAATCCATGTATCAGAACATTAGGAATTACAACGGGCGAGGGTGCCATCCTTTTGCACACAAGTTTTGAAAGGTATTATTGATTGTTTCTTTCGTTGTTAGAAAATAGAGCTGTTGGTAAAGAAGAATCTGCCTAACAATATGATTTATTTGCAAGAGAATATAATAAAGAAGTACAAATGAATGCTTTCTCACAAAAACACAATGTGCAGCTTGCTGTCAAACCAGTTTGATAGAATTGTGCTTGGAATGTTGAAATAACCTGACCAATAAACCGCTTGAATTTAGAGATTGGAATCTCCAAACGTCGCAAAGGTTAGCCTCTCCACAGAGGTTTGCTAAATGAAATTTCAGGTTCTCACACCGACGAATGTGAAGATGAGTATATTCTGGATTGTGTCATGTATTCTGGTAGGAATTCAGTGATCTTTACTGCCTTCATCATCAGGACAAATCTCACGAAAGTCGAATGTAATATTTATATATCCAGAGAAATCGGATATACTTAATGTTATATTGTATTTAATAACTGAAGAATTGCTTATGTATTTTTTTAGGGAAATTGAACACCCATGTATTACATTAACATATCTGGGGTTGTTGCAGTGTTCCTTTGGTGTAATATAACTAATACAGTATTATACTGATTAGGATCCCAGAATTTTTTTCTGGCATTGTAGTTTTGACGAAGTGAGAGTAGGACGGGAAGTACGAAAATTGTGTGGCAAGTTATTGATTTAATTTTGTCGTGTCGTCTCGTAGCGTGTCATATGTAATAAGCTCACTTCCTCTGTTTAAGGTCCCTGGTTGATGTTCACGATATACATCTGCATGCAGTAAGGTACCTTTAAAGAGCTCTCACTGTATATTACATGCGTTCCTCCTCTTTCTTTCAAGTGGTATTTTCTTATCGAGAAATTATTTTCTCTTTACAACAGTCCACACTTAACTTCTGCGAACATGCGGGTGTAGTGAGGCCGGCCGGAATCTGAATTCAACCCCTTTTAAGTGCTGGAACACTCGTTTGCCTTACTTAATCTATACCTTGCATTAACAGACAAGCAGGAACAAAGCGCAACCAACACATGACGACTCGAATAAGTAAGAGGACGTCCAGTGTGTGATTCTTTTCATTCGCTGGCATTAAAAGATAAATTGTTATTATTGTCTCTCGTTAGTTTGCAATTATTCGATGATCGTAAGAATCTCTTTATGATATTTTTCTTATTTCACAGCCTTGTTTTAGATGTGACAGGTAAGAGGAACACTAGCGAAATTTTTCTTGTGTCCGTTTAGATTGGGGAAAGGTACTGTCTAATTCTGAGTGACGGCGAAGTATAAGAATAATGGTGTAAGAAAGAATGCAGTGGAATTGTTCCATTGCTCTACTCCTACACGGCATTAAAACCCGAAAGACCACTGTCAGTATCTTCCTCAGTTATTATATGGGGATATTCCATTTAATAAATGTTTGCGTTTGCCCTTACTTCCAAAATACGCAATGTATGTCTGTAATTGTTCCGTAAAAGGACTTGAATTGCATTCGGTTATGGTCGGGTTCGAAACCCGACCGATGTCACCAATATCAGTAATAAAGTGTCAGTATTATGACAACCGATAACGTGAAGACGTGAGTAGAGCCGTTTCTCGAAACGTCGCTTATATCAAATGTACCTCAGACAATGGACGTCGAACACAGTGGTCTTATAATAATATCTATTTTATGTGATCCTCGCAATTTGCTTTCAGCAGGAAGTTTAAAAAATGACAAAGTTTGGAAGATATATTTAAATGATTCTCGTTCGTTTATCTGTTATCATTGTGGTACCGTAGACGGAGATAGACAGACGACATACGTAGTTGGAAGGCGGGTTCCACGCCGTACATCCCCTGCATGCGTTCCTGAAGGCTCCCAAGGTAGCGTGCTTGGGAGCCATAAAGTTTGTACTAATTGGCTATCACTTTGTATGTTATGTACGCAAACCGGCTACGAGCACTAGATGCCAGTACACATGCAAATGAACGTACAGGCGGCTAGGCTCCTCCTACCCTGCCCCAGACAACATACGGTTTAACAATGTTGAGTGTTCTGTGCACATATGAAGTGACTTATTACCTTCCAGGCTTACGGAATGCTGACAGCACGGGTTCTATCTTCACAGATCTCCCATCACAATAACGCTTGTTAGAAATGTTCATCACAAACAGTTGTTGGAGATTTTAAATGTAATGCAGTCTTTGTAAGTGAACGTCATTTATTTTTAATGCCCTTTGATTCAGTTTCAAAAACAATCAAAACCTCCACCACGTGAATTGAATCTTTTTTATACTTCTGCATATTTTATGAAAGTTTCTGTATATGTGCGCAGGGTTTTTTGTGTTTAAAATTATCATCCTCTTGCCCCTCATCACAAATAAAATAATTTATGAACCGGTTTGCAGATCTAAACAAACTGTACATTCAGGTGTTGCTTTGTTTAAACGTAAGAGCATCTATATTTCAGTTCAGTTCAGTTCTGGGACTGTGCTCTGTTTTGCTTATCGTTTAGCTACACATTAATTTTTATTTGTTAGTTTTGGACAATGTGTTGGTATCGCTGTATTATTAATAAACTCTATTCATTGTTGTGAAGACTGTTTCTCTTTCGGCCTTGCTGCCGACATCTGTTATTGTCTCCGAAGGATGGAAATATCAACGAACTATTGTGTACCCTACGATTACAAACTTATGTTTAATTCGAAAGATAAAGACGCCTATTTGACCCTTTGATTCAGATTGAACTGGTTCTTCTCTTAACAAGTCACAACTGTTTGAAGGTTTCTGACAGTGGTGTAAAATTGATTTTGGATTTTGTCGTTTAAATTATAAAATAAAAATGTTTCGAAAGCTTGACTCTGCTTTCGTTGTTAGGTGAGAAAAGGGAAGAGGACAGAAACTTGTATGTTATGTTGTGCCCCCTGATTTAACGAGCCTGAGATTAGGCCCTGTACATCTGTTCCGTGATTTCGGTAGAAAGAAGTCTGCATAAAGTCGGTAGGAACTTCATCTCAGTAACTGAAGTGGCATTGCCTAGAACAATTGCATTTGGTTCTCTCATTTATCGTGTACGAATACTATACATTGTACTACAAACGATTATTGAGAATGCTAATGATTAACTCATTTTGTGTACGTCTTCAGAAGTTACACTTGTGTGTATTACTCATTTGATGAACAGCAATAAATGCAGAACGTATCTCGACACCCATCACCAGATGCAGACATTCGAAGCGGATAAAGCATTCATGTCACCCGCTAATTGTGTTTAATTCAGCCTAATTCCTTAAAGAAATATCGTTTGTGCCACCGAGAATGTTGTTTTAGGCTTTTTATGTCGGTGTTTTTCTTTGCCCCCCCCCCCCCCCCCCTCACTTTGCGCACAAGGAGAAGCTTTTTAGAGCCGGTTGTGAGTCTAAATTAAGACGCACGAATGTTCATTCCATCATACAACGCCTATAAACCTCAAATGTAATAAATAAAGCGGCTCACTTTCGATTTATCTTGTGTACTAGCACACTCTAATTAAAATCACGGCTTCCCTATAATTATTGAGCACATGACTCCCTCTGCCTTCGTTTCACCATTTGGCCGACCATCCATCTTGGAGCTTCCATTTTGTCGGAAGCGTTTTCGCTCCACACATCTCGTCAAAGGTGTTGACCAAATAAATTAATTTAAAGATTTATAACTTATATAATACTTCATAAGAAAAAGTTTATGTTTCGTTCATTTACTAAATACTTGATTAGAGGAGGGTTGGCCCCAGGATCTTATCTTGGTTGTTGAATGATCGCTGATTGCTTCTTCGGAGCTGCTGACTTCACTACGAAATAATTTTATAGACCTGCTCCCCCTCATGTTCCTTTTCGTTAACTTGTTTACACAGGTTTTTAGTGCTGTTTGGAGGTGTGATTTTTGTACCCCCAGTCCATCAGGCACGTGGTCTTGGACCGCTGGATGACACGTTGCTGTACTCCTAGGTGTTGTAATCCGCATGAATGGTCTGGGGTAAACTATATGAGGCTTCCCATGAACACTAATGGGCTATCCTCTTACATTGTAAATGTTTGTTTAAGAACCCCCGCTGATGCATCCCGTTACTGTCCGTATGGGGAGAACGCTGATCGAATTGGGACCGGGGGGGGGAGGTTAAGTTGTTATCCCGAAATTAATCATGATTTTAATAATAACCATTGCTTTAAATTTCATGATGTACTATGTACCAGAGCGGTCAGTGAAATTGATCCATTTTTAGTTTACGTTTATGATTTATCTGGTAGTTATATACTTATGAAAATGAATTTGTACAGGTTTTGAACATTTTTAAATAACCTGTAGGCACATGCCGTGTAGTAAAATATAAACCATTAGTAAACTTTGCATATAATCCAGTGGGACTAACCCCCGATTTTTAAACCATCAGTAAAACAGGGATTAAAATGTACTTGTGAGAATGTGTAGGATTATTGATATTGTTGATCATTTTATACGAAAATACATCGCCGTCAACCTTTTACATGAAGATTTCTGTCTTGCGCTGTGTAGTATGGTAGATGTTTACCAACGTTTCAGAGGTCATACTGCCTCCGTCATCAGGGCGATCGCTGAATGAAACTGGATTTGAACATTTGCTTTATTACTGCCATAGCTCTGTGGTAATTTAGAAATTTTCAGTATTTTCTTTTTCGTTTTCGTTTTCGTGTCTGATATATTAACCGAGATGTTTAAAATAATTTAGTTGTTGAATATTTTGCTACAGATGTACACATTTTGGTGCAAGTCGAGTCTTTTCCTTAAGAAATAATTATTGTAGGCTTAACTTTATAAATTTGCACGTTAACGCGACCAGCCTTTTTAAAAGTCCTCAGAAAATGTCATAATAACAATAATATGTTAATATTGCCGTAATAGTAACGTGCTGCAAGAAAATGTTTAGCATTAACAGAAGAATTGGAGGACCAAAATTGAGGCTGAGGATCTCCATTGAAGAATAACATTTGACGTACATTCAATCCCCAAAACCACTGACAATAGACAACGTGCTCAGTAATGTAACATAAAGTATTAAATAACACAAAATAATAATAAACTTTGGCCGAACAGTATCTTCATGCTCTAAGCCTGTGGACACTTGGAAACATCACTCAGAACTTCGTAGCCCCGGCAGTGAACTGGCCGGGCGTCATGACCTGGTCGTTGCCTTGACACCAGCCTCAAACCTTGCTGATTATCATGGTACCTGTATTACACTTCCTTCAGGTCTCGTGCTGTGCATTGCTCAGTGGAATTAAAGTCATTAGAATACCAGGTGACCCACCTACTTTTCCTGTTCGTTATGTAATTCGAAAACACTCCTCCCGCTCCATCGTCTGCTGCTATCACAGTTTCATTTCTTTTAAATGCGCAGAATGTAGTCGGTACTAAATGCGTTCAATTATGGTGTGTTCTAATTAATTTACAACAGGCACTAAACACTGGCGTAGACTATGCGTTATTGCCCTTTTGTGATGATAGTAGAGCGGTAAGGAAGGTTTGAAAGAATTTTTGGTACTTAGTATGCGGGTTACATTATGTATCCTTCCGCTGTACCGGAAACTACTTCTGTTATAAGTAATTAATTTCATCTTTTTCGCATATCATGGTACAGTTTAAACACGTTTGTGTATAATTGATCAAAATGTAATAGAAAGAAATGGCAGAACTTCCTGCAATTTATAGACATAATGTGTCAGGTTCTGTTACACGCGGTATTCCGAGTTAATTTTATCTCCTCGAACAGAAGAAATTTTACTAACCTTCTCTGCTTCCACCTGCCTATTTTAAGGGTTTTCACTTTCAGTGTGATAGGTGATGGCTGTATGAATGTCGTCGTCGGTTTTGTTTCAAACAATATATTCTAGTCGTTATTACTATAATACCTAAATATTCACTGTCTTATCATGATCGTCTGACAGTTATGTATGTAAATGCATGTTTTCTCACATCTTACTTGCCCGTATGAACTACTTAAATGATCCGGGTCCAACCACTGAGGCTTGCTTCTGTTAAATGTAAGAAATTGTAAAAAAAATAGAGGCCCTCCTTATATTTTCATGGATATAATGGCCATCTTTATAGAGCAGGGTTCTTGTTAGGAAACCGACAGTATCTTAGCCAGCCCAGATGTTCCCCACCTTTTTAGGAAGGTTATTTTAGCGTCTTCAGAAAATCCCGCTGCTAATCCGCATTGTGACTCCATGAACTAAATCCACACATTTCTATTTTAATATTATTCTGTTCTCTATACATTTGTTGCCCAAGTGGGACAAAAAGAGAGCACAAAATTATTCTGGAGAGAATAGCTAACATTTGAAGTGACACCAAGTGTGGATCTGTATACAACTCTTCAGTCTAAATAGATGGTTATTGCTCCTTCCTACTCAAGTAACATCAATTCATCAAAACTGAATTTTTTTTTCATTGCGAAAATTGCAGGCTTTAAATTGCTCGGCGCTGTTCACTGTTATTAATTACGGAGTTTCTGTGCCATAGACGTTTATATTAGTGCATAGCTACTTGCTGTATACGACTCTATATACAGAACAAAGCCGTTATTTTTAAAAGAGGTGTATTGTTTTAGAATTTCAGTTCCCGTTAACTTTTCTTCTTTTTTGAAACACAATTTGAAGCTGTCTGGAACCGTTTGCTTGACGTTCAGAGTGTTGAAACGTCCCACCAACAAGCTTATTGTAATAACGATGATAATGCTCTTACTCAAGTGTGAATTGTGTTCACTTTGCGTTTAGCAAGTCATTTCCGAGACTTGGTTTGCTCTTTTTTAACAGAGGGCGGGGGTTGTGAAACATCGTCAAGGGAGGAAGTCTGCTAGGGAAAGACCATTCTCTCTTTTTATCGACCTGTTTTTAACCAACCCCCCTCTCTCGCTCTCGTTCTTTCAAACTATAGGACTGCGTGTTGTTGTTTGCTTATTTTCTCCCCATTGAACCCCCATGAAACCCCCTCAGCCCTTGTCTCTTCTCTTCCTTCCCCTAACGGAAGAGACCCGCCTATACGCTACTTCGTATGACGTAATGCGTCTATTGATTTTCCGCTCAGGGCACAGCTAACAGTTGCTGTAGGTGGCGCGCAGTGTCTGAGCCCCTTCAATCGAAATATGATCTGGCCTATTGCACCTGCGTCCATACATGAACCGGCGTTCTGTTTAATATTTCGTCCCCTGAGGTCAAAGGATTCTACGAATTTTATAAGCAGTAACATTTTGCAACAAATAAATAATGTAACATGTGTGCTGTTAACCAACTCCATGGAGCAAGTTATTCTTGAGAAGCCAATAGTCTCACTTCTATTGAAGAAATCATCCGTTTTTTTTAAGAAATGAAATTCGAATATTCATTATCGTGTTCAGAAGACCCCCGACCGTTGTGAGGCGGATGAATACAGTCCGGACTAAGCCACTCTGTTTCATTAAGACCCATTTTGATATCCTTCCCTCTGTGCCTTCATCTTCCAAGTGGTGCGTGCCTTTGGATAAGAATCTTGGACCTACATCTTATCGCTTGCCTTACGCGATCCTCCTTGATTCGACAACTCTGTTGGTGAAGAACCTCATTTGGCCCATGCAATTGTCTTCAGCCGCCGGTCAACATTTTCTTCCCAGCTTAATGTTCCTTGTTCTCTGTGCTTCGCTTACTGAGAGGGACCAATTTCAGACCCATACAAAACAGCAGAAGAAATTATGGTATTGCATATTTTAAACTGAACGGTTTTGACGGCAAATGAAGTATTCTGAAGTGAATGGTAAGACACGTGACCCGAATTTAGTCTTCTCGTTATTTTTTGTTGCTTTGCTATAAGAAAACTGGAATGCGTCGATAAAAGTAAAACTACCCCTTTTTCCAGATGTTATGAAAATCCGTTTGGCCGTTCTCAAGTTTTTACGTGCGTACAGACGGACGGACGAACAAAGAGAGTTTTTGAATGGACGATGTGTTAGGATGTAGGGTTTGAGGTAATCACGGAGGTGAGTCCGAAAATGGCAGTCTTCTGGGTTGTAGCGCCGCGCCTCCTTCGTCAGGGCGATGAGTCATCTTCCTGATGTGGAGGCAGCAATGACCTCTGAAACGTTGGTAAACTTCTATTAGACTACTCGGCGCTACAACCCAAAAGATATCCATCATCTTCTAGGATGCTGACGAGTTTCAGAAAGAGGAGTAAAATTAATATAAATTCTCTGGATATGCAATCTTGTGATCAAAATTGTCATCTCTGATCTCTGTTTCCTCCATCCTCTGTGATTAACAATTGATCTTTGTAATGAAGGCGCGTTGTGTTTTCTTTGAGGTAAGAATTAAATGTTTAAACATTATTTAGACGAGCTTTGGCTTCAGATGATTAAAAATGACATAATCGAATTTTCGTATTTTTTTGAGAGGTAAACGAGCATCGTGAGTTCGGAAGGAACTTGTGACTTTCGTTTGCGGCCGTAAGCAATTGATCGTAGATAGGTTCTGTCCGTGACCAGAGTTTACTCTACGGATGGCGATAGAATGCTGAAATAAGCGAGAACAGATGCAGGTTAAAGAACACGGAAAACAGTTATGCAACGTAATGACCTATTTTAGAGTACGCAGGTGTAATTCCAAAGTGGTTTCTATTGCATTTAATGGCCTTGTGTAAATAGTTTCTGCTTCAAAATCAATTGTGTCTGAATGCATCTTCGTGCAAATACTTCCTACAAAACGACAGTAAAATCAATTAAATTTAGTTGTAACGTAATGTTGTGTTGGAACTTACGATTTATATTTCATTTAGCGTGAAAGAACAAAACACGTGACGTTTCCTTCCGTCTTGTCCGAAGATTAAAAAAAATACACGAAAAGCTTTCCAGGAATCCGTTACTGTCATGGTTTGAGTTTCATCTTAATCACATGATTGGGTTGTATTTAATTTATTTTAATTTATCTGATATCGTATGGGGTAGGTATATGGATAATAACAGCTGACTTCAGACTTGTTGAGTGTCCAACAGTTAAAAGTATGCCGAATTTCACTAAAATATTTTGTAAGTTAGAAAGTGAAAGGAATATAAGTATTAAAAAGAACTATAGATGGATGAATGTGGATTGGACTCACCTGGCTCAGGATGGATTTTGGTGGCGATATTTTGTGAACATGGTAATGAACCTTCTGGTTCCATAAGTGGCCGAACATTTTTTCACTACCTGAGAGTACTTTCAGCTTGTTACTCTGATCCGCGAAGTTGGTTAATTAGTTATGACAGGTCAGGAGACCAATTCATTTATCGTCTTCTAACTCATTTTAAATAATTTATTCCCCACAGCTTCATTCTTTTTACCCCTTTGCAATCCTAACAACAATACCGTAAGTAGTATGTATTGTTATTGAAATAGTTTACATTTTTGATTGTGGCAGGTTTTTTACATTTCAAAATATAACGCACATATTTGTAAACGAGGGGCCTGAAATGTTTGTAGTTGAATCAGAAATGGCAGTTCACTGTTAAGACATTGAGAATTGTGATTATTAGACGGCACTTGACCGGAGGCTGGTGGTAGAGGGCGCGGCCACACAGGACGTCTATCAACTTCTCAAAAAAGTGGGAGGGCGCGGCAAAGGGTGACAGAGTCGGCGCACAGCGCATTGCCAAAAACAGTAGATTTGCGAGAACGCTGTCGGTCGGCTGGAGGCGAGAGAGAGCGAGCGAGAGAGAAGTGAACAAGTCTGGAAACCAATCTCGGAATGGCTGTCCCGCCATCTTGAATGCAATCTTCTAAATTGGCATCACCATTCATCCCGATTTTAACGGTGCTAGTGTGTGTGTGCAGTGCATTTGCCACCAACGGCAGTCGTCGGTATGACTCTAGACATTTTAGCGATTGACATTCACAGAGTTGCAATGTTTCTGTATGAAATTACTGTCACTTCTGAATTAATTTTCGTATAAGTAATACAAATAAGAGAGGTGGAAACTTAAACTGTTGTATACTTTTGAACTGTTTCATACTTAAATAATCATTCCTGATATCTCTGCTTTGAATCTCATGTAGGGTACAAATTGTCTTCATATGTAAAAAATAACTAATTCTGAAGGTGCTGAAAATTCCATCCCTTAATTCTTGGGTAATCCTGTCACGATTTGCTCAGTAAAGAAATGCTTGGTGAATTTCGAACCATGTGATCTAGCGATATAAATATTTGTGAAGATTTCTGTCTTCTGGGTTGTTGCGCTGTGTAGTCTGGTAGATGTTTACCAACGTTTCGGAGGTCATACTGCCTCCGTCATCAGGAAGATGAGTATGAAGATTTCTGTCTTCTGGGTTGTTGCGCTGTGTAGTCTGGTCGATGTTTACCAACGTTTCAGAGGTCATACTGCCTGCGTCATCAGGTCGATGGAGTATGAAGATTTCTGTCTTCTGGGTTGTTGCGCTGTGTAGTCTGGTAGATGTTTACCAACGTTTCGGAGGTCATACTGCCTCCGTCATCAGGAAGATGATTATGAAGATTTCTGTCTTCTGGGTTGTTGCGCTGTGTAGTCTGGTCGATGTTAACCAACGTTTCAGAAGTCATACTGCCTCGCGATCGCCCAGATGACGGAGGCAGTATGACCTCTGAAACGTTTGTAAACATCTACCATACTACGCAGAAGCCAGAAATATTCATACTCACCGCTGTGAAAACCTCAAATCTTACGTAAATATTTGTGGTTTATTTGACGATGCTGTCACTAGTTCATGCTATATTGCGCTGAGTGATTAAAAATAGTGTATTGTAAATATTATGTAAGGGATCGATTGTGTTCTGATTTAAGGCATTTGCATTCTCATCAGTACTTAATGTTAATCCTCTGAATCGACGAGGGCAGATTGAAGAGCAACGGAGTGAGATGTGGCTCACCGCCTGTCTGCTTCCCTTGCCGACCGGTGGGACTGTCAGCTGTCGGACGTTTCTCATTCGAGCATTACGATGGTACCTCTCTTTACTCCGGCTTTGTTAAGATCGTAGTTTCTCCTTTCCTGATATGCGTATCAGATTTAAAACGCAAAGCGTTCTCCTGGGTTTTTGCTTTATTTCGTAAAGTAATGTTATGCATTTTAAGTAATACACTGATGTATGTACGTTTATTGAATCTCACGTGCCTTTGCTGTCACAGTATCACGTTTGCTGATAAGCGAAGTTATTAACCGAATTTATATTCTGTATTTATAACCAATGATATGTTGTGACGCTGCAGTACGTGCAAATATTTGTTTTTTTTTAATCTGAGACGTTTTACTCTTTAAACCTAAACAATTATTCGCTGTTCTTATTGGAAAAAAGTGATAAATTGCAAATGATGGGCTATATGCCTAAACATCTATTGAAAAAAGTAGCCTATTTTTTGTTTTAAGGAAATTTAATCGCCGTTTTAGTGTTGTTTGATGACCGTGTAGTTACATTGCTTCGTCTAAGAGCACCTGCCCGAATATAGCTTTAATGCAAAACATTTATTCTTTTCACATCTTCCTGGTAAGTTATTCTGTAAGCTAACCTGTTCTCCGCATTCAGATAATAGAAGGCCGATTCTGTCGTGTGTTCTCACAGACATTGTTTGAAACACACATCTGTAGTTAGAATGTTTTGTGAAACCAGCTGGAGATTCCCTAAATGCACAGAGCCGTATCATGAAAAGTCCTTTTCTCTCCGTGAGGGAGTTTCTTAATAAGATTGACGCAGAACTGACATACTGTGCTGGACTCCGTAATTAAACTCGTTACACGTGGAAAGGTAAAGGAGTCCGAGATTATTTTTAGTTTCACTTTAGCACAAAATTTGTCTTCCGTGCAGTAATAAATTATTGAAATCAAAATACGATTAAAGGAAAAAGAAACTTCTGAAGTAACACAAATGAAACTATGGCCTTAGAGGAAAATAAATACAATTTATTAGGAGTCTGGAAGAAAACGAATTTGATTAAGTGGCCTACTCACATAGTACTGTGTTGAAGTACGGTAATTTAGTGTCATAAAGTGGTTTAAACGAATCAAGAAAATAACGCTGGGAGGTCACACTATTTCAGTAGTTTTCTCCTGAAACAAAAACTAACCATAAAAATGGTCACATCACTGTCCATTCTGTCAAACGAATCTAACGTTACGAGAAGCTGATAAAAGGAGGCTCAACATTATTCTTTTGCCAGCCTGTGTGTTTAATTCCTGTTGCCTCCGCAGATAATTGATAGTGTATAACCATTGCCAATTTAATGAAGATAATAAGATATCGAAGACGAAGCTGTCATAGGAAAATAAGTTTAAATTTTTTCGGAACACCACTGGACATTTCTCCTGTACTTTTATTAGTTAACGTTGGCCATATCAAGTAACGTACTACTTTAAAATTAAATGAGGAATGCGGAATTAATGTAGCTTCGCCCATATTGAATGAGCGCAGGCCTGTTTATGTGTCGATTGTTCATAGAGTTGCTCCTATAGTAGAATATGTGCTGTGGGCGCAATGTGGCATCTGCTCCTTCCCGTGTCCCTTGCAAACACCACGATTGTACCTACTGAAATGAGTAGATGCACAGAATTTAGAAGCGAGGTGGAAACAGTATGCCGAGTAGGCCCGCTGAAACATCTCGAGGATCCTGTTGGTTGTCAGTCTGACCAGTGCTGTGTCCGCGACGCTACTGGCATACCAAACGGGCTGTCATGGCGCTGGTGAATGCTGATTCCGTATCTGGCGATGGGAAGCTGCGACGTGATGATGACACATCCATCTCCAAGCAGCGATAGTGAGTGAATAGGTAGGCCTAACAAGTTCTGCAGGTAAATGTTCTGATGTACCCCGCAGCTGAAACCACTAGGGCTGTTCAGGGACGTCAGAACTTAATCGAAAATGTTCGGAATTTCGGGACCAATGCTAAGCTCTTTTCCTCTTAAGTTTACATCAGTGTGGACTTGATGACGTGAAGATTACAGAATTATCACTGAAGAACATAAATAAGCTCGCTATTGAATCTTATATCCTCTGTTTATTTGGAAAAAAGAAGATATTTAATTGATTTAAAAACTGTAATTTGTTTTGCGGTCGTGCACGGAAACTCTCTGCTTCCCGTAGCACGTTTATTGTTAGACGTTTCTGTAAGTTTTGTATTATCCAACGACAAGATTTTCGTATATAGTCATTATGACAACGATGGCAGTAATCGGCTTTAGTATTGTAGAAACTCTTTTTTATGTGAACAAAATACCGCACATTTTACTGACCATAGACCATATATTCTGTGTGAATCTTCAATTTGTCTTTTCCCCGTTATACACTGCACCCAGTCTATTGCCTTATTAGTTGTATATATATATATATATATTTATTTCTTTCTGGTCTACTTTTCAATGTCACGTGGGTGGGGTCACCAACACATCGATCCAGCCAGCTGGGTCCTAACAGCATCCTCTAAGAGTACAACAGTGCCACAAGGGATGGACAAAAAATTAAATGCTACGCTATGCATGTGAAAGATCTTAAGTACCCGTACAACACCACGCTATACATATACAGGGCATTTCTCTGTACTAGCATGACCAGATGGTCAGTTCTGAAACAGATATTCGATACTCTGTACAGTGATAACAAGGTGCCGTGAACAATAAATTCTTTTGCCTCTGATCCCTTAGACACCGTGTAAGATTTCAGGTTCTCACGCCATCGAGTATGGATGTTGCGCCGTGTAGCCTGGTAGACGTTTACTGACGTTTCAGAGTCCCTTGCTTTCTCCATTATCAGGTCGATCGCTTAGATACCATTTTCGATGCTTTGGTAGTGAAAGCCCTTAATTTCTTATTAGATATAAAATTACAAGAATGTACGGACCCTTTGTTGCTTGTAGCTTTTGTTATACACCTAAGGCAATCAGATTTCATCAGTTGTCAGTGTGCAAGTGTAAAATCAAGTGAAGGAGCATACCTTTAACATTATTAACCAATAAAACATTATAAATCATCTGCTATAAGACATAAACTTAATAAACAGACTCGAATTAAGAACGAAAGAACAGCACTGTACGGATGTATGCTGTATATTATTAGTTACCCCAAATATTATAAAGTTTAGGTTGCACAGAGAAGTGTCCTCCTTTAGAAGGTTATAATCATAATCGCTTCGTTAGTTAATAAACCAGAAACCAGAAGCTGTTTAAAACTGCCCATATTTGAGCACCTTCTGAATTTTCTTTCCTTGGTTCTTAGATACAGGTTTAACTGCGTCTGTAGCTTTCTGTCTCGTCTTATAGTACTTTTGGTGCATGAAGTGCATAGGGGGATATTTGTCTGCCCTGTCTGCTTTATTTCCGTAACTATTAACTGATTTTTACGACATTTGGTACGGGGTGGGGGTGGGGGGTTCTATAAGTTGATGGGGGAATTTTATTTTGGTTCATTCTGACTCACTGTAATTCCACTTTACACGAAGCCCAGACGGAAATTTATCAGATTCCTCAGAAATGTTTACGGTTTAAAATGTCGCTGCATGATATCAAATATGGACGTCATTAATATGAAATATTTGTCGACTCTGTGAATATTTAAAGAGATGAAAGAAAGAAGTGTCTGGCTGTGTTATTGTCTCAATATATGCGCAATAAAGTAGGAACAAATCTGGTGAATAAAATGTCGCAAAGAAAGTATTTGCAAAATATTATATTACAAAACGACATGTAAATTTCCGCTATTATATGTTTGGTCAATGTTATTACCTCTCCTACATACATGAGATTGAAATAAAATTGCACAGTATGTTGGTCGTCTCTTCACTGCCATAAACATATTGAAGAGCAAATTTCTTTTCAGGCTTTCAGTTTGTTTATAAAAGCAGTTCTTTACATAGTAAAATATTTATACTTAACTAACTGTCCCATCGGTATTAATGTTTCACATCTCAGCCTTATTTAATTACTTAAATATCAGTTCTGTTTCTGGTCTCCGGGCACCATGTTTTTGTACAGACTTGCAAGACAGACTACAGTCCTACGCTTAATGCATTTTTCTGAATAACAGTATAGTTTTTGAATTTGAACAGCGTTCTGGGTGGGTGGTCTCTGTTTCTGTTATAAGACAGTTCATTTATATTAAACAGCTTACACTGTGTGTTGTGTTTTGTATGTTCAAGTTGTGTTAAAGGAGGCTGTGTGTGAAGTTTTTCGCTTATACTTATTCTGTTACGCGATAAAAAGTGTGAGGAACTTATACAAAGTAGTGCATTGACATATTCTTGTTTCTTTCTTGTTTCACAAAAGACTGGGTCTAATCCAGCTAAGGACTGTTCGAAATTTATTGCGCTTAAACATTGAAAAATAAGACGCACGAAATATATCTTGGAACTCGATGATGATGATCATGATAATGGCGTATACGTACCAAAACTACATTTTTATTGTGCCTTCAAGACTTCACTGCGCTCATATTACCTTACAGTCAACCGAAGAAGAACTGAAGGGAAGTATGCGACTTGTTGGCTTACAGATTACGAGCAAGCATTTCTTCGAGTGAAGTCCTGATGTCATACCCTATTTCCCTCGACGTGCTGAATGCAGACCGACTGCCTGGCTGACAGACAGACAGATAGGAGGGAAAGATTGTTTTGCTCAGCTCCTTAGTTTTACACATTCGTCAGCTACTGTCGCTTCAAATGGGCTTTCCTATTGGGGGAGTGTTGAAATTACACATGGCTGTTATTGTAGAACGTGTGTGTTTGTGTGTGAAAATCAACCGGAAACAATCTGTTGTATATTTGCTTCACTGTAAGGTTTACGTTGTGTCCTCTTACTCACATTATGGGCAAAATCTTGTAATTATTTTACTTCTAATTTGTTTGTATGGAAATTATATCCGGGTTAGGTCAAAAGATGGATTACAGAATTCCTTAAAAATTAAAACATTATGAATTAATTCTTTTCTTCTTGAACATGTGCTGTGAAACTGGCTTGGACATGGTTCAGTGGCTGGCTTTTGATTAATGATTCTTATTGTGGGTTGTTTACGCTTTTCCATCTGCGAAGAATGAATGTTACAAGTCGGTTGCTAGGAGTGCGACGTCAGACCGCAAACATTGGAGGAACATAAAAGAAATATTTTCCTACATAACATACTAGCGGCTTATTGTTATTATTATTATTATTCCATTTATTTACAATTTTACAGGGTATTTACTTCTATATACCTGAGACAAACCTTGTCCCTAAGGTACATAGTGCAGCAGCTATTTCCGAAATATTTTTTTTTTAATACGTGTTACATGTATTATATAGTTTTATTGTTAGAGATGACTACATATTTTACGACAGCATCCTCCGAATGATGTACGATGCTCCTAGAATGACGGTTTTTAGGAGTTCTCTAATGTTGTGATCGCCCGTGATGTTGGCCAAATATTTTCTAAGTGGCTTGGAAACAGTTCCAGTTGTTCCAATAATTATTGGAATTACTTTTACTTTCCACATTCGTTGTATTTCAATGAGAAAGCCCGTGTATTTCAAGATCTTCTCCGCTTCCTTCTTAATTAAATTTCTATCGGTTGCTACTGCTAAATAAATTAAGAGACAAGTTCCATTTTTGTTTCGAATTATAATATCAGGTTTGTTATTTGGAATATTTCTGTTTTGACTTGTTGATTCCACAAAATAGTTAATTGGTTGTCCTGACTTGTCTCAACTGCCTTCGGGATATGTTCATACCAATGCGCCTTCTCTAATTTTACCCCTACTCTCATGCTTATGTTAAAATTTAACTGAGTTCACACACGATCATGTCGTTCTGTATATTGCTCTTTTACCAGCACATGCTGACACTAAGCGACTAATTAGGATGATTGTAAGCAATTGTATGGATGTGATAGGACTTTAAGGTCCCATGAAAGTAAGATGTTTCATGACCAGTCGAATGCTAACGTTTGAAACAAAACTGTCTTCTTTGTCATGCGTTTAAAATAATACCTTTATATTTAAATGAGACCTCAGTCTACGTTTTCAGTCAGCGGTAAAGTAATGCAGAGAATATATATTCAAGACATACGTAACAATTTTTCTAAAAGATGCGGCCCTAGTTTTACAAATTGGATGCAGAACCCAACTCACATGAGCGGCCGTGTTTAGGCGTTCTTGCGGGACTCAACAACGCTCACTGTTATCACCACGCTCGGTAATGGAGAAGTCATGTCATTGGGAAGGCTGTTGGTCCATGGCAGCTGGTGATACTTGTATACTGCAGTCACCATTAACTTCATAACTCAGATACGTCTTCAAGAAAAGTGTATAAAGTTGCTTTCCAGATATAATAATTAAGAGACAGTTTCGTAGCATTAAAGTTTGTTGCTTTGTAGGCCCAGGTTTTATACATTTGCGTCACCGGTAAAATTGTTTAATAATATTTTTGTCGGCAGTGTAACGTTTAATAAATCAGTAAGACGAGTTAAACAATTTATATATATATATATATTTTTTTGCTTTCGTTTAGTGGTTTGTTGAAACTCGCTAGCCTGACACATAGTTTTTGAACTTCAGGATATGAAATTTAATTAAAATGGCTTCAGGCCAATGCGAACTTATTTGCTGATGTTGTTTATTTCACGCCACGTGCATGCCCTGCTAGTGTTTTCGTTGATCTAAAACTCGTAACATGAAGGTTCTGGAGATAAAAAATGTCCTTTGCTCACTAAGTTGTCTAACTTCGGACTGTTATTTTTTCTCACATTTCAAATGAAATTTTAATAATAAATGTATTTCTGTTGTTACAATATATGTTTGTATCAATTATTTTTATCGGGAAATACGAATCGAAGTTAAACTGCTATCTCGTTAGGTCGTAGTCTTCAAAATGTACTGCAGGGTCTCATCTGTCTCTTCACAGTTGTTCAGAGTCGATTTTAGTATTATTGTAGTTACAATAAATGTATTTAATTTTTTTTATCGTATGCTCCAGAGTACATAGGCTTCTCCGAATGTCGTATTTATCTGTTGACCCATTTTAACAACTGCAGATTAACGATATTACGAAAGATAATTTGTAACGTTTCTTCTCAAAACGTAATATTACTATTCTTATTTTATCTTTTAGTATTCCATACAGAGATACACATTTATTTTAATAATAATATTTACTTTAGCCTTGTGTCCTTTCTTTACAATTTTACAGATGGCTTTGGGATATGAGATATGGCCGTGCAACCTGTCTTATATTTTTGAATGGATAACGGAAAGTCAGATTGTACTTTCAGTATGGTTGCGCATAGACTATGTAATGGGATGAAATGACCCCGTGCGTTGTGAATGGATTGGCAATGAGTGATGATTCGGTTTGTTTCTTATCTTGATAAGGTCATGACCTGTTTTCAGCTTCCATCCCAAGACACCGATCCACCCGCCCGTCCATCCATCAGGAAGAACAGTGTAATGCAGTCCTTTTTCGTGTCTCTTCTGATAAAATGCTAATGATGTGTAGACATTAAAATCCGTCAGGCTACGTATTACTCTTATACGTCACGTGTGAGATAGCAGGACTCAGCCTTTGTCGACGTGAAATGGTGTTCGTTTATGCAACCCTTACCTAGTAAGGGCGGAGGTACCTTTCGACCGAAACACAAGCCATCCAGATATGTACTGGAGGTTATGGACGAGTGCCTTCCAGTCTTCCTCCGTATTCGGGAGGTCCAGGGTTCTAGTCTCATCCCGGAGACTTGCTGTCTTGATTGAGTTTTTGTGGTTTTTGTCATATTAGACGACGACTGCTTCCGTCTGTTATACGACGTTTGTTGTCTGAGATAGTGACATCACTATTAAATACCACACAAATAAATAAATAAAGTCATATAGGTTACAGGGTAGTTCACCAAACCACACTGTTGGCTGTAGTTGAGTTAAAAGATTCGTGTTGTATCCAGGGTTTATCCCTGATGATAAAGACAACATGTTCCTATGAAATGGTGGCGCAAAGCCAAAATATTAAACAGCACAACAAACCAGAAGATCGCAGATGCTTGGTGATTGATTGTAGGTATAGATGAGAGGATGAATTTCAAAGACGTACTGTATGAAAGTGTTAATTGGATTTATCCAGTGGCGAGCTGTTGTGAACACAGTGCATATGGTCTGCATTCTTTTCTTTCGACTCTAGATATTTTGTGCATTGCGTACGGGCGTGGAGGGACCGAAAGTAAATGGCCTTGATAGAACAACTGTGTTGTTCCTTGCAAAAATTGATTCTATTAATGCTCCCTCCAGTCTCATAAAATTTACAGATACGGGAGAGAATACGAGGAAATGTTAAATAAACGCAGAGCAGTGGAACTTATCACTGTTTGAGCTGTGTTACTGGACGTTTAAATATTTCGGACCGCGTGTGCAGTGCGTTGTGTAAATAATACAAACCACAAGCTACCACCCACTGTGAACGACACGAGCCAAGCTCTCATGTATGGCCTTCTTTCCACAGTCAGTTGACCTTTATGAAATGTTTATGTTGATTTGTCGCGTAACGATCTGAGGAACTTTGTTGTTGCTAAGTGACCATTCCCCCTTTGTTGTAGCTACCAGAGGAGTGGGCTGCTTCCTGCTTTTGGCTAATGGCCACACATTCCCTGAGGAGGAGTCCTAAGCCTGTAATTATAATTCTATGATCCTGTGTCTAATTGTTATCTCGTGGCTGTGTTTTTAAGCGGAATTTAGTTTTAATCACAGTGCAAGCCTATATAGCATAATGCAGACTCCCATTAACTGTCTATAACGTTTTTTAAACCATACGTTTAGTCTGTTTTAATGTACTTGAAATTAAATTAAATAGCAACTTGAAATAATTTTTGTAATAGGCCTGCAATGTGTAATGAGATTTTATCTTTTAGTGTATAGAATTTTTAAAATTAAATTAAAATTGATGAAATTGAATGTGATTTTAAAGCTTCAAAGTCTTCTTTAGATTGCATGAGTATAAATGTAGGCTTCATACACACTTCACTCCAAGTGTCCGGACCTTAAAACGTTCTTAGCGGCATTGATTACATTTTTACACAGTGTAACTGAATAAGTATAACAGAATATTTTTGGGAGGTTACACATTTAGATAATGTCGGAAGTCGTTGTCGTGTGCGTAGAACCCCCTGCTTCATATCTGGGAGGTTCCGAGTTCAAATTTCTTCAAACAGTTAACCTGTCTGTGTCTTTTCATGATTGTCCTCCGCCCCTCCACGAAAATGGTGAGATGGTACCTTAAATTAGGCTACGACAGTTTTCTTCCATGTTCATTGCAATTAATCATTTATTGTCATATCACTTTGCTATTCTCCTACTAGCTTAATTTTGTTTTTATTAATGTACAAGGATTACATTAGCAATCTTTCAAACCAAATTATTTCAGCGGTAAGTTATCAGACTTCTCTACCTTCAATGGCCTCGACTGACTCAGGATAACTTCGGAGGACATGGATTCCCATTCGAAAGTTGTTCTTTCTGAGTCCCTCTATTCGCTCCTTCAGTTTGGCTCTAACCTTTTGAATCACCCAGTATACTAAGAACATTCTTCATTGAGCCTTTCGTTTCAGTTTAAATTTGAGTTTTAGTTCAAGGCATATAATGGAAGGAATAGGACTTCTCTGTGTTTACATTGTGACTCGTAGTTTGAGTTTCAAGTTTTCAGATGGCAGCACCTCTTGGAAAGAAACATCTGTTATGTAGAAGTGGATAGGAGGCGTTTCAAAGTCGTTAAAAGTGTCTGAGAAGTTGGTCTTTATCGTTCATCATGGAGTCGCTATTTAATTCCTCATCTGATACGAAAATAAGGATCAGTTTCTTGTTGAAGTCAACAGAAATGTGCCAACAGTAAAGCTACTTGTCCGTAAGAAGGATGAAGGAAAGTTAGCACAGATTTTTACCAATCATTTGTGCTGTTTAATGATAAGTGACATGATTTATTTCAACACCCAGCATAAATATAAGCTTAAGTTTTAGTCTTTACTAAACTCTGCCTGCCTAATTTATTTGTGTATATTAATGACTAAGACTCAAGTCTTTGTAAGTTTCGTAGGCATCAATCCGACTGTAGCTTGGAACGTACTTAATTTGCAAAAGGTCTTCGCGATGTTCAATCATTCATTAATCTGATATTCATTTCGACACAAAGCTAATAAACTTCCTCTTCATACAGAGTAGTAAGTAAATATAGACATGAAAATATTTGAAGGTGTAGGCCTAATATGTTTCATAGCAAAGTGAATAGTTAAATACAAATGTCAAATAATATTTTATTTAAAAGATACTCTGTCTAATGGGATATGTCATTCTAGTTGAGCTTCATATAGGGAAGATATTTTATTGGGATGACCTGTACCGAAGAGAAGTTGGCACAACTTTTAGCACCATTGTTCATCGGAATGTGTTTAGTGGATTCGAAGACCAATAATTAATTATGCATCCGATTAGTCGTTAATATTGTGTATTAGTGTAGGCAACGTATGTTTATGTTAGAGGGGTGGGAAGAGTTTGTTTCAAGAAGTGGCTTATAGTTCTCGTCTGAAGGAACGAATCTTGGGTCTCACGTTCCTGTGTTATGTATCTCTTCTGCTCTGAGCTTCCCAGGCCATCCACTCTGTAATTCAGGGGTTTATGCACCCGTTAACATTTTTTTAATATCCAAAATACAATATTGCTTTATAGCTACTAACCTAATTGAACACTTGTTTAAGTTTCCATTTTAAGCAAAACAGTAGGCTACAGAATTAAAAATAAATAGATTTATGATGGAAAATTATTGACAGTTCTCACGGAGGCGAGTATGAAAATGACTTTCTTCTGGGTTGTTGCGCCGTGTAGTCTGGTAGACGTTTGCCGGCATTTTACAAGTTCTTGTTGCCTCATCAAGGCGATCAAACTTTTGATTGAAGCAGCAATTACCTCTCAAACGTCCGTAAACTTCTTCGGGACTACACGGCAAAACTGACCAGAGGACAACCATTTTCATCTGTATGAACCTGTTTACGTCAGTAAGTTATTGGCATTTTTAATACTTTAATTTGCCCTGAGGTTTCAGTAAATTGTAACCTGGCGGCTCGCGGGTCTGTAAGAAACAAAATTAATGTGGCAACGTACTTTGACAGGTTGAGAACCCTGTGCTAATTAGCTTGTCGTTTTATACTTGTCGCTAAAGCTCAGTTTCTTTGATTACGTATCTTGTTCTTATATCTTTACGTCTGTCTCAGTTTCATTATTTCTTTTCCTTGTTTTCTGCATGGTTACATATAAATAAACAGTTCCATTGGCAAGTTAGAGCAGACGTATTCGGTAGTGTAAGTCTATTACATTTTTGGTTGGGTGGCGGGAGGGGAGATGACACCATAAGCACGCGTTTAAAATATATGCTCTGCGACCACAGGGAACTCGCATTAGTTAACAACGTCACTTCGCCAGCAGGATGAGGCTGTTGGTGGCGGAGGAGGAAGGGAAGGTTGATTTACGTACTTGAGGCAGGTCGGGGTTTCGAACTTGGCGGAGTGTGTAGAGATAGAAGGTGATAGTGGGGAGGCGATGTGGATGAAGAATGACCCATGCTCCAGTGTCGGCCACTGAGTAAATACTGGCACTGTAGAGGAGAGAAGAGCTGAAGAAACCTAGGGCTGTAGAGAACCAGGCACCTTGTTACGAGGGGGGTCTCCTGTGGGTCACCAAACCCGAATACATCACGTTGCCTGTCTTCACGCCTCGACCATTCCATTCTCATCCATAAAAATGTGGCAATAGGCCTACTTGTTCTTTGTTATATAGCCTACCGGGGTTGCTGGCTTTCTTCTTATGTAGCATCGTTCTATTCTGGTTGTGACTGACGACATTATTTGCAAGGAATTTGAAATATGTGGATTCAAAACACACGTGTTCGAATTCTGCATTAATTATATTAGATTGTTGACACATTTTAACTCTTTGCGAATTTCGTTCATTTCGCTCGATGCTACAACTCTCTGCAAATCTGTATTTGAAATTGTTCTACTTACTGGTAGTTACGTTTATATTATGTTATGGTTTTTGTGTGGTGATTCCGAGTAGCTTGTAGGTGGTTACCACTCTCACCGCAGGGGAAACCTCAAGTGCTTCTGCACAAATTATTAGCACCATGCATCTGTAAGTAGTACTGCACTGAAATAAGGAACCTCGACATTTTTAGAAACATAGTCCTGCTGTAGCTATGATGCCTGTTGATTTTATCCTGGGGAAAATTTTGTTATGATGCGAATCAGTGTTTGCTTATTTTAAACTGAACGAATAAGAACTGGGTTATTACTGAAATTGTATGAGTCTCATATTTTTCTTTTATGTTATGGATGAAGCTGCGTAGTGGGGATCTTCATAACGTGTGTTTGGATGAAAGCATACCAAGGTATGGTCGTGATTTACAATTAAATTTCATTGCATTTCCTTAACATAGTGGATTTACATCGAAAGCGGACACACTTTGCCCTTTAAGGTAGATGTATCTTATATCAACGATCAAAGTTAGGTAATTGAAATCGTTTATAAAAATTCGTTTTATTTTCAAAAATGCTTATTTTAAACTTGCATGCCAGCAATCACTGCAAAGCTTTTGTTTGATTTGTGCCTCAAGTTACAGGTGGTAATAATTTCAATGAAATATTCCATGCGTTTGGGTTGGTGTCTTACTCATGCATTCAAGTCTGTCTTGTTCAGCCATAATTTGACTTGTGACCCCTGGCTTTAAAGAATGGTCCATTCTCCCTCCTCTCTGACAAGGTGCAAGGAGGAGGCCCCACCTCCGTAAGTCTGTAGATGTGTTTTCATTGGTCGTTCTCCCGATGTCTCTTTCTCTTTCCCTCTTTTCCTGCCTCGTGACCCTGGCGACCGGCTGACCAGCCAGCCAGCCTTTATGTGGACACCCTACTTCGGCCAGCGCGAGAAGCGGGCGTTGTTTGTAGCTGCTGCAGCTGCCATACTGACCACAAGTTTGTGCTTTGAATTGCCAACTGAAAATTACCTTTCTGATCTGTGGTCACAGACGCACGTCAGTGTGGATTGTTAATTACGAATGGATATTCCATCTGTAATATTAAACTTAATTGAAATGTATCGACTAACAGTCTACAATGTTTGCTTGTATGATTACAAAAGCTCCCGAATTTAGCAGTAAATGCCAGTGTTTATTTGTTCACAACTGATCACATTGAAGATCATTTCAATTTATGTCAGTAGGACTCTGGAATATACAAAATGTCCTGCAGAATAAAACATGGGCATATGTTCCTGCTTGCTTTCTTATTGGATTATACCAGCCACTGGCATAACTAGCTAACTCCGTGTAACAGAGTCCTTTCTAAGAAGCAAATAGTTGCTCAGCTAGTCAAATTCCTCGCCTTTTATAGAACTCGAAGATTAATGTCTACTGTCTTTACAAAAGTCCACTACTGGGCCCTGTTCTGAGCTTGATGAATCCGGTTCGTATCCTCCCACCATATTTAATTAAGATCCGTTCTAGTATTGTCCTCACAAGTAGCAAGTGATTTGCCCTTCACGTTCCACAAACATTCTTATAATTGTCACACTAGAAACTGTGCATATTGATCTTAAAGGAAGAAGAAAAACACTGTACAAAACTAAGCATGTGCCGAGTATTGTAGTTTGTGAGTAAACAGAAATTAAGAGATTTATTTAAGCTGCCTTTATTTTCTGTTGTTGCAGCTTTGTTAAACGAGTATAAGTGATAGATATGGGAGACTGCACACTTAAATTGAAATTTCTGCTCTGCATTTTGTCAGGGAAACTAAGATTCGTTTCCACATACCTGTATATATGAGTGAAGTTTTCTTTTGCCTTCCTCATTTTTCCTAGGCAAAAGACAGCTGTTGTGCTCCAAGACAGAACAGCCATCACAGGTCTGTAGTTCCCGTGCGGCCAGTACCATTAGTGTGAAATTTATTTGACTACAAAAAGATGCTTGAATTGGGTGTAAGTGGAGTGTTATATAGGGTTAACTGAGATGGGAGGACGATAACAAATAGTTTGTTAGGATTTGGACCCTTTTCGATTCTCTCTTTTGTGTTCACCTGGAGATACTGAGGAATACCACAGGAAACTCAACCAGAATAGCCGGTCTCCGAGTCGAGATTCAAACCATGAACCCAGCCACAAACAGTAACGGCGTTACTGCTGAACAAGCGGCTGTATAGAATCGATTGCACAAAGGTCTTAACGGTAGTAGACAAAGAAACCTGACGTATAAACTGTTGGTATTTGAGTTTTCTCTGAACGATTTTTTATACGAGTGTTTTGGTTGTGTTCCGTTTATTTTCATTCAAAGTTAATTTGCTGGACTCATCATTTCCATATGTTTGCTTTCGAGCGTGTCCCGTTAATAATTTTAATATGGTGACTGATTTTAATTTTTTTTCTGTTTTATATTAATAGCTAATGAACCATGCAAAATTTAGTGTGGTGGTTGGTTGAGAGAACACAAATATTTATGAAAATATTTTGGTATTCAACTTTTTAGGCCTATGTGGCAACAACGAGAAACCTTCATATTACGATTAACACCATTTAGGCAACAGAAATCTGCCAATAGAAAGTTTGTAATTTAAAAAAAATTGCAAGTTTTGTGGTTGTTAATTTATGAGACTGGCTGGTTTTTGTATTCAAATGTAGACTTTAAAGAGAAATCAGTCAACAATTTCAATAGTATTGGTTGGACACACGAGCACACGCACGCAAACTAATATATGGAAATGATGAGCATTCTTGATTTAACTTATTTTGGTTCAATTTGTGCTGACTTCGTGCAGTCATATTTGACATAAAACTGACGCTAATAAGCCTAGCGTACATTCCCAAATAAGCAACAAAATGAAGTTCAATGGACAGTAGTCTGCTGTGGCCACAGGATAGTTGTTAGACAAGTGAATGCACGTCGGCATACCGGCAAATAGTTCCACAGCAATGGTACATATGGTGGGTGCAGATTGCGATTGATGGGCGATACTTGGCTATTTCCAGAGCTTGGAATGAGGGGTTTGTTTCTTGATTGCATCCGCATAAAGCTTTCGCCATTAGTATTTGATTCCAGTTTTATAAGTTCTTCATTCTCGTTATAGCTTTCAGCAAAAGAACAACGTTCTTAATCATTAAAAAAGAAAAGCAGTAAACCAAAGGCAATACGCAAACCGCTGCATACATGTATCTCGTCTCTACCTCCATCTGTTACCAATATATCTGGTTGAACTGAGACAAGATGATATTAAAGTGAAGACACTGCGTAGTAACAAACGATCTAGCGCTTTATTTATGCATTATGAATCCCTCAATTGAATAAAAATTTACTTGGATATTATCCATCGTCTAGTAAATATAAAACGTAAAACGACGTTTCGGAGATGGGACTCTATCTCCGTCTTCAGGTTCCTACACAGTTGGGCCCACTAGATAGAGCTAATCCCTATCTCCGGACAAAGTAAAAAAGTGAAAGTCCCGGAATAAAAAGGCATTACCACACCATCCATCCGTGGGACGTAAAAGAATAGAAGTAGAAATCAAAATTCATAAACACGATAAAGCCAAAAACTCACAAAAGGTGGGAATAAATACACATGAATATTAATTCGAAACTCGATTCCCAACTTGGATTTCTTCAGAGATGACAGGTATCCAAATAGGAGATAAATCCAAACTAGGCTGGCTGATAGGATTGGCGAGTAGTGCCATGTGTGCCGCCTCCTTGTATTTTCTGTAGATATATTGGGTTCTGTTACTGTGTAGGAACCTGAAGACGGAGATAGAGTCCCATCTCCGAAACGTCGTTTTACGTTTTATATTTACTAGATGATGGATAATATCCAAGTAAATTTTTATTCAATTGACTCTTCACCATCGTCAAGAAGTTTTAGATTTGATTATGAATCCCGTCTCACTGGTGAGATTTTGGCTGTCTCATGTTCGGTTTGCCCGTTCCTCGATTAATTCAGACACCATCGGTCTCTATTTCTGTTTTCTCGTTCTTTGTGTTTCTCGACCTGTGTATTTCCATGTTCATGTTCTTACAATATAGGTCTGCTTAGTAAAAACCTTCCTCTGCTCTCTCCCCCCCCCCCCTCCTCAAGATCGTTTAGAGCACTTGCAAATGAATTGGGTGTTAAAATGAGTCTGGAGACCATTATTTTTTTAGGATGTAATCTTGGTCTTACCTTTTCCCTTCCAAGCCAGGAAATGATGTATAATGGCACACGTACGAGACATCTCAGGCGAGAAAATGGGTGTTTCGAGTGAGGGTGATCTTGGGATAGGAGTGATGAACGGTAGGGCTGGGGTGTGAGGCTTGTTTTCAGGTTGATGGCATCGGGGTTATATGGTAGGCACCGTGAGGAGACGAAAGTGGAGCTGTGTGGGGAAGGATTCTACTCCGCCACATTTTCGTTCTGCAGACTGAAACCAACGCAAGTTCTGTTACTGCAGAATAGTTAGTGAAGCACTTTCGTTTGCTGTTCGCACATTTAAAGCCATCGGACGCATAAAATACCCTTCTCTGTTACTGTGCGTAGAATTTTTACGCATTTGTAGAACTCTGTTTCCAGATACAGACTGACCTAAAAAGATGTTTACACAGCAGCAACTTGTCAGTCAGTTGCTCAGCGCTGACAACTGTTCCAGGAAGGTAACGGTGGTCGTTCTGAACACCTACATTAGATTACCTAATTGCCAGTGATGACTTATGTAACTGATTAGTTTATTATAATGTGTTTTATTTATTGAAAGTCTGGATACAACTTTTGGGTCACATGTTTTAGCCTCGCAAGTTGTGTGTGTGGAATTTAATTTTCTGGTTTATTTAGTACAGTCTATTCTATCTCTGATTCAAATAGATTCAAGTTATTGAACTTGTTAGCATTTTTCTACATTTTATTATTATGCATCGTTTATTAAAATCCAAGTAATGATCATGTATCAATCTAAAAGAGCAGTTCCATATATTAAAAGAGAAAATATGTAAATAATGTACATAATTATGCATTACAGTCGTGAGGTTTTTTAACCAACTGTGTAATGCAATGTTATTTTTGTTGTGGACTGTACACTTTTTTTAAACTGTCTTAGTGAAAAATTGTCCCCGAGGCCGCTCGATGAGCATCAGTTGCTTTGCGGATCCCATTCGAACTTGCACAACAGAGTAATCTCAACAGCGCGGCCTGCAGGGAAATTTAGAAAGAGAGACAGAAAGCTAAGCTGTTATGCTCTTGGAGCATGAAAAACTGGTTTATTATATGACGTAAGATTGTGGAAAACGCATTTTTGCATAGTAGCAATTAAATTTCTCGAAATTGACCTCCTTGGCATATTTTAAAAATTGTTCTTGGATGAGTGTATTGTGACTTATGTGTTCAGCTTTTAAACTTGAATCGATAAGCGATAACGGTTATCTCGTTCCTTTGCTACTAATTGAAGCAGTATCGTGCACTGTTGTGCCGGAAAAAAAAATAATTATATTAATAGATCTCGATGTCGCTTCTTTTAATTTCCAAGAGTAAAATCAAGATGGGTTAAGAGCATCAGTATTATAAATGTTTAAAATGTAAAATTACATGGAACGTTGACTTCTATGGAACATGGTTGTTGCTTAGTTTATTATGTTGCCTTGCAATAATAATAATTATAAAAGTCTTCCATTAATACCATGGAAAATGTGGATAATTTTAACTAGAGACCTTGTAATAACGCTAGAGATGAAGAGGAGATATCTAATGGTTATAATTCAGTCAGTCATCAGTCTAGACTTGTCACATAATTTCCAGCCGTTTCCAAGGTTCGTTTCACGGAGTACCGGGCCCCACACATGACATTCCACTGTCGGTCCTGCCGTTTTCTTAGGAAATTAACGACTCTCTCTGAATTTAAGACGCAAGAAGACAGTAACTGAAAATGTCATAGCGTTGATATGTATAAAGAATAAGGCAACTGTCCAAGTTTCGTAATGCAGTCTTCGTGTATGTATGTGTATAAATAGCAACTGCATGTCTTCCTAAACATATCTGACGAAAACGTTGAAGATTGTTAAATCCCTCCCAGATCTTTCAATATGCCTCAATAGATCTACATTGTATTTTTTGTTTTTGTTTTTTATTCTTTCCGTTTATCATCAATCTCCTTCTATAAATTGCAGTTAAAAAGCTATAAATTTAACGTGTCGTCTCAAAGATTGTTATTGAGGTCTGAGTAAAGAGGGTATAATATGATTATTATGGGTAATGGGAAAGGAAAGCTTTTCTTTGTTTTGATTACAGGTTTTAGTAACCATTACATTTCTTTGTATACAGTTCTAGGATAGCCGACTTTTTCCTTCGTCTTCAGTAAGCTGCTCTCTCATAACAAAATGTCAAGACAAAAAGCACACGCAAACTGTGACATAGATGCGTTGGATAAAAAACTAATTATTACATTTTAAAATTATATATATGTTAGATGATTCGTTTATAAAAACGACAAACCTGATGTTGCTGAATATTTCTGGCATATGTTTGATAACAGTATAATAGTCGGTTTGTAGCCATCCGGCTTCTTTGAACCGTATTACGAGATGTGAGGACAAGTGAACGTCGTACCGCCCATTGTAATGATACTTTTACTTAACAATCACACAGCTGTGGGTTCCAATCGTAATAAAGAAACGAGGCGAACATAACGTTTTATAGCACTGCTAGAAACACACAAGTACAGAAGACAGACTGACAAAGGTCTAATTATCTTGTAGCCACAAAGGAAAGCAATATACACATATAAATAACGTTTTAGATTAACATTTGAAAAGCGTAATTATTAAAATTAAAAAGAGCTGGAATGTGTCGAACATTACAAAGAGCTCTGGTATAATTACTATGCGAGAAGATAAATGATAGATCCACAGCCATCTTACAAGAATCAAACGTCTGAAGGTAACCGCAACAAAGCAAATGAAGTTGAAATGTTAAGTTATATTTATCCTTTTAAATTAAAACTACTTTAGCCCTCAGTTTGTGTCGGAAAGTTGTTGAGTTTGAGAATTTTGGAAGGTAGAGAATATTTATTTATTTTAACAAGAGTGAACAGCACAGGAATGCACAGTTCATTAAACGTTATTTGCGTTATAATTAATTTACAAAATATACTTCCGGAAATACATTAACATAGAACCGTTCCCGTGGTCTAGTTGTTAGCGTACTGTTCAATATGTCTTGGGTTCAATATTGAAATTATAACATGAACGCAGTGTAATGGCGACCAGTCACCCGAATCCATCTCTCGTTATGCCGTATATGTTAGATGGCTCTACGAGATCGGTATAATATAATGCTGCTCTGTGTAGTCTTGTAGAAGTTTACTGACGTTTCGGCAAGGACTTCTGAAATGTTTGTAAACTTCTACCAGACTAAACGGCGCAATAACCCAGAAGACAGCGATCTGCCGACTCACCGCCGTGAAAACCTCAAATCCTACTAAGTTTATCACTTACTCGATTATGGTATGAAGGTTTAATTTGAGACTTTCGTTGCTGAATACAGATTTGTCGTACGTTGTTTTAGATTCGTATGGGCATTGTCCATCAATGTTACGTGTTCTCCGATTATAGCCATTGGTCTTGTTAGGAGGTGATACCACCTTTTAAAAGCTGACTCATTGTTTAGGAATGCCTTGGATTTCCTGGAACTCTTCAGAACCGGTCTTTAAACTTGTCTTTATTCACTCTTTGCAACCAATATATTATAATCAATTAACGCACGAAGTGAAGACTGACGAGGGATTCTTGAAAGTGACGATGCATCCCATGCAACCCGCGACGTTGTATTCTTTTTTTTTAAGTGTACTGTAGTCACGCGTTTAATGATTCAGAATTTAGTACTATAGTAGGGTAAATTTTAATAGGATTGAATGATAGAATCTGTCATCTTTTGTAGCATGCTGGCAGTGCCCGTTAAGTATGAACATTAATCGGTATGAGTTAATACCTATTAACTGACACCATGAGACGCTAATGGTGGTCAATATGCTCAAAGAAATTGTCCTGCTTTTATGTAAACCAAAGGTTTATTATCGTATTTAAAAGAGTCCGCCACTGGACTTTATCCTGAGCTAGATGACCCAAGTTCACGTTGTCACTATTTATTCCTTAAATCTAATTTTAATATTATCCTTTCGTTTACGCCTACGAATAATCCCATATGGTCTCACACCTTGAGGTGTTCCGACTACACCGTACTTGCATTTATTTTATTTTATGCGTGCTACATATCTCTCATTTCTTCTTATTTATGTGATTACCTGAAGTACTAAGTATGCAGTCCCCTATTTTGTGTTACTTTGAATAGGCACAACTGTAATTAGGCTGATAGACTTACGTTCAGGTTTTCAAAAGAACGTTCTGTTCATGAAATATTTTACATTAACCTTCAATTTAAAGGACTTCCCTGTTAGTATTTGAATAAATGAAGGGGGGAAATGGAGTGCTTGAATTACATGCGTTGAGTATTATTAATTTTGCTGTGTTGCAATTCTGGAAGTGACGCGGGTTATGAATGCAGAAAAAATAAATGTGCCCTGTGGCATGAGTTACAGTTAAAAGTGAAGAAACATTTACAAAAATGTATTTATTTATATATTTTAACGACGTTAGTAGCTCAGAATAGAAATGATGTAATTACTAAAGAATAATAAATCGGGAGGGATGTGGAAGCTGTCGATCGTGGTTTATTTTAATGTTCTGTTATGGAATTTGCCATGTGGAGCCGTGGAGACGCGAGAAAAATCTGCAGTCTTGAGGACTGAGATTTGAACCTGGTACCTTTCATATACAACGCGGAATACTAAACACCAGGATACCTGTTTATAGACTATCACAATACATTTTTGTCTTTGAGGGAAATATTAGGCCGCTGAATTGCAAGTTGGTGTGATTTTTATGTGTGTTTTCATATGCAGCTCGCGTGCCAGTTTCTCTCTGGTTCTGGGTTCTGGTGACGGACTCTTCTCTTGTTTGTACAGAGCGTTGTTAATTTGTTTGTTTGCAGGGAAGTGGTGCCCGACGCGGCGGGAATGGCCCTCGCCAGCGGACGCGCGAGCGGCGGCGAACGACACCCGCAGGGGCGTCTTGTATTCGTCCGTCTTCCTGGGCAGCCCCGGTGAGTACAATGGTACGTCTCTCCAGAACTCTTCATTATCCCTTATTTAATGTTCTCGCTGCTAATCACGGCATGCTATACCAATAAATGCATGCGATATCTAACAGTTACAATACAGCCTGCTGACAAGGCCTGTCAGTGATTGGCTCACCATTTATGTGAAGAGATGGGCAAACGTTATATTTTGCAATTGTAAAAATCTGTCGTAATTGCTATTTTTTTGAACATCTATAGCTCAGTCTATAGGCCAACAGAAGTTTTAATGAATATTGACAGATATTTTGTTACTAAACTTCCCATCCAACATGGGCTGTGCCTTAGCTCAGCCAGTCGGCCTAAGTTTGCACCCAGGGATTTGTGGACGACAAAGTGGCATTCGAATAGTTTGTTTTTTCTGCGTCATTCGTTTTACCCTGCCAGTAAAATTCCGCCGCTGACCCACATTCACTCATGTATTATCTGGAGATGGGCAGTGGGCCTGTTAGCGACTGCAGCTCCATCGAGACACCCCACCGCAAACTGTCGATACCGAACAATGTGGACTAAGCGCATAGTTTTGATATTCATATGAATATTCAGTATAAGGATATTTTTAAAGAATAATTTATTAAAGTTAGAATAGTCTAATGCTATTGCTGAGCATGCAGAATATTTGTCCTAACGACATGGATCAACTACACACTTGTAGATCTCATATATCACTATTAAATTGAACACAGTTTGTTGTACGTTCTATTAAGTAGGCAGAAAATTTTACTTGTTTTTTCCTGTTTATGCTGTGTTAATCGAAGTCTATATAATATAAGTTTAATTCAGAAAAAGTACAGCAGAATCCATCAGTGAAGTTTAAAGTACACGTTACTGGTTAAATCGTTCTATGCAAGTATTGATATTCATGGCGGTGAAGATGTCGATTTTGGTCTTTTGGATTGTAACGCCGTCTGGACTTGTATGTAGATACCCTGAACGTGGAAGCAGTATGTTCTTCCGACAGGTTAGTAGTCTACCTACCTCTGCACATAAGACCAACCGCGTCAAGATCAATGCTGTTAAGAATCACAATATTCTCCTTTTCCTTTGCCGATCGGACACATGATTTTGGATGTCTACTTTCCTGAATATTTGCATGTCGTTTTCCCCCCTTTTCCTTTCAGTACATCCGCATTTTCCAAGCCTTCTCTTTTCCCTTCCCTCTTCGCCACATTCCTAAGCAGACTGGTTGGTTACCCTAGCCCCTGGTGGTGCTGCAGCATACAATACGCAGGTCTAGTAACTTGAACATCGGTAGCGTGAGCGCGCGCATGCATCTTCAGCTCATGAGGTTGTTATGGAAACCACCCGCATTCCCGCCTTGTAACCATGGCAACATGTATTGGCGCATGTGCTTCAGCTTCGCTTAAACATCAAAGAACAACGGTAGGTTTCTCTATCTAACAAATCGCACGATAAAATATGGCGATGGACAGAGATAGCAAACAAATGATGGCGATTTTGTGAAGCAGAAGAAGAAATGGGGACACGGCTTCAGTATGAAGTGAAAGTGCATGGAAATTGTAATTGTACATAAATGTGTGACCTTATGGGAAAGGATATTGGCAAAATAATCGATATTGTATTAGAATCACCTTTTGAGTAGCCGGCCTGTTTGGACCATCGCAAAAATTCTTACCTAAGCACGTCTTATTGAAATGTTTGGCTCGTATACAGTACGATTAAATGTATAGATGAATCTTCCATCTCATGTCCTTCGTACACACACAAGTAGTTTTTCCTATTGATTCACACTTGTAGGCCTACATCAAAATCAGACCAACTTTGTACTACAATTTGAGACAGTGCTTCAGAAATAATTTTCTTTCCCATTCCAGCATACGAGTACAGGTATGGAAAACATTATGGTCCGCGAATTGAGATTAGTTATTCCCAATGAAAGCAACTGACTAGGTTGGATGATTTTGCGTGATAACGGGAGCAGAGACAGCTTCTGAAGCGTCGTGTGTTAAACAACATATATTTTAAATTAACAAACGAACGAAAATATCGAAGAATACGCATGAGGTTAAAGACACACCTTTTTCAGATACTTTATACACAGACCTGTGTGATCTTCTGAAGTGATAGTTAATATAATAGCATTTTCATTAAAGTGGAATGAAGTTGGACTCCATTGAGGTATGAATTTCGTCATGTTAAATCAATTACTGGCAAGCTACACTAAAATTGAAATAGATTTCCGCAAATCAAAATCCCTCGCAACGAAATTTGGTACTCATTCTCCCTTAAGGACAAGAGATACAGTAATTTAGGGAAATATTAACCCTCATCCAGCCTCTTTTCTCAGATAACGATTCATTTGGGGTGCTAGTTCTCGTTTCTTTAGACATGCCGGTGACCTCTAAAAACTGAGAGCCTGGAGGGTCACGTGGCCTTCTAACAAACCCTCTGATTGGGCAATCCATCACGCCCCCACATACAACCCTGTAATTGGTTCCCATGGAACTTGAGGCTAGGAGGTATTGTTACATCATACTGGAAGAGAGAGCCCCCTGTTCCAATATAATTGTTACGTTGGTACCAACAGTCTGGAGAAGCAGAACGCCATCACTCACGTTGAAGGCGAAGGATGGGGGCTCAGGATTGACTGGTTGTGTCCTTTCCACGGAAACAAAGAGAAATTCGGTACCGGTCAACTTCCCTTTCATTTGTATTTATTCGGCTCCCCTGTACGTCTTGATGGGGGATCGAGCTAGGGTGATGTTATTTTACTTTCACTTTTATTCCCGAGATCCAGTTCCAGCCGAAAGCTGATCCTAATAAAGTGAACGTACGTTGAATGCAGTATGTAATGGACGCATTGCCGAAGTTGCATCAGAAGCATCTCAGCTTTGCTCCGATGTTCTTAACACTCTTGTTACGAATATGCAGCTGATACGACGTTGATAAAAGAGCCTGACTATTTGTTGACACCACGGTATCCGATACAACCCACAACCCATTGTCTCAAAGTGTTAAGGCGGCAAGAACATTTATAGATACTCTGAAGGGGCGGGTTTGGTTCCGATTTGCTTTAGTACATAAATTTAATTTGTTCGTAACTAGGAGAACGGACTGCACAAGTAAATTGTGAGATTACTGAAATTCGCTATTATTACAACTCTATGAAGATCTGATACAAAATTGATACGGGAAGCACATTTTATTTTGCGACTTTCAACGACTCTTTTGACGATAAGGTTAATATTATAATTAGTAGAATAAATTTTACGATATGGTCCTGTGTGAGGTGTGGGTAGAATGGAATGTTATCGATGTGAGATATGTGAAGATCCATGTTGGCTTTTGTGGGTTAAAACGATGATATCTACTGACAAGTTCAAACGGCTTTGCAAATCGAAAACGAACATCGATTTTTCCAGGGTTTCTGTTTAATGTAAGATCCAGAACCACTTGCAATATTAAAGGTGCAAGATAAACGCCATCCTACAAGCATTGAAAGTATGTCTGGTACAGTGCAGCAGTACATATGATAGTTCTACGTACGCTTGCTGTCTAATGGAGGCCTCCTTTGTCTTGATCGGCTCGTGGTCTGCTTCAAAGGATCTCGAATTTCGACCGCGTTTCTCACTCTCAGTTGCCTTTGTCTGGCATTCTGCTCGCAGGACGTGTTCCAGTGTGTCTGCTTCGTAACTTCAAAGTTGCAGTGCCGGTAACTCATAAAACAGCATGAGCAATGGACGAATATGTGACCTGTTCACTCGTGTCGTTTATATTTCTCTCTTCATTATTCATGCACAGTATCTATTAGCGCATTTCTGTTTCGATTTTATTGTTATTTATTGTTTCCTGAGGGAAAATGTAATAGGCGCAGTTTTAATCTGAATTAAGCACGAAATTAAGTGGTATGAGAAGTTGAGATGTGCCACCGTTTGTTCAGGTTTAGAATTATCACATTTGTGTTTTTATTTATGTAATGTTAACGTAACCTCGGAGAGAAGTTAGACGTAGACCGCTACACAGCTTCTGTCATTTTGTGAGTGTTATTTGAACGGCCAGCTTTTGCTGATAATGTCAGTTTATTGGAAGAAAACAATTATCGTAAAGACACAGAGGTTGAATTGTTAGATGCTAGTAAGGAAATAAGTATTTTGGAAAGATGTTAACAAATCAGAATTGAGTTCACGAGTACATAAAAGCAGACAAATTTCAGGGAATTTCTTCTTCCATGCAGTTCATAATAATAAGTAGTCTGTATAAACTATGAAGTGCGTATTTAAATACTTCTCGGATTTAATTTGTGCGTGAGTGATTTCGATAGTCAGTCGATCAGTAACGTTAGTGGTCCAACTATTGTTTTATTCGAAACATATGTCATTGGAACACAGCCTGCATCAAACGTGTGGTTTCAGAGTTGGTAGGAGGAGGAACAAAGTATCGCCGAGGGAGAAACATGGACCAACCTGAGTCGTGTCAGGTGAAATATGTTACCGCCATGACGAAGCAGAAGGTTGCAGCAAGTGGCTGTTGTTACCGTGAATATTTCTCGGGGCAACCACTCCAAATTCTATTGTTATTAGCATTAGTCCATTACCATTGACTAGTGGCGTCATGCACATTCCTTCTACACGTATCATTGCACCAGGAGACAAGACAACGCAGCGTTACCTGAAAGGAATTCTCTGCGGTTTTTTCGTTCTCAAACTTTGTATTAAGTTGAGTCTCGCAGAAACTTTGAAAACTGTTAGCAGAATCTGCGAACCTCAGTGCTCTTCCTTCATTGCTGTGAGCATTCCACAACTGTAACTAATTCCATATATCAGAGCAAATATTTACTCAGCAGGTCAATAAATTCGTATCTTTTATGGCCACCGTCAGTTCATTACGAGAGCCAGCGAATGGTCCCTAACCGACTCGGATGAAACCAGTGAGTTTTCAGGTTCTCACGGTAACAAGTATAAAATGGCTGTCTTCAGGGTTGTTTTGTTGTGTAGACTGGTAGGAGTTTCAGAGGTGCTTCCTGCCTCCATCATCAGGGGCGCTGTTGTCGTGTTACATACAGGATCCCCTGTCATTAGTACAGCTAAAATCGATTTACCATTTCATAATGGATGGTCAGTAACCTTTTTGTGAGGTTTTGCTGAACCAAGAGTTTTCTCTGTTTTAGTACCACAAATATATAGAATGTGTGTTGACCACAAAATGACGTATGCAGACATTTGTGGTGTCTGTTCTCATGCGCAGTTTGTAAGTACATCTAGAATTTGGAATGGATTAGCCATTGATAATTTATGTATAATTCCAAAAAATAGGTACTTAATTGGTAAGCTACAAGAATTTTGTGTTCAAAATTTAAAGTAATTCTCTTTCTCTGAGATGGCTTCCGTTTTTCTGCTCCTATCAGCGTGTGTGTTTAAGAGTTGTAACATTTAATGTACCTGCAGTTGTGCAAATTTGTCAAAGACATCTTTGGTGTTGAACTATATAAAAATCTCGCTTGTCCAGATATTTATTTCGCGTATTAAAAACCTCTTGAGTTTAGGTACGTTTTTCAGACTTGCCACGAGTGTCTTTAATTTTTGTTATTTCAAGCATAATGCCTGAGGTTTATATGTTATCAGTGAAATGAGCTGGTCCTCAATTTGCGTAGCGATAAAGTAATGATGCTAGATGTGTGAGTGAGAGGCATGACGAAGTGTAGAAGATAGAAGGTCAAAGTTGCTGTTAGTTTTGTAGACTGGGCGTGCTAGCCCTTTGCGGTTGTATGGAACCTGAAAACCCGTACGACTGGGATACCGGTGGTTTGAAATTGATACAAAGGTAAGGCGAGTGGATGGACGGACTTGTGGGTTGGCTGGTAGACTGTTAGACTGTTAGCTTAATGCTGTTTGTGTAGCAGGAGTTGGTGCCATTGCCCTTGGACTGCATTATTGATTGCCGATATGTGTTGTGTGTGTTGCCTACCTGAGCGGCGGTAGGGTCTGTTAAAGGCCAGGAAACATGAAAAGCAGGGGGATAGGAAAAAAAAGGACATGTTGGTTGGTACTATGGTGTTTGAGTAAATCTTGTTAAGTTTCGTCACATGGACTACTCTCTGCGAGAGTGACTACTGACAGTGAAAACCCCACATTTCAGGATCTCACACTGATTGTTGAGCAGCGGTGTTTTGTGAATAAAACTGTAGTCAAAGCGTCGTACAGTATTTATGTGCAAGTGCCTGTCGCTAAACTCGACACAGGTTAAATCAAAATAGGAAGAGGGGACTGTTCAACAGTGCTTCGAGGTGTTAACACTGTTGAACTGGGAATCCCGCTCTTCGCCGAAGACATCTGCTGTTTTTTTCAGGATTACTATTACACTTGCTAATTTTTATTTTTACTCAGAAGCGTGCTTGTAAATAAGGTGGATGCAAAACTCTGCTGGGCAAACAGAAGACAACGATGCTATAAACATCAGGTTTATTGTTTTTTATGAAACTGTAAACCTAATTTGGGAAGAACTTCTAAATTACAATTCTGAAATAACAAATGTATAAATAATAGGAAAGTTAATAAAGTACATTATAAAGTAGCTAAATAAGCAAATTATGTTGTAAATATTTTTACAGTTCGTCAAAAGTGCATGTGTAGACGTATAGGGGCGTGGAAGTGTCGTTACACGCATTCTAGTTGAACGTAATAAATGAGTTTAGCATAGGGTAATGAATAACCACACCGTTACTGATTATGTTTAAAATTCAGAAGAAATTGTTTATATACTTACGTAACGATTCATACTGTTATAAACATCATGGACTTTTTATCATGTAGAGTAACATATGAGATTATTATTATTATTGGTTGCATTTTGTTTAAGTCTACATTTATTTAAATTTTAGTAAAGCAGGAACGTAGGTTTTTGCCAGTAGAGAAACAAACAAAGCTTTATTTTTACTGGGAGTTATTTAGAGATATGTAGCCACACAGATAAAGCTCAAATTTTCCTCAGACACATTAAACTATTCTCATTATAGCGAACTTTCAGGCTGATGCATTTGTAAATTTCTCCAATTTGTTGTAGATATACCTGCATTTGGCTGGGGTTTTAAGTTAAACTTTTGTGAAAGACTTCCATAGTAAGTGATAATCGGTCCAGTACGAACGTTTGAAGTATAACAGTCCTTTATGCTGATATAAACTTACATAATTTCTGATTCTTTTCATATGTATTACAGATCCGAAATTTCACTGTAAGGAAGTCGAATTTTCATACGCTGCATTTACAAAGAACATAACTGGTATTTTATGACATGATGAAATAATGGAAAGAGACACTCCATGGAACGAAACAAGGAATAAGATGAGAGAGAAGTCAGAAAGGAGGGCGGCGATGGGAAGGAGAGGGAATGAGGGAGTTGTGTAGGGAGCAGACGAACACTTCATTTTCCGGGCCGTCAATTGCAGAAATTCTCGGTGGACTTGACACGAGCGAATATTAGGAAAAGCTGCAGATGACTAGAAGCAGAAGAAGTAAGAAAAAGTCTTCCCTCTTTATTTTCCTGTGCTTTTTTAATTAACAGTTCTTTTATTCCCTTGGAAAGTAGTTTAGGAGGGGAATGGGGAAGGTCAAGATGATTTCATTTTTCGGGCGCGTTTAAAGCTGATGCAGTATCTCAGCCCACGTAGACACGGGAAGGTTCTAATATTGCAGACAGTTGAAATGCATCTTCGTGACTCGAGTGTCTTCTCGGTCTATCAGCACTGAAAGTCTCGTAATCGCGTGCGTAATTTGTGCATTCTCTTCCCCATATTTTTACTTTTAAAGTGGGCTGCCCAATATTTTCCGCGAGGTTGCATTTTGAAGAAACGTTGGAGTTATGCTTAAAAACTTCGAGTAAGAAACTTGGTTTATGTTTTATCACGTTGAATACAGACTAGTTAACACGAGAGATCATTGGCCTAACTGAACCATTGTGATAATACCGTCCTTTGGCCACTCTTAGCTTCTCTATTGTAATTTCTTAAAATGTCACAAATCATTTGGAGTAGCGTTATTAGACTACAAACATGAATTACGTACATTACGGAGCGCCGTATAGTGTGTAAATACATTTGGCATGTTTCTTCTGTTTAATGAACGAGTTTTATGCTCTGAAACTGGTAGCTTAGATCCCGTGATTGGCTGGTATTAATGAGCCGCTGTATTGTAGGCCGTGACAACAGAGACACAATGAATTGTGATTTTATTTAGTGTGACAGTTCAAGAAAAGCCGAACTGAAACAGCTTTTTCAACTGTCACAGTTATGGACTCCAATCATAGATTTAAGTCTTTTTTAATAAGAGGTTGGATAAATCTGTGTCTGCGTCCCAGTAAGAACGTGTAGCGAAGTTGCGAAGTTGTTAGTTATTTTTGTTCGTAATCGAAAATATCTACGAGACTTGGGGTTTTCATGGCGGTGATCATACGGATTGCGGTCTTATTGATTCTGAAGCCATGCCGTCTTCTAGGTGGTTACCACATACGAGACAACACCGCTTCACAACCCACATCACAGTCCATGAAAGTATGCCAGTTTGTAATGCAGTTCTTTAAACGAAGATAGTTCACTTTTAAGAATCTTTCGTTGGACATAAGATACTGGTATTTTGTGTTGAAAATTACTTCTAGAGAGACGTATGATGACTTCCAATGGCGATTCCACGGGCGAATGTTCATTTCCGATTGCTTTTTACAGTCGTGCGTATACGCTTTCTGTATAACTTGCATTACCCAGTTGGTGTTACTTTTAGATGTGTTCCAAGACGGCACAGAACTAAACAGGCCAATCGAACAACTGGGAGAGGATACAGTTAGATATTTCGTGAACGAACCGTAATGTTGGCCTCCAGTACGCTTTCAGTTCTGACTTATTCCTACAGCAAAACTTCGCGCTTATTGACGGTTCCATAACAAACACTTTCCTTAGGCCTAATATCCTTGCACTTTCACAAAATTTATTCATAGAAGTCTGAAGTACTATTATAATTCCATGTTGCGTTGATACAAAACAACTTCTTTACCAGTGCTTCAGGCCTTCCAAATTAGCGACTGTCAGAAAGAAATATGACATTGATTATTTCTTGTGATGCCTTTCTGCTGTTTCTTTTCTCTCTTTTTAAGTTGTTCAAGAAAATTTCTGGCGCTTTTCACTTTACCATTTGTTTTCTCTTAACTCTTTATACGCCAGGCAGTATCATAGTCTGCATTCAGTAAGTCTTGGCAAAGCATCTAGATTTGTCATGTTTAATGAAGTGGCTGATAGAACCATTCATGTTCGCAGCCACAAACGTTTAGTCAATGCTTTTCGTGAGAACGCTCTTAAGTGAGTAATCTAAAAATAATTGTGCATTTAAATCTTACGGTCTCCTGCTCTACAGAAGATCTCCACATTTAAAATTATTCTGACTTTTGTAGAGAGCTTTGTTATTTATGTCAAACCTTCGTCTGTAGATAACATAACTTGTCTGTTTGTCGGTTTTCGCTTACCTATCAGTGTCTAAATCTGTCTCTTTATCCCGTTCTGCCTTTATTTTTTTACTAATTGTATGCAAACCTCTTTATTTGGTTACGTATTCAAACTGATGCTAACTGCTGGCAATAAGAGTTTGAAACGCACAGATTACGATAAACTTAAGTCTGCTGAGTATCATACTTTGTGGAACCAGACAACAGTTGCTTACTTCATGCCAAACTTTAAAGGTTGGTATCGAAGTAAAATCATAGAATTGTTCAAGATTTGTACACGAACGAATCTTGGGTAACTGTTGAGAAAACTACCGAGGAAAATAAAAGTTACGGTGATTGTGATTGAGTGTTTGTTTGTCGACGGCTCTTTAATTAGTGCAAGTCAGTATAGTGACTAGGCCATGGCGAAACTGGACACCCAGGGTTTGACTTCCAGCAGGGCAGGATTTCTTCCTTCATCGTCCAGTTCGGCTCTGTAACCCACCTAGTTTACTGTCCAGTGGTTACCGGGATTCTTTTCTTGGGGAAAACCAATCGGGGTGTGAAGCTAACAGCCCACCTCCATCTTGTACCGATGTTAAGAATGTGTGGAGCCGTACTTCTGCTTGTCCATACGTTTACATGGCGTGGTGCTTAATTAAGAATCAGGGACAATATTAATGTTACCTTCAACTTGTGTATTATTCAGTCCCACTGATATGCAATGGAACGAAGCGAATCAAGAGAAAAACTGAAGATCACTGTGACACCCTCACGAATTGGAATCCGAACCTTAATAACCACACTATGCACAGTCATTAAAGAATGTCCCCAAACATGATAATCAGTGGCACAAGGTGCTGGTATATAGTCTGTCCGTTCAAAATATGAACTGATATCGTACCCCCCCCCCCCCCCCCCCCCGGAGCAGTATTAGCAGTCACATCGGCAGCAGACGCATGTCATGTAATTCGAACGTTCTCTTAATTAGTCGCCTGTCGTTCGACCAGGGTGACTATGAAGCCAGTGTATGGGCCGAGCACACACTTCCTGTGGCTCGAGTGACACTCGAGTGCCCTCTTCAGTTCCCGGTCGAGTGTCGTGCAGAAGGCAGCCAACCTGCATGAGCAAGTGGCTTACAGCCATGGCCAACACTCCACTGTCCGGCCGAGCAGGGCAGAGACGCGATTAACACGAAAGTTTTAATTTTGCCGTGGCTTCATGCATGTACTCGTTATGTATGAGTGTGAAACGTGGTCTCTCCCATTATGGAAAGCACAGAGATTAAGGGTGCTGAGGAGAATATTTGATCTCGAGAAAACTGCATAATGACAAGCTTCTCGTTTGGAAGGCCACTATTATTAAGGTGTTGAGGCCAAGAAGTATAAGGTGGGCGGGACACATAGCACGGAAGGAAGTAATGTGAACGAATAGCATTTTGGTCGGAGGACCGCGTGAACTACACGAGGGATGGATATTAAAGAAATCTGCTGGGAAGTTGTAAACTGGATTAATTTGATACCATTGGCGGCCTTTTGTGAACGCGGTAGTGAATCTTCCTAGTTTTATAAAAGGCGGGGAATTTGTTAGATAACATTACGAATTTAGGCAATTTTTTCAAAATAGAACAGTTTTAATTAGAAAACCGTTTAGTGGTCCGAATTCGATGGTAATTGTACATCGGTTGAAATTAATCGTGAGCAAAATTAAATTATTTCTTCATAACTGTCACATAGAAAATTAGGTTAACGACGAAATTGCGTTAATTTCCTCCCATTTAAATTCCTATAATTTAACTGTTCATGACATTTCTTAATGCGATGCTGATTAACTTCATGATTACGTTTGATTTGTGAAAGTGATTCGAACATAAGTACAGAAGTCTGCAAGAGTATATGACGCTAATGGAGTTTGAAGCTGGACCTGTGTTCTCTACAGGTTGATAGTGACAGGAGAACAGTTACAGGGCACGCCCAGTTAACACAATACTCAAAAGAGTGAGTGAGAAACCAGTACTTACAAGTGGGTTCAAGGAGTCTGCAATACCACGACCCGAGCAGCAAAAGTGTTCGGTAACAGTAGTATACTCTGTGGACATTTCACTGACCTGGGCCAGAGCCCAGTCGAGATGAAACATCAATTTTAGACATTGGTCAAATACCGTTCGCTGAGCTCATGCCTCCTGAATTTCATCCCTAGGGCTGTTTTCTCGTTTTCCAAGTTGGAGGTTCGTCTTAAACTACAGCTTCAGATAATTCGGTTTATCTGTTTTCGTCAGTAGTATTTTGCAGAGAAACATTTTATTGTTAAATTACAGAAATATTTTAACGCCGATGCCAATGGTGGTAATGTTTCATGTTGCACTGGAGGGTGATGCAGAAAGTTTTTTTGTATGGTTTTGGAAATGATAATTTCGAACTTGCGACACAGAAAATTGTGGCGATAATAATAAAATATAAATTGTGTGTCGTGATCAAAATATAAAATGTCGACTCTTAACACAAAAGAATTTCCGGTATTTAATTTATGAAACCTTAATCCAAAGAGACCTGAAGAGAGAGATTTTAAAATGAAGAAGTACTTTATGTCCATACTGAATCACAAATAGCCTACGTAACCTTATTATTCTTGTGAAGTGGGGAGACATGTCACTGTGGAACTGAGGTCCATTGTTCAGCCCCACATGGTACATGAGTGAATGCGGAAAAGGGTGCAATGATAATGACAGGAGAAATCGGAAGGACTCGAGAGAAATCTGTCCACCACAGATCTCACATGGACTAGGTAACCTTACTCATCTCAGCTTACTGAATGTTCGCGTTTCGCCTTCCGATGGCGGAGTTCGCATTTTTCAGTCACCACCATAACACCCAGAATGCGCACCGACTTCTATTTCCCTCAGGACAAATGTGCCCCTTCTACTCCATAGGAATGTGTGGGTTTGCGCCTACGACCCCTTTACGCCTTTATTGGATTCTTCCACGCACAATCATAATGGACAGTTCTTTTAAGCTGTTTACCTTCGTAAACACATAATAAAAGAATTTGGGCCAGCTCCTTTCAGCAAACTCTAGCAATAACGTGGTCTTTTGTTGAAAGAGATTTGTAAGGAATTCACGGTAGTAGATTTGAAAAGTAAATTAGGCAACTAAAATACAATGTTATGCTTGAAATATGTGAAAAATGTTGCAATAAAATTTTGCTGCCAGACATTCCAGGTAACTAAAATGACCGACTTACCTAAGCTGTTTCTTATGAGTTTTTGTTTTTTTTTTGTTGTTTTTTTTGGGGGGGGGGGGGGGTAAGCCTAGATTTGTCAAAAATTGTGTGAGTGTAGTTCTGTAGTAGTATTACAATCGTGCCCATATCAAGTCCTCGTAATCGAATTGCTCAGCTATAAATAGACTGATGTGGCAATTGAATGCCATTGAAATGGAAATTGTACTCTTGAAACTGAACCACATCTTGCCATCTGTACATTCCATTCAGAAAGTGTTCTAAATGCACAGTCGTTATTCTTTAATGTTAATCGGTGAACAGTGCAATCCCGTGAGGAGAAAGGACAGATAGAAAAGTGGGCTCGAATAGTTAAATAATGGTTATATCCTTTAACTGGGACTCCGCTGCTGTGACATACTGGCGTCCGACTTCTCACGTTGTTTAGTGTGTTGTCAAACAAACACATGCATTCACTTAACCCATATGCTGGCTTATAGCACGGCTCAGCATTCTTTGTAGATGGCGTGTGGAGTCTTAACTGCAGAAAAAGAAAGGAAGTTAAACCTAATGGTAAGGGAAGTTTCTTTTTAGAGATCGTCATATATCAATCGGAATTTACTCACGTGACATCTAGTAATTTCTCCTGACTTGTTATTGTCACTGCGCTGAAGAAGGTTTAAAAAAGTTGAAATCACATGTTGTTTCTGTTGTTTTTCTTTTCCCTTCCCTCTTCACACTGTTTTATGGTTCATTACTGCAATTTCGAGGGGTAATATTTTTCCTATATTATCTCCAGTTTTCATCCCATTTCCCTGACAACATCTCGACATATATGAACGCCATGAACATGTTCCCGGTTGATTGAGGTTAGACACACAGCGACCCGCATAACCTGTCACTCGCTGAAGGCGGTACAGAGATTTCGATCTTGGCCCGTCTGCCATCTTCATTTATAAAAATATTTTTGAAACGGAATGGCTGGTATAATGGCTCTGTGTCCTGTGAATGTCTAATGTATAAAACCTATTTAGACGCATTTACAAAAAGCACAAAGCGAATGAATTTCGACTATGTTTCTACACATGTTTATACTTCACGGCACATTCCAAGACTGTCACTTTTCATATTTAATTATAGTAATGCCAAGTGCATTATGATCAATACTGGGCTATTCGTTGCATGGGGCCTGCAATTTGATATCCTTCAAATGATCTGCATTTAACGTTTTATGTTGATTCCTACAACAAATTTGACAATTTTTGGTAATGTAACAGTGTCTGTGTGTTACTTATATTTCCCAGTATGCATACATATATTTTCTTCCACGTATTCACTGTGCAGAAGTCACGTTCATTGTTCACTGAGCGAAATTACGTGCCTGTACTTCTGCCGAAACCTTTCCAGCTAGGAGAAAATAAGAATTCTGTTCAGAGATGAAGGGAAGTAGTTCATTGAATGCAAAGAAAATTATAAATTCATGTTCTTAAAAATTATTAATCCAATTTTGATGCAGTTCCTCTTGATTTGCTGTGTATGAAGAAGGAACTGGGTAAAGTTTATACAAAAATACTTTCTGATGTTGAATTAAGGTGATAGTATGATTTCAAACTTTATGTTTTGAATAACGAACTGTAGTTACTTACGAGACATTAAATAAAATAAGTTTTAATGCCGCTAACTTTCGATTTGTCGTGTGTAAGTATGCAGTCATTATATGCGCAGATAACTCCAGATTTTCAAAATATTTCTGCCTGTGATTCGGTTAAGGATGATAAGCAAATTTCCGTTCTTACGCTGCTGTGATGGTTGACAGAGTATTTTGAGACTTCACCGCTCTAGTCTCAATTTTAAAAATAGGGACTACTCACATTCATTTCAAACGACACTCTGCGAGAGAAGGAAGGGGGGAAGGCGACATGTTCAGAGCAATTTGGCGACGCGTGGTGACAGGACGCCAAACGTCGTGACGTGAGAGGAACAGGTGCCGAAAGTTAGCTGGGAGGCGCCGTGCAACTTGTAAACAACAAGCAGGAAAATAAAATGTCTCTCCTACCTCCCAGCACACTGACTGTGTGGGGAGGGGGTTCTGCTTTATTATTTTGGCACCTACTAACTGTACTGATGCCAGGTCAATGCACGCTTAATCAAAATTTATGACTAGACGTAAAAGTTTTTGAAAGAGATTTCTTTTAAAACAGAATCGCAAGTTTAACTTGTTATATGTGACCGACATCATTAAGCGGAAAGTCATATGTATTGACTGAGTAACCTGTGGATCCAAGTACGTACATGCTACTTCACAGATAAGTAAAGACGTCCTCGTCCATCGCCACAGATGCGTTCCTGGCAGCCATTACTTCCTAATTATAACCTGTATTTCTTATGTACGTCTGATAAATCATTATACTAGTCCTTGTGGTTCTGTTTTATCTAAATGAGCAGCCCGTGTTACTTCGAGTATTGTCATATTCGTAGAATCTGAGGTATTCACGGCGGTGAGTTTGAAGATGTCTTGTCTTCTGGGTTGTTGCGCCATGTAGTCTGGTAGAAGCTTACCAACGTTTCAGAGGTCTTTACTGCCTCTATCGTCAGGGCGACTCATCGCGATGGTGGCAGTAACGTTGGTAAATTAGCAGAGTACACGGCGCAACAACCCAGAAGACAGGAATCTTCAATGTGATCTTCCCCAAACGTAACGTAGGTCTACATTTTGACTTATGTGCTAAGTGTTTGTTAGGTCTATCATGTGAACAGCAGCAAGTGTGTTCGATGCGAAGTAATGTTTGAGATTGACATATTGTATATTCATTTCATGGGGAGTTTTAATATGTGACCTGAATGTGGTACCCGTTCGTACCTGGACGGTATTAAAGGGGTGATCCAATTTTAATATCCCTTCAAAATTTCGCCTTTTACAAGCAACCATGGGACTAGAGCACGCTTAAAAGTTAATCTTGTAAGTATTTCTCATGAACTACCTGCATTTGCTGTGGCTATGTCTTCTGTCTGCCGCGGATAGGCTAGGTTGGTTATTAATACGGTCCTTAGCTAATTAAGTTTTCCAATAAGATTTTCTTAACATATGCATAACAAATTATTCCAATTCAGGTGTTACTGCTACCCATAGAATAGGGGTAAGTCATTTTCTACGTTGGGAAACAATGAACATGTATTTGAATTAGTCAGCCAGCAACTTGCATGTATGGAGTTCTCCCTTTGCTATGCGGAATACAGTCCTGGCATCTCTTAGGGCTACAAATTAGAACAGAGGTAATTGATGTGACGTGGACTATTGCCTTGGCACTCTTAGATCAGTTGGCAAGTTTCATGAATTAACGACCTCTGCGGTCTTGGGTTCGACTGCCATCAGCGGAGTGATGATTCTTTTGCTGGTGAAAGTTTTACATGTAATGCAGTCGATGAGTGTTAACGTAGTTCACTATTCGTTATGTGCTGAAGAATTCCAGCCATCAGAAACCTTATCGTTGTTTTACTGACCATAACGGACTTTGTTTACGCGATTAATGGCTGCTGTTAATACAATTTTAGTGCAGTAACAGGAAAATTCCTCTCTTCTGTGTTGTGCGTGTTGCAAGCAGCAGTCACATAGACTTAGTGGAGAGTAATTACGAACCATTAAAATAGACCATTTGTACCTGCAGCATTTGCATTAATGTACAGAATGTCCCAGAAAGATGTACGCTATAATACGTAATATTAATGTCCTTATCGATCTCTTATGCATTGTGTTTATGAGTGGAACCTAGTATGGTCTACATGTATGTATACATATTTTTGAGACACTCTGTACTTTTCTGAATTTAAAATATTGGTCATGTGATCGTTTTTGTTTCGTGATATAAACATTTTATTGTGGGCTTCTTGTTCATTTCTGGAGTTGCAGGCTGTGTTGACTCCCGTCCAGAGCAACATTTTTGTTGAATGAGGGCGTAAATATTTTCAAACTAAGTTTCTTGGACAGTAAAGCGTTTCTGTTCACGAATATTAATCGCGGTGAAAGATATTTCACTGATTTAGGTATTGAAGCCATTTGAAGGCATTGATGGGTTTTGGTTAAATTTGCTTCGCTATTTCTACTTAGTATAACTTATACGGATATTAAAAATATTAAAATATTAAAAATAATTTGGATGGCATTAAATCACCTGATTTAGAATTTTCGCTTTGAAATATCCCCGTACGTTTGGAACCCATATTCACTGAGAATAATTTAATAGAATAGAATTATGTTAATAATAGGTCTGTATCTTGTATTCTGTGCCTGTCGTGTTTATTCCAGAAACTGAATTTCTAGTTGCTGTCATAGAATGCGCAACCCTAGTTCCAGGAATCTTCTATCTTATATTAAATTATGAGACTTCAAATATATTATTTTATTATTGTCAACTGTGACTTGGTGAGTCCTGGATACTGGAAACGAGGAGGTAACTGTCCATACTTTATCCATATCAGTTTCAACGAACATCCGGATTTTGGAGTCATTTTATTATGCTTTTTCCCCCCCCCCTTTTTTTTGGAATCCCAGCTTGTGCTGTTTCGCCTGAAAACCACTCTTGAAACACGAATATAAACGCAAGAGGTTAACAGTCACCCGTTAAGGATGAGGTAAGTTGTGCTTTTGGAGTACAAATGACAGCAAGGTATCACGAACAACCCATAGATAGTCCATCGGAAGGATCGCGTTGTTTTGTCTCTTCCTAGTGATTGAGATTAGAGTTGCTGGCTGCGTGGAGATGAGTTTTGACGGCCGGTGATTGTGTGGGGAATGGCCGTCATGTTTTACCTCCGTGTTAAAACTTTCGCTTTTGCCCCCGTCCCTGAGTGCACACGTGTGATGGAACGACAGTGCTGAGCACTGAGCTCTGAGCCCCCCAAACTAATTCCCTGTGCCAAGATGCGCTATATTTAAAACACCACCGCACTTCTTACCTCTACAGAAATTTGCAGAACATCCTGTCAACTGATAAATCGTGTTCTGACATTTTATAAACTTTTGTTTTTAGCCAATAGTTCAGGGTTAAAAGCTCAGTTCGATTGCTCGACTACCTAAGGTGTCTACTTGTCCTAGATTAGCCACAGAAAAACAGACTAGAGGATAAATGATTTTCGATTGTGTTCCAGCTGACTGCTTCTCGAGTTACATATCAATAGGACACCCGAGGTACTCACATGTGGCCTAAGATGCAATGCCTCGAAGAAGCAGAACCATAGATATGAACTTATAATACAGAATTCTTAAATGAGCCCTTGAAAATATCGATACAATGACATTGACAAGATTTCACAATTTTGGTTATACAGAATGTCCCAAGAAGATATTCAGTGAATGAAATAAATACATTTTAATAAACTAAACCATTATTACATACGCCAGCATTGGCACTTAGCGAGTTAGCGAATCTAGTTCAGGTTATCAGAAGAGACCATCATTAGCTTCGTGGCACAGGTGATAACGGTGAGCAATAACAACTGGCCAGCAAAGTTGCTGCTGTGTATACATCTTTTGGGGACATACTGTACATTTAATGCAAAGATAATACAAATTAAAGAAATTTGCTAAACTATAATTGTAAAACACTTTATCATTCTTATGTGCCTGTTCCCCTGGTCTTCGTTTGTACAGTCACTTTGCAGTAGGCCTACATTACCAGTAAGTGTCAGTTACTAAGTGTGCAGTCTTGGGCCGAAAATAAATTTATTTTAAATAATGTGGTTTTATGGATTCCTTATACTTGCCAGTATGTGTGTGCGTGCTTCGATAATTTAAGAACATGGCACGCAGTTATGTAGCATTACATCTGCTTGGCAAGGAGTAGTCGGAACGCTGTATGAACAGATCATCACCCTCATAAAGAAGGAACCAGTTGTCACCGCGTTCTTCTGACCTCGTCAACCACAAAGAGAGGCCGCAGGAACAGGCACTGTGTTTATAGGCCGCTTTTACCACGTAAATCTGCGTTGTGGAAACATTAACTTGTCATTTATGCAAAGTAATAGGAGTAAACATTTTAAATGCGTGCTTACCAGGTTGACAAACTTAAAAGCCAGAAAAGTCACAATAATTAGATTTACTGTCTAAAAGCACTTTGTTGTTTGGTGTCATTTTATGGGGACTAGAGCTGACGGCAAAGTGTAAAGGAATCTGTGAATTCTGCAACGAATCTGAGCGAGGTTCGAGTCTCGGTTGTTCTGTGGCCTATTTTTAATGCAAAAAATACTGAGACGGGACTAAAAAGTTCTCCCAGTTCTTCTGCCATTAATTCTAAGAATCACTCCTTGATATATTATTATTTAGTGTTCTGTCTGACGACAGGTCCATATGAACAGGATCCTTCCATCCTTTTCTCGGACTGGGACCTGTTCATATACGTTCTTGGCAGATGATCCAGAAGTGGTTTGCCATTGCCTTCTTCTGTGTGAGTGTGAATGGAGTAATTGTTGGGATGCCACAGAGAAACCGGGGAAGCCCCGGAGGAAAACTCCGTGTTGCCTAGACCTTGACCTTGCCCAACACAAGTTATAAATTCGGGCACCGCCGGGAATCGAACCCGAGACCCCAGGATTACAAGGCCAGCGTTCTAACCGCTAGACCATGGTATACTCGTCATTAATATACGTGAATTTGAACCTTTCTATAGGTGCTGTCGCTTGCCTGTCTTGATGTTCTTAAACATAAAAGAAATAAGTGAAAGGGGCATTACTTTCCTAGCAGCGGTAGGTTCGTTAGAAAAGGGTGCTGAATCTCGGGTTCCATATAAACGAGGAATCTATTGAATTGAGCGACTACTAGCTTCCAACGAAGGGTTTTGCTTCATTCAACAGCACTAAATTGAGAAATCTTAATTGATATTTTCAAGATTTGTTGAGTTCGACAACTCGGAAGACCTAGGCGAAGATGTGAGGATTAAATTGAAATGGGATTGGAAGATTTGGATTGGATTTATCTGTCCAGAACGGAGACCAGTGTCGGGCTCTTGTGAACATCCTAAAAAGAATTTTCGTTCCATAGAATTTCATAACTGTTAGCTCTTCTAGAAGAAGTCTGCTCCATGAAGTTAGTTGTTGAGTTTAGTTATATTTGAAATTGTTTCCTTAAATAAATAGGATTTTTAAGAAGCTTGTGGCCAATCATATTTTATTAAATACACTTCGACATGTTTTACTTTGTGTGTCCGTTTCCACTGCCCGATTTAGCAAGACATTATACTTGTGTTATTCTGGTGGGCGTTCTTTACGTGCTCTCGACGTGCTAATTTCTACGCCCCATCTGAGCATTCTCCCATGCACAGCTTTGGTCATAATTCTTCGGGGTTTAAAGTGAAGTAGTCCTCTCATGACATAGCCTGCAGGTGTTGGAGATGTGAGGAAAAAACAAATATGTCGCGTGATTTTTAAATACTAATAATTTACTACCTCTGCAGTGAAAATCCGACTCTGCGTTATATTTCTCTCTTCAGAGCGTCCTACGAATTGCATGTGTATTTGTAGTATAAAATAGGTCATTGGGGATTTTAACAGCACACCTGCTCCGTTCTTAATAGATGCATGTTTTTATGAGTTTATTGAACGTTTATGCGACATTGACTACTTTGCACTGCTTGATACATCGTAACGTTTGTCGGTCAAATAGGCCCCTGTCATATCATTATACGTCATTAGTGTCTTTGTTTAATGATTTGTTTCTTTCGAAGCGAAGACAGAACTGCTATCAGATACATTGGCGATTTGCATACAAATCAGGAAATTTGCTAGAATGACTGAAAATTTCTCATCGTCTAAGCCAAATTACATGCAGGGTTTGTGAATGACCCAGTGTTGAAATCAATACACCGCCTGGTGACCAAATATCATGATTATTTCTCGTGGTTGTGCTGGTTGCTGTGGTTGATATGGTTGTGGTAGTGGTTGTTGTGGTTATGACGACGATGGTTGTCCGATGTCGATCTCTCTGGCCTCGTTGTGTCGCAGATCCAGTCTCCGGAATCGTCATCTGCCGTTAACTCAGTACCCCAGGAAATATCCCTGAAGCCAAGCAGGATATCTGTTCAAATTAAACTGCAAATTAACGGGTAGAAAGATGGACAGACACGTTACCGATCGAATGCAGGAGGACAATCGGACCTGCTCTGGGCTGTTTACTGTGTGCGAGGGCCCCAAGGTACGCCTGTCGACGAGCACAAAGACCACCCACCAAGCTCTGCAGCGATGCGGTCACACATTCTAAATAGACAGCTCGCCTATTTTTTATTCTTTTATTTTTTCTTTCTTCTTCCGTATACAAACGTTAGATGAGATGAAGGCGCTGGTAGCGATTCTCATCATCTGACCATCATTCACACTTCATTAAGGCAGATTTTCAATGGTTGCTTAAATAAAGCCGTGCCTTGGAATGCTGGAAACCACCCACGACTAACTCTCTGCTTTGATTCTTTCTACAAAGATGTTAGCCGATATTGCTCTTTTTGTGCGTTTGAATTTGTTGAAGCATTCGAAATTTTATTGACTAACCGGATAAATTCATACAGAACTGGAAAAATTTGTGACAGTTATTTTCTTGGCGTTGTACGACGTTGCGGAAAGTGTCAGTACAAATCAACTGAAGAATTTCTGCTATAATTGATTCAGCGTGTTAAAATGTGTTCGGAAATGCGGCCTGTAGCTTGAAAAGGAAACGTATGAATGGAAGTGATGATTTTCCTTCCATGAATCTTTTTGCAACGTAACGACTGCTTGATAAAACGAAGCTTTATTATTTCCGGATCTTATTATTTGTGTATTGCATGTTTTGTGATCGGTCACTTGCTGTGCAGACACAGGCCTACATTTAAATAAAGAACGAACGCCTTCCTCCGTTTCGAACGCAGTGCACGCCACATTGACTGGGGCTCAACAGAGACCGCTAGCATCCATCACCATCCAGCAGTCAAGCACATAGGCCACTTGACCTATTTCGTTCTCTGTTGTCCAGTACTTATCATACATCTTTCTCGAGACCTTGTTCTGGTAGGTACGCACGTTGTCACTTGTTTCTCTGGATTTTGTCGAGGTATCTTATTCACTTTGTTTCTGAGGCCAAGTATGAGGTAATACTGAGAGACTGTAGATCCTGCACTGTGTTGGTTTCTTTTGTAGCCTTCCTGTACATACAGGTGTCCCAAGAAAGATGTATACACTACAGCAACTTTGGTGGCCGCTTGTTAGTCACTAGCTCACCGCTGTCAGCTGTGTCACGAAGTTAACGATGGTGATTTTGAACACCTGCACTGGATTAACTAATTCACCAAGTACCAATTCGGATGTATGTAATGATTTAGTTTATTTAAAAAAATTCATTTTATTCATTGAATGCGTATATAAATTGTTTAGGGACTTTTGTATTTTCAGCCCGTTTCATTCAGCGAGTGTGATTACGACTTTGTGTTCAGTATCAATTTTTCCAGTGAGGGTGTTGGAAGAGCTAATGTATTATAAGTTGTTATTATCGTCATTACTGTACTTTTAACAGTTAAGGACCTTTGTTCATTTACGTCGTTTGAGAAAGAGTTTTTAAATATTGTCTCTAAAAATGTTACGCCTCTTCCAGATTCTTTAAACTCAACACTCTTATTTGGTTTGCTAACGTCATACGGCAATGCGGATGCTGTTTTACGTAAAATTGCAAGTTTTTCGACTACACAATGCACAACAACTTGAAGACGTGCATATTTCACATCGGCACTGGATGGAGGTTAATGGTCTGATTCCGCTCTCGCTGTCCCGGATAGGAGGCTGGGTGGGCCCCAGAGCTGGTCTAGACGCTGTGGCGAAGATAAAGATTCCTGTCCTTGCCCGGAACCTGACCCCAGCTGTGAAGCGCGTAGCCAGCCACTTAACTGAACTACCCCGACAAGTAAAAAAAAAATTATATTTTTTACCCCGCCGAACTGGGGCGAGAGACCGTTGATTTCCGTATTAAATGAATTTAAGAAGAGCGTAGAACGCGCTTTGCCACCGGCACTAGCAGCCTAACCTAGTGTGCTCTGCACGTGATTTTAAACTCTGCGGTTACTTTACCAAATAAATTTATAAACGTCCTGATTATTATGAATTCATAGTCATAGACAGTGTAACTTTTCTGATTCCTACTTGACGCATTTAAAGCCGAGAGTGGGAAGGCATATCCTTTTAAAGGATTTTCATCCGGAATCTGCACTCGTTTTGGGATAGACGTGGTCTTGTTTTGCCCATGCTACATGACCGTAGTGCCCGGTCTGTTATATTCGTAATAAAACTCGGGCCTTGTTCAACCAATTGCCAGAGAGGTGTATCCAAACAGCTTTTTCTCGACTCTGGGGCAGACATTGTAACTGATACTTGCTGTCCTGTTGAGCTATTTAGTTTTGAAGTGCCGTTAATAAGCAGCTAATAGAAGAAATATTGTATAGCAAAGATATAATTAACTATTAGATGGATAATTTGTTACACAGCTTGACACACTGGCATTGAATTAGTACCGAGTTTCCAAACAGCCCGCGGGCTCACAGTACATTCTTAAATCTGCACTAAAGCCATTGTTCGTTACTCATTGTACACTTTCGTTTTCTTTCTCTGACCTTTTTTTAGCTTTGGGGTAGTAAACGCAGTTTTTATAAAATTACAATTTTAACGTATCATATTATGAAAGACCAGAATATTTTAATTAGTATAGAAAATCTCCTTTTACAGAGAGTGGTATTGTGTCCGCGCTTTATGTATGTTAGTTTTGTTAATTAGGCCTTCACCAAAAAAATCTGAATGTTTTCCGTCTAGGACGCTGTGCATTTTCGTTTATTTTCCTCGCATTCTCCATGTAGATACAGCTGTCCCACCGTAATACATACTTAATCTCCACGATGAGAATTTTTAAACAAACATTTGTGTATATTTAACAAGGTGGTGTAGCGTTTTTATTAGTAGTTGACAGGGCAAAATTACAGTGGTCTTAAAATAATCCTGATATTATTACAAGGCTTACATGAATACGTAAATCGTGATCTGGTCTTTTTAGCTGATATCTGTGCGCTTTCGCTTACGACGATGGTACATTGGGCCTATAATTGCTGTTCCCGTGTTTTGAAATCTGTATATCGTCTGTTATTCTGTAAAGAACATATCTGTGTTTCCGTCCACAGAAGCAAAGATGATCAGCACATACTCTTCGGGAGAAATTACTACGGTTGTCCAGTGACAGGTTAGCGCTTTGTAACGGACCTATCTGAGAAGGAATTTCCTCACTTTTTACCGGAAGTCGCAAACAGACCCGGTTTCAGAATCTGTGTCTTCCTTTCAGAATACCTGATGCGTTTGGTCGTTGGGGGATAGGATATTTTATTGTGAATAACAGTCCGTTGTTTTGATAAAGTTCTGTGAACGTCTAGCTGTAACGTGCTTATGAAATTTTAGTCCATATGTCATTTCGAGGAATTTTGTGATTATTTGATGGTGGTAACGCGGTATTAGTGGCAGTTGTCAGGATAGAAATGCCGGTGTTTGCTTAGCGATATTAATTAATGAAATTTAATGTATGGCTAAAACACAAAACGTTTTGCCCTGTTTTATTGTCGAATAGAATATTCAGGTTTTGTTCCATGCATCTTTTGCACAAAGTGCGTAAAAATGAACACAGGCGGAAGAGGTGTGTCCGTCTGCATATTTAATCTGTAAAATTATTTAACGGATTTCGATATAATTTTATATTGAATGTATTGAAGCGAATTTTAATTTTGGTTCGTTCGTTTAAATACTTGAAATGAAGTTCACGTAGAACATTACAGTATGTTTTAACAAAAATTGTTTATTTTAATATTATCTGGTGAGTCTACAAGCAACAAAATACATATGCCACTAAGACCCGATGCTTCTGTCAGAAACATTTAAAGAAATTGTATTTCTTTAAATATATACCATACAGATAAATAAATAAATTACGATTGTGTGCAAAGTGGTATTGGTGATGCCACTAACTCTGCATCATTCTGTGGAAAAAAACAATCTGTTAGTGGAGTGAAATTGGCTAACAGAATACGACGGGATGCATCTTTGCGCCTGTAGTAGGCTAACAGAGTCGATGGAGTGCAGACACATCCTTCATCCCTCATCTGAGGTGTGCGCTGTAGGCCTACTTGTGAAATGCGCTCCTTTCCCACCACACCCAACACACAGCATCTCCATTGTTCTCGATCCATCGAAACAGATATCCAGCGAGAGAAATTGGCAACATAGTCCACACGTCATCGGCGTCTAGCACCCTTAATAAAAAGCATCACACTCCCTGTCATTCATTGTTGTTAATCCACGCGTCTGAACCATGTTTCTCATTGTTATGCTAAGGAAGTAGGGCAGCGAAAAGGGGACTGCAATTGACTTTACATGTTAGAGGACAGTGAAACAGACAAGCGTATTGGAGACAGCCAATTTCATACAAGGGAGACGGGGTCATTGATGCTCCCATAGTCAAGTTTACACACTACAGAAATTGTGGACAATACTTGTAGCGCGTCTGATTTTCAACGCCTTTGCTCATTCCCTCTGTCCCGTTCGCTTTGAATAACATTTCTTACAGTACAATTCAGTGAAAACAAAGGAACGCTATACGTCTGTCAGACTGTTTGAATTTGTAAAAATATATGTCAGCTTCTGTGTATAGGGGCTGCTTCACGTCAGTTTCTAGAGAACGTAGCCGTGTAAAAGTTGGCTGCTTTGCTTTGTATGTGAGAGGTTCTGGGTTTGTTACTCGTCCCGTGATGGGCTCCAGGGTGAGTTTCTCGTTTTCCTCTCTCTTTCCTGGTAAATATTGGGACATTTACATAAAATATGCCACGATCGTTTCCTAATAATATATCCCCGTTCATTGCTGCTGCTACCACTGCTGTTATATGTTATAATATCTAATATATAATATGTTATAATACATTTACTATCTGTGTACTTACTCTTCTGAAATAATGCCAATTACAGAAACAGCACAAAACGTACAATGCAGATAATAAACAGAGATTATGTAATTATGCCGTGTGTTAAAATATTCCGAGAAGGAACACGAAGATGATTATGATAATTATACTTAATATGAAACTGCTTTCTCAAAAGTTCTGGAGGACAGTTCATAGTGACATTTCTAAAACAAACTTGTGTAGATTTCAGTGACTCATCGAGACAGTAAGTAAGTAACTAAAGTAAAGATGTCCCACTATACGTCATGTAGGCGATTGGGGGGAGATGGGTATAGCTCCTCCTCCGGTATTGAAGTAATGTATCGGGTGTGGCAGCTTTGACGTTATGAGTTTCCGGATTAACATCATGTCAACGGCTTTGATCCTGTAACTCTCTGATAATGTTATATTAACATACTGGATTTGTTGAACGGATTCAACTCAAAAGATTAACGAGTGTGCTTTGAGTGGCAGCCTTCGTTTTAAAGTAAGGCAGTCTAATTAACGAAGCGCTTGTAAGTAGGTTTTAGTTTTAAAGAGTGCACAAGACGTCGAAAAGAAATAGGTCGTTCGGACATGAAGAACACAAAGAGGACTCATGTTCCCTTTTTAGCTCCGGGTTTATTTGCGGTTGACTTGTGAGAATGGTCTCGGTTCGCTGAATGATAAAGCAGTTCCTTGTGTCGCTGCGAAACCCGTAACGTTGCAAAAGCATCACCCTGTTTCCCGCCAAGTGGAATTCGGTTATTCATGGCTTGCGTCTTTTCTGTGACAGGCATGAAACTAGAAAGTAGTTCCGCGGACTTTTTTCTGCCTGTTTCTCGTCTACATCTTAGTTTCTATGTAAGTAACAAAACAAAAATGCCCATTTGTCTTTCATTGGTGTAGTTAATGCATTCATTAGAATAATGATGTGGCTGTTTGCTACATTATGTGTGTTTTCGTGTGTTGTTATATTGACTACTTTCTCTGCGTAAGAAAGAGGGTATTTAGGATAATATTTAAATCTAAGTGAAAGGAAACAAGCATAGACCAGACACCGGAGACATTTGTATAATGACAAAAGTCATAATTGAGTCTCTTTCCCGTAAAAGGCAGGGAATTTCTTGCCTAGTTGAGCGACTACTAGCTTATCAAGAGAGATTCTATTCCATGTGTGCATTTACTTGGATCGAAAGTTTGCATTGTTTAACTCATCACATAGGCTGCAGTCTAATATGTCTGCCTGTGACGACAAGTCCGACGTCATAGCCGGGCATGCTGTGGTCCCTAGTTTCGGGATGAAAGTTGTGTATAATGGATCATTTCCATTCACGGTATACCTTGGATTGAAACAGTTTCAGAACATTTTTATCGAAATTAATAATTTTGCTTGAAATGATTACTTCCGGGCATATATAACGATAATAAGGTTCTGTGGACTTTCCAGGACACAAAAAATGTACAGCGTAGTAAAAAGGCGCATTTCGTAAACTGTATTCCACTTAAGGGTGAAATTCTAATTGTAATAGACTTCAGTACTTCAATATTTCATGAGTAACTAACTTATAAATAATATTAAAGAGTTCAGTTCGTGCCGCAAAAAGCACAACAAAGATCATTTGACTAGTGGTGTTTATTCCTAGAATCACACACAGCATATAAATACAAACTACAGAGATACTGGTTTTTAAATCTGGTGAACATACATACGTAATTACCATCAGGCTTAATGTGTTAAGTGGACGTGTGGTTGCAGGTCAGTACTCAAGTGACTTACTTCATAAGTCAAAGTAACTTCGAGCTCTTTGAAGTCATTGACTTGTAATGCATGCAGAGTTATTGCGTGAACAGCTGCACTTGCGTTGCTACTGACAATCATACTCGTACATGGAACGGGCAACCGAAGAACTCGTTTGAACTGTGTGCCTTGTTGATGCAAGATGTTCAAGAGGTTTTTCCACATAATCGGGATGGCGAACATACAAAATGCTAATGAGATCATCTCATACATGGGCTTTTCTTAGGCCTGCCAGCAGGTGGCGAGCACCGAAGAAGACCTGTCCATGTTGATTTGATGCCTAGGGCCATCTATCTGAGAAGCTTCACCGGGTCATCGTCTGCGGCCCTTGGTGCCTGAGCTGAGCTGAGCTGAGCTTCTGCTGGGCGGGGGGGGGGGGGGGGGGGGGGAAGCTGAGTGCGAACGCTGCATTAAAATGTCTGCCTTCAAAACTTCAGTGTTCCCTTTCCTTTGCAACGAGTCGCTGAAATTAATCGAAGAGTGATAAAAACAGAATCGATTACATTTCAGGAATATGTTTTTCCTCCTTTCATTGAATCTTTTAGGTTTTCGGTGGAACTCGTATGTGGGATCGGCCTATCTCAAAGCCTCTATTGACTTTGAGCTGGACAATTTCATTGTGTATAGCCCTATACATTGTTATTACTTACCGTTTACACAACAATGGATAGAACAATTGTTACTTTCTTATGTGAACAACAGTACATCCCGTCATAGATCTGCCATCATCAGGCTGTTAATTTATGACCGACATAAATAATACATTTAAATTAGTTCACATGTTAGTTGATAGCTCAGTCAGTATAGTGACTAGCTACGGGCTGGACGACCGGGGTTCGATCCCCGACGGGGGCAGAGGATTTTTCCTCTAGCCTCTGCGTCCAGACCGGCTCTGGGGCCCACCCAGCCTCCTCTACAATGGGTACCGGGGTCCTTTCCCGGGGGTAAAGCCGGCCGGGGCGTGATGCTGACCACTCACCCCCATCTAGTGCCGAGGTCAAGGAAGAGCGGAGCTATACCTCCTCTCCCCCCAAACGCCTACATGGCGTATAGTGGGACAAACTCTACTTTTACTTTTCACATGTAAGTTAAACAAGTTTGTAAAGTAATTTTACGTTCTAAACTGTATTGTTAATTTTAAGTTGTAATACTTTGGTTGTTAATTTAGTGTTATGCAACAAATATTTTAATTGGTCCTTATTCACAACAAATATGTATTGAGTATTTTCTGTTTATAACACCGGCAACCCTCTTGTTGAATTCAGAGCAATATCACAGCACCGGCTGTTGCGATAGCTTTAATCCGTTATAAGTTGACGTCAAACAATGCTGTGGTTATGAAAGACTCCACATACATAAACACCATGCAGTTCTCCCAACTGAAAAGCGCGACCTTCACTTATGGGAGACAATTCGGGAAGAAACGTTCGGATTTGCTTTGTTGAAAAACGTGTAACTGTTGGCACTTGTTATATAAATGATAGGTAAAGTTTGTAGAAATTAAGGCAATAAGGCTTCGAGAATAGTCATTATCTGCTCGAGTACAACGTTCGTAAGATTACTGCTCTAAACACGGTTCAAACCTGGAACTAGGAAAGGAATTACTAAACCTGTAATGACGCTTGTATTCTTTACTGTGTCATGATTTTAAAATGATAGACTTGAAAGCACACGAACTGACGTAGTAAACTCTGGAAAACGTGGAGTGAGGGACCAATACAGACCAAGCCCTGAGAAAACTTAACGTAATCTTTTGAAATTCTTATAATACCTCACGATCACCTTTTATGACGGGGGGGGGGGGACCTTGTTTCTTTGCCAGCTTCAACCAATGGCAAGGTTGGATGACTGACGTAACCCATCATTATCTTACAAGTTGTATCCATAATGTGTATGTGCTCCTCACTCCTCCGCGTCCCTTTACCTCCCACTCTTCTTGACGAGTCCTTCTCATATACAAGAAAGTCAGGCACTCCCACACTCGTCTGGAATATGTTGCCTTATGGCTTGTGATAGGCCGACAGTTGCTTTGTTACAGCAGAGTAGCAGAGTGTGGCGGGTGGGGACTTAACCTCAGCGAACAAACCTGCCGGCCACCAAGCCGGATGGACAGCCCCGCGGAACAACAAAAGATATAAAAATAAAAAAAGTACAAAAGGTGGTGGAAGAATCCTCATCACAGAGATAAATACACTACAGCAAAGATGAGGTTAAAAATTCAGACAAACCTTTTTTTTCTTCTTCAACGACTCTGAAGCTGTCGTTTTACCTTCCTCTACCATTTTAGTTCATCTTTTCTTTTCAACTTTTTCGTTTTGGTCATTCCTGATTCGTCTGACGAAGAATAGGTTACGTATCATAGGAATCGACCAACTTTTCTTTACAATCTTATTTCGTTTCCACCTCTCCCTCACATTTCTCATTCCCTCATCCCAGTTTTCTTTCTTCATATGATGGAACACACGTCAGTTTCTTAGCGTTTTTTGTTTGACTTACTCCATCCACTATCTGTTTTTTTCACCCTTTCCATCCATTCCCCGTAGATGACAAAGACCAAACAAAGCAGCTGAAGTCATCGGGCAAAGATCGAGACATGTTCGGGCCACAGACAGACACTGTGACGATAGAGAGATAAGGCGGACGCGAAGAACGTTGTCTGTGATGAATTATTGCTTAAGCCGAAGACGTGACTGCCTGGCGCTCGTTGGTCACCCGCGAAGAACCAACTCCTCCAGTGAAAGAAGAAGGCAGATGATGAGGATGCTGGGTGGTGATTTGGAATGATTTGAACCAGAAGGAAAATGTTCGTGGGCCGAGGATTGGTTCTTCTCTGCGATGGAGTCGGCAGATAATTCAGGCAGAGAAGCCGTCACGAACACAGCTTCTTCGGCTGAAGGAACGGTAAAACAAACCCTTCTTCCCCTCAAGGTGTTGCACAGACAGCCATGAAAAATAGTGCTGAGTTGAGTTGAAAGATCTAAGACCATCTCAAACCATATGGATCAAGTCGCTTGTAGGGGTGGGTCTGAGATGCATGGGTTGATGGCCGAACCAGACCTATATTATTATATACGCGGACGATCAGTAATTTCACCTAATTTTTGCATGGTTTATGGTACAATCAATAGTCTTATATTACTGAAACCAGTTTGAGATCCAGAAATTTGCAAAGTACTAATAAATCTTATCGCAGATTCTCAGATAAACTTGCTTTAAGAAAATTTTAATTTATTTGTATTAAACCGTTTGAATTCACCTGGAAATTAAATATTATAATAATAATAATAACCATCATTATCATAATCAAGAACATACACGTCGAAACCAGTGTTAGCTTTCTGAATGTGGGCTGTTCTGAACCTGTTTTGGCTTCAGACGCTGGCCGGATCACTTCACATTTGGTCTTGTCTGTTCCCGCTCTCTAACTAATATGTATCTAATCTGATTCTGAGACAGTGAACTCTAAAACACGTAACACTTGTTTTTTTATGTTCGAATGTTTTCGGTTGTCTTATTGATCTGCATCCTGTTTTGAAAGCTACATATTTCCTTTTCATCTGGAACAAGTCAAACGAATTGGTGAACCTGTATTTTTTTTAATTATATTACATCAGCCGCGTGACTTTCGCTGTATGGGGCCTATATATAACATGTGAAAAAAATACACACATTCTATGAATAAAATAGATGTTTTAATAAATTATACCATTAGATAGTCGGCATTGGCACTTAGTGAATTAGCTAATTTAGGGTAGGTGTTCAAAATGAGCGCGGTTGACAACTGACTGACAAACGGCTACCGAAGTTGCTGCTTAAATATTTTTGGGGAGATTCTGTATAAATCAGTTCAGTGTGTCACCAACTTTTCTGTGTTGTGAACTGGAAATGCTGTTTGTGAGCCTTGAACTGCCACGTTAATAATTATAATAAACGTCATTATCATTCACTGCACTGTGTTCATCTTGTATCTCTTGCACTCTCATGGCGAGACTGTTCGCTAGCCTATCCGAATCCGTAAATCCCTGCTCCGTCCATCGTAAATGTAATATATAATGGCTTCCGTGCCCCAACCAAACATGATTTTATTTGGGGAGGAGTAATAAGAAACTACAAACAGTGAACGTTTCATGACTTCAAGTAGGATTTGAGATTTTGACGGTGGTGAGTCCGAAGATGGTAGACTTCTGGGTTGTAGCGCCGTCTAAACTGGCAGACGTTTACCAGCGTTTCAGCGGTCCTTGCTGCCTCCATCATCAGGTTGTAGTGGAAAAGTTCGAGAAGAATTTTCTCCCTACGTAGGCCTATGCATATGTCCAATCCATTACAGACTCTTTGCTTAACGTGTCACAAATAACATTCGAGAACCGTATGCAATTAAGCTTTCCGTTAAGCAATTTTATCGATATTCCGTTCATTCTAATGTCCAAACATATTTCACAACAGCCTGTTTTGTTCTCTCTCCAGATTTGCCTTGTTGTTAAGTCTTTAACTTCTACTCCTTCATTTTCTTTGTGACGACTGTCATTGGCTGTAGCTTCATACATTTTTTATTACGTTCGGTGATAGTATTACATCATAAAATATATAAGAAAGAGATGAAGTGTTCTTTTCTGTTTCCTGTGGCGCTCATTTCAACAGTGTGACTGTTTAAAATCTGGAACTGAAGAGAAATTCTGCATACACGAAATCCTCGTTTGTACCAGGTTTTCGTGTGTTTCTATCCACCAAACTATTTGGGGAAAGGCACCAGCTGGCCTACTGCGTCTGATGTACTACATACTTTTTTTTAAGTTAGTATTCGAGAAATAATTTATGTAAATTTAAAACACTGAAATTTTTGATTGCCCTCCTGTGGTTTCGTTATCCACTGTCATCTGTCTTGGAGCAGCAATATGAATTAGGTTTTGCATACAAATGACGAAATATACAATTCTGAAAAATTATCGGCGTTTAATGATGCGACTAGAATTTAATAATCATTATCCTTATAGTCTCCTTTGCGTTGTTTAATATTCCTTCCCATAAGTGGCCGGCCATTTTTGAGCTGGCTCGTTCGACCAAGCACATCACATAAATATGATGGCGATGATAATGATCATGGTAATAGTACAGTTGTTCCTGGAGGGTCTGATGATTAGCATCGCAGCTCCTCATAGCTGGAACAGGTTAGCCAAGGCAGGGGGCGGTCAGAACCAGTGACGTAAGAATATGGCGGAGAGTTTCCCACACCAATGGAATCTTTTAATTTAACGATTTAGATGTTTCAGACATTTTATTGCGGAGTAGCATACCAAGTTAGGCTTACAGTTCAGGTATGCGCTGGTATTTGTTTAACCATACTTACCACTTCCTATTTTCCACTCTTATTCGCAGGTTGCCTTTGTATTTAGGGTGTTTTATAAAATGGTTTATACAGGGGCTGTGCCATACCACAGGCGGTTGGTCGCGTACCTCTCACCGAGGAAGCCAGAGTTTCCATCCAGAGTTGTTAATTTTGGATTTCTGGCGGAAAGAAAGTCTGAAAACAAAAACTCGTAGAAGGACTGCAAGGTAACAGATTACCCAAGTTATCACTACATATCGAATATTTCATTTAAAAGGTAACCTCAGCTACTACACACGAACCCACTTCGCGCACAAATCGACCAAACCAGTTGCAATATTAAATTCTTGCAGCCGATACAGCATTGCTTGAAATCGGTACTGCCATAATTTCAGTTATATTTCGCCTAACGAGCACTTGTCACAGACAAACAATTCCTATGTCCCGAAGGGGTGGGGGTTAGAGAGTTTATTGCGTGAGAGTGGACCTACTTCTGATTTGTTTTTCGTGCCATAGTACGTGGTTGTTGTTAGATTGTGTTTAAACTCGGTGGCAAAAGATAGGTATTTATGGGAATGATTTGTAAATATTTGGAAAGAGCCTGAGGCTTATTTCCAATACTCATGAGTTGTCAACACACGGAAACAAAACTTTCATGTTAACAACAACAATTTCATGTCGGAGTGAGAGAATGTCTGTATGGGCCACAATACTGTTTACACAAGTCATCATCACGAAACGACTGTCTACTGGAATAAACACCCGGTGTTCTGTAGAGTAGGACACCATCTCCACAACTGATTTTACAGGCAAGTTACGCTGTGTGAATTCTCTGTATAAATGATATCTGTGAAGGTAGTAAGAATGGGCTAGATTTCAGGTTCTGACGGCGGTGAGAAGGCCCTGTTTTGATGGAGGCAACATATACCTCTGAAACGTCTGCAGAATTCTACCAGAGTACATGGCGCAACAACCCACAACACAGTAATCTTCTTCCTGACAATAATATTAACTGTAGCTTACCTGGTATTTGCTAATTGAATTTGCATTCAGCTTGCCACTTGCACGTTAAACTCATTGGTAGTAAGTGAATGTGCGAGTAGAGAATATTGGTATGGTAGACATTTCTATTGAACTGCAAATCTTCGTTTTTGATAGGTGCTGGTAAGGCATTGGAGCTGGAATGGGTATTTTATTTTTATGGAACGTTGCACTTGGGTAGGGTCTGTTGACAAGCAACAATCGGGGGGGGGGGGGGGCACAGTGGGGTCGTCGCGTGGTGTCGTAAAACAAGTGATTTCGTTTTCTCGTTCGCTCTACCTCGCCTCTTTTTATTCAGTTCTCGACTTCGTAATGGCTCAAAATAGTCGAAAAGAAGGGAATGATGTCTCTCTACAGTAGGTCGGATATACATATTCAATATCGCGTGTTCACGTGAGCCTTACAATTCCACCCTTTTTTGGGAGCCACTTGTAATATGCAACATGTCATGCATTGGTTTGGAAACATATCGGAAATGCATAGCACTATTTGTAGAACTTGGACAACAGTTTGACCAGTTTTCACCTTTGCATTGCACGATGTATCGCTTAACATTTCATGGCATCACAGATAGTGCGTTTCGGAAAGAAGTCTTCCACCATGAAACGTGTGTAACTTCCGGCAGCAAATTTAAGTTCTTTTGACTATCTACAATGTGGATTCACATGACCCTGCCATGTTCTGAAGAAAATAAAAAGTGTTATTTTACAAAATTATTATGTCAGTAATTGTGCTAACCGCTGAAAATGTCCTCTGCATACATACTAATGACTTGGTTACTTCGCACTCAGAAACACTTTTTTCTGAATCTAAAATTTCAGGGTTTCTTTTACTTTTACAGTGGTAACAAGGCGATTTTTAATTTCATATTGAAATTTTCGTAGACTTACTTAATGTTCTGTCTAAGTACTTACTTTCATCTGTATGTAACTTAAGAAATTCTGGCTGAACTGATGCAAATAGTGTTGTGAAACATGAGAACTAAATTATAAAGCATTTTTATTCCATGTGTTGGTTTGCTTCGTGCATACAAAATCTCAGTGGGAACTGTGCCACTAGCCAACATTCAGCCCTCGTTCTAATGGAGTGTAGGGAGTTAATGAAGATATCCGTTTTCATTGTCGTCATGTTGGCCAATCCGTTTACAAGGTTCAGCAGTCAGAGTGCAGTGACAGGCGATCAGTTAGCGATGTCTGTCAGGAACTGACATTGCTGCTGGTCATTTCACAGCTGACGTTAGTAGTCCTCCTCAGTGGGAGAAATATATAAATAAACAAAAGAATAAACAAATAAAGAAAGGACTTGTGCATTATAGCCTAGACTATTATTCCACGTAATAAATAAGCGTGGTACTTGTGTCCGTTAAGATGGTGCCCCACCCTTAAAATATTTGTTTGTTTTAATATAAGGTCAAAGACACACTCAAATCGGCCAACACCTTGTTTCTTTTGAAAGTAAATATGGAGAATTTTTGTTACGTGTTAGCACATAGATAGTACATTCGTTACTTTTCAGTGGAGATGTTTGTCTTTCTGAATATGGTCGAAAAGTTACACGAGATGTGTTTGTGTAACCTTTGCCTTTGATCCCTGCATGATTATAAAATTTAGTGTAAATTATGTGTGCCGTGTTGCCTCACATGTGACACAGTCAAAATTACTATACTAATGCTTTTAATTCCCAAAATATCAACTTTATTTCTTTTTATGTGAATCGGAATATTCTAAACTTGTCGAAATCAATGGTCTGTTTCTTTATTTGGGCCACAGACAAATTTCAGGGATCATAATATTGCAGGATACAATAACATATTTAAACAAATGCAAGGTTTTACTTTTGTACATCACTGTGATTTTGACATCAATTTGTGATATACTTAATAATTTAAATGCTGCTGATTGAGGGGCAAATAAACAGTGTTGGTAGAAAATTAAGCGTGCTGTTTCATTTTATAAACATATACAAACTAATGAAATAAAGAGTTAAGTTATAATTCAATAAGTTGTTAGGGGCGTATTTATTTGTATTTGGACTGGAGAAACACTGCTGATAGCCTCACCGTATGGGACCTAAAGGTCTGCATTTTTTAACACACCTGATGGTGTGCAGTGTGGTAGCAGTCTAACACAGTTTTATTCGACCCTAAATGGGCATTATAAAGAAACGGCGTGATCTCTGGCCATACACTTTACAAGGAATAAGAAGAAATTGTCCCCAGCCTTGTTGGATCATTGGCTTTTCAACCGTCACCCCTTCCAAACACTATGCAATTCTATACCAGGTCATAGTAGCTTCCCTTAATCCTATTTTGCATCTTCCCCCTTTAGTCTGCCCCCCACCCACACCCACACCCCTAACTCTGTGACTGTTATCCTTTTTTGGAGCGTATATGTGTATGTCTGTGTGTGTTATGTGAGTCATTTTCCCCAACCCCTTGCCATGCTACCGAACCCCTATTTCCTATGCATACAAACACACATTGAGAGCCATTAGGCCACCCGCAGGATTGCATAGTGAAATTACTCCTCTTGCTTTACGTAATGAGGGGTAGGAATAGTGTTGGCGACGGCGGGGTGAAGGCGTCGTGTCTCCTGGAGTTGGGGTTGGGAAAACAAAACAGATCTGGAGGTGAGTGGAGGGTGTGTCGTTGATCAAGCTCTGTCACTTGCAGTATGAAATGTGCCAATCACAGTTGATGATGCTGATTTGCGCAGTACGGAAACGCTTTTAGTTCAGTCGGCTTGGCTTTTATGCATTTTATTTAACAAAGCATCCACCGTGTAAAATATAAAGTATAAACAGTCTTAAGAAGTTGTTCTTCTGTGATTAACAATCTTACATAGGCCGAATGGCTAAAAATAACTATTCTTATTCAATTTACATTTATTAAGTATTGGAACCTATTAGGATTCTGAGAACTGCACATGCGTAGACTTCGATTGATGAAATCGAGGAGTCTGATTCTGGACCTACGTGGGCAGATCGGATAGGCCACTTGGTTACAAACAAGTAGTCATAATGGAAATTGAAATGGAATATCGTTAAAGAGTTCATATGATTCGTACGTCGGCCTATTTGTGGTAGAATAGACAGTGTACGCAATAAATTATTTTAACACAACAAACGTTATTGAATGTTAGCACACATATCATTTTAAACATAAATTAGGAAATATCTGACAGTTTCGAAGGTGGCCAATAGATTCAACCATGCTGTATCTACTACCATAGCTACTGATCGTTGATTATTGTGGAAAACAGTGATAATGATTTACCATTAGGATGTTATGGAATAACTTCACTGATTATTGTTATATATGGCTACACACACCATCAAGTACACAGGTGTGAAAAATAAAAAGTACTTTTGTGTATAGGGGGGTGCGTGCATGTATGTGTAAGTGGGGGGGGGGAGTGTTGCGTATGAGTTGGCCCTGCAATTAATGGAGATTAGACCCATTGAAACTTGTCGACGAAGTAAAATATTATATGACAGTTCTGATGTGAGGTAGGCTAATATTAAATTGGCGTGGAAAGTAAAATTCTTTTGCGGCTTACAAATGCGCTCGTCGGCTGTTTGCGTTTGGGCCTATACCAGGTAAACGACTGATTCAGCACAGAGCATTGGCTCGACGCTTCTGCCCGTAATCCGTCTCAGTTTTTTGCGTTTACTATCATTGAAATATAAATAATGCTCGAGCATTTTGTACCTATTTTCACTATTGATCCTTGCTAGAACGTTGAAGGGGGGGACTGTTATTTGGTACACAGAAGCTCGTCTAATAGTAATGGGCTTCCAAATCAGCATACAGAAACGTCGGTGGAAAAATCGCGTTGAAACGTGTCGGTCCGTTCGAAGGAGCTGACAACTCCCGATTAGAGACCACGAAAACATGTGTCCCTGTTCGTGCTGGGACACACGCTAGCTGCTGACACGTCTAATTCACTTAAACGCCGCACAGAACATTCTACTGTGTTCAAGTACATCGTCACGTCACGGTCACTGTAATCGACAGCTTTGGGATTCGATTCCCAGTGTCGCGCTCTTCTCTCGTAATTGTGGTTTCCCATTCCACAGAGCTTCCAACAGAACTATGTAAAATGGGGTACATAATGATTTTTTTAATTCCTCAACTCGTTACCTCGCGACGACATGCCGTCTCACTGATTTTTTACCTCCGAGCCAAAGTCTGTTTTCGGCTATTTTGTAATGAAGATGTAATCTCTCTTCCAATGAAATTCGCAGCAGACACGATTGTCTTCTGTTTCGTTAATGGGATAATGTTTGATCGTAAACTGTTTTCTACAGTTAAACTCTGGAGACCTATTACCTTATGCTATTAACTAATAAACTTCGTGAAACAGGACCCTTGTTGAGAAGCTAATAGTCGCACAGTTAGTCAAGAACTTCTCCGTATTTTATGGAACATGAAGGTTTATACCTTGTTAACAGGAGCGTTTAACTGGTTCAAGTCGTAAACCATATTAATCCAGTCCAGACCATAAATCTGCCATTCAGGTTTTTCGATCACAACTTTGTATGTGTTTCTGTAGTCAGTGATAATGTGTGCTTTTGTCGATATTATTTGCTTGATTGTATCATTTTGTTGTAGGTGACGCGAGCAACGCTAGTATCGGTAGTGGCGAGGGCACGGGGGAGGAAGATGATGATACAAACGGAAAGAAAAATCAGAAGAAACGCGGCATATTTCCTAAAGTGGCCACCAACATCCTGAGAGCGTGGTTGTTCCAGCATTTAACGGTGAGTTTCATGACTGCTTTCTTGTTACCGGCGTATAATTATTGTTAAACATTTTCATATTTCACCGATTGTTTATTTGATTATGGCTGTCGTGCTACGTAAATTGCAATTTTAATTATGAATGTCTACTCCGTCATAAGTTCCGTTTCTATAAGATACATGCAGACGATTGATGTATCTTTAATTTCTGGTTTATTTCAGGTTACTAATTCATTTAATATGCGTTCCAATTTTATTGAATTAAAATGTGGAAGGTCTTTACTTCACTCAAGACCACGTGTTTCTTATAATCCAAATTTTCACATTAAAAGCTTGCGAGAGAGAGAGAGATTTATTGAAATTATAAGTATACTTTGATTTTTTTGGTTTAAGTAACAGAATGTGCGTGTAATACTTTAAACCACGCATTTGTGGATAGGATACCAGTGGCCTGTGGACTCTATTATCCAGTGTAATAATATAGTTTCCTATCGTAATAATTGTTCCAGTCAGAATCTGTGGAACTACCAGAATTTTGAAGTAACCCTCTGATTTTATCTTTGATCAGAAATTCGTTAGATTATACTTCTAAGAAGACGAAGTATGATTTTCTTAACATATTTTAGATTTATGCGGTCTCTGGAGCATGGAGTTAATACACATTAACGTCTGACAGGTTATTCGTAGGCCTAATTAATATGATTCTTTATTTAAAACCCGAAATGAAGCGTATTCTTCATATTTATAAGCTTAGTTTATTATTTTCTCTTTATATGTTGTCGAGCAATGCATGAGAGGGGTCGGGGGTGGGGTTGAAATTGCTTCTGAAACAATTTTAAGTTGGCAAGAGGCGGGCGAAGCAGCAGTGTGGAAGGAGGAGGGTTTGTGATGAGGAAGTTGGGGGAAAGGAGGGGAAAATATTAGTGTCAGATTAATGACCATGCTGTACAGATCTCTGGGGAATCAAGAAAGTCGAATTGATTCCCCGAATATAATGTACGAATATCCAAAAATACTGAGTTTCAAGAATACTAAAAAATATCGCATCCTATTTAATGGTCGAAGAATATTCCATTCACTATGTGTCATTAACTTAGTTATTAAAGAGGTTAGACCAATGAAGTTCACAGGCTTAAGCTTATTTGTAGCAGGTTAAGCAGTTTATTGAAAGAGTTGTATTATTCATTAGTTGCTTTCTGTTTTGTTAAACAAAGGCAGGATTTCAGACTCAGAATTTTCCGAGATCTGTAACGTATCCTGCGTAATTTTTATATTTATTTCATATTTTTGACGTATATTCTAATATCAGGTTTTATCATTATTCTTTGCTTCAAATCCGCTGGAAACTTGAAACGTCAGTGTTGACTTCAGCTCGGTACATGGATGGAAAGAAATATTTTAACAGCTGTCTGTTTAACACAGCAGTTTGTGAAGGCTCTTATATTTCATTGGTTAAAACTAATCGTTAATTTAAAACATTAATGGTGATATGCAGGCTTACTATTGATTCACTATGATAACACGGTTGTGATAACGAAATTGTAAAGTAATGCAAATATCACTAAATTATTACCGTGTTTAAGTTGTTTAAGTTTTAATTACCTCCCTAGGATTATTTACATGGGGGCCAAATTACGAAATATAGCAGAATGCGAAGACAGGTTCAAGTCATGCACCTGTTCTCATATCCCGCCATACACGGCTTCCAGATTTTTAGAACATGTGACATTGCGTGAACTGGGTAGGTTCGAACGTAACGAGGCGCGTTCTACAGATGAAATGTGATTACAGAACAAGACACATTTGGCTCTTCGTGTTCGGTCATCAAGGGTTGTTGAGAAGACATGTTAAAATTATCAAACAGGATAGTACAAACTGAGGCAATGACGTCTGCTTCCGTAATATTTCACTGGTCATCGTGAATGGACCAGGGTGAACAGGGTAAGGAAATACGCGGCCTGGGAGCGTTTTTACCAGAAGTAGTAAATCAACGTCCAAGAAGAACAATGAAAACATTTCAAATAAATTGGTTCTGCGGTTTTGTTATGACGTGTCTGCGGTCGATAAGTGAAGATTAAGGCTTTACAAAGGGGAAAAAAAAGCACTCTCATTGATTGAACTTTCTCCTCGCCCATCTGGATATTTCCTCTCCTTTATTGAGTTTGTATAAAATTGAAGACTTTTCCCGTTATATGTGCATGACTGTGGGCGTTTAGCAGATCAATGATGTGCTCTGTAGAGCTAAGTGTTCTTGTAATGCCTGCACAGAAACGCTGATAGTAGTGTTTTAGTTGCTTCAGCCGGCATTGCTTGGATCACAATACCGGTGTGTTCAGGTCATGTTGGTATCTTATACAATTCCTCGTCAAAGTTTAGGCTTATTCGAGTGTTGTTTGAGTAATTATAGTCAGTGATAGTCCTAAAGAACGTGGTGACAAATTGCCTACACAAATTCCGTGTTAGTTCGTTTAAGTAGATTATAAAGTTGTAACTATGTTTCATCATTATGACTTGTTTGTAGTGGCCTATCTTAAGCGACTTTTCATACTGACATATGACTGACATATGTGAAAGCTGTGAACGTTTAAAGTACAAAATATTTTACGACCGAAAGCACGGAAATCACGCATTTCAAATTATTACTTTCTAGTGATTTTTTTGTGTGTGTAAAGTTTCGAAAATTAAATATGTTAGTTCTGCCGCTTTTATAAAACGAATTGTATTAAAAGTGTCTTGGCTGTTTGATGAGCGGGGCATATTACTGCTGTCCGCTTCTAAACTGTGTGTCAAAGCTTTTCTCTGAGTACACGTCTGAATGCGATGAATGTTTTGGTATTTTGTTTCTGCGGATGTCTTCAGGGAACTTTCTCTTGAGGACTTCCATTTCCCATGCAGGAAGCTTTACAAAGTGAAAAATATTTCGCTCCCTGTAGTGACATTGTGGACCCAATTTTGCGTAGAAGGTTCTACTGATTCCTGACACGAGACACGCCGCAAGTAAAATGGAATTGGATTTATTATCCCCAAAGATTCGCAGCTTCCACTGTTTGAGTGTGAGGGGAGTCCAGGAATGGAAAGGAGCATACAGCACGGTAAAGGAAAAAGGGGAAACTTCCCTCTTCCCAAAACCCCAGAACGGACATTTTACGTGGGCAATATCCATACCATTTCGTAACATACAATGGTCCAACTTACATATCTAAAATAGCTACTATTTCCTCTTACACAACCCAGTAAATGCTAACTGTGTGTTTACATGCGTAAATTCTGTTTCCTGGAGCGGTGCTGGTTGCATAAGCAGTCGTCTGCCACTCACCCTCGACCTCAGAATATTGTCATGTCGCAGAGAGAGTCAGACTCTTAAAATAATGTGCCCATAACTTATAACTCAGTCTTGCGTCTTTTTGGAGCGGTGCTTCCAATTTTTTTATGGCCAGTGCTTCGTTTAGGTCACGTATTTTTACAGTCTACTTGGAAGGTAGACATCTATAGTTTCTTTTAACTATTAATTATACTTGTGGTTATTAATAATGCTAATGACGAGCTAATTTGTCGGGTCCCGAACAAAGCTACGCTAGCCTTGTTTCGAACAATTTTATTACCGAAAAGGTATTATCGATAGGTCTGTGAGGTTTAAGGTCTTCATGTAAATGAAAATTTGGAATGTAATCTTATGGGTCAAAAGTGACTTCCCTGATGATGGAGGCAACAGGTTTCTCCGAAACTTTGCTAACCGTCTACAAGAATTCACTGCGTCATTACGCGGTCGAGCACAATGTCAGTCAGTATACTATGGTATAGTACATTATTACTTTTCGCTTAGAAAGATCAGTATGCGTTTTATATTTGCTTTGATTAATGAAGTCTCGTGTTACTGAATTGTTACTTTTATGTCAACTGCTAAACGTTGGTGCCGCCTTTATCCCCGAGAAAAACTCCCAAGGTATGAAGTTGTGAGTACTCAAGGGTCGTGCTCGTGATAAAAAGAAACTACGCATTTGTTGAATTCAGAAGTACAGCCGTCATCTCCTCGCTGTCTCACCGACATAATAGCGCTCATCAATTCGTAGTTTCCAGAAGATGAGAATGTACACAGAGGGAGGTAGTGATCTGCAGTATCATATCGCACTAAAAGGCTGAGAGCAAAGTTGGCTGCTGGACCAGAGGGGATTAGCGGCCGGGGAGTTAATGACTCGTGGAGGCAAAGCCCCGGGATCAAGTCCACGAGGCGACCCTTGCAAGGCAGGAGATCTCGGGAGACACGAGTCCAGCCTTGCGTCAATACATGCACTGGAGTAGCCCCCCACCTCCAAACCGTCTGCAATGTGTACAGCCATTCTCAAACACGGCGTGCATGTATGAGCTCTTGATTTTAAACAGTTCCTCTCCAGAAAGATGCAAAACGGGTGGCTCCGTTATCTGAATGAGGATAATGTGGCAGTTTGTGTTCTGTGGGGAAGAAAGTGCAAGGAACAGCTAATTTAACGTATTCTGGGTAAAAAAAACAATTGTATTGGGTTTATACAGGTGACTTTATGAATCCAAGCTGAATAAAATATTTGGATCTCAGAGAGAGGATATAATTAGAGGCGGGGGAATAATATGCAATGAACAGTTTCATAATTTCTGTTATATACCAAATATTATTACGATTATCAATTCAAGGTGATGAGTCTACAGAGTAGGGAATGAGAAATACTTTTGATACATTGTAGTCAAGAAAACGGTTTCACATATTTCGCTACGAATCCATCTTTTCATTATTCTTCAGCCTACGCGTTGGTCCTTCGAGTGGCCTCTTTTCAGGCCCTAAACGAAAATCTCGTGTACATTGTCATCTCCCCATCGCTTCCTAGTTATGCCACCTTTCTAGGCTTCCTTGGTTTAATCGCCGCTTGTAAAAATTATAGAGCTTCTCAGTATGCGATTTTCTGCATCTAGGCTGCAATTTAGAGTTTATATTTTACAATACACCCGTTTGCATTGCATTGATCAAAAAAGCTTTTATACTTTGTTTAAATATACACAATCAAACCATTGTAGTAATTCAGTATTTATAGAATTCTTGTGTTCCCAAGATGACTTGTCTTCTGGGTTGTAGTGCCGTCTAGTATGGTAGAAGTTTACCGACGTTTCTGAGGTGATTTTTGCCTTCATCATAAGGGAGATCACTCATTGAAACGTCACTCGGTTGAGATACAAACCATTCTCCCCCAATATCCGGTATAAACTGATAATATACCTAGACTTTAGTGTTGTATAGTTGGAAACTCTCCTGTATATGGTTCAGTATTGATAGTTGCTGCAGTATGAGGTCATGTGGCCCATTTCCTGTGGAGACTATTCGCTCATCCATTGTCTTTGGATAGAAACCCTAGACACATTCAAGTCATACTGAGTTGTTGCACTGGAGTGTGTAACATGGGAAGACGCTTCTGTCACGTAGGCTAGAAGACGGTCTAGGCTAGGGTTTGGCCATTCGGTCCAGTAGAATCAACTCTCCTCCTCCTCTTCTGTCTCATCATTTAATTCTGGGTGACAGGTAGAGGCAGAGATCGGGTCATCCCCGTTCGTTTCTCCGGGATTTCCTTCGGGAACCTCATCCCTTTCGTACACACAGGTACGGATCTAAAAGCGGGATTTCTGTCTTAAGCATTGCCTGCTTCTAGTCAGAGGGTTTAGTCACCACCATATTGCTAACGTGCTTCCATTTTCCCTCATAATTTTTCTGGCTTTAGAAAAATCGCAGTAAATAGCGTGTTGTGATAGTGATGCTGTTGAAGGAATGTCTGTTCAGGGTGGTCACATGGCACACAATATAGTATGTCTATAGTTTGCGACTGTAATATTGTAACTTGCGGGGTGAAGGGGGAAAGATAGCGTCAGCCTTTAACGCTTCGGACTTCCTGCATTCCTTGCAAGTCTCAAGATTACAGTCGCGAACAGTATACGTGAAGACACGCACAAATCAAAACATTTCTATGCAAATATAGATACCAGATACAATGTTGATATTTCCTGTTCAAAATCTTTTTGTTTGTTCTCATTGAAATTTGTGTAAATGTATCTGGATATTCATTGGCACATTAATGTTTAATTTTTTATAGATGAAGAGGGTTCCAAATGTACAGAAAGCATATACATTTACATTAACACGTGGGATATTAGGTCCCCACTTCGTAGAAACGTTGTGTTCATGAGTTGAATTCGTTCGGGAGGTACCTGTGTCTTAGCTTGTAACCTCAGAAATTTTAACTTAATACCAGGATTTTCCGTTATACTGGCATTGCACATTGTGTCAGGCAGCTCTACATTCGGGAAATGTCTCTTAACTTCTGTCTTCGGTTTTGCCGTCTATGAGGCAGATGACGAGTTCGATGAGCCCACGTATTCCAACTTCGATCATCAGTCGAGGCTTCAAAAGTCTTTTCTGGACTCGGAGGAAAGAGGTTTACATTCTTTCTTTTTAATTTTCTGTTACATATTCTGTCGTCGCTGTGGTTCACTATGGTAAAAAACTAAACAAAAGACACAGTGTCAAAACTAAGACTCATTTATAAGATCTTAATAAAGCATATGCGTGTCATTTTCTGGATAACCTGATAAATCTTAACTTAATGCTTACGGTTTGAGATACGAAGTTCTCACGTCTCTGAAGATGACCATATTGGTCTTCTGGGTTGTAACGCTGTTAGGATTTGTAGGTAGATGCTCATTGACTGAAGATGGAGGCAGGTTGTTTATTCGAAACGATGGCATCTACTTAAAGTTCACAGGGCGTTACAAACCAGGAGACCAACATCGGCCTAATTCTTACATTGTTTATGTTCAAACGCCTGTCTATAACGCATGCGTACAGAATGAAGTAGTAGGGTACATGCAAATCGGAATTGTGGGTGTTAGTTGAAACAGTTAAACGTAGTTAGCTTTAGTCGTCAGCTTTTATTCATAATACCAATCGAACAGATTCATCCAATTTTTCTCCTTTGTTTTCTCTCCTCTTGTTCTCTTCGGGTTTTCTCTTCACCCTGCCACAGCTTTTGCATGCGAATTATCTGGTGCAGTCCCCTGAGAGGAAATTACGTCGTCTGGGTTTGACCCCTCCATCACCTCTCCCTCCCTCCCTTCTCCTCTTTCTCTGTTGCAGCACGTTCCATGTGGATTACGGGACCGAGGCACACAAATCCACCCACCCCAATTCCTCACCCCCAAAGGCCATTTCATCTCTGAAAACGACGTTTAATAGCCATCCACGCTTTATCTGGAAGCCCCATGCAAACAGGCGTCGCAGTATTCGTTGGGGTTTGGGTGGGAGAGGGCTGGTTCCCTGGAGAGATTTCTGATGGACCTGCGGATGAACAGTTTGCAAAATCGAGATTCCAATTCGCAAGGACGTCATATCCCAAGCAATAGATGTTGCTTTCAAGTGAGTGTTTCTAAACGGTCACTATGATGAAATGTATGTGTTACAGTACTTTTGCGTTTAGCTTTAAAATTTGGCAGCAGTATTGTAAACAAGTTTAGTTAGTAGGCCTAATGCTTTGGGAATAACGTAGCCATTGTATGAGGTGGGGTGGACTGTGTAACAACTCGTGCCAGCAAAATTGTGCAATTATCTACAAAACTGAGCTGGCTTTTAGAGTGAATCATATTTCTTTCAGGCCCTGTAAGTGACAGTTGGCAGTTTGGCTGTAATTTAGTTCCGGCCAGTTGCAGAAACTTACATGAAATAATTTTGTCACTACGGAAAATAAAATGCGCATATTTCGACTTTTTTTCAATCCGTAAGAAGCCGAAGGAAGTAAAAGATAATCTTACTACATTTTCTACGTAGGCCTGAGAGGAAAGGGCGTGGAATAAAAAAATTGTACAGGGGCCCAGGTTTTGTTAATTTTATCAAAATATAATTTACATTGTTTGCTCTGGAACCACAAATACGTTTCCAAATGTAAAGAATAAATCATTCGCTGTAGTTTTACCTTCCGACGTAATTTTATGTCTAAATACATTTCACGTTATATTATATCTGAATTAAAGCAAATCATATGGTTTCCTGTATCGATACAAGATTGATCATGCAGTTCATTTGGTAATGCCTGTTTATTTTGTGGTGGGAATAACATTATGAACTCAGTTTACAATTCTGGTATTTATGCTTTAACACTTCCAGCATCCAATTTCTACGCATTGCGATTCATTTATTCCTCCATAAAACAGAACACAGTAGATCATCTTTTTTATTCCTTGTGTCTTAACACCTGTCTTCACTCGAACTTTTTTTTCTGCAACCATTTGCGTAACGTCGCTTGCTTCAGAATATTTTTTATTTATACCCCATTGAATTGCGTCAAAGCAGTCAAGCACAGTGTCCCTTTTTAATCTGTTTATAATACTTACATGATACATGATGACGGCATAAAACACTGGCGTGTTTTAAATGGCCTGATAAATTGTAGTACACCGCGGCAGCATTTATTAGTATTTCATATACTGGCAGTGTCCCCCCTGAAAACAGCGGCCTTCTCGCGCACCGTAAGACTCTGGACCCATTGCCACCGACAACATGCATATTCTAGCAGCTGTCAGGATTCTTTACATATATCTGACAGGTTTCAGTAACATGGGTGACTTGCAGTTTCAAACTCTTTTAGTGCTAGCGGTATCCAAACTGTTCCAGAATGTAGAAAGGAAAATGAACAAGAATATACGGACAAGTTTTGATATGAAAGCGTCTTAACGTATGGGTGACAGTTTTATTACGTGAATCCACCTACGGATTTAATTTTCGTTCACAGAGTTCATTTTTACATTTGTGACTATCCGTGTGAGACGTTGCAATTTAAAATACTTTGCATTATACAGATAGGTACACATAATACGCGATTTCTCTTAAGTTTAAGATATAAAATCGATTGTTTCTTTGTTTTTCTTAGTCATATTGGTTGGGACTACTACAGTTTATTACTGGGTAAGAGACGTTTGGATAAGAACGGACAAGATGGACTTTTGGAAGCAGATCTGTAAACATAAAATGCAGAATTATGCATTGTTCTTTCAGGATATTATTCTGCTGAACACCCTGCATCCATGTTTTTTGTAGTGCAAATTTTGTGTTTACGCGCGTGTTGTGGCATTCTTTATCTATTATTATCTAGTATCCTACATCGATGGCCACAAATATTTTTATTCCTCACTAATAAAGCGCATCATACTATACTTTCTTATAAGCGAGTAGAAATAATAAATTAATTATCTTATGAGTGGAAATAAATTGTGAGTTTAAAAATGGATTGCCGGTGCCAGGCTTGTAATGTTATGTACGTACTGAATGTGAAAATAATGGCATATCTTAGGACATGAATTCGTTTACCTACATAATTTCCATTAATTCTAGCTTTCATTTTCTGGCATGCACATTCAACATTTCACCACATTTTGCAGGACACAATAGCAGAATTAGAATACAGGATCGTGAATAAGTTGTAAGTGATAAGTAATTTATCGGGATCAGCATTGCTTCATGATTTTTGATGAATGCTATTATGGAGCGTAATATGACATACACGTGTTTTCAGATGCCCTTCAGAAGAATGGCTTTGTCTGGTACGAACTATATTGAGCAGCTCTGAAGGTAACGGACAACGCGGACACGATATTTTTCACACCGTACGGAGAATGGAACCCCTAAGTATAAGAAATTTCCGAGGTGTATTCCATTAAACTGTCGTAGGGGACTGTCTAATGAGTCCGTATGTGGGATACCGCGTAATTGGAAAATTAAGTCTGCTTTCTGAGGAGGCTTTAATTTAAAAACAGTTGTCTATGTCTGAATAAACTTTCATGAAGATAAAACATATGGATTTGTAACATATTTTTAAAATGTCTTGTGAAATTATCTGACCTGCATTGCACAAACCCAACATAACGCACAAGTTACTACCCATGAAACCTTGTTCAGAAACAGGAACAACGTCTCCCTCTGAAATACTTTCACGTCTTTCTGGTTTGGGCTTTTACGAGCTTGAATATTTGGGAAGTCTTTGGCAGTGACTTTTGAGACGAAATTTAAAATAAATGAGGGGCCATAATCGTTAGAGGATGACAAGAAATCCGAAGCATTCGGATGCTATGTGCTCATTAGAGGCAGTAATATGACATGAAGAGGTCACACAGGATTTAAATCTAAACAGAGATGAGAATAAATAAGTAAACAAGTAAGGCGATAAGTGCAGAATCAAGACGAAGCGTGTTGTAACTGGCATTCCGTGTGGTTAACTTCAGGGGTTTTCTTCAGTCCAGATTCTTGATCGTGGTCCACACACTGAAACCCCATGCGCTGTTGAAGGTCAGAGCATGGTATGGGTAGTCTGCGGAGAGGAATTGGACTTGTTTTCTCGGTCGAATGAACGCGATTCTGACGTCATTTGTTTTGTGCTGAGATGGGTAGAGTATTTGTGCGGATTGGCTGCTTGCCACAGCCGATCTTTATCTTACATGAACCTTTAATCATCCGCTCATCTTTGTCTCTGTCTATGTGTCAACAAAACTCTTGTGTGTGCTTGCAATAACCATGGGAACTTCTACATACTTCTCTGTTTGCTGGTAAGGGGTTAAACAAGTCGGTAATACGATGGCTTACAGTATCAAATTTATTAGCAAACATATAGTAAGAGCTGAAATGCCATATAGACTTTATGCGAGAAGGTTAAATGGCTTTAGGATTTCTACCATATTATATTTCGACTGTAAAGGATTAAAGCAGGCTTTGAAATAGATTGACTTCTCAGCAGTAACAGTGTATAGTGTTCGAAACATCTGCCATATGGGTGTCATTACTTGGGGCTCGTTTTAAACTAAACGCAATTTTGTCACTTAACGAGGAATAATGTACTGATGCTGTTATTGAAATGGTTGCTGTGGGGCAAAATTCTATGTCTTTGGAACTAGGCGTCTGACGGGCCCTTATATTATAGTGTACCTGCTGTTATATTCTGCTAAACACAGGCTTTGGTTGAGATAGAACCCAATAACTTTGACGTTCAGCTAACATAACTCCATGGAGTAGGGTCCTTCTTGAGACGCTAGTTTTACGCCTAGCTAGTCGAGAAATTCCCAGCCTTTTATAGAACCCAAACATACATTATTGTGTTCACAAGAGTCCGTCATCGGTTCCTATCGTGAGCGAGATGAATCTAGTTCAGACCCTCAACACTATTTTTCCAAGCCCCATTTAAATATTATTCTCCCGTCCACGCCTAGGTTTTCCGAGTCGTCTCTTCTCTTCAGGCTTACCACCCAGTATTTTACATTAATTTTTCCTCTGCGAATTAGCTTATTAATTATTGTTAAATATTGTGTATCAAGTTAAATTAAGATCTGAAGAGTGGAGAACATTTTTTGTTTGTTTCTGATTCTGCATTTTCCTAATGAAGTGTAACGACGCATGGATTCATCCGACCCTCTGGCGGCAGAAGGTATGTAGTTACACTGGTAGAAGATACCAGAACTAAAGATGGAAACTACAAACGTAATGAGAGAATAAAATATCAGCCTTAACGATTTATTATTCTGTGCATTAAAATTACAGCCAGAGTGAGTCTGAGGCGATGCCACTGTTTGATTGTTTCGTATGATCTAAAGGTTTCTTAATAGACTTATAATTGTTTGCCTTCGTCACCTGCATCCTGTCCACATTCACCTGTCATTATGACATTGTTATACGACCAGTTTTATCAGTATCTGTTGTCTCTGGCCGAGAGTCTTTAACAGGATGTTTTTTTATTGCAGTTAACCGAAGTTTATGTTGTTTCTGACAGTTTCAGTTACCAGAATCATAATTATTAGAACTAGTCAGAAACTGTCCATAGATACACTTTATGTATCTAGCCTATGAGTCTCCCAAATTCCCTTTGTGTGTCTTAGAGACCATCATAATTTACTGCCTTGTGACCAGGAAAGGTGGCTGCAGGCAACTGCAGTTACACAGATTAGCAACGATCGTAAATCTTTCGTTAAGGAGATGCTAAAAGAATTCCCCCTTGTGGAATAGCCTACTTTGTCTTTATATATGTAACAGCTACAAGAAAGTTAACAACAAAAGCTTCATTAATGCGAATTCAGCCACAAGAATAAATACATGTTTAAGTAGGGTCGCATTTCATTAGTAGGCCGGCCTGCTGTGCATAAAATTGAGCATAAACATTGCAAAAGTAAGTCGGATGTGTTTTCAAACTCTTTCACTTCTGCTTTTGACTTTACATTCTCCACATTACGGGTATAAACAGAAATATAAAAAAGCTTGCATTTTTAAACCTTATCCCCCCACCCCTCCCTCATACAGTAGGCCTGCTGAATGAACATTGATATTGGAGTTCAGGTATTACTTGGATTTTATTGTATAAATTACGAATCTGAAAGATTGTACAGTCTCAGTGGTAATGTAAGTTGTCTTTGCTGCTTATCTAAGATTTATGGATGAGTGGAGGCATAGCTCCTCGTAATCTTAACATTGGCACTGGATTGAGATGAGTGATTACACGCTCCGGCCGCTGTATCCCCCGAGGAAAGAATCCAGGTATTTATTGGACGGAAGTCCCAGAGCCGGTGGACGCAGTGGCGAATCCTTTCCTGGTCCTCATCTGCACGCTGACTGAGTCGCCCCGACTTCCCTGCTTTAGATTTATTCGATAATTTTAATGTAGTTTAATAGGGATTATGAAGAATAAGAATCAAGAAATCATAGTTGGTTTTATTAGGCATCTTTTGAATAAGAACAAAGACATATCACTTTTATATTTTTCCCCAGTTTTGTAACTTCCTTTATCCTTACACAAATCTTTATACGCCATCTCTACGACTCCATCTTCGTATCTTACTGATTACCATCCTAACAGGTACGTTGTACCCACTCAACTTCACTGGCGTGTCACTGTTACAGAACATAGAATGAATGTGCAGAGGGCGTTTGTGAGCGACAGATTTGTCTGTCGGAAAATTTTACACCTTACAGTGTTGACGGGTTCAAGTACCGTTTCTAATAGGCACCTAACATTCTTAGATACAGAGACGTGTTGGTCTATGTTGAGACTTTATGATCACAGGATTCAGGTTTTAAGCTTGTTCAGCTGCTTGGTAGCAGATGCCAGCATTCTTCCTCAACTGGGTCATGTAAATACAATTCGGAAGTCCTTAGTGTCAACTCTGAAAGAAGTAACTGCCTCCAAACGTCGTATTCGAGTAGCGATTTGGACCAGATTCGTCCGTCGCTAACAGATAACACGATTAGTATACAACACTAGAAGGAACACATGGTGTGGATGTGAAAATGTTTCATATTCCTTGTCGGTCGACAAATAGACGGAGCCGTGCATTTCTAACCCTGCACATTCTCGATGTCTGCATTATTTCCGGAGCAGGATCCCACTTTATCCGTTGACGTAACTAACATGTGTCTGTCCAACTGCTGCCCCATTCGACCTCAAGATTTCACCCCCTAGTCTGTTCACCCTTACCAATGCTTCATCCCCCAATCGCCCCGTGGAGGATTTCCAAATCCCCTCCCCCTTCGCCTAAAATTCCAGTCACTTTCAGCTATAAAGTGCAATATTGTGTGATTGTTGGGGGACCGTGCTTACTGCCATCATGTGCATTCAAATTCTTGGAGTCCTTAATACGTAGAAGAGAACTTCATTGTTTTATATGTCTGAAGAGCTGTCAAGATTGATTAATAATTTTTATTTGTGGTCTAAAATGTAATAAGTAAACTGCATTCAGTCAGTAAGAGAACTGAACGCTAAGGTCTAAAATGTTTTTGAGCCCGCATGTTGAATGTTTCATGAGTATGTTGAATACGAGTACAAAGCGAAAAGAAGATTATATCAGTAGTTGTCAGAAAATTCATTACTGTAGTCATATTATGATACAGTGAGTTATGGATAAAGATACATTTGGTATTTAGATATGGGTTATCTAATGAATGTACGTAGAAATGAGTACCAGTATCAAATTTATACAAGTGTTGTTTTGTCAGTCACTTGAATATTTATGTATAAACACATCTGAGTTGTAATAATTATATTTTTATCTGTATTTGCTTATTGTAACAATTCCGTTTAAGCTAACAGTCGCTTTGACAGTCGTGAAATTTCCCGCCTTTTATGAAACTGAAAGGTTTATTACTGTGTTTACAAGAGTCCACCACTGGACCTTGAGTCATACGAATCCAGTCATTATCACAGTCCTTTTGTGAAGTACAGTTTTAATACTACTGTTTTATCTACGCCTAGGTCTGCCAAATTGTCTCTTTCCTTTAGGTTAGCCTACTAAAATTGTGAGAATTTTATGGATTGACAGTCATGGTCGGACCCAAACGATGTTGTTTGCTTGTGCTAGAGATTGAAGAACGCGTAATAATCTGTGTGATTAAAGGAATTGATTACACTGTTTTTGCTCACACAAAATTTATATAGTGCGACAAAATAAATATCTAGAACAGAAATAAAATCATGGTTATTTATTAATGAAACGTTCAGTACTACTTTGTTAAAATCCAAGCCGTTTGTTTCAGTATTATTACTTACTCCCTTAACTTTCGCCCTAAAGACCGTTGCGCCATTATGTTCGCAATGTTTGTGAGTAAGCAGACATTGTTATAACAGGAATTCATATACCTAAGAAAAGGCTGCCTTTCGTCTTGACGTGTCTTATGTGGTACTCGAGCTACTGAATTATGTCGCGTCACATACGTCTGAGCCGAGTTGAGCCGTGAAGGGGATGCAATATTGGTGGGCGGATGTTGAGTTTAACGCGGGTAATCCCGGACACCTGGGGACCGTCGTCGCGAATATGAGCAGCAAACAGCTGTAGGGGCCACTAATCCCCGCCGAGAGATTCAGGTGCGGCCAGCCCTTCCTGTGGCTCTGGCAATGTTCAGTTTTACGCCGGGTCTAGTAAGAAGGAAACCAGGCCGTGTGACGTTTCGGTTCGCGTGAGTACAAGGACGATAGATATGCTCTTCGCTTCCACGTTACATCTCACTGTCAGTGGAAATTGTGTAATAAATTCGGTGTTTGAAGCCACTGGTTGATAAAGATGGTTATATTGATGATGATAATAAAAGTCATAATGAATTTAAAGAACCTGCCAATGTAAAAGACAATGTTATGGGCGGGTGGAGTAATGGAAGTTCAGCTCCACACATTCTAAACTGAAAAGAGTAGTCAGAATTTAGCTTCGATAGCTTTATATCTGGTGCCCAGGAGACTAGAAGCCGGCAGACCCCAGTGGGTAGTGGTGAGGATATATTTCAACCGGGAACTCATTTCATGACGGCCAATTGTTCGTGTGCGGGAGTATAAACAGATGACCATAGCCCAGGCGGTTAGTCGCCGGCTTTTCAACGCGGATGTCCGTTTTCGCCCCCAGGTCAGTCCATGTAGGATTTGTGGTGGGAAAGGTGGCGTTCGCATCAGGCTTCTGTTCGAGTCCTTCGGTTTCACCCTATAAATATCATCCCAGCACTGCTCTGTATTTACTCGTGTATCGTCCGGCAGATAGACAATGGACCCGTTAGCTGCCGCAGTTTCACGGGGACGCAGTCTCACCCTCTCGCAAAAAGCTGACATCAGGTGATTCATTTCTTAAAATATCTTCAGTGAAACAAGTTTGCTTTTCTTTTTGCAATATTTAGACAGGTGTTGAAGGCTAAATGCCACCTGCTTTGTTTATTCATTAATCTTATGAAGATGTTTTTCATTAGTTTTCTGTATCGTCAAACTAGTCATAAAATGTGTCCCCGCCTTGTCTGGAACCGTTGCGAAAGTCCTCCGTTGATGCATATCTGAGCTAGATGAATCCAGTCCACATCCAAACCTTATTTATCTGATACCAGTTTTATTGTTATCTTATAATCTACGCCTTGGTCGTCTAAGTGATCTCTTCTGTTTAGGATTCCCAACAAAAGTTTTGTACTTATTTCTCGTGGCCACATGCGAGAGACAAGATTTCACACCCATAAAAAGGAATGGTAAAATTATAGTTCTGTATATTTCAATCGTCACATTCGTAGACAGCAGAGCAGAATACAAAATATTATGAGCTGATGTCAGTCTGCTCTTCGTTACAAAATATTTTAAGGTTTTATTAATGTTTTCTTTTTCCTGCATTCTGGTGACGAGACGTGAACATGTACTTAGCTTTCTCTGCGTTTACATAATTCTCCTTCTCTAGAATACGATTATGCCTTACGTGCAATTAGAAGTAATTTTTATGTCATCTGGTGTGTGTTTATCTGACAGCATGCTGGTGCTCATATTTCTGTCTGCCTTTATAATTTGTGTTTCAGCAAATTGTCATCGTTGCCGTCGACATGTTTTGTTTAAAAACATTTTTCTGCTCTCCTGGATTCTTTGTTACTATCCGTGGTTAGATTCCTTCTTTTCAACGAAGTGATGATCCTGATGATATTGACGAGGCCGTGGTGACGAATCATGTTTGTCTCGTAGCCTTTTCACCACGCGTCTTCACCAGCAGAAAGCTATGCTTCGTCTAATGATCTTGTTGAGACCAGGGACATAGAACAGAGACTGTCTCCTCTGCGTCTACTCCAAAATAAGCAATCGCATATTTTCTTATGCTGAAGAATATTGTTCTGCAGAGCAGTGTTCGAGTCCTTGATTTCTATGGTAGAATCAACCTACTGTGGGCGAAGTAGACTTATGTTACCTTATAGTTTTTATTATTAACATCATTCTTTGCTGATGATATATTTGAGTGTTGGTACATATTGTTGTATTTCGTTATCTCTCGTCCTTCAGAACCATGTGATAGGTCCAAGTCAGCTTGAGGGTTTCAGCAGTTGAAAATATAAATGAAAATACCATCATTTGGTAGAAAAGGACAGACGAAGAGGGAGGCCGCATAGAGTAAAGTTTTCAAGAAGAGTTTTCTTTCCTAAAAAGAGAACCCGCCAAAAATATTTTTCCTCTTGTATCATTAATCTTTTCTCAACAGCTGATGGAACACGGAGCTATAAATAACAGCAGTCACCCAGTCTTCTATACGCAAGTCCCTGAATAGGCCTACAGCTCCAGTGGGACTTGCAACACCTCAACCCTCCTCAGATTCCCATACACTAACTGCACAAGGAAAGCGTAGGAAAAAAAAAAGAACTTCTGAGGACAAGTGTGTAAAAAATTATGACTGAGTTCTGGTCCCTTTTCTTCGTTTCATCCATCTTTCATCCCCCAGTAGTCTGGACTTGCTCTCTTGTTTGTCCCCTCATTCCTATGACGGATGTAAAAAGGAATAGACGGACAGGGTGAATGCAGGGTTCTTTGGACAGTGCTTTTGGCTGTCTCCGTGGTCTCGTAGTACTTATGGTGTTCAGCTACCACACAAGCACTCGGCCTTCTTCTCAATCCAGCATTAGTCTATCCATCAGCGGTGTGTTCCTCTCTTAGTACAGAACTGAAGCATTGTGGATGTGGAGTGGTTTCGCTTCTCGCCGAATTTTGTGGGGTGTATAGTTAAAATGGTCGTAGGCATAGCTGATACAAGACCAGCTTCAAAAATGATAGTCGCTCAGCTGGTCAATAAACTACCAACTTTTTGAAGATTACAAGAGTCCGTCAATGGCCCTATCCTCGGTCAGATGATGACTCTAATTCAGTGGTCTCCTTCTTTCAGGCTTTTAGACAAATGATTTGTTTCCTTCGGGAGTCTTATCCTCCTCGATAAGATTTCACTAATAATTTTTAACGCTTAGGTAAACATCCTTACGTGGCTGTTGATAAACAGTGATTTTGGTAATAATATTTTATAAGAGTACAAATTTTAAATGCTGTTTTCTGCAGCCACGTGTTAGTTTCTCTCTCATAGGGCTATCAGGGTGAGATATTACTTTTACACTCATGCAATACAACAGGTAAAACTGTTGTTTTATATATGTTATAATGTTACTGTTTATTTATGCAACAGTAGTATGAGCTGCAACAACTGTTCGATACCTGATCGTCATTTTGTGAAACATGCTAGGCTGAATGATGCTGTCCTGCTGCGTTTCATATAATCATTGATGCATATCCACTAAATAGCCCATCAGTCGATCATTCGATCAGTATTTCAAACATTTAACTGTGTTTGCTTAGTAAAGAATGCAGACATCTGCCTTTCTTCAGGCGTGCCTGTCTTTAGCCTTCAGGATGTAACATTGAGCGGATATTGTGACAGTTTTATACATTCTCGTCATCTTTGAAGGAATGGACAAACGTAACCGTTTGAGAAACTCTAAATCATGTACCGAAAGATGAAGTCAACAAGAGCAATCATCTTCGTGTTTATGTCTGAATAGAAGATCGGAAATTACCTGTGGAAATAATAGTCATTCGGCAGCAAGGCCTGTAATAAGAGTCCCGTAGCGCTAAACAACTTTTCGAACGCTGCTGTTAATTTTATTGTGGGGCTGCTTTAAACATGGCACCACATAATTCGAATGCGTGATGCAGACACGGCCGCACTCAAAATGAAATAAGCTGCATAGCAAATTACATATTTCAGTATCTTATTAAAACTGTAGTTATTTATTTTAGACGGATATATAAATATTAATTATACGAAAATTAAATAAATTTTGTGTTCTGAGAAATTATAAGTTTTGTTGTGCTCATTAAATTATCTATGTGTCTGTAACGATATTTATTTTTAATGGGGTTAAATGTGTTCAAATGTAGACCTGATAAAAGAACCATGCCATGTGAGAATTTTCTTTACTACTCTAGATAATTTTGGTGTTATTTTGCAGTGTATACCGTTAATTATGTGCCCTGTGTTATGTGTAGAATCACTTCTTAAGCACGCAGAACATCAAGAACATCGTAGCTAAACGACTTCGTGTCACTTGAAACACTATGCACAGAACAGTTAATTAAACTTTCGGAAAGCTGGAGACAATCTGAGACATAATCTTCCAGCTTTTTAGGAACTACGCATTACTGTAGATTATGCTTATTAAATATACAATCATATGAATTTAAACTAGTGGCTGAGAGCTGGAGTATTGGGCTGTAGTTACCAGAGGACCAACATTCTTGGTTTATTCATGTAAAGATAAGTAAATTTTATAATATTTTACCTATTTTTATTTGCATTATTATCGTTAGCATATTCCGGTTTCTAATCTTATATTAGGTTTCTCTCAGTTTCAGCTGTAGAACAAGTTTAAATCGAGGAATTCGGGTGAAAATAAATCATTGGAAAAATTAAGGCTAGTAAATATGCACATTCCTATTATTTTTTTCGTGCTTACAGCAAAAGTTTCTGTCGGTGAGGTACTAGGGTGGCTTACAACGTTCAGAGGTGGGTGTATCTGTGAAGTTCATAATAGTACGTACACATACGCGCGCGCACGTTAGAAAGGAAACGAATTGTGGAGTGGAAGAAAGTGTGAGTATGAAGTATTAATACATGCTCACCAGAAGCTGACTGATGTCAGAAAACGAAAGAGAGAATGAATTCTGTTTACTGAAGAGTGCAGGACATGAATTCGATTTTCCCCGCCCGAAAATGTTGATAAGCAGTAGCATTAGCATCATCTAGTTGCTATATTACCCCGAATCTGGCGCATGCATAATGAAACTCGGCTATGTTCTGTGTGTAGGAAACAGGATCGTTAGGCAACCAAGCAGCCCCACAGACAGACAACATGCACCCTACTTGCATCTCGACTCCCAGCAATCGTGAGGAGGTCCTAACTTATAACTCCTTCCACAGTCGGGTAATTTGGATTCTCTTTGAAGAGTGAGGGAATTTAGAAGAGGAAAGGGGTTCACGTCTTTCGAGGGTTTTCTTTTTCAGGGTGGCTCAACCCTGTACGATTTCTTTATGTGAAGAAGAGGGGAGACTTAAAATAAGAAAAGGATGGCAAATGTAATTTCCATGAATGAAATCTATTGCAAATGAAGTTTTTCTTCCGCCTGGTTGTTAGCGTAGCAAAATACTTGAATTTTTAAGATGTGTATTTCACAGTAAACACTGATTCTTGGAAAACAGCATTTATTTCGAAAATAGCATCCACGACTCTTTTATTCCTTTTTATAAATGCGTAATAATATATTTTTCCACAACCTTCGGCTGCTACCCATATTTTATTTATACGAATAGGGTTTGCTCCCGAACAGCACAGTTTAAATTGAATTGAGGTCGCCGGAAATTTTTCGATACAGAATTCGTAGATGTCGACGTTTTTATTGGAAACAAAAAAGTCTGCATTTGACGTTTTAAAATTAATTGGGCTTTCTTCCATTCAACCGGAAAAATTATAGTAATTGGTATATGTTTCTCTGCTACGAAAATTTAGAGAATTTTTAGCGGAGATAACTTTATGAGAGCTGCTGCATTATCACATCAGTTTGAAGGGAATTTTTACCAGAAATAGGTTTAAAAACGCGGAGGCAATTTGCAACTTTATTCTTAATAACCAGACACCTGTTAGAAGTTCTCTGCGCAGAATAATCCAGGTGCGTTTAAAAGTTCTAATATGCCAACTGAAAAAGTGAATTACTACTTTTTTGCCCCTTTTTTCATATGATTAAAATTTACAGCAGGATACGATTAAAAAATCTTCACCACTCCCTCTAAGGCTATGGAGGTTTTAAAAGTCAGAGGTCATGCCGATCTGGAATATAGTGACAAAGCTACGAATGGTGATCACAAAGCAAGGTAACGGGGCTATTTATCCCCTTTCTAAATTCTGCTACGCCCCAAGTGTATGTGTGTTGATAAGCCCGGTACTCTGTCAGCTGGTGACGTTATCTCGAGTCCCACCCTGAACGACTCAGGTCGTCTCGTCTCTCTCTCTCTCTCTCAGCTGGAATTACTCACTCCACAGTTTTCTCGTTTTCTGCTGGTGTAAGTATGCTGAAGAATAAATCGGTGACAGTGCTATCCAGTTTTTTGACGCGAAAGCCCACTAAATTCGGCCACACATAAGCTTTGTGTCGTGTTTCAGACAAGTTTTAATGACTATCGTGAAAGGAATATTCTGTTTCAGGATGATAGCACCGCCTTTCTATATAGTCCGTGTCGCGGACGTTTCGGAGAACCTTTCTCCTTCTCAAAGTCAAAATGACTAGTTGATGGCCCCTGCCGATACCTATAATAGTCTATCATAACTTAGGCAGTGTAGTGACTGTGCTATTACCTCGTCGATATGAGTTCGATTCCATATCGGCTGTGCGGTCTGTCGAATGAGTGTTGTAGGGTCTTTCCTCGGGGGCAAAGCGTCCGGGGCGAAAATTTTATCACCTGTAGGCCAATGATCCGAGCTTAAGAATGCATGGGGCTGTAGGCTCTGTCCTCTCCCTGACTTGAGGCTTAATTGAAGCGTGACGGACGACTATCGTTTTACGTATTTGGCAATTCTTTGGCTTTGAAGATCAATGCAGTAAGGTATCTTCCGAACATCGACAAGACAGCCAAAGGTTTGCGGTGAAATCAGCTGTGCTGTGTGTATATATGCGTGTATGTCTGTGCAGTATCGCTGTTTGTTTTGTGAATGTTTGAGTATTGATGCATTTGTTCTTTTAAACTGGCTTTCTATTCGGGATTTGATGCAAACAACCGCAGGTGCTGAAGGAATGTGTGTATTTAACGATCTCAGATTTTCTACGCCGGTATGTAACTGCGTTCTAAAATGAGGGGAAGAACTGGGGGGAAATATTTTTTTCCCAACGAAATATTATTCAACGTTGTTATGGTTGCCGCAGAAACCTGCAATTTTCCGTCTTGGAATGATTTATGGAAATGTTACTTGGGGCGCATTACAAAGTATCGCTCGCTCTGTACCACACGCGCCCTTGCCGTTTGTGTGGGAATGGAATCCCGACACTACCTCAGTATTAACAGGTTCAGCGTATGTAATGGGGCCCTTATTTTCGAAATTTTATACCGAATTATTTTATTTTTGAGGCAAATAGTGTCCTGCCTTATCCCGAAATGTTCAATTGAAAGACCTACTATGCCCAAAGCTGTAGACACCCTGTCACTTCGTAAAATAGTGTTAGTTGCAGGTTGCTTTTTCCTTTTAAGTAGTTCGAAGGTTTTAATAACTTCTGATACTTGATTATTTTTAAACGGATTTCTCAAAACGTAGTCGCGTAGAAACAGCTTTATTACAAATCTGAATATTAAACAAAAGGAAAGCCTTTTCGTAGTCTGTATTTTATTTTGAATGACGGTGATTTGGCGGTATAAGTAATTAACTTATTGTAGCAGAGTCCAGGTTAAGCTACATTTGTATGAAATGTGAACGTTTATTATAGTATTCACATCTCATTACTGGGTACTATTCTGATCTAGTCCACTAAAAGTTTGTACTTGTTTCTTAACTCCATTGTTCGGGATACAAGTTTTTTCAACTTATTCGTAAATGTGATTTTAATTTGCTGGTGTCCTTCCTAATTACCTGATCATGGCACAATGTCGTACGTTTTATTAAGGATTTTTGTTTTATTTGTCCTGCAGTCTATTGACGAGACATGAAGAAAAAGGCCTGCTTTGTTTTCTGTACACTTTATCCCAGATCACACTAGTTACTAACATCTAATTGAGTTTTGAGCTTCTCGTACTATATTTGTTATCGCCTGTTGAATCATCTCCATCAGCTTATTCCTAAATTTTGTATGTTTTACATGATTTCAGTTCCTCCTGATTTTCTTGGGCCATCCTAATTGTGTATTGCAAATCAAAGTTTAAAAATTATCTCCTGATTTCAGACCGAACCTGAATAGGAAATGTACCTTGTTATTATTACAAGCTTAAAGTAGTTCTAATTAACCAATTTATATATTTTTTCTCTTTTCGCCTTTCATCGTGATTTTATTCGACGGAAAGGTCAAGATTGGCCATTAGTTCTCGTAACAATATACTGAGGTTCTCTTTTACCCTCATTGCTAATTTAACATTAATTTCAGCCAGTTACCTGTGTTTTCGGAATGTTAATGATAACCCCTTCAGTCCTGTTATTTAAACTTCATCAAATCAGTAACAGTAGACACATAATATTATTTATTCGGGTACTTCATTATTGTAGAGAATATAAGATAACTATAGAGTCATGCAGATAGAAGTATGTTCTAAGATTTGACACAATTCTAATGATGGTCAAAGGCAGACAATCTGGACAATGTATCACAGTCAGCTGTATAATTTTGTTGCAACATGTCATTAGTGAAGCTTCGATAATTAACATGGCGCTTGCGCGAAGTGCTTTGCGGTGCATTATGGTCTAGTGATGTCTTCCTCTTGGAGAGGCTTGTCGGGTTGGTGGTACGGAGAGGCTGGATGGAGGAGGAGTGGTGAGAACAGGTGCTGGGATGGAGATTGGATCTCCAGAGAGCCGAGGGCAGGTCAGTCCGCTGCTCCACCACCGCCTCGGTCGTCCATCGCGTCTGTATCCAAACTTGTTGGACGTAGCATGCCTGTTCTTGCTTCATACAACGACGCTTCCGATATCAAAGATTGTGCCACGTCGAATTTAAGTGAATTATGAACACGAAGAATGTGAAATGAGCGAACAGTAACTGAATATTCCAGGGAGTTATTTGTGTAGAAGTTGAAAATAAAATACGATGGCGCTGTATTGGACCTTATTCTCTTTAAACGTACATAGAGCGTTTCTGTTCTGCAGTGCGATGGGCGTTGTATCGGGAGTGCTCTGTATATGTTTATCTAATTAAAATGGATGTAGACGGCAGAAGTTGCGGTTTGAATAATCAATTAGTCAAGAAATTTCCCGCGATTTATGGAACCCAAATGTTCAGAAGAGCTCGCTGCTGGGCCCTGTTCTTTGTGGTGTATATTAAATTTATTAATTTTAATGTTACAAGTATGTGGTTTCGTTAGGTACAAACGAATTAATTGAAGGCACTTGAAAAAAAATCAGTTATTAAATTGGAAAACAGTCTGTTTCAATAAAATGCGTTGATTTCCAGTACAGTGGACGGGACTCTTTTAATTTACAAAATTTGCACATAAATATTCAAAATGCTTTAAAACACCTAAGTCTTTTATTTTCAAATAAAATTGATAGTTTGAAGGTAAGGATTCATACTGGCCACCCGTTGTTCGCATTGCTGGGTCCGTGTGCTGACCTAGTTGACAGAGACCGGACTTGTAGTGAATATCCTGTTCTTTTTTTGCGTCAAGCTAATGTAACTCGGTCCATTTTGGATTCTGAAGCTCGGTCCAGCACGTGTGTGTGTGGGTCGATTGGGAACAGACATGCAGACTGGGGTGAGTGTGGGTGTATGAAGGCGATCCCGCAACAAAAACCCAACCACACCACCAGTCAGTTCCTGCGCTAATCACACCCGTCGGCCTTCCAATTATACAGGCCAAAGAGAGGAAAAAAATAGAGGGAAAATGAAAAAAAAGTCGTTCCAAAACCACTCGTTTCGTTGTGTGCTTTATGATGGCGTCCGCTTCAAACCAGCAAATGTGAACGGGAGGGCGAAAATAAAAACAAGAAACGGAAATCTTCAGTACCATGATTGTAGGTTATACCGACAAAAGGGTTGGTTATAATACTTTGTGGGAACTAAGTAACGGGGAGGGGGGGAATTTTTGTGACGCATGATCTGCCAGCCTCTTGACCAATAACAATCGGCGGGTCGTGACAAGAGAGAAAACAGTTTTTTGAAGCAATCCATTTTGATACCACCATTTTAAACATTTCTTTCCTCCAGAATAAGTCATGGTGATGATCATAATGCTTAAGCATTTTTGTGTGCTGGTTTGTGTCATGGGGAACGTGTTATGCAAGGCTGACAGCCAATCAAACACCGTTGGATGCGTTGAATATTCAACTTTTCATGTTACACTTTTGTTTTACCATTTCTGCATTCGTGGGATGTTATGCAGTGTGTAATAACATTAACGACTAATTCTTCCGCATGAAAATACCGACCTCTGGTTTGTTTACGATATGCAAAGCAGAAACGCTATACCAGTTTTTTTTATGAGGAGTCTTTCCTAGAAACTAAAACTTTAATCCTTTTACCTCTGGTAGAAACTAAAAATGCTTTGCTTAGTATACAAAACAGGTTTTGTTGTTTAGGAATTATGACTTTTTGAAAAAATGTGCTCTATTTCTAGTAGAAAACAGAAACTTGTAAATTTAACAAGAAATTGTCTTTCTTGTCTTTACTTTTCCGTGTCTCATTTATTATTTCTCCGTTTTCGTTGTTCTCCCGTATTGCAAAGAATACGTGAAACTGAAATCTAGATTTGCGAACCGTCTACAAAATCACCAGAAATGACGCGATTTTTTTATTTTTATGGATTCCCCGTCTCAGCCAGATAACATAAATAACGTTCATTTTTTACCCATGAACTTCCTTTAATGAATTTTGCATGTTTATCAGTTTTTAATTATTTCAATGAAAGTAATGAATGGTAAACTTATTTCTGTAAATTCCTTTATTATTATTTATAGGTCTATTTGTACTTTATATGTTATCATAAAATTGTATTCGAGCCATTAAAATCAAGTAAAAGTTCCCAAAAATAATATCCTCGTTTAAATCAATGAACGTTTTACATTTCCATTAGGTTTCTGTTCTTCCAGTTAGCCGCTTTCCAAGAGGTTTCCGTACGCATCTCTTCTTGTCGACCTCACGCAGTTTCAGCCTCTAACTTGACAGGTTATTACGCCTTCGTATAAAGTTGCGTTGGCTGATATCGCCGGCCTAGAGTGTCACGTTACGCTGGACGCTTCGTACTTACTTGTTTATATGCAGGGCCGTCCTTGGGTCTTGGCGAGGTAGGCGGCCGCCTCTGGCCCTTGCGCTTCTGGGGACCACCGATCATCGACATTACTATGTATGAAATATTTCGTGCACAGTGACACCTTAAGCGCCCAAAAAATACAAATATAATATAAAGCATATTACAGTATGGCTGATTAATTTTATTGTAATCCGAGAGCAGGGATAAGAAAACTCTCACATAAATATCATAACTTGGCCCCGGCAGTATCAAACTTACAGGTTAACGGCTTCCTTTTTTATTAATATTTATTTATTTATTTGTGCATCTAGAAATTTTAAGGAGTGGTCCGGTCCCCGCACCCCTCCATGGAATGTTCCTGTTCATAGGCTTTAAACATCCGCCACCTAGATGGCGTAGTGGTCTGAAGCGATGATATTTTCAAGTTTCGACCAGGGACCGATTATTCTGAATGAGCCTTTTTGTGGTTTGAATCAGTTTTTTCATGCAAACGCCGGGATAATAAATTGGAATGGGCCACAGATACTGCTTCTGTTTTCAGTTCGTTTCTGTTCTCATTTGATGCCAAATAACCATTCATGTGACTTAACTGTGTTAGTAACATACGACTAGAATCGTCACACCAACAACTGACATGATCACTATCAAGAACTGCCCTTGCAATGTGACATTTACGAATTTATTTAAACAGAATATTTTGCTATTTCACCACTAACTTTTTTCTTCAGAAACCTACATCCTTGATCCTTGAACAGCTTAATTAATTTAATCAGATTTAGGGTCTCGTTGTCTTTCGAAGCGTTGCTGGATTTGTGGCTGTTAATTATGTAGGGCCGGTTTTGAAATTCGGTAACAGTTTTAACAAGCTGAACTCATTTCATAAGTTAGTGACTCATCCTCGCCGAGATGACATCTTTGTGACGCGTGATGACAGTTGAAAACAGAAGTTTGTATGAATACTAATGCAGTGTGGACTGGTATTGTGATGGGTGTATGTATTTCACCATTCTCAATCCTCCCCTTTCTATTCCATTTCTCAACTAGACATCATCACTAAAACTTTTAACTCCAGTATTTTCGTGTTTCTTTTCTTTTAGCATATATCTCACCCTCATACCTCCCTTCATTCGCTATTCCTCTTGCTTCTCTGTCTTGCTTGCGTCGAGGTATCCGTAGATCCGTCCTCTGCGTTGTTCTGTACAACACTGTTTTGCTTTTGTAATCCATTATCCGTCTATCTTTCTCTCTCCGTACAGGCCTATACGAGTCTGTCTTTTGCTGTTTCGCTTTCAGAACTCCGGATGCTGCATAAAGTCTCCGCCTCCCTTCTCTTCCTCCGCTGTGATCAGCATGTCATGTCATCCGACTGCTTCTAGGCTCCGGCGCCTCTGGAGCTTCCGGGGAAATGTGTAGCTTTAAGCTTTTGCTTGCTGCTAAGCTGTGTACTGAGCTCACTGCGATATTGCAACTAGTGTCGGGCTTCCTTCCATTGAGACGACTCGGCCATTGCAGCGCTTTCGGAGTGACAAAAGATTTGCCTCAAAATCGTATGGGCTAGCGTAAAACATCAGATTGTTTAAATATCATGTCCTGCCATGTTGCGCCTGAAAATTTTCAGATGTTTTGAGGTAAGGATATGAGTCGGTTAGCTCAGTTAATATAGTGACCAGATACGGGCTGGACGATCTGGGTTCGATCCCCGACAGGAGCAGAGGATTTTCTTCTACCCTCGGCGTCCAGACCGGCTTTGGGGCACACCCAGCCTCCTGTCTATTTTTATTTGGTACCATCGGGTCGGGGCCGACCCCTGGTGACATTATGAACAAGTTCCCTCTGATAGGGGCCTGTTCATATATATCCTCGGCAAATGGTCCGGAAGTGTTTGCCGTTGCCTTCTTCTGTGTGTAAATGATGATGAGAATGGAGTAATTGTTGGGACGCCACGAAAAAACTGGGGAAGCCCCGGAGGAAAACTTCGTGATACCTGGACCACGACTTGCCCAACACAAGTTATAAATCTGGGCTCCACTGGGAATCGAACCTGGGACCCCAGGATTACAAGCCCAGCGTTCTGACCGCTAGACCACCATGGCGGTGATCTAATGGGTACAGGGGTCCTTTCCGGGGGTAAAGCAATGCCGGATCGTTGCTGCTCGTCACTCACCCCATTGGCGTGTAACGGGATGGCTTTACTCTTCGTTTCATTCCTTCAGTTATCCGTGTCGTCGTTAGCTTTTCTTTTCTGCCTCTTTGATGAAACTAATTTTGATTATGGTGTATTTATTTAATAACTTACTTAAGTATGTCTTCTGGAATTATAATTCATATGTACATCCTTATACGAAATCATATTAAGGATTCCGTCCATAGACCATCCTTACACGAAATGTACCCAGTCTTGAGCCTCGGCAAGCTTGGATATTCATAATGACAGTGTCTTGTTCTGGCACCCACGCAAGTTATATCTCGTGTCGTACAGGTGCAGAATTTGCGACACCGTCTATAGAACTGAGCACGAAACAGAGTGGAGTGCTCGTAAAATCTTTCCTGATGCGTCTGTGGCAGAGTAGAATATCTTGTACCTCCATCTCGTCGTTGCAAGAGACTCACCTGCTCCCCAGATATCTAATGTAATCGTCCCTGTGTATAAGTTTCCTCCAAGTTGTAGCCTGAACACAGCGATTCTTGTACCACCAGCTCAGCTCTCTGGGGAGGCGTGAATTTCAATTGACTGCGGTGGCGGGCGATGGAATGAAGTAAGGCGGACGATCCAAGTTTCATGAGGCCGCCGTCCTCTCACTCCACCAACTAACTCAATACTATCCGAAACCATCATTGGATGTAAGCAGCACGAAAAACATGGGATATAAGTCGTACAAAATAAAGTTTAGAGACAGGTCTCAACTCAGATTTGCTGTCACTGAAAGTTACAAGTGAACATGTCAGATTCCATCGAATAAAACTTTCCAGAGATGGGTCTTGGAACACACGAATTCCATCAACGTTAAGTGGCAATGTCTGCTTCATGGGTTAGAAAGCTATGGGCATAATAAGTTTATATATTGCGCATCCAAAAAAAAATTCAGCAACAAAAGCTGAATTACCAGTCGACGTACCCGATATTCGAGCCACATACATTCCGAGCACAAGAACATATGACTACAGCGTTAAGATTTGATACGAAATTGAACGAGAAATATTTTGATATTTATATCAATGTCGTGTTAGTTAAGATGCGAAAATAAGTTATTTTATACTTAACGGCCTAATGGTGTGGTTTGTAACTTACCTTGATTTCAATTTCATAATGCTGGAACATGTAGCTGTGGGTAAGGCTACACGACGCTCTGTAGCCGGATATTGCAGGCGTGTGTAGCCATCCAATTTGGCCTTCGATTCTGCTTTCCTTGTGCTGTACTGGTGTAGGGTTGTGTGTACTTTATATCTCCCGTGAGGTCTTTACCACTAGGGTATAGGGGTTAGGAAACGCAGGTCTCGTGATCTAATTCACAGGAGACATTTGTTATAACATCGTACCCGCCTGCCTATCTACATTTAATATTTTAAAGACACCAGGAATGAACACTTAAAGTAAACATTTTATTTTGTTGAAAGTGAACAAACGAAAAGGTGACTGCTAGCTCAAGGATTGTAGTTTTACCTGAACGACACCGAAACGTATGTTATCGCACCAAAAGCATGTAGTGATTGCATCGGAGAGTCCAGAAAACTGGCACAATTATGTTCCATCTGTTTTTCACTTTAATACATGAAATTCCTATCGATCCATTTTAAGTGGTCGTAATGTTTACAATTTTAGGGACATTTATTTTGAGATGGGGACTTTCGGATAAGCAAAATTGCGCCTTACCCAATGAATTTCGGGTACTATCGTTTAATAGAATTAGACACTCACTACATTGTATAGATATTTACTTGTATCTCATGATCTGTTGAAATATGCTTGCCACTTTTCTTGGACATATGCAAAAAATGTTTTAATTGTGCTCTACAAGATCATAAATCCGACCATCTTACGATAAAATATATTTTAGCAGAAATCAAAGCAGCAACAGGCTTCTTTTTTAGTTAGTGTCTTATTATTATACGTCTACTGAAAGTGACTCACCTTGCTTTAGTCTTGAATCTGGTGTCAAGCTTCTGTGTTTTTACGCAGCATAAGACTTTACCGATTTGCTTGTTGGAAAATAATCCACCGACAAATGCTTTTCTGACAAGGTAAGGCATGTCAGCCGGTCAGTATTAATACATTTTCTTGAACGTGCATTTGTTCATATAACTGTAGTTTAAAACAAACATCTTCGTCAAGATTACATGAGGGAAGTCTCTCGACCAAGTTCATGAGAGCTAACAAACATTTTGTTGAACGGAACCATGGAAATGGCCGTGCCGGACCGCAATATAAGGTTTTAAGAAAGGTGAGGTTGGCACAATTGCTCCGTCAGATCTGAAAGCTTTGCATATTCTAGGATTCCCAGTTGAAACTGATTTCCGTAGTCAAAGGAGAAAGGATAAATGGGAAGTAGAGAAGAAACGTGACGTTCAGGGAACATCATAGGTGCCTTGTTGAAGCGAGCCTCCCGGTCGTGTCTGTCCTATGAATGTTGTAGTTCTCTGATAGATATTTAAATAAAACTTAAATATTTTACTTTGTCAGATTTACGACGAACAGAATGCCAGATGTGTTAGGAACCTTTCCTTTAGTGTTGTACATGCAGAAGTTTACAGAAACCACTAACTCCTAGAGGAAAAAATAAAGCAAAAATCACTCTCCTTGGTACTTTATTTTTCTTTTATGTACACCACTTGGAATTCCTCCCGAAGGGGCAACTTTCGTATTTTCCCTCTTCAGGATCCAGAAAAATTTACAAAGAAATTCCATAGACAAACAAAGTAGTCCCTTTTTTGCCCTCACTAGGAGGGCATGAATAGGTTTGGTGTTTTGCGGAGAGAGCGAACGATGGGTTATACAGCCCTGGAGACGAACACAGACGCTGCGCTGTTATGGGGCCCTGAGGGACCCTTTCATGCGGCTAGGTGCAGTGTTATAAGGAGGCAATGATAAACCCTCTCTCTCTATCTGGACTCTCACATTTCTCTGGAATGGAATTTCATCTCTCTCTCGGTTTATTCAACAGAAATGTCGGCTTGGTATCTGCTGGAAAGTGTCAAACTAAATAGGCTATCTCCTTCTGTTAGCCAACGTAGTAAAGGTCTACCAAGATTCTGTCAGTTTGGAATGTAATGTGTCTAGTTTTAGTAATGTTTTGTTCGTGCCAGTAATAAATGTTGGACGTGAAGCTTTATTTCGTACCCCGAGGGAAAGGCTTCGATCGAGGTTATTAAAGAACAGAAAGGGAGTACCATAAGGCTGGAGAAATTTTATAATGAGTTTCATAATATGTGTTCTTTATCAGATATTATTAAGGAGGATGACATCAGCGAGACATGTAGCAGTCATGGGAATTGAAAACTGAGATATCAGTTTAAAATTACAATCTCAAAACCTGAAGAGAAGATGCCACTTGGAAACATATATTTAAATTGGAGTGCAATATTAAAATGGAACAAAAGTTATCGGATTTGAGAGAGTAAATATGAATTCGTTTGGTTCTTGATAGAAACTATGGCTGGATGTTGTGAACACGATACTGAACTTTTGGTTTACGTAGAACGCGGGGAATTTCTTCTGAACGAATATTAGCTTCTCATGAAGGACTCTGCCCTATTCACTTAGTCATACACATTACAAATAATTTCATAAGGATAAATTTTACTTGTATACGTCATAAGTATAGGATAGTCTAATCGTTAAGAATCGCTGTGAAAGTTTCGTCTGTCCTTATTAGACTACTTTAGTGGTAATTCCGTTTCTTTACTGTGTTGTACAGACTGGTACTTAACTCACGATTTCTTAACTGTCCCTGGCACGAACATTAGACTATTTGACTTGCTGTTTGTAACGTAAAGATCACTCAAGTTTGACTTCAGATTTTATCGTAACAATTTCTGCAGGCCTGCCTAAGATTTCCGTAGTCTGTTAAATTGAAAGTTGGGAGAAGGTAAACTTATTACTCGTCAGTTTTATCTTACGTTGTTGGTCCACTGTGTAGATGCAGGAGGTACAAAATTTGATTGTATCCTTGAACCTTACTTTGCTCGTGTGTGGTTTCGAGCACTTCTTAAATAACCGTGCGTCGTCATGTTACGTGAGAGTGGAAGTATGAGCAGCTTGATTGGTTGTTATTCTTGCTTCTCTTGTCACATACGCTCGCCCCATTCTTGCAGTAGTTTCTCCTGGCAACGCTGCCACAGGAATCATAACTAAACAAGTGATGGTTTCGCCGAGGAGCAGCGAAATCCCACTCGGTGCGAGGGTTCGTAATGCACTGTAATGTAATGTTAACGTAATGTAATGGAGGGTCTCGAGAAATGGGAAACGCCGCATCGGGTCTTCCTCATCCATTTCTCGTAGAAGTCGCCTATTCCAGTCCCCATCCTCTTCTTGGAGGAAGTGGAGTGGTATTCTAGGTACGATTTGTGGTTCTATCGGTGCTGAGTACTGTCTTCTGGGTTGTAGCGCCGTGCAGTCTGGTGACGTTACCAAAGTTAAAGAGGTCCTTGCTCTCTTCGTCATGGGTGCTATCGCCCTGACACCTGTCATCTGAGTTGAATTATCTTGTATTTCCAAAGGCATCTTGTAGTTTAAATTATTTCTGTTTTTACTATTCGAGAGTCAGTAGGTGGTGATGAGAGAAAATCATTTTTTTTTTTTTCGTTTCCAGAATAATTGAGTTTTGCCTTGTTTCTACGTGCTTTTCATCAAAGAAAACAACTCTTGGATTCACAATGTTACTGTTTGGAAGGATCAGATTTTAAATGTTGTATAACACAGAAACTCATTCATTTTCTAAGACGAATGAAGTTAGAACCAGCACCCCCAAAATGCGCTCGGCCAAAGGCCTAAACATTTCAAATGTCAATAGACGGAATCGGTTGAAATTAAAAATTAATAAGTGGAACTTTTTAAAACTTCACACAGAATAAATAGTTCCTCGTGCAGGAGCCACTCACCTGTCATTCTGGTCTGCTGAATCAGTATGCTAATTAAAATTAATATTCTGACATCCTCATTATTCTTCCTTTGAAATTTTAATTGATACACGCTTTACCACGTATGCAGACTTTATAAAAAGCAGTGAAATTTTTCACGAAAAATGTTGACGATCATTAAATAAGACTCTCCACAGCCTTAGCAATGTTCCCACCGAATATGAGGCTGGTCCAGAGCCTTCGTGACCTCTGTTTGCTGTGACAAAATAGAAATAGCCGCGCCAGTGCGAACCGCCTGTACCACGTCTTGCACTGCCCCTGGGGACTGTGCAGCCGCTCCGCTGAACATCGATTTGACAGCCGAGTTTAAGTCCGGAAAACGGCGTGGGACGGGACGCCCGGCTCAGGGAATGCTGCAGGAATACTTTATAGGGCTCCGTGGTACACAAACGGCTTGCAAAGTGGAGCGAGGGCACGGAATGGCTGATTGCCCAAATTTCTGGGTACAATTTTGTGCCAGGCTCCACGTCAAGATAAAAATGTGAGATTTTAGGTTGTCACAGAGGTGATGACGTCGATGTTGGTCTTCTGGGTTTTAAAATTAGCTATGTAGACTTGTAGGTAGATACCAAGGTTTCGGAGGAACATACTGCCTCAATCTTCAGAGGTGAAGATGGAGCAGTATGTCACTCGAAATGTTAGTTTCTACCTACGGGTCCGCATGAAGTTAAAATCCGAATACCAACACGGATAAGGATAAAATATTCAAATACTGGAGATATTATTAATTTGTTGCTTGTCTGCCTGTGTTATGTCATTTCAATAGACATGTTGGTATAAATATTCCATTTTGTTTCGCCTCAAGTTTCGGGGTCGTTATCAAAGCACGAATAACGTGCCTACGAAAGTAACGTTTGTAGTGTGGAGACCTTAAACTTCTTGAATATCGGTAACGTTTGTTTGTGAATGTAGTTTGTGTTGAATTCATGTAATTTATTCCTTATATGTTAAATTCAGTATTGTATTCAATTTTACCACCTTCAGCTTACGTTGCGGGTTACTTCTGGACTGGACATTTAGTCCTGCAGTGAAGCTGACCACTACCACTTATCTTCAGTACCATGTGATTAGGCATTTCACGCCATTCTTTACATTTAAAACTTACGGGGGATGATGAGAATCCGGTCCTTAGGAGTTTTAAAACATGTTTTCAACGTATTATTTATACGCTACAACTAAGTGAATTCCAAATAAAATGGCTAATATAAAATGATTTTTTTGTTTCAAGATTGGGGCAGTAGCTACTCTATATTTGGTTTATGAAATGCAATTCTGTATTGGATTTAGTATTGTAAATTTGAAACAGGTTTGCGCAATGGGGACATATTCAAGTCTCGACACTCTCGCAGTACAGCTGACTTTCTCTAAACTTCTATTTATTAAAATATTTAAAGTTTGTCTACGAACAACAGACGAATTTACAAGTTGAATTGTATCTGGAGGAATGGATACGGTCATAAGAATAACTGCCGCTCTTTACGAAGTTGAAAGGTCGAAGAATCTAACTAACAGCTGCTACCTCATAAGATGATAGAGTTGCGTCATATTGTGAAAATATATATTTAATTAATTAATCTTGTCCGTCTAATCACAATTTAAAATTTAATTAAATTAATTAAATAGCTGCTACCTCCAAAAGTGGCTCTAAAAAGTATCTTATATTTTGGAAATGTGTAGAGCTCGAATGCTTGTATGATGTAAAAATTGTTTTGTAGGATCATTTTCTTCTTTAACGTTACCTTTTATCATTTTCGAGATTGTAAATATGTAGGAAGAACTATCATTAAATTTGGAAACTGACATTGTTTCCAATCTGTTTGCTTTTTATTAAAAATATTCGGTCCACAGTTACATGTGTTTAGAAATAGTTCGTGTTGCAGTACAAGGGCGTTGTGAGGCCATGTAACATTCACGACCAATGGAGTCTCGCGACAGTAAACTAAATAACAGTCACATCCGCAGAAACAAGCTGCAAAGTGAATGACATTTATATTTCAGGAGACTCGAATTGGTCATCTGTTCGAGTCCCGTGTCGTTCTAACTCGAGTATATTTCGACAATAGGGAAATCGTGGTCGCCGAGTGGGGGGAATTGGAGGGGGGGGTGATGAATAAAAAACAAGAGCAGAACCTCAAATTTCCATTGTAAACCGCCGATCCTCCCCACTGCATCCCGCCCCCAAATCCACTTTACGTATTGTTGTAGAATTAAAACCTCACTCAAACTGACAAACGCTGTAGTTGGTTTAGGCCCCCCTCCCTCTCTCTCTCTCTCTCCCGAAACCTCGCGTGCATACGCAACACTGTTTAAGCATAGATAATGCTACTCGATATGAGTCCGGCGTGTGGGTTTAGGGCCTGGCGATAACTAATCTCGATGTGCATACAGTAACGAGCAATTAGTGTAGCTGCAGCCGGACCAAACCCTGGTTACTGCCTGCTGGGTTCTGTCGCTCGCTAGCTCGACTCAGCCCGCCATAGATGATGCATAATCGATTCATACATCAAGCTCTTTTTTTTTCGTTTTTTTTTTTCGAAAAAAGTTTCAAGCTAAAAACACACATCCATACACTGCAAGTTTAGGTCATAAAACCTGCAAAGGGATTTGCCGTTCTTTTTTTCGATGCTGTCCCTTTTTTAAGGATTTATAGCACATTGCCCCTGTATGATCTATCCCGTTTCATAGGTATCAAACTTTCATTTTGGTTTTTGAACATAACGTTCCATGCACTGCACTACATCTCTAATAATAATAGCATATACACATCTGTACAATTTGGTTGCTGAAAATTGAATTTTGCCCATTGTGGAATACTGCCGTATATCACATGATATCAGTTAGGTTTTCTTTTCAGGCCCATATTAAAATCAGAATTTATAACCCACATTTTTTACTCTTGAATTTTCGAATAGAAGCGACCTTGTTAGGCGGAAATTAATTATTCTTTTACGCCCAATCTGTGACATTCGAACAAGGGTTTAACATCCTATTAAACCGGAATAATTGTGTTCTAGATTTTTCTTACCTAATATCCACGTTTTGTATTCTACTTACGTTGTTGACCGCTAATGACGTTGCTGAAGTTCCCCTGCTTGTATTTGGAGATCACCGTCTTGAATCTATTATTTTGACGTGTTTTCGTCAATCATGTCATATTCTGAGGTAGTACTTAAATATTTTCAATTCATTAATTTTCTCAGAGCTTCTACCCGACACAACTTAATTAATAACCAAAATCCCAGACAGATTTCAAAACGAGCACTTGGCGAGAGGAACTGAAGTGTCGTATATAATTTGATGTTTATATTTTCTTTAGTGTAGTACGGTGTAAGACTTTTGACTCCCTGCCTGTGATATACGTGAAATTATAAGCCTATAAATATTGTAAAGCAGTTCGCCTTCCTTCACCCTCTTGTACCATCTACTGTGAATTCATCCCAAATTGTGTATTTTTGTGCTTCATATGATCCTCATTGTAAACAGCGACTATTTCCTTAACCATCGTTTACCATTTGGCCTTCCTAACGGACAAGCCGTGTGTTTTCTTTGCCATAGGAACTGGATTTTTAAATATCCTTTTGACAGGCTTTGGCTTCAGAGGGTCTGAAGGAATTAGTTATGCCATTTTTACGTCATATGTGCGCACAGTAATCAATGTAGTTTGTAGTTAAACATAATGATGAATTTTAAATGTACTCGCTGTCATTTGTCAGGCCAATTAAAGGTCACTAATAGAGATAATTTTTAGATTGCTGGAACTATTTACTTTCTGTAACACGAATGCTCGTGTTACGTAGCTCGTGCCACATGCAAACTATGTGGAATGGTTTTATTGCTGTTCTGATGTGTGGTTACAACACGCACCATCACGACAGTTGAAACTACTTCCTGTAACTAAAATATAAAATGCTTTCGCTGCGAACCTTTCGGTTATTTCTAAGATCGTCGTGTTAATACAATGTTAATTGCTTACGTTCATCAAACGTCAGACGTTTGTAGTGGTTGGTCTCCAGCGTTAGACCGTTCATAATAGTAGCACGAAATGTTGACGGTAATTTGTTTGTATGTTCGAGTGTGTTTACGTACTGAACGCAGAGCATGGACGTGAAGGTAAAGTTGTTCCTGTGTTTATTTATAACGACGCCTGATGAATATGTGTCCCCGTGTCAATTAGGCATTATGTCGTAGAGGCGTGAGGAGAAAAGGTATTGCTCCACACGTCTTAAGACCTTTTTCTTAAGTAAGGCGTTGGGTAAAGTTACGGTTGCGCCCAAATAACCTAAGATTTTGGTCAAGTATATGTAACGAATTAGTGTGAACATTTCTTAAATATAAATTTCCTGAGATTTATAATAAATACTCCGTGCAGAAAATTAGTTTGAATGATTTTCTGTTATTACTAAAGTTAAAATACGTATTTTTAAAACATCATTACACAGCAGAGAGATGAAAACTGTCGTCGACTTCCTTTTTTAGGTTTCTGTACAGCTGATCGATCCCCGCGTAACGTTATTTCCTTGAGAAAAGGAGGAAATTTATTTTCAAATAGAGTGTAGTGAAAATTCACTCACTTTCGGACATTTCAATTATTTCTGTTGCACGGTATTAGGAAGAATGAGCTAATCAGACACGAAACACACGGACCGATTACTATTAATAGAATAGCAGTATGTTTACAAATGTAGTTAACGACACATTTCTGACGTCCTTAATGTACGATCGTCGTTACACCATAAACCCATCCCATTTATCCGTTAATGGTTTTATAATATGGGCGTTGGTCTCAATATCACGAAGCAACGCATCGTTTTTCTTTTGTGTCTTTATCTACTAATTACCATAAGCAAAGAAGAAAGTTGTAGTGGCGCGAAGGGTCATTGGAAGAGCGCCGAAAAGACAACAGCGGGAGTGGCCGGAACTAAAATTGTGTTGAATGATCGCGATGGGCGGACGTTGCACTGAAGCGTAATGATGATGGTCACGGCAATTAATGTTTTGTTACTGTTATTAATGGCGTGCCTTAAAAGTGCCTTTAGTAGCTGTTGTAAATTCCGTTCATTGTGGCCGAGTGTCGGGGTGATTCACTTCTAGCAGCGGTAGTCAGGGTAATGTAATTGTATTCTGCGATCTGAAGAAAGTAGAATGCGTCCATATTAGTTTTCGTTTCGTATGTCTGAAGTTTAAATATGTATTTATACAGCTTCTAAAAAAATACTTCATGTAACTGAAATGTATTTGACTCGCTTTGCCTTATGAAAGCATCTTTACATCAAGTACCTGTTCATAATAATAGGGCCTATATGACGAATAGCGTATGATCAACATTCCCATAAGTTATAAACATTGCAACGAGTTCACTTGTCGTGAACTGTCGTGCTTTTATGTGATGTGTGTACAGGCGCGTTTTATACAACTGCAACACAGTTGAAATTTGGGCCTTACAGACTTCAAACAGCAATTCAATATTACCATTGGTTTCGTTGCTTTGTACGCGATGGGGTTCTCATGTTTAGTATTTTGAGTTCCTTCTTAAATAAAACACCCTGTTTAAGACTTGGACCCTTTTAGAGGAACACGTTTACAAAACCAGAAATGGCAACATGCTTGTGAGGTCAGCAACCCTACACACACAGCCATCCTTTGTTGTAAGAATATCAGCACCATTCGATATTTTTCTTCGATCGATAGTTTTCCTACACCTGGTCACATTGCGTCTCGTATGTCTTTACCTGTCTAACTTCAGAGGCTGCATAATTTTCACTCTGAATACTTGTAGGCCTATGCATTACATTTACCAAAGTACAATTCTACACAAGAGGTTCAGCCCTGTTAATATTCATATATTCGTATCCATTGCACCAAGAGTGAGCTACAAAAAGCAGTTTTAGCAATGCTGACATAGCTGACTGTTATGTCCGTGGAGTGGTAGCTGTATACCAATGTCGGGTTCCTCATGTAATATGTGTGTGCGTGTGTTTGTTAGCCAGAATTTCTATGCCCCAAGTACCATGTTATCTCCATGACAATGGGGCAGACAGACACACTCTCCGCCCACGAAAAGGAAACAAACTAATGGCTCCAGAGTGTGATCACTCATACGAAATGCTCTGTGTATTCATATGTAAGTATTTCAAATGTTTTTTCTCTTTCAGATGCAGGAAAACTTGAAAGATTCTTTATTTATTTTGATCTGGCTAATATTTAGTACATTTTGTGTAGTAGCATCTCTTATGTCTCACGAAAGCGTTGTTGGTTCTTATAGCCTGTTACGTTTTTAATTCTGAAAGGACATTTTATGATTTTTGTATTAAGTAATTAATAATTTACATAACTAACTGCATGAGCACGCGATTCTTAAGGAGCTAATAGCCAAGAAATTCCCCGTTTTTATGCAACTCGAATATTCGTATAACCAATAAGTAAATATCAGATGTTTTGGCATTCATACTTAGTAATATTTATTCTTAACCAGATTAATCGTGCAGGCCTATGTATCATACTGCATGGACCCGACCTGAATACAACATGAGAGCCAACGTCAGGCAGTGAGACTGTCACTGCGGATTGTATTAACTGCTGCATGTTAATCAGTTTCCTTAGATTCCTGAGATTTGGAGTTGTCATGGTGAAGATGTAGACTGCGGTCTTATGGGTGGTTACCAGCGTTTCGGAGAAATGTATCAACTCCATCTTCAGAGTTGATTCTACTTAACGTTGGTAACCACTCATAATACAAAATTGCTTTAGAACGCAGGAGAACACAATCGAAAATTTTTCATCATTCCGATGTTTACTTCTGCCTGAGTTCATTAGAACCTGTTCGACAGACCAACGAATAAGATGCGTCCTGTTAATCGTTGTAGCAGACTACTCGAGACGTTCAGTTGATTAACATCGACATTCAGTGTTTGTCCGGTTCACTTCACGTCGGTTTCGTCCTTCCTATCACATCAGTTGGCAAACTCTGTTATGACGTAAAACTGCACGAAGGAACATACGTAGTTGGGAAGCCCGTAAGTGCATGTGCAAGAACCAGCGTACTCAGTCGATTTTTCGTAATTTAACTTAGTCCAGGCCATTGTGGGGGCAATACATTAAATATGATTCTCTAGAAGTGCCATGACAACGGATTATTACACCACCGTTTATTGTAATTTAAAATGTACGCATTACACACGACGTTTCGAGTGCCTCGTTTTATCCTGATTTAAGGCGAAGATGATGTTTCTGTTCTGTAGAGACATATGTTTTAACGCGGAAATATTAATCAGTGGTCTGTAATCCCGGATTAGCCCTGGCGATAGGAAGTGTTCGGAGCAGATGCGATAGGCTAAAGGCTATAGGCCTATGTGTGTTTCCCCCTTTGAAATAACAACGCGATTATCGGTCTGTGGAACACCTGTTGCTGACGTACACAGATTGTGTTCTGGCTTAAGCTGGCCAAGGTAAGATAATTCTATATAGTCCTGACAATAAAATCTTGCGCTTTGAACCATATCCATTCTGTTTCCAGTGAATTTACGAAAGAGGAGTGTGGGAATGCTTTGGAAGGTTTTATAGTTTTTTTTATTAGATATTCGCAAGAAATATGTGATATCAAATACATGCATAATGGATATTCCATCATCAAAATATTGAACGAATTTAAACGAAATTCATAAGCGGGATCAACACAAGTCGGGTATATCTGATTGTTGTTTATATTTGTTCATTATGTTCCTAGTGCTTGCTTTTTGTGTCAAAATGGGCACGTTCCATTTAAAGGTCTCGAAGGAAAAAATGTTGTTTGTGTCACATTGGGCCCGTCCGATTCCAAAGTCCCGTAGGAAAGCCGTTTACGTAATTATTTTAGTAAGTTTAACCTAATGCTGATCGTCTTCTTCCGATCTTTCCTTTCCAAAATATGTACCGCGTACCGATTTTATCTCGTACTTCCCCTTCTCCATGCTAAAGTTGTTTCCATAAATCGTACTCGAAAACACCGTCATAAATCCAAGTCCATGTTGGGATTTGCAAACAATCACTGAGGCGGTGGGAGAGGAATTTATTTTAATATTGAATTGTATTTGTTTCTCTTTCTACTCTTATTTCATGATAATAGATTCCTTATGCTCGTCGGCTACCTTGTCATGCTTTGCGTGCCCGTTGGCATTAGAATTAATATTAATACCATTTTTTTCTACGTAAATGTTTGATCGTATAAACGGTACTGGACTCTTCTTGATAAATATATTTATAGTTTTAAGCATTTTACCCATTCCTAGTGATGGGATAGTAATGTACTTTCACCCCAGAGTCTACCATTTGAAAGTGGGAGTTCACCTTCCGACATCTTGCAGAAGTTCTTCGCATTGCGCATATTCGCATGACACGTGTGTACCTATTGACAGCGTCACCGTCTGAGCACTGCGGCTTCCACCTCACAGCGTCGAAAATTTTAGTCTGCTGACCTTTTCTACTTGTGTCCCATACGAACCATCTACCATAATCGGCAACGAATGTAACGCCTTATCAGAAATTTCACGTAGGCCTACCACTGGAACAACAATACTGTTGTGGAAATATTTCATGGGCTAAAGGATTTGACTTAAGTTCTTTTATGAAAAACTATGAAGAGACATGACTACATGTATTTATGGAATGTGATGGGCCTCGTATGTATATTCTGTTCATTACTGTCTAAGCGTAAAATACCTCGAAGGTGAAGTGTAGGCGTTCAGTTATGAGACCAGTGAATTTTAGATGTTTGAATTTTATTAGATTTTGCTAGAAGTCGGTAAAGACTAAGGAGCCCTATCGAGCTGTTACAAATAATGGATCGTATTTACGAATGGTTTAATTAAAAGTACTTCAATTTCAAAATACAAAATTTTCGTGCATTGAGTGAGGTTCTTTCGAATTCCTATATCTCAGGCATTGACAAGTCGAAGCGAAGGGAACACTTTTACCTGCATCACTGATGTTCTTTCATACTTACATTATATATATATATATATATATATATATATATATATATATATACACATTGTTGACAGTATTAAGAATCTAATTTTTCCTTCTATCCAAAGTAATATTTTTTATTTAAAACATAACACCGAAATTTTTTCAGTGCAATTTGACTTTCGGCTAGTTGTCCGGTCTGTGTTTTGAGGTTCCTAAATTGACCATCTTACTCTTAATGACTCTGAGAACGAGTTAATGGTGAGCCTGTGTAAATAACTCTGAACAAGAGTGTTCTGAATAAACGAAATATGTTTTAGAACACAAAAGAGCAACCACTAGATTGACTAGAGTCGAAATACAAAGCTTCTATTTGACTAATGTAAGTGGCAAGTTTAATTGTTATTTATTATTTAAAATAATTTGCTGAATGGAACGAATTATTTCGTAAGTTATTCGTTATGTTGTGAACTTAATCCTTTAAAGATTGATATTTATTATACTGTTGCATTGGTATTGAGTTTGGTTTACTCCATCAATTCTAAACATTTATTATGTAGTAACAGGATTTGATAACGCTATCAATAGCAGATGTACTCTCTGTAATGACAGCTCTATTAAATTATAATATTTCAGCAAAAGGATTTCCAACTGTGTATTCTAATTTAATCTGGGTGCGGTGTTATTACCCTAGCCGCCAGTTTATTGTTTGCTGTAAAAGTAGCCAAAAAACAATTATAAAAAAGTTTGTTGGAATGTACTCCGATAATATTGTCAGGTTGTGAAAGGCCACAATTTGGGTGCCAGCTTGAATTTTACTGAATACAGACTCGATCGCGAGGCGCCACTATCTGTTTTGGGTCAGGGCTCCATACTTTTAACTAGATTCTGATCCACTAACACTTTTAGTTTTTAGGATGTCTTACCTGCCATTTTCATTTGGCTTTTTAACTTTAAATGGGCACAGTTTCCTTCCCATTCGTGCATGCTGTAAGAAAATAACATGCGTTTTGTGAAATATAAGCAGCTTCTAGTATATGGTTTATGTAGGTGTCCGATGAAAGAACTGCAGCGCCCGTCCATGCAGTATTAACAATGGTGGGGGCGTGGTGATTGTTATAATGAGGGGGTAAGTCAGCAGTTCGACGACAAGGGGGTTCACCCAGCCCATATGATACAAAAGGAGTAACGCCCATTCCTTTTCATCCAAGTTTCTCTAACACCATGGAAAGTCACACGCCCAGTCATGATCTAATCTTCAGAAGGTGTTTTTGCAGATTTATTCAGTCACTCTTTCAATCATAATGGTAAATTAATACATCACCTACTTTAAGAATTAAGTAACTCTGCATTTGCCTCAAGAGACTGTATTTATCGGTTTCATATTATTCTTAGAATAACCAGTGATTATATTCAGAAGCGTTTACTGCGTCCACTCCTCGCCATGATAATGGAGGCAGTAAACTCCTCTGAAACATAAGTCAGTATGTGCTAGACAACACGGCCCAACAGCGCAGAATACAACCATCTTCGTTGTCGATGCTGGTGGCAGCCGCGAGGAACCGCATAGAGACAAGAGAGTTAGAAAATTGTGTTAAATATTTTAATAGTTACTTTCAGTGTTGGAATCGGAACAAAGCGGTTGGCATGTGCTCGTGTTGAATCATTTCCTCAAAATGATTCCGCGTCTCTGTTTTGCTCCATATCATTGCACCATCATATTTAAAACCCGAGGAAAGAAGTAAGCTTACGGTAGAATAGAAACGTATATTCCTGTCATTGCAAGACTAGTTTGTCCACAGATATTTCATTTACAGTTTTTCACGCCCCGCTGTAACACAGATAGATTTTTTTTAAAAAATAATACATGGCCGTTGTTGTGTCCGTATCGACGTAACAAAATTCATCATTGCTACTGTCGCCTATTAGCAGACTCAATAGTTGTCAAACTGATCTGCTGGTGGGGACAATGCCTTCATTGATTGTATTGTTGGACCTCTTGTCCCAACATTTTCCATCGTGAGCCCCTAATAACATGTGAAAGACACCTCTTGACGGCCTGTCACTAGCATCTCTGCCCTCCCAACATGATCCAGAACGCGGTACTGGTAGTGTGCCTGCTAATTTGCCAGCTTCCCGCCCGTGTACCGATGGCGCTGCCGGGCACGAACTGTAGTCCGCCCCAACGTGATACCGCGTGTCTGCATGTCAAGCTGATAATGGCACGTTCTCTACTGGGGCTGGCGTTTTGCTGAGAATGGCCGTTTTTTTATTATTTTAACTAACGAACATCACGTCATTTTGACATGTGTACCCCTCCATGCTCAGAACAGCAGCAATAGGGATTTTTTGTGAGCTGGTTTCGTATTTTTTAGTTGAGTTGCCGTCAAAAAAAAAAGTGATTGCCTGTGATGGGGTTGCGGACGACATCCTCTTTCCTATTTTGTCTGTTGTTTTATTCTCTTCTCGCTTCTTCCCATTCGCTTTTTTTCTGACTCATAATTTATCCATATTTTCTCTGTGTCATTTTGTCGTCACGAATTTAAAGTCGAGGAATCACACTCTTCTGTTGCGTTTCAACGTCCCAGAATGCTGCTGTGATAAGATCTGCCCCTAGAAACAGCCCTAAAAGCGGGTTAATGATTTTAAAAAGTTCTGTACAAATAGGCATGTGATGCTATCCCCATCATGAAACAAGTTTAAGCGGTATTTACGTGGTTCTTGCATTAAAACAATAAAAACATGCAGAATTTTATGGGGAAATCTGTTTTATAAGTTGTCACCTGGATGACCTAGAAGTAAACGCATCTTAAGGATTTAGGTTGTGAGAATTTTAACTGGATTATATCACAGAAAAGGTTCAAGTGGGGCCTTTTTAAAATTGGCATTTGAAGTCGGTTAATTGAAATGGCCAGATCGATATTACGTTACCCAGGATATAGAATATTGAAATCGATATGAATTTTGACTCAGGCCTTAATTGTGTTGCCTATGCCTGTGTGGCTTATTTAACGACGCTACCAGCTTATTGGATGATTAATGAATAATGAGTCGGGAAGGTAATCGAAGGAAGCGGTCGCGACAAACTATTAGCTCGGCGTTTTCGAGAGACTGAAGAAAACCACGAAAGCATCAACTAGAATACACGATCTGCATGACAAGGTCTGAACCCAGGACCTCTCGACTACGAAGCAGGAGTAATAACCGGTCCTTTGTTAACGTTACTTTCATTAGGTTCCGAAATTCATGATCGTGTTTTGGTGTTTGGGACCTCCATATCTGAAACCAGTGAAATATTACACGGAGTAGATTATTAATTGTATGTGCAGTCCACTTACCTGCTGACAGATTTTAACATAGTGGAGTTTGCGATTCTATCTATATGTGAGAAAACTCCGGCCATTACCTGTTAACCTCTGGAAGTTTTTATTGTTTCCTAGTGGCTGAAGTCTTGTTCTATACAGTCTTTTTGATTAGAGAAACGATTGTAAACGCTGGGGCATAGGAAGTAGGAAATCAGTGCGACGAACAGGTTACGGATACTTTAAAAGGTGTGAAAAACAGGGAGGGGAGGGGAAGGAAGGTGCAGCTTATATTCTATTGGTATCGCTGGCCATTGTTTTGGTTCGGATTAGATGGCATCCTACAACTGCGAAGCAAGCGGTTTTCCCACATAGGACGTCCTGCAGGCTTCTCCTTGTCGTGCAATTACCATGATTGCTTTGCTAGCTGTTTTCTAGCGATGCAGAGACCGGGGGATTGGGTGGAGGGTTAGGTTGGTGAGGGAGTAATTGCTTCATTATCGTAGCCGTGCTGGAGTTGCTATTTTCCGTGCTTTTGTGTTGTTCAGAGTTTGCAATTGAACTATTTTAGGACTTTAGAGTATTCTTTAATGGAACAGAAATCTAAAATACTTTCAAGGATTGTTGGTTTTCAAAGAAGCAATCTTGGCTATGGTTAAGTACTGTCATGAAATGTGTTTCTGTGTCTAATTTTTATACGAGTCTTGAGTAGCAGTTATTACGACGATGATTAATTCGTGTTTTATTTAACTACGTGTTATCACCGCATTATCTAGCGTCGAATGTCAAGAGTGGTTATGAATGGTGAATTCCACAAGTAATTCAGTAAGTGATTGTGTCTTGCTTTAAAGTGGGTTGTATATTAATCTGTGCTCGTTTGCAATAACTACCATGAATTACCACAGAATGTATGGGGTTGAGAATTATATCTGAACCAGAGATCTCTCGAATACGAAGATAGAATTTGAACCACTCATCTGTGGCGCTTTTTTTGGTACGGCACTTTCCATGACTGTAATATGCATGAAGCTGGTGTTACCTGAGTTGCTTCTAGGCCTTCAGTTTCGTAGTGATAATTGTGCCCCGGGAGCGTCTGTGTGTTATGATACGAGACCATTGTCGCAACCTTTGAAACTGTTAATTTAGTATTCATAATTAACCTGGGACAAACAAAGACAACCTTACTTGGTAATCCAGACAACGGAACACATTTTTTCCCCATAAGCTAATTCCATCTTGCTGTGTGCTCGTCTGCTAGTCTAATGGCTCTCCAGGGAAATTGTATGATGAAACGTCTTTGTTTAGTTTCACCGGAAATCATATCCTTCAAATTGGGAGCAGCATGTGAGATTCCATGTCTGTAATGAACATTGGTAGCTGCGTACACAGTTCATCATTATTCTGGGGATGAAACTTAAATCTTTTAAGGTCTCACCTAATTAGGCTGAAAGCCTTTTGATAAAGTTTGAATGTTGTATGTATGGTATTCGTCGAATAAAAGAAATGAAGCTGTATCGTGTTTCCATACCATTGACACGCTATTTTTATGTCTTTTCTTTCGGTTTTCAAAAAGATCCTCCTTTATTCTTAAGAAACGTACTACATCTGTTTACTTCGTTCCCAGGAATCTTCATTTCCAATTGTCCACTCACTTTTTTCACTAACGTTACGCCTGATCACAAAAATGTACGTGTTTTTTTAGTGCCTCAATTGCCTGTTTTTTCTCCTCCTCTGAAATATTTTCTGCTCTTTTGATTCCAGCATCCGTACCCTTCGGAGGACCAAAAGAAACAGCTGGCGCAGGACACGGGTCTAACGATTCTTCAAGTCAACAACTGGTGAGTTGAATTGGCAATACATAGAAGGCATTCGTCCATTTCTTGTAGAAAAAGGTTGCGTGCCCTTATAATACGAAGAATAAAAGAAAACAAATGCATGCAGCTCTTAACACCCCCATCGTCAGTGTACAGACTAGAAAAATGTGGTGAGATTTGAGGTCCTCACGGGGATGATAATGAAGGTAGCTATCTTCTGGGAAGTTATACCGCCAGGGCCATGCTTATGGAGGCAGTAAACTCCTCTGAAACGTCGGTCAGTATCTACTACATTACATGGCTTAGCATCCCAGAAGACAGACATCTTCGCAAAAGATTTGGACGGGTCAATTCGTAATACAGAATAAGCGTATGCATTTTTAATTTAGTCTATAGACCGAATCTGAATTATTACCCTAGAATCCATAATAAAACCATTAAATAGGCAGTAGAGTGTCGAGTTAACTCCATGAAGCACATTCTTGAGAAGCTTGCAGTCTCTCAGTCAAATCTGCGTCTTGTGTTGCACCGGAATGTTTATTGACGTTTTCAGAAACGCCCGTTGAGCCCGAGGCCATGTTTGGAATTTCACGAGATTCTAGTTCTACGGCAGTGGATTGTTACCCCCCCCCCCCCCCCCTCCTCCCAGGCGACAAGTTGTATGACCACCCCTTGTATGATGTTTGCGACTGCTATTTCAATACGTTAGCAGCTGCGCTCAGTGTATCTATTCGCCACGTCGTGGCATATCTCCCTGACCAAGTAGCTGCTAGACTTCCCTTTTATGAAGTCGTCATACCTGTAGTATCAACCTTACTGAGATCTGAAAGAGCCTTGTTCCTTGTGGTGACCCAAAACTCAAGGATTCGCTTTCAGGACCTGTTCTGAAGGTCCTTTAGGATCCAATGCTAAATAATGTTTACTTGACATAGGTCGGTGTTTCATACACCCTGTTGGAACGTTTACAATACCGTGACAAGGTAAAAGTATGGGGAATTTCCGTTTAACCTCCAATTAACTACAAATAAGTAAATAATCACCACACTGGAGGTGAGATTAACTTGCGCACTGTAAGAGATGAATATAATACTCGCTTATGTGTGATCACTGCCGAAGTTTTCACTGCAGCTCTGGTAGCCGATAGGTTATCTTTTTCTCTCTCGAAGCGTGGTTTGTGTGAGTTTGACGCATTTAATCATGTTTCATTACAACCTTTTTTATCACAGAACACAATTAGCTCTAATGTAGCACAAAGGGACATCGGACTAATAACATTTAAGTGAATTTCGTAGTTCTATTGTGCTCTTACTGGCTATATGTCATAGTAATACGACTATTAAATTTGGCATAGGAAATCCACTGAACTTGTTTATGGAGTGGCAGTTATTTTATCCGCAAAATTAAATTAACATCTACATGAATTCCGTTGACATTGCGAAATAAATATCATGCGACGTTAAATGTTATAATAACAGATATGTTAAATAAATTAATCAGAATGTAGTTTCAGTAATGTTTACTTGATTCAGGTAATTTTGTGGTTTCCTGTCCGTGATGATAATCTGAAGGCTTTTTAGTTGTGATAGGGTTAAAAAAATTTCAAGTTGTTAGGCTTTACGTTTTTACTTGGATACGATTTGTGAAACAAATTTCTCTCTCAAATAATGTGAAACCAGAACTGCAAAAGTTTAAAATACATTATTGCATAACCTAGGCTAACATATCAGTTCTAATGCACCTTTGTTCATGGTCAGTGGAATTTGGCAAATTTTCGATGTGTATGAGAGAGTCTTTCGATCTTGTCATACACTGAGAATTTGTACAAATGAGAACGGAATTATAAGCGAACATGAAGCAACTGACTTTCAGAGAAACATTTTTTGCTCGACTAAAATATTGCTGTCACAAATAACGTCCACCATCTGGGAAAGGAAACATAACTTATTACGGCAAGATGAATGTACTTCAATGCTAAAATGAGTAGACGTGACTTTCATGAGGGTATTCTCACTCCGTTATTATAATTATTTAAGTTTGGAATTGTGTTATAATTTAATAATAATTCTCATTTTCGCGATTTTGGTTTCGATCTGATTAAACGAATTAACGACTCTTATGCTAAGGAATAATTGCGTGTGACATATTGCTGTCTTGAGCCTACGTCTCTTCCGTCCTTTTCCGTAATGAAACTTCCTAGTAATATAGCGAAGCTGATCTGTATAGGATATGTTGTAAACCTGCACTAATTGTGGTTACAGGAACTTAACGGTCCATATTTTAACTCTGAGGGTTTTTATTCACTTCCCAGAACAGACACCCCTTCATCATGCAGCTATTATTTGGCAAACGATAAATGCTTTTCCTGCCCTGTTCGTCTCATTCTGTATCTGATGCACCTGTTACCTCATTACAGCCCAAAATAATAGCTTGCCGGGAATTTATTACTTTAAAAACATTGCCAAGAAAGAAATCTCGAAAGTTGTTTAGTCAGGGTTGTGTGTCAGTGCTTTAATTGAACACAAATCAAGTTGCTAAGTCGACGTGGAGTGATGACCGACAATCCATCAGAGCTTATTCGAGCCGAAAGTGTTAATCGTCTGCAGAAAAGAATTCTGGGAGGGCAATGGCGTCATATATCCACTGCAGTGACAAATCAGTATCACGAGCAGATGCTGTGTGGGGGAGTAGTGACAATTTTTAGAAACAAGAAAACACTACAGGAACTCAACCGCTGAACAGTTTTTCGTGAAATTAGATACTTGGAAATTATATTAAAATGTATTAACAACACGGTCCAATTTTGATTAGACGAGGACAAAAATAACTAGCACTTTACTCGAATACCGACCTTCGTTTCTGCTCAACAAAAAGACTTTCGGAACCCCCGGAGGTGTCCCCAGTCATAAACTAAGCAACGCAACCACATGGGGAATCCGTCACTCTAAAGTCATAATCCAGTCAAGCCGGCGCGAGATACCCTGCCCACTCAAAGTCAGTGGCATCAGACAACTCTGACGTCACTGGTGCAAATCTTAAAGGTCAAAGGGCATGGTTTCATGGAACAAACAGCCTCTCACAAATACTTATACCACTACAGTCGAGCATTCTCTTCAGGCAACGGAGCGAACGCGTCAGAATTGGTACGCTGTGCGCACATTTCCTCACTTGTTCCTACAGTAAGGTACACTCGTACGATTTCTGTACCAAGATTAGTCGTATTTAATCAGCTCCGCGTGTATCCGAATGTGTTTAGGCTGCAGGGTCAGAACCTCCAGTGCAGCGTTACCATCGTGTGCCCTTTCATCCATTGGAAACAGGTTATGCAATCGACCGAAGGGTTGGAAGGTGGTGGAGGGAGTTACGTGGTTTTGGTATGAGGGACCGGTGGAACGGGCAAGTGTAGAAGGTCCCTGGTTACAACGCACACATAAATGGAAAACGGATTGATTAATCGTAGTAATTACCGATCAGCTTTCCGTGCTAATTAGATCTTCTCCCTCCCGTCCTCGCTCGCAGTGCGCCTGCTGGCTTCTCTCCCCTTCGCCCGCCATACAACTAACAATGGCGTCCAAATGAGATTATTTGCTGAAAATGGCGATTCCTCTGCAATGTGAGTGCAGAGGAATGGGATCCTTCCTCCCGACTACACGAACCAACGAATTTCATGGCGCCCTAATGCCTGCATTTGTTTGATATGTAAACTGGTAACACGAAGACAGGATACAGAACAGAAACGTAGTTTGGAACTTTGTCGCGGTGTTGGTATTACATTGCTTGTGGCAGTAAAGGACTACTAATTCTGACGTTAGGTATCCCCTTAGCCGGTGGGGGGGGGGGGGGGGGGAGGGTTTAAGCAGTTAAACACACATGTTTAGCTGTCTGAAAAAGAGGAAATGAAAGGTACCTTTTTGTGCGGTACGTGGATTGCAATAAGTTAGGATTCAGCTTGTGAAAAAATAATAAATTGTTCTAATGTAGGTGATTTAGAACATATTAAATTACTCCACAAAATTATATGTTCGTGGGAGAATAAAATTAATTTAGTAAGGCATAACTTAAGGCCAGTTTTTAGTAAAAAAAATACTAAGAAACACCTGCCATTTTGCAGTATTTTTTTATTCTGCATTAAATAACCCTGTTGTAGTTTACATACGATCAACATTCCAATATGGGGGGAGATGGAGAGTAATACACGCCCTTGTTTGGGGAGAAAGAGAGCAATGCAACACAGCTTCATTGTCGCATTAGAGTCTAGAAAGTTGTACTAATGTCATTCATGCACAATGCTAACGACACAGAAAGAGTGAAGTGCGCTGAAATTAAATTTTTTGAGTGTTTCGATTTATATCGTGCACTGACTATGACTTCAGTCACTGTGAGATCAACAATTTCTGTATCCGAGGATACATAGTGCACAATCCTTTCTTGTGGTGTTTGAAGGGAAAGCAGAAGACACACAAGATGAGTTCGACTCCTGTCAAGTTTGATTACTTTGCCGTAGAGGGGAACTGGGTTATGTGGCAGTATTGGACGTAAGGGGTGGATTGCAATCATTGTCGGGTTGCTTACTTCTTGCTGCCTGTAGTAATCTCAAAGGGGAAGCAGCTGCTTTCTCACGACATAATTATCCCCCAGGCTGAACAATCAGGCGATCAAACAATCGACTGCTTCTCAGTCTGTGTACCCGTGATTGTTGGATTCTGAAGTGCTTTGAGAGGGCCACATGCCAACTAACACTAATGACAAGACAGACGTTGCCTTCCGGTTGCTAGAAGCAAAAGCATGTGTAGTAGACAAGCGTACTGAAATTAATTTTGGCTTTCTAGAGCATTAGAAATAGGTAGAGGTGCTTAGAATAATGAATGCTTGGTGTTGTGATAAAATTTGGGAAATCTGATAACAAGGTTTTGAACTTGTGCCTGTTGTAAGATTTTGTTATGTAATATGAGAGTTTAACCGTGTGTTTTGTTGTGTTTTTTTAATAAACAGTAACAAGATACAATTTTGTTTGGGACCGCATTTAGTTAATTTCCGTCTGCGAAGATCATTTGTAAGGAAATCGTTAAGTGAAGTGTTTAATTCGAGTCGCGAATTCGTAATTCATGTCGTAGTCCGTTTGCTCTCTCTCTGACTTGTGGTGGTGGAAGAGGTTTTTAGGGCAGGGTTTGATGCTATTGTCTTCCGTACCGTAACGTTCCATTCCCGACTCCCCTGTTAGTTGAATTCCAACGGCTGGAGATGACGCTGTTTGCGTTTACGACGCAGTACAGTAGTTCTTAGTCTGTCTTCCCGCTACAAGATCACTTCACTGTGTTGTTGAGGGGTGAAACTTCCCGGTATGTACGGAGCTGGCAGTGGGATATAAAGGAAGGAAGGCGAATTTGTGGTAAAGCAGCCCAGTGTTCCGGCTATTGTGTTCTCTGTGTCGCGATGAAACTACGTGTTGCTACTTGGACTTGCAATATCGGGGATTCACAGAGAACAAGACGTCTGAGTGTTAGTAATTAACACCGAATATAAGATTACATTACAAGCTGTGTTAAGTAGATACAACCGGTTGATTATATGTTTTAGTTGTACGCCATGCTAAATATTATTAGGGTTATTGCATCAAGGAGGATGAAATGGGCAGGGCTTGTAGCACGAATGAGACGTCAGGTATTCATACAAAGTTTAGGTCGGTGAACCTGAAGGTAAGATGGGAGTAGGTGGGAGGACGATGAAATTGCGTGTGAAAGAAGTAGAATTCAGAGTGTGGACTGGATTTATTTTAGTCTGAGTGGCAGGCTTTTGTAAACACGTTAAAAGGACCTTAGACTTAATAAAAGGTGGATAATTTCTTAACTGGCAGAGAGACTATTTTCTTTTCAAGGACTCTACTCTATGGAGGTAGTTAAAATTGCGCAATCTTTATTTCGTAGACTGGAATTCAGGTTGCAAAAGCTACCAACAGATTTATTAAATCGTTAAAACCCCTTCAGGCATGACGATATGATTTTCCATGTCATATTTTATAATGATGAACGTGATAGTAACACGAAAAAGTTCTGTCTGACAACACGCTTGAATTGAGTCGCCGTGAAATACTAATATCTAATACTAAACATATGTAGAAAGAAATTAAAAGATTACGATGTTCTGTAGAACGTGTGGTGTTTTTCTTGTAAACGTCTCAATTCCTATGCACATATTGAGGTTATTGGACAGCATTAAACATGATAATTATACATTTTTAGCCGTCTTTTCATTCCTCGGTCACAAACAAGGCTAAAATATTGACGTAGGAACTTACACCTGGAAACTGAACCGAGTACTTTGTTACTTGACGATGGCTGTGTTCTGGGTTGTTGCAGGAAGCACCTCTGAAAATTATGACAACGACCCCTCCCCCTCCAAAAAAAAACCCAGCCATCTTCATACTCGCCGCCGTGAAAACCCCAGTCTCATGTTATGATGCTTGTTCTGCTGTGTCTAGCCACAGTACTTTATTTAATATTTATGTATATGTGAGCACCGTTTCTTAATACGGTCAGTAATGCCACAGTTTAATACGTGATTATACTCCTTGCTTGTTTGAAGTAAATGTAATAATTTAAACTGCAATAACAATCAGGAAGTACAGTACTCGTCTTCAGTATCACAACACGCGTCGTGGTGACTGGCAAACGATTCTGCGAAGTCTCGCAAGTTACTTTTCGGCGTCTCAGTGCTATCTGTCATCATAGCTGCATTGTCCATGAAGAACCACCCGCTGTTTTCATGGATACAGTCTCTTGTGTTTGTGAGTCTGACGCAGCGATTACTGGCGCAAGGCGTCGCCGTCTACTTGTCCGTGACGTCCTGGCTGTTCCGGTCACTTGAAGACACTATCTGGTCATTGTTCCTCAGCTATTGTCATGGCCACTTGCTTTCTTGACTGTTGATGGACGTGGTTGATGTTTCTAGCACTCAACTCCAGAAATGTTCTTGAATTTATTTCTTCCGACATTCTTCGTGCTTTCTTTGGTGTGAAAAGTTTATGACCTTTTGCTTGTTATCTGGTGTTCCTGGTCTATGAATCGTATGTAATTAACAAACCTAAACGTAACATATTGCAGTTTTAAAGCAAGTTCTTAATATTTTGTAGCTGAAGATACTAAACTCCCTTCTATTCTATTTTGCCATCATCCTGCTCAGAATATTTTGTCTTCTGCTTGTTACCCAAAAACGTAAAAATTAACATATGCAAAACTGTATCTTTTTTTAATGTCTTGTGTGGGTATGAAATTTGGTCTGTCACGTTAATTGAAGAGCACTCATTGAAGATGTTTGAGACAGGGTGCTGTGGAGAAAGGATCTGTTTGAACCTAAGAGGGATGAAGCTGTAAAAGACTGGATAAAATTGCAGTGATGAGATTCATAATTTATACTGCTCAAATATTATTATTAGGTCGATAAAATCACTGACGATAAAAAGATCGAAACATTTATGGCCGAGATGTGAAATGCTCAGAAGGGAAGAGACAAGTGGGAGAATCTAGGCACAGATGTGAAGGTGATAGTATGAGAGGATGTGGACTGGGTTCATGTGGTCAAGGATGGTGACCGTCTGCGGTTTCTTTCGAACATTATAATGAACATTCGGCGTTTTTAATAAGTAGGGAATCTTTTGACTAGCTGAGGGGTGTTAGCATCTCGTCAAGGACTGTTCTGTATGGAGTCAGTTCTGTAATATTCTGCCTCTGTTTGTTAAGGACGTCTTCAACCTTCTTAGAGGTCCATTGAAAAGAGAAATATACCATTGGCCTCCGCCAAGAGAATTAACCACATGACAGTAGAATGGGACGTGAAACAGAAAATGCAGCAAACTGTGGCATAATGATAGTTTACATATTCTGTAATACAAACCCCTCCAAAACGTTGTGTTACGTGCGAACTTATTTTCATTGCCTTTCCTCGTTGTTTATTATTCATCTCACCACCACATTTTCCATTTACTTAGCCTGTTTCTCATTTCTCCCGATAGGCAGTGATGACAATGATGTCATAACGTTGATGACCTTCATGCTCTTCCTCATTTCCCTTAGCATATTGCCTGAGTCTTGAAATCACATTTCGTTTTCTTTCTCCAACCCTCACAGTCTCCTATCACTCTACTTCTTCTTTCTTTCTTTCTTTCTTTTTTCCCTCTTCTGCGCCGTCTAGATCTTCCTCTTGTATTCAGGAGTCCGTGTCATCATCATTTTTCATACTCCATCCCATTACCGTTTTCATCTCATTGTCTTGGTTCGGGCTGGAAGTGTAATCTTTTATATTATGTACAGTGCAGTAGTGCCACACGGTATTTCCGCCTGACCTGGGGCTTGGGGTTGTTGTCGCATTGAAGAGAGCGCGGCCCTCCACACGTAAAATATCGCTTGGAGGTGAAATAGCTTATCAACTTCTTCTCCCTTCAAAATAAAATAAGAAAGTCTGTGTTTGCTGCAGTCGCATTGCAGCAAAAGAAATCGTTATATTTTTTGTTGGCAATTTCCACGTCGTTTTTGCCCATTTTCTTAACCCACTTTATGCTCCCTTCTGCCTCACATTTCCCCATCTTAGTTGGTCTACAACTAGCACGTGTTAATATGATCAGTAGAGAAAATAAGAATTGTGTCTTTACAATGGCACGTAGAGTGGTCCTGCTCTTGCCATAGTTAAATTAGTTTACTCGACTCACGAATCTATATAAAAATAAACATACATACAAACTGTCTACACTGTAATGACACTAGTGCCAAACGCGTTTCGACCTCAAGAGGTCATCATCAGTGGCAAAAAGGGGAAATTAATTAATTTAATAATCTGATTTACTACACGGTATGCAAAGTTTTAAGATCACGAATCTATGTTCTTTTTTTAAATTAATCCGAGAACAAACGCTTTGAGTGTGTGTGGCGTTGTCATTTAAAACGTTATTCCGTTTTCCAAAGTGCGTAACGGATAAATCCGCATTCATAAAGAAAGCGTCGTCTTCTTTCCAGTTTATCAGAGTCATAATTCACTTGTTTCGCACAGTTCTGTTAATAAGTTCTCATTCTTACACTTCCTTTTTTAATCTGCTTTCAGCGCCATCCACATCTTTTACTGCGTACTTTCCTGTTATTTCTTTCTGCATCTCTCTGTTCTTTACTTGTGCGTAATACATCATTCTATACAGATTTTTACCTCTTTATTTCTCCAAGGTCTCTAGCCTGGTCCAGTAATGTGACTTCCAGTGAGGGTAGAAGGAAGGAAGAACCCCCCCCCACCCCCCCACCCAGTGCGTCTTTCATCTCTTTTTCTCTCTTATCTCCTTGTAATTTACGGGTTCGTTTTCATTGTCGTCGCTCTGAGTCCATTCCCTGCTGGAGGAGAATCGGAGTGGAGTCACTCTCTTTATTTATGGACCCTCCATCCACTTGCATCTTTCAGGTCTTGAATTTGCCTTTAAACACACGTATAACGACGTATCTACTGTACGCCTTCTGTTTTTAATATACTATCGTAAGGGTTCGTTTTAAATGTGTTTACCTGAGAGGTGGGTATGGCTTTGCGGTCTCCAGGCGCTCCATTTCGTGTTCGACGTTATTTTTGTTACCAGATACATTTCAAATTTCTGGTTAAGAAATCTGTTGCTTCACTTGTGTATCTCCTGAGCACAAAGACATTCTCGTTTCACAGGTTAATGAAGCGACAAGCTTCCTTTTCGTTGCCTCTCCAGGAAGTTCTCGAACCGCACTTAGTTGTTTGCAAAATGCTGGTGGAGATCGATTTATTCCTAGTCTGTTTAACAACGCTTTAAAGTGCTCATATTATATGAATTACAAATTATGTTTATCGAAGCTTTCGTCGCCTATTTTAAATTACTGTCCCAGCATTAGCGACTAAAGCCACACGAAGCGTATTGTCTAGGTTGGGCTGTATCTGGACCAAGGTATGAGCGCTTAACCTTCAAATCCGAAGCAGGAATGATAATGACTCCATCTCGACGTTCAGTAGTGAAAATCGTAAACCGAAGATGAATTTTGTGAACTTAAGAAAAATTATTTTGAAACTACGTTTAGAGATATTGTTAATGACTGGGATTAATATTACTTATTTTATTTATGCGTAAGGAGTAACGATACTCTTGTCATTTGCTGTACGCCTTGTCGCGGTGTTTTTATATGAGTGCACACAGCATCTGGACAGGAGGTCATTCCTTGTCAACACGAACGAACACGGAGTTCGATATCGCAATGATGGAGAGTTCCAGTCCACTGCATCCTCCGAGACCCGAAGGCGCTGTAATGTTTTTCTGGCTTGGTGAGCGAATGGCTCTCTGCGGGGTAATATCAGGGCACCTAATAGCTTACCAAATAGCCTCTGAAACACATTTTTAATGAACTATTGTAGTAGGAAATGAAAATAGGGAAACAGAACCACCAGTCGTCCGCTGATATCTCTATTATCCACTACAGAAACATTTTTCTCAGTTGCAAGTACTGAGATGTGTGTGCAAGCCAATCTAATTACATTTCTCATTTCATTTTGGATCTTGATAGGTGTTTTCTATTTCTTTTTGTAAAATATGTAGTTCCAAATCTTACTTCAAGAGCTATAACGGCACATGAACTGTATTAATATTAAGACAGTTTATAGTCATTTTTAAAATAAGATTACAAAGTAACTATGCTTCTTTCACTCCAATCGGTTTCTTTTCATACGCTGCATGCAAATGGATGTATTGGAATGGTAGAGAGGAAATAAAACAAGATTGGCTTGAGAATGAAAAATTTGAATGCATGGGATGTAAAAGGGCACAAGTCACACGAACCAAACGTTTGGAAAAGTGGAAAAATAAACTGTTTTTAACGTTTCAAGTGTTAAGAATCGAATAGCAATATTTCTGGAACCGTAGATAGCAAGACTCATACATGAAAATTCTGTTACCATGGTTTATTTATCTGTTAATTGTCTGAGTGGCATTATTTTTGTCTTTGACATGTGCCCGTTTTATCCCCTCGCATTCTGTTGTTGTACAACTAAAGAATTGCTATCGAAAGCAAAATAAAAGAAAAGAAAATATACTTCAGATAGATTAAACAAAACTTACTTTTCTACTCTACAGACGTTCAGACAGTGTTGTTAGTATGAAAAAGGTAATATATTAAGCCTGTGTTCCCATGACCAAATGCAATTTAACTGTTGGATTAGCGTACTTATTTTGCTAGGTAATAGTAATTGGATGGGATCTTATTATTGTAGCTATGTGACGAGACTGTCTGTCTGCCTGTCTCTGGAATCGGACCTTCTGTGACGGATCCTGTGTCTATCCCCTAGATGACATAGGCTTATGAGTGAATATTGAGCAGCAGTGGTATTATAGCAACACGGGGAAACAGTAAAGCTCGGAGAAAAACTTGTTTCAGTAACATTTATTCCACCAGAAATCTTGCATTGACTGACCTGAGCCGGGCTTACGCGGCGAGAAGCCGTCCACTGATCTGTGACAAGGCCTTGAATCTTGTGTTATTCGAGTCACTGTATTTTGTTGCAGTCAATTGTAATATGGCACAGGCTATTATTAGTATCATCATCATCATCATAATTACTTTCTTGGCATTGACAGTGTTTCTGGAAGTGTATGTTCTGTATCATCGTCGAAGAATAGTTGACTTATGGGAAAAGAGTTTGCAGAAATAGACAAATTATTAGATTGAAGCTATAGGGCCCATCTAGTGTCCTATACTGTAGGTAATGTGGCCCGAGCGTGAAGCTCACAACTCACCTATATCTATTCCGAATTTAAGAATGCGAGGAGTTTTACATCGCCTTCTGTATTTCTTTATGGTGTGATATTTAAGCGTAGGGGAACTTTGTCATGTTTTACAATTAAAGTGGTGTCGCGGTCGCTTGAATTGCACCTCTGAAAAGAATGTAAACATGATTTTTCGTCTTCTCTCATAATGTAAAAATCCTGCTTTCCTCGGTGATTTGAAAGGCTTTTTGAATTTTGTTAGGTACATTCTTCCTTTCATTTGCAGTGGAAATCTAATAAATGAACCGTTCGCTGCAAGACCTCGTTCTGGATCACAGTCAGCATTAGGTCCTTACAAAATATAGTTTAATGTATTAGCATCTGCTTTCGGTTTGATAAAGTATGTTTATAATCACGTCATATTTCAATACACTTCACCATTGTTGGCATGAAGCACTGCTTTTAATGAGTTAACCTATTTGGCAGTCTTAAGGACTGCCAGCTCCTTGTATTTGAGTTGTCGCCTTGGGACAGCTTTCAAGGTAATCTCTGCATTACGACGTGTAGGGCATTTTAGTACAAGATAACTGCCATGCAGGATCTGAGAGCAGTTTACGAAAATGTAAACTTCATAGTGGCAACACGTTCTCCATTACCACTTCATATGACCGGCAGACAGCTGTGAATATTCTGAAAAAGGCGAAAATAGATGTAGTGTTGTTACTCGGCCCATCGGTTCCCAATTGTCTTGTCGTACATCTCAACATTTCCTCGACTTTCTCATTTGATCCATTAGACTGAAGAGCTTGTCTCAAGTGGCTACATGAACATTTTACTTCGTAACTAATGCGCTGTGAATTTTATGATTTTTTATAAAGGAGTTTCTCTCCAGCATAGCAAAAAATACGCCGTTATAGCTCATTCAGCAAAATGACCCGTAACGGACTTGACGCCGGGGGAGGATTCCTTATAACTTCATATCCTGTACTTACCAAGAGAAAATTTGGCCGGAGCGTGAATACGACCTCTGTCTTCCATTAGTATCGGTGTTAATAAAGTGTAGTTCTTTATGTCCAGACTACACGGCGCTAAAACCAGAAGACTTCGTCTTTAACTGAATTGTAGATGTCAAATGAAAATTTTCCTTTTGGAACTCAACTTTGTTAAATGAAATATTACTTTGAAGGGCTTTTCTGCATTGCTTGGTCATGAGTTCTGGAAGTCAAAATCTGACACAGTGACTGGTTAGTTTTGAGTGTTTTGAAATGCGTGGATATTGTTTGCACAGAAAGGAAATTTATGATATGTGTGTATGTTCCTACATAAGACGGCACTGCACTGTTCCAGCTTGTATATTTAATTCTTTCTAAAGACGCACACGAACGTCAACATTTCGTGTTGACAGTCTTACAGTACCGGATCTTAACTGATATTTTATTAAAAGCGCATAAGAGCTTCAACACGAAAGGAAAGGAAAAGCTTCTCCGAGTGGTAAAAACGTACACTATAAATTAAAGCTAAGGCATTCTGTTTGGTTAAGCATACCCTTTGTGCGCTACATATCGATAGGAATCGCTTGATTACGTAAGATATTGTCCAGATGAATGGATCTTTGTGTTTTGGATCGGAATATCTTTCTTGTAATGTAAGAACAATTCAGGCATAAGGCTCAAATATATAACTGCATAAAATATGGAATTAAACTCTTAACTTACCTCTCGAATACCAATACTTGTTAATTTGCTTACAGCGTGCTTTTATTGTTGTTGCAAAAGATCTTTTAAAAGAATTTGTATTACTTTTTCCATACATTATTAAATTTGTTTAAAAATACTAGGATATTTATAACCCTTTTGTTGCATTTAATTCATGTAACTGTTTCCTGTTTTGAAAGTCCCTTGTTTTAGTCCGAGCTGGGAGATTAGATATCCTAATTATATTGTTTTGAGATATTTTTAGCAGTGCCATTCTAGACAAACCCCTAGGTATGTGGACTGCCCCATTGTGGGCTGTGTCGTGTGTGGGGTGGTTTTGTAAATGGTCACCTACGTTTCGGAGAAACTTGTGTCATACATCGTCCCTATCTAGTCAGTCTACACTGAATCTGCAGACGGCACGCCCCTGAAACATTGATAACCATCTACAAGACTACACCACAGCGTCAACACCCAGATAACCGCAACTCATACTTACACCAATGTGGAAACCGCAGATGAAAATTTTAGGATAATACCTCGAAATATGTCAGTATTGATACTCCGTACCAATTCTTAATTAATATCCATACCATACCACGGGACCATTCGTCACAAGGTAACTTCAGTAGATGATACTGCTTCGTGAAGTGGGCTAATAAATAAGCGAAGTCTTTGTCGAGGCTGCTGCTGTGTACTGTGTTTCTGCCCGTTTCATTGTTTGCACAGGCCTATCTATATCTTTGTCCCGTTTTCTACTTGATTTTACTGTTTCCTCGATATACTTTGTTTCTGTACATTTTTGCCTCCCATTGTTTCTGCTTCCCTGTCTTGAAACTTCTCCTGTCCCTGTTTCTCTAGCTTACAACCCCCTTCTGTGCTTTGCCACTTGCAGCCTCCGGAAACAGCTCCCTCGCTCCGGGTGCCTAATTTGCCGGAATGCTTCTCTTCGCTTGGCCTGAGCTGAATTATCCGCCCTGAAAACTTACAGCAGTAACACAGTAGCAGCAGCGGCGAGTAAAACACAAATCTGCCCACTACCAACATATTCTTTATCACACAATCGATGTGAATCATTGAGTACTGTGTTCCTGATAAATAAAGAATCACACTTGGAGCTCTCAGCTTACCACCACTTCGTATAATACTGCCCTGCAGGACCATGAGTCTTCTTCGCTGTTTCTTATCTATTTCAGGAACAGAGACTGTGGAAGTTATTCTACCATGCACACAAAAGAATAAATTGTCAGTCAAATCATTAAATGCGCATGAAACAAAAGAATAATATATGTAATTTTAAGTTTTGTAACGAATGATTAGTTTTACACATTTAGCGAATATTTTATTACATAAATATTGCAGCGTTTTTATGTTTGTATTTGTAAGCAACCAAGAACAGCGAATATTCAGGTCTGACATTGTCGAAAATATAACGTAATACTTTCTGATTTTGTGCTAAGCTTAGTCAACATAGCATCACGTTGAAAGTCACTCTCCGGTGTTCTTTAATAGAATGCACTGCTGTTGTAAACAAAGATCCTTCAAACATGAGCTATTTAATCGTACTTTTGTAATTTTTGGATTAGGATTTTCTGCAATACTGTGCAATATCTTGGATCATTGGTTTAATGCCTATTTTGAACCTGTCATTACTTCCTCATGACGAAGCAGGAATTTTCGTAGTGGGCGGCACATTTCTGTGACAGGCGAGAGTCCGGCCTCATGTATCCTCAACAGGCTGAACCCCTCGCTCGCCTGATTGACAGAGGACGTGACCCAAAGCGGATGTGACTTGTTTAACAGTGCAGGCTGTCTGTAATTGCTGGACCAGCACGGGCTTAAAGGCACGTTAATTAGGTTTGGGCGCTCGCCATGATTCTAGCAGCCAAGTCAAAAGTCGGATTATCGTTACATGTCGGCAAGAATTATCAGTTCTGGGATGGAGAGAATAGGTTGATTCTGGCGAACAGTATCAACACATCATCAACCCACATTATTACAGACAGGACTGGTTCGAAATGTAGATTTATTTTTAATTAGGTACTCAATTTACGCGGTCGACTTGGACTCTAGTCCACATGTTCACCATCAGACCTTTCGAGGATTGAATAAAAATGTCTCACGTAATCCCTGTAAGGCATTATATGATATTAAAATATGTCGCCGTCTTATAACCAGATATCGCTAATTAGAATAAATTAACGGAACATTCAGTCTGACTTTCTAGTCATACAGAAATCATCCATAGATCTACACGAAGTGTGAACCTGTAGAGGGTACGTGCAAAATGTTAGGTTGAGTGTCATTCAAACTTAGATCGACTTCACACGAAATGACATGAAATTTCAGAACAGCTATTAGAAAATACGGGGATAAGAAATTTCGATGTTAATACTGTGACGCAAAGTAGAAAATGGGAGAAAACATAATTACTGATTCTTGGCACTTTACCGTATTTTATGCAGTTAGCAGATTAATCGAGGTTCAAGGACATGCTTTATTCCTTGGTTATATTCCTTTCTTTCACCTAATTTTTCTTCAGATTTGCCAAAACCCTGTTCAAAAGTTTTTCCTGAGCTTCGGAACGGTGTGAGAAAAATATTTAAATGTATCTAACTCTATAAAGTAATTGTCATAAACATCAGTTATCGATCTGAGTTATTTTCGTCTGACGCTTTGTGATATAAAAATGGTTGACGACCCCCCGAACGTCATATTAGTCGGCACTTGCTATTGGAACAATAAAATTGTTTTAGTTTTGTGACATGTTTAAAAGCGTTGTACAGCGTGAGGTAAGTTATGGAAGGACCGCAGAGGAAAAGTTTATATAAGCGTATTGCAGGATGTTTCCGTTTTAAAATCCTTCGTTTTATGAGGTGTATGCTTAAAGTACATAATGTACGAGGTGTTTTCTGTGTCACAAATAAAACAATAAAGCCTTTAGAGATGGAAACCTTGCATGTTTTGTCTCGAGATTATCTCTTATCAGTAAAATTGACACATGTGTTCTGATTTACATCAATCGTACACAGCACAATAATCTTATTGCAGTATGTTTAAACATGTTATATATGTTATGTTAACACACAAACTTCATCAGAATGTTCATCTTGTCTTTGTTACTTTTTTCGTGCTGTATTTACATTACGAAATATGCTTCTAGATTCCTACGTTTTGTTACTCAGAAGTGACGAGAAAACTTGCTTATCAGCATTGTCTCGTTGGTTGTTCTTTCTCGTTTGGGCCCATTACTTACCGATGCACTGCATGTGTGTCAAAACAATAGGCAAATATTAGTTAGTGATCATTCATCCATGTCCTGTTATGTGTATGTACTTCGGTACAAAGCAGCAGTTAATGTAAACTCGATGTAAGATTGTATTTGAGATCGCACTGTATTAAATCGTATCACATTCTTTAATTAAGCACGTACGAGTAATTATTTTAATTTGTATTACTTAATTTTAATTTGTATATAAGCTGGAAACAATGAACTGAAACAAGGGAAAGTTTACTCTTTCGTGGCCAAATATATGCATGCACTTCTATATAATAAGACAGTAGAACAGATATTTACGTTCTAACGTTTTGTAGCTCTTCTAATTTCGCAAAGATATGTAACGATTTTAATTTTTACACTAACGTTTAAATACAAATATGCCTTTCCAAGTTCTCGGCCTGCTTTAGTATTTTTCCGTCATTCTTGACGGGCATTCTGTAAAATCCTACATTGTGGGTTGAACGAAGAAGTGTGTTAATGAAGGCAGATGAAAATTTGGATCTACAAATACCAGTGCTCTTGCCCACAGCAACATTGTATCTTGAATTTTATTTTAACTCTGTGTATGGGGAGGGGATATGTTTCAATATAGTTTACCAGAATCTCTATCAAATTATATAAAATCACAAATACACCGTTTTATAGATACAAATGTATATCAATAAATATTTCGTTTGGAAATAAGTTTTTAAAATTAATGTCAGTTTGATCAACATGAATTTGAGCCTATGAAGCAAAATTAAGTACGACATTTTACACGTATTCCTGGCATGCCAATTTGTGGCATAAGTATAGGCTATTACATATTTACGTGATAGGCTTTATCATCGGACAATCAGTCTGTAAATACTAGGAGTATTTGCACATGAGATACAAGGGAGAACACGCTGAAATGCAGTGGAAAGCTTTGCTAAATTCATTCTCTGCAGACGAGGCTGGCTGCTTATTTGCTGCACTACGTATATCACCACTGTAATGTAAAAAGTATGCCCATTAAACCTTCAGCTTTTATGGAGAATTTGATGCGAAATAGTCGCCCAATCAATAAGCGTCGATATAATTGGTTCACTTTCCTGTCCTTGGCGCGCCTAATGGACAGGATCATGCAAGGAGCAGGGGGATGAAAATGAGACGCATCGGCCTATTGCTGGAAACGCAAAGTAATAAGGAAGACTCATGGAGAAGAGAAGGGGCAGGAGCTTAGCGTTATGCCATTATAATAAGCTTCTTTAATGCTTCCTTGACTTTATTTTAAATGAGTTTTTTCGTTCTATTCCTCGGAGGGAGGAAGGGGAAAGGGAAAGGTGGGAGGGGGGGGGTCGGACGACACCGAAGGAGGAAGTAGCCAAGTTTATGAGATGGGGTAGGAACTTTATAAGGAGGATCGGGCCGGTCCACTATGGCTGTATGACTTGAAATGACTCGCATTTTGTTTACCTGTTTTGATATTCTTTGTACGTCTATCTGTTTTCTGTTGTAATATAAGGAAAGGCATGAGGGAATGAAGAAGGGGGTTGGGAGGAATACGTTGCCTAGACCTTCGTGGCTTTGAGTCGTACCGTATCGACTTTGTCTATCCCAAGAGAGGGTAAATAGAAGAAAACCAAATACCAACATGTGTGTGTGTGTGTGCTGTGGGGTTGTGGAGGGGGAAGAAGGCCAGATCACGCAGAATGGTAATCACAAAATAAATTTTCTACTTGCATTCCCAATGATTTCCTCGGAGACCCGAATAGAAATTGTTGCCAAGAGTGTAAGGCGTAGTATCAGGTCTGCATGGAGTTTAAGCCACGAGATGGAGTTGGTGGTGGCGATGTTGAGGGAGTCGGTGGTTACAGAGAGGTAAGGGTAGGAAATGTTTTATTTCAATTTACTCTCCAGATATACCCTACCCACGTACCATGGGTGGGACTGTGCTATATTCCCGTAGGATTACGCTTTTCAGAAGAAAAAAAAAAGAAAGACAGAGAAGAAATAAGCGATCGGAATTCGGATTGTGATCAACTTGCAGTGTTTGTTCTATGAAGAGAACATGGGGCACCCAATTTTAACTAATCTTCACAGCTAAATCATGGCGAATCATTAGAGGCCGGGTTCAAATCGTGAAGGCTCGGTTTATGACTGCTGCAATACAATCGTAGTTTAGTAACGACCTCATTTCTTCTTCACATATTATCTCGTTAAAAAGTTGTCGGTATTCACTCTCATCCAGTGTATTCTATGAGCATTGCTCAGGATGTGATGAGAACCGTCAGCTTATCATCCAAAGACACCTACAGCTTTTGTCCATATCAGACAACGTTGTTGTTACTTTAGATGGGGCTTTAAACCTGCTGTTTTATAATAATTGTTAAACACGTGTAGATCGAAATGTTTTAAACAAGATGTGCTGTTTTTATCAAGCCAACAATTTTTTTTGCTCAGAATTGTCGCTAGAGGCTGAACACAAAATAGCTTCAAATTTGAAGTAATATTGAAATTTAACTCTTTGAAGCCAAAATTGTGAGATGAGAATCGTTCGAAACCCAAAAAATAGTTATCCATTGTTGAACCAGGTGATACATACAGTTACCACTAGGATTTATAAGGTTAATTTGATAATAACAAATTGCAACGCATCCTTTATTTTTTCGAAAGTTTTTCGAACCTATATGCTTTAAATTTGTCACCTTTGGTTGAGTCTGAAATTATTACCAATCTTTTTCTTCCATCTAAAATAATGTGTGTATCATGGTAAAATCAACTTTATATCCCAATGTAATATGGTGCTGGCTGAAGTGTAACAAAATTAAACAGATGGTTGCGCTATAACGATACTAGAAAATGTGGAAATTTTGGAAATAATATTAAAGAATGGATCATCGCCTGTCCTCTGTTACAGGGACAATGAATCTATTCGTACAGGTTGTAGCACGAACCGCAGTTTGAGAGAAGGGGTGTAAGTGTATCCTGCAACCCTTTTGAGGACCTCCTTCCTCCCTCTTCTCAAGAAAGTACCGGAGTAGTTACTGCGCTTCAGAGAGCGAATTATCCATTAAGGATTACTATCTTAACTTGCCATTTCACTAATTGCGATGTCAGAGCCGGTACCTTAGAGCGGTAGGGGTAAAGCGAGAGGGTGGGTGGATTCGCCTCCAGCTTCATTCATGAAAAGGCTAAAGGAGTCTGAGCAACCGTTCCTACATTACCTCGCTTCTGCTTCGCATTATAGTATTGTAACTTTCGCCAGCTAGTTCCTCTTAAGAGAGAGCAGTCTGTAATTACCGTCCATTTACCGACGCCTCAGAGTTGCTCCTGTGCTGCTGCATTATAATCATCAGCATGAATGACGTGCTGGAAGTTATGCTAACCTGTTGGAATACGTAAGCAGAATCACCCGATACATTCAGCTGGTTCGTATTGACGACAATCTGCATCGTGTAATTTTATCAAGCAACAGACACATTTATGAAAACTGCTTGTGATGATGTTCTGCATATCGATATAATTATCACGAACAGCTTTGTGGTTACATTCGTCCTCATTATATGTTTCGTCACCGGCTTTTCCATCGGCCTTATAATAGGCCATTTTTATTTAGCAGGCTTCTGCTAGGCGCGTATATGAATTTCACTGATGTCTGTTTTCCGAAATGTTTCACCCAGTTATGTCCACAATCTTGAATTTAGCGGCCGTGGTTTTTGGTATTTGGTTATAGGAGTTTCAATAGAAGATCGCGAAAAGTTCTGCTTTGGACAACAGAATGATAGATGTGGCTGAAAGCCGGATTTTCTAAGCAAGTATTAGTGTGAATGCGCGGTGTACAGTATTTCTTCAGAACCGGTTTAATATATATGGTTTTCCATGTGGACATACATAAGATCAGACACGTGGACATGCAGATTGTATACTTGCTACATAAATTACTGCCCGTTTCCGTCGTTCTTTTCTGACTTGCGAACTGCTACATTATTCTGTCACCAAGCACGCTGTAAAATCCATCTTTAGTTTGTTTATTGGTATCATTTAAGTGTGAGAGGAACCACCACTACTGATGTTCGTTAATGATGACATTACTGATCGTTGCATCTGGATTGCTCAGTTGGTGAGGCAACTGGGTATGAGCCGACCATCTAGGGTGCTTTTCGGAAAAGGGCAGGAATTTTTCTCTGGGATCAAACCAGCGTCTTGCTTGGTGGGCACTGCGAGCTCTCACCTCCGGGTAGATATAAGCCGTTGTCTAAAGCTGGCAGTTCGCCTCCATTTCCGCCCTCCGCCTCCGTGCTTTTAGTAGGACCGACTTTAATCGTTTCTTAATAAATATTCGAAAAGTGACATTACTGGTGCTGCTCAGGAGAACGTTACGTACACCTGATCAAGGCGGCCGGACCGTGAATCACGATTATGAGCCGCGTTTGCTGTGTTTTAGGTTTGCTGATAACAAGGAGCGCCTATGCAAGGTGTTAGACTAACCCGGTTTGCAACTATGCCGGAGAAGTTGCCGAGACGGTTAACACCATTGTCGCTTCTCAGGCATCGTGTTCGCCAATACCCCCGTGCCACATGCGTGAAGGGAAGGGAAGGGAAGGTGAAAGTTGCCTGGAGCCTCGTAATGTAAATGTAGGGTTACTTTTTCTTTATCCCAGGAAGTGGAACGAGGAAAAGGGGAAAGAAGTAGAGGCGAGAAAAAGTGGAGGAAATATAAATTACACTCAAAACCTGACTGCTGTTTCTATCTTGCTCTAAATATACACAGTCGCCATCTTTTTTCTCCCTCTCCGTAGCGAAATATGAGTTTGAGGGGGATAAAGGCGTGAGAAGAAAAGACGTGAAGGCGACAGCAATAAATAAACTGAGGACGTGCGTGGGAGACCGGACTCAGGGAAATTTAGAAAAGAAGAACGGAAAGGAAAAATAACAAAAGCGAGTGAAATACGGAACTTGTATTACACGTGTTTCATGTTTGGTCGGGGGAAGACTAACACAACAACTGAACTCGTGGACCTTACGTCAGTCTGTTACGTAGGTCCAAGTTACGTGTTTGACTGCTGGCTGAATGTTTAAAGCACGGTGGTAACTATGTTGACCACCTGCTTTAACATTTGAAAACTGTATGAACAGAACTAATTTTGTTGTTAAACGAAACGTCCTTGAGCACTGTTATGACTCTTGTTCTCATTAACCCTTTAAAACCGAAGTTCGCCTAAATAATGTATAGTCCAGTGTCCACAGGAAAGAAAGGACCACGTGTCACTGTTACAAGGATTAATTTTTAACGCTGTTTAAGGAAAGAATCCTTGTCTACACTGGCAATCATATGGAACAGATAAAATATGGAGACTTATTGATTATCAAAGCAGGTAAGACCTACAGTTTCTACCAGGCTTTAAAGGGTTAATCTAGCGCAAAAGCAGTTTGAAATTCAACAGTGAATGATTTCTTATCTTAATCCGCCTTCCCTTTCTTTCACACACCACTTTCACACATTTATCTTTCGCTTTACTGTCGTCTGCATTTCTGTATGTGAGTCTTAACCCCTTTTCACCCTTCCTTCTTATCTTATCGCTCTTAAAAGTGACTCAGTACTCTGAAGTATGAATCTGAAACTGTTTATATGAAAAAAAAAGTAACGCTTAGAACGAGAACAGCAATGAAAAATAGCAGGTATGCAAAGTCAGCGTTAACTCTAAGGCTCCTGTTTTTTTTTTAAATATCTTCTGATCGCAAGTAAACACGAACAATTTTACTTCCCAAATTATGAATATGCCACAAACACATCTTCAAAGAACATTTTAACTCCCATAAGAGTATTTATTACATAATGCGTTTTGTCACCTCCATAACTAGTGATGGCAGATCAAATATCCTATTTAAACTCCTTTTGTTTCTTGTTCCGCATACATATGACCTCAAAATGCTCTAAAAATGCTATGAACTTTGTCTCGGTATCCCGTGTCGAACTTAACCTAAAGCAGTTATACTCTTCTGAGTATGTCGTTTTCCATCCTGACTGTACGAAACAACTTTCTCCAGATTTAAAACATTAAACAAGTATAATTTAATAAAGAATTTCTTGATGATGGAGGCCGCACGTACCTCTGAACAACCTAGAAATCAGCTGTCTTCATTGAATGAAATGGTTTCAAGATGTTATAAATAACAAACATGATGAAATTGTGGGATGAGAAAATGAAACCTAATGGTTCGTCAGAATTGTTGAAGAGGCATTATGCGATGTGTGAAATTTACCCAACAATGTTTATCACGGTGGTACTTTATTAAGTTTCTATGTAAACACGACCTTAATCAGTTGGGCATTCTGTAACTTCCATGTTGTAATTCTTCAGGCTTTAGGTCAATGTCGTTAAGGTTTTCTTAAAGCATCGGCCTAACTTAGTTAATAAATGTTAATGGATAACAGTAATAATTATAGGAATGAAATATTCTTTCCTCGTGATAATGAAAAGACATTGATGCAGCGTGGTGCACTCGTGTTTTGTTTAAGTGCGTACGACTTTCATAATTAATCAGCGTCAGCTGCTAAAGAACTTCGTTGCTGCATTTCGAAACCACACAAATGCATTATTTTGACAACCGAAAATATAATCTTTAATAATTGCTACAGGCGCTGTATTTTTCTCTTACTAGGCATGTATGATCAAGCCTAAAGTAACCTTAATCCCGATTTCATTAACAAATCGTACAGAACTATAATTTTGTCCATGTTTTATGTAGGTTTGAAACTTCGTCTCCACCCATGAGGTAAAAAGTACTCGTTGGATTGTGTTTGATAACACGATGTTGAGGATAATATTTGTACCGAAGAGTGAGAACAGGGTATGTAGCACTCATGGGAGAAGTGAGAAATATACACATAATTGTAATATTGTTTGAAATAATCAGTATTATTATTTCAGTTGCAGTCAGATACGATTTTGATGGCTGTTAAACTGTTTGCATTCCAGTTATGGTGTGCCATAGTACAGTTTCTATCCGACAGTGGCAGCACGAGCCACTTAAGTATTACTAGACTGAGATGGATGATGGCGAGCGGGCGCATGTCGTTGATAGTCACGTGGTTTCTCAAGCGGTATCACATGTTGTAATTGTAGACGCAATTAATTTAATAGCGTCATTATGTACGGACCACCAGCTTTTCGCTCTTCAGTACCAAGAATTCAAAGCTGGGATGATACATTAATAGTGACAAGTCTCTATTTGTAGAGCTTTTTGTCCGCTCTTCATGCATTGTAAAGTAAAAGTGATCACAGTGCTGGAAAAACCCCGCACGTTACTCATCTGTGTATGTAGAACGTTTGTTGCTAGGTTGCTTTTATAGCTGATGGGTGTGAAGAGCGAAAATAGTTATTGCAAAGTTATATTTTGAGTCTGGGACAAAAGTTTCTTAAGCATCTGTTGAATAGTTCCAGTAACCCATTAGTTCGGTTTTTCTGAGCAGCCAGTAGCCGCTGTGATAGTCAAATTGCCCCCTCTTTTATGGAAACAAAAAGTTTATTACCGTGTTCACAATACCTCGTAGCTGGTCCATATCCTGAGCCAGAAAGTACCTGTCCACTCTTTCACATCTTATTTAAGTACAGTTTTATTATTTCACTCTCATTTATGGTATGTATCCGATGTGATCTTCCGTTCAGGTTTCCCTACTAAATTTTTTTATGCATATCTCAACTTTATCTTGCGTGTTATTTATCCCACGTACCCTGTCTTCATTCATTCATCACCGTAATAATTTAATTTGATTTTAAGAAGTTGGGCTTAATTAACATTTGATGACAGTATTCTGCTTTTGTGAAACTGGTCTTCGATGTTGTTTCTATTTGGAAGTATTAAATCTGTTTCGTTTGATTATGAATTTGACCTCAATGCTACATTCAGTATTACTGATATTTAGTAAAAGATAAATTGATTGCCTCACTTTAGTAAATTATGATAGGAACTGTCAGTTCTCAGCTGTCCACATTAGGATGATTTATCACGACTTGAAGTGACAGCTTTACCACAATCACTCCTTGAATTAAGAGTCACGAAAGAGAAGCGTACAAATTCATTCAAAGGAAAAATAATGAAGTTTCAGCTGGGAGCAGCTGTTTACTTTTTATCGAATTCCTTTTTTGTGTGTGGAAAGGGTACAGTTAAATGAAATGAAGTAGGATTAGATGCCGGTCTTTCGAATTCCAATATGAAGTAATCCTGTACGAACCAAAAGTAAGATATCTCGTTCAGAAATAAGTTTCTGCTGTGTTCAGCTTCGAACATGTTTGTTTCTTAACATTATCAGCAAGCGGAATCCTTTTCTGTCTTTCTAAATATCTGCAGCGTTTCAACAGCAGAAGACGCGGTAAGTGTAGGTGTCTGGGACTTACGTCTTAGTAAATCAATTCATCGTGCGATGATGCAAGTTTTCGGAGTTTTGACGAGGTCGGAATAGGCAAAGAATTGGAAGTAAAAAGTGTAGCAGTAAAGTAAGGAAGTGAATTAATTATATTGTGATTTGAAAAATAAATTAGTTTTCGTATTTCAAATCAAGCCTCTGATTTTTATATGTTTCAATCAAAGTAAAAATACTCTGTTAAAGACAATTTTGCATATGGTAAGACTTATGTCCATTTATGCGCTAGCTGGCCTGTCAAGTTTAACGGGGTCACATTCACCAACGTTTACGCTAACTTAGCACCCTCACTGATCTTATAAGCAAACTTACAGGTAGGTGACGTAAATATGAATGTCAGCCAACAATTTAAGTAATCTACCGAAGAGATTTATGGTACCATGTTTTCTGAATGCAGCTGCTAGAAGAAATCAGACGTGTTGTATCCATTTCAACAAACTCGTAAAAGGGAACATAATTAATTAATTAATTACCCTGAGGAACATCTGCATTTGTAGACTGGCTAGCCTCAGGTTTTGGTACAATGCTACCTAAAAAAAATTAAGGCTTAGTTGACCATCTGGCCACATTTAACTTTTTCTTATAGAATAAGGCGCAAGTGAGACATTTATTTGTAGGATGAAAGTGATTGATAATGACTTCCGTTAGATTGGACACACATTTGTGTGTGCTTTGTTAATCAGAGACGACAGGGAATGGGCGAATTCATTCCACCGCGGCTATATACCTACTGGTCTGTGCCGTGAGAGGTCCCCACCCTTCTTCCATACCACAAAGTGGTCTTTGATGTATTTTATTCGGCTGTCCCCCCCCCCCCCCCCACACACACACACAAAGGAACAATTTCAGTACCGCTAAGTTATCTAATTTTGGTTTCGCATTTTCATATTTACTTTTCTCTTTTAGGCGGGTATTGATTCAGATTTACTTTGTTGCATAATTAATTAAGGCATCGGGAATAGGTTGGAGCGAGTTCGTGCTTCTGGTAAATTAAAGTTTAGTAATAGGCTTATAACGAAAGGAAAAGAAAAGCTGAAAACTCTCTTATTATTTGGGCTTGAGTATAAGCCTATGAAATGAATAAACAAAGATTCGCATTACAATTTCTATGACTATCTGCTGCATTCATAGACAAAATCAATAACTCTGAAGCTGGTGCTTGGATACCATATTAAAAAATGTTATTAACAGTATCGAAATTGTTTACACGTTGTGGCCCACTGAAGACTATTTAATCGTATAGGCTTTTCTTACATTTTAAGATTTATTCCTGTACTATTGAGTTTCGTATGATTATTTCCTTAAACAGCGTTACCCATTTGATCTCTGTAATGGATACGAGTTTTCTTTGAGGTACAGATTGAATACTTAAATATTATTGTTTAGACGATCATCGGCTTCAAAGGTTCGACAGTATTGATGAGGTGCAGAATATTATATATAATATATGACTGTCTCATCTCTACATAACATGGCAGGGAATTGGATAACGAGAAAATATGTCAGAACAAATTTTAACACGCACATGCAGCCAAGTTTCCTCAACCCTTGACTTGTGGTTCGGATTAATCCAGAGCTCTGGGCCGTGATAATGTGACTATGCAAATATATACTCTCGTTTGTTTGTGCACATCGCTACACGCGTTCTTGTGTTAGTTTCCGTATTGACTCTATCCTGTTTTTTAGGTACTACGGGAGGTCTTGTCTGTTTCAGTTTACAGTGAATTGGCATTGAAATCACAGGCTAACAAAAGGCTTTTGCAATGGGCGTATATAGGCACCCCCTTCCTCCCTCATACTACAGCCTGTGTGAGCAATGGTACTGGTGGGAGAGCTATGTAAACGTGCGACAGACAGACCGACAAGGGAAGGGATGGGAGAAAAGGAGCCTAATTACATTTTGAGGTAACTCGCTCGCAATGGAGTGGGACAGAACGGGACTTGGCCAGGAATATATGCATCATGCAGATCGTATTTTAATGCAATTCCATTCATTATTCTGCGACTGCCATTATCACTGTCTACCCCCTCGTCCGCGAACTGGTATAAGCAGGTCATCAGGTAAATAGACATTCGACGTACAAGTGTCTCCAGAATGTACTGTTTCGATTATAGGGGGTTACAAATTATTTGATAGGAGTCGACTGTGTGGAAGTGGGGCATTGACGGAATTAGTTTCTGCGATGTTTAAAACTGTCATAGTTTCGTCCTCGTTCTAACAACTTCTGCTGCACTTACGCGCCATTTCACCAATGTAGACACAATTAAATAAAGCCTTTTTGGAGGTACTGATGTGAACATTGGTCCATGTTCTAAGATATTAATTGCACATGTGTTGTGTACTGAGAGATATGTAACCCTTCAGACCTAATTGGTAACTATAGGTAGACCTAACACTTCTTTCAATATTTATTGAATTTTTCCCATAGATTGTATTCATGGTTTTGTATGATTCTCACAATAAACAGCACAGTTTCCTTAAACAGCTATTGATCTTTGGAACTGAGTTTTGTTTCATTTTCTTTGAGGTGTAAACGGAATTTTTTAATATTGTTTACGTGATTTGTGACAATCTTTCTTCGTGCTATAACTGTATCAACGTTTACCTCATTACTTACTGAAACAGTTCTGAACACCGCGACTTTGTTTTTAGCCTAACTTAATTAATAATAATTATTATTGTTCTGATTCAAATGATGCGGATGCGCGTTACTCAGTTATTGTATTTAAGTCCGAACTTATTTTCACTTATCTTTACGTGTATTAAGGGCGAAAGTGTATGTCAGCCGAGGTGTTTGATTTTTTTTTTTAAATTTCTATTCTACAATCCTACGGATTGGTCACCACCCCATTACGGGGTTATTCTTGCGAAATACCACGGTGGTTTCGCCTTGCAGTGGGTCATTAAGAACAGTTAATACAAATGAACATACATATTTTGTAAGGTGAAAATATGGCTGTAAGATCACCAAAATAATATTTTAAGATACTGTAAAAACAGATATATTAAAATTATGACTTGGGATTTAACGAATATATTGAAAATATTTCTGTGAACTGTAACTAAATTTAAAATTATAATTTTTCACATGAGTTAAGTAACGTCTGAGGCTAGTTATTTGATACAGGCCTACTCAACGTTCTCTGAGTTGGCTGTACTCCCATATACAAGTGACTAGTTGGTTCTGTACTGACAGATTTATTATAACTTGTATTTTTATATTAGTGGCGACGGTCGGGATCGAAGTACGGATTTTTAAATGCTAGAATGGATGTGGAATATGCTTCTCAGGTTACATTAGGCATGTCTCATGGGTTTAGTGCAAAATTGGCAGAGATCGTATCAGCTGGAGAGTTGTGAATCTTCCGAATTCTGATCATGCCCTACACATCGCCATGATATGTATCCGAGTTTTATTAAACCAACTAGCCTCATTGACAAGCTTACAGTCGCTCAGCCTGCCGCAGATTTCTTCGTCTCCTACCGAACCCGAAAGTTATTGCCGTGTTAATGGCGTGGTGGCTAATTAATCGCAGAAATAACGTATCAACTTTATATTTTACTGGAGACACAGGTGGTCATAGTTTCTTTGTGTATTAAATATAAATCTATAGGAATAAATGACTGTTGATGACGAATTCTTAGGCTTATTAGGATGTTGTAATGTATTCCTACAAGGTCTTTAGTTTGAAAACATGTTTTTAGAAGCTTGTAACCGAATGGATTACAATATGATCACATATTAAAGAGAATATTAAAGTTTCCCGCGTCCACTGTATGGAACGTGAGTGTACTTGTCCCCGGTTTTCGCTGATCCAATTTGGGTCCGGAGCGCCGTAACAGGCTCTTTTCAGTAATGTATACCTGTCATTCAAATGCAGAGCGTAAAGGGCGAAATGTTGCTATTGATACGTGTTTTAGGGTAATTCGAGCATTGTGCTTGTCTGCTTCGAGTCGCGGCTCTCCGTAGCTACGAAACTGTAAGTGGGTGGAATTACACGAAGTACGATCGACGTGGTATGTGCTTCACTGCAAATCCATGCGCCATGCTCAAAATTAATACATGCTGAGAACATTCTGTTTTTGTTATAGGCTTGAGTAAATTTAATGATGTTGGGTCGTTTCAGAGGCTGATCTTTATACATGACGTTTATTCATTATTGTTCTAATTGGAAAGATAATAGCTATTTAAACCTGTAATTAGTGATGAAGTAACGTATACATTTATATTTCTAACTTATAGTAAATAAATTATTATTTATTAATCTAACTCCATGGTGTAGTGCTGTTTTAGAGAAGCTAATCGTCGTTCAGTTGGTCAATAAATTCTGTCTTTAATGAAACTCGAAGGTCCATTACCGTGTGTAGAAAAGTCCGACAGCCATTGGACTCTGTATAAGCAAAGAATCCATCCAAACCCGAGGCCATCCCTGACATTTCGTAACATACTGGTATTTCCGATGAGAGATCTTTCTCGAAGTCGCTTGACTGCTTCTTGTCACGTTTGTGACTGCTTATTCACCATACACTGTTGAATAATATTTATTTTTATTTGAGATATACGCCATTCGAATCATTACATGACTGTTTATCCGGATAACCTATAGGTTTTCATTGTTCTTCATAATTCCTTTACGTAAGAATCGGGACATTGCTTTCACATAACCCTATCTTATCTTCGCATTCCACTGAACACGAACTAATTTTGGGAAAGATACAGAAGCGAACGCTTTGAAGCCTTGTGTTAAGTACATATACCACCTAACAACATCTAATAACTCTGTATTTTGCCCAGAGAGTGTAGGTCTATTTATGGGTTTCGTATGATTCACAGAATAAGCAGAGATTATTTTCGTGAACAACATCAACAAATTGATCTTTGTAATGGCTACGCGTTGTGTTTTATTTGAGGTCCGAAGTGAATTTTTAAATATTGTGTGGACGAGTTTCGGCTTCAGTGAACTTCGGTTCCCTTAGTAAGCGCAGATAATTTATTCTGTGGAAAAAAAATCAAGCGGATGGAATGGGATGGGAGAAGCCCTAGAAAACGTAACATAATTCAATGTTGTGCGGCCTTTATCCGCTGTAACTGACCTTTTTTTTTACGTCCTGATCTCAAGTAGTTATTTCTTTTAGGATTTTACGTTGCAGAAATTGAACAGAGATTGGATTTGTTGGAACTGTCTTATTTACCGTTGCTGTTGTAGGCCTGAGTTATTTATTCTTCTTGAAATATTTCGATCTTGGGCTTGTACTTCCGTTTCACCAATTTCGTCCAAGAATTGAAATTTTTATCTCTTTCTGGGATAATTTTCTTTCCAGTAAGTTTATAGTGTAATGCTAAATTTGGCAATCTATTTCTTTCTCTGCATTCTTTATGCATTTCTTTTTAAATTTCTTTTATCGCGTTGGTTTGTATACCACTATATTTTGAACGTAAAACTTATATCTGTGTTATTTTGGTGATGCAGGTTTGTAGATCCCAGTAAGAGTCTGGAAAACTTCATATGCCCTACTTCGAAAAGTTAGTCTGCCTCTCATTTAAACCTCACATTTCATATCCATATATGAATTCCCTTCGAAGTTGTTAGCCTGAATGGTCATTTGTTTGCCAAAATTTATGCATTTTTATTATATTAATAATATTAAAATTATTTTTCATTTATAATATACGTCATTTGAATGGCTAAGGATTTGCATGTAGTATTTTTTCGTTAGTATAAGAAATTATTTCGAAGATACTTGTCAGTCGTATTAAGTTGTTACTGTATTTTTCATTGACGTAGCCGAGTTTGAAGTCTGCTTTATCTAAGACATCGAATGTATTTATTTCTTATGATTGAATAATGAATTCCTGCCAGTGTATTTAGATATTTCACCTTTACCTGTCCATTAAAGGCACAGTCATTGCTGGTTTTTACAATGTCGTTTATAATTAATTACTGTTCACTATGTTTTGTTCCAGTGGTACAATGTGTGTTTTATACAGCAGGCATACCATTACGTACAAAAACGTATCGTTACGCGTTTTTATTATCATGTCTTGTATTTAAAAATATTCGGTTACAGTGTAGGAAGGTATTCTGCTTTTGTTACACGATTTGTTGCTTTGGATTCATGCGGAGAGAATGTACGTCAAAAATACTTTTATCTCGTTTCTTTATAGGAAAGTAGATACGTGGGGGTTGGGGGGGAAGCTGGAGAAGCTTTTATATTTTGTTTTTATACTCGTTTTACCACAAGGTGTATGAGATGGCCGTAGTGTGATAACGGCTGGACGGACACCGCTGTGACATTGTTATTACGGACTCGCGCACACACACACATGCCACGACTTAACTCAGCCGAGTTCTAACAAGCATCTCTGGTTTTTACTCATAAGGATATCTATCTAGCCTTCTTCGTCTCGAGTTTCTCGGCCTTAGCCTCCTGCGGTCGAGTTGCAATGTTGCTACAGCAACCGCAAATTAAAGATCCCCATAAAGGAAGATTTCTATCTTCTGGGTTTTTGCGCTGATGACAGAGGCAGTATGACCTCTGAAACGTTGGTTAACATCGACCATACTACACATCGCAACAACCCAGAAGACAGAAATCTTCATACTCATCGCCCTGATGATGGAGGCAGTATGACCTCTGAAACGTTGGTTAACATCGACCATACTACACATCGCAACAACCCAGAAGACAGAAATCGTCATACTCATCGCCCTGATGACGGAGGCAGTATGACCTCTGAAACGTTGGTTAACATCGACCATACTACACATCGCAACAACCCAGAAGACAGAAATCTTCATACTCATCGTCCTGATGACGGAGGCAGTATGACCTCTGAAATGTTGGTGGACATCGAACATACTACACAGCGCAACAACCCAGAAGACAGAAATCTTCATACTCATCGCCCTGATGACGGAGGCAGTATGACCTCTGAAACGTTGGTGGACATCGACCATACTACACAGCGCAACAACCCAGAAGACAGAAATCTTCATACTCATCGCCCTGATGACGGAGGCAGTATGACCTCTGAAACGTTGGTGGACATCGACCAGACTACACAGCGCAACAACCCAGAAGACAGAAATCTTCATACTCATCGCCCTGATGACGGAGGCAGTATGACCTCTGAAACGTTGGTTAGCATCGACCAGACTACACAGCGCAACAACCCAGAAGACAGAAATCTTCATACTCACCGCCCTGATGATGGAGGCAGTATGACCTCTGAAACGCTGGTAAACATCGACCAAACTACACAGCGCAACAACCCAGAAGACAGAAATCTTCATACTCATCGCCCTGATGACGGAGGCAGCATGACCTCTGAAACGCTGGTAAACATCGACCAGACTACACAGCGCAACAACCCAGAAGACAGAAATCTTGATACTCATCGCCCTGATTACGGAGGCAGTATGACCTCTGAAACGTTGGTTAACATCGACCATACTATACAGCGCAACAACCCAGAAGACAGAAATCCTCATACTCACCGCTGTGAAAACCTCAAATCTTACATCCCCATAAATGTCTTCAACTCCATGATTCGGAGGTCTTAAGATGGTAGTTACTTAGTTGGTCAAGAAATTTCTGTTTTGTATCTGATTCCAAGTTTCGTACCGTGCTTAAAACGTAGCTGTTAACACATTCTGAAACTGTTCAGTCTGGTTTAATCATTCCATGTGAGATTTTTGTTTGTCACGACGACGATTTTGAAGATGACTTCGGATGTAGCGCCGTGTAGTCTGGTAGATACTGACCGACACTTCAGAGGTCATTGCTGTCTCTGATGTACCATATTTTTATTTCGCAACAACATAACAACTGCATTTAGTTGTTGAGGTTTACTTTGGTTTGTCATTCACATCGGACTTTTAGCTGAGCCATGATTTCAGTGATGACTATAAACAAAATCAGTTTGATAGCGTAGCAACATCTGAACATGTCCATGGCCTCCTGTATGTGTGTGTGTGTGTGTGTTTTTTGCCCTCCGTTGTTTTGAGATGGCAGAACGCGAGGAATGCGGGGCTAGGACGAACCAAGTTCCGATACCTACCCCCACCTCCACCCCCTTGCGCTCTTGTCTTCTTTTGTCAGGGAAAATTCTTTTACTTTCATTGTTGGTCTGCATGGTTGCCTTCCTCGTCTCTCACCCACAATATTGTTCAGTGTGTGCATAATATAGGAACGACAGCGTATCTATCGTCCGTATTTGGAGGTTGGAATGCTATACACGTATAAGAGCGCTCTAGCATGGCGTCTTGTCATTGTTTCTCATATTTTACGTCTAATTTCTGATAGCTTTTATTTTTGAGGTGTCGTTTTCTCGTTTCTCTATGTTGTATTCTTTTTCTTGTTTTTTCGCGACTGAGTTCGGTGTAAAACTTCGGCTTCCGGAGGTAAGCTACGTCGAATGTCGAAGGTTCCGACGTCAAGACAAAACACTGCAATGGCCATATTCTGATGGATTTGGGTGCCATTTTGTTGAGAAGTTTCTGTGTGGTGTGGATGCCAGAATATGGACTGCAGTGGAAATTTCAACATTCGACGTGGCTCATCCCAGAAAGCCGACGTTTTTAAATGTCATTTTCTTGTTTCATATTAAACATACATTGCTGTACTCATTCTTTGCAAATGCTTGTCGTCAGCATGTCTTTTTACAATATACAAGTTTTTCAGTATTGAACTGCAGTATTTTGTAGAGTTGAAATTGTTTAGTCGGTTTTTGGTATATTGTTTTAAACTATTGTATGGAGCAGTCAGAGCTCATAGTAGTATACAAGCCTATTGAAAAAGTTAGGCCTATTCAGTTTTCAAGATAACGTTCTATATAAGTAGGCCTATATGCTTTTAACTGTCTTATATAATTGAAATGTCAACGGCAGCTTCACGAATTACACATTAACCTGACAATAATTCGTGGGATATCTGAGTAATTTATGCTGCCAGTGGCATTTTATGAACATATACGCCGGTAAGTAGGTGGGTGTTCACTGACATATACGTACTTACTCTTTTTAAAAGATTGCTCTGAAAGCATTGCAAGTGTAACGAGAAACTGAGTTGATATTGTATGATCTATTACTTTCAGTACCGTTGGAATTTGTGTTTGAAATATTAGTAACCGTAAATTAATATAAAAACAGCTCATGGCCGGGTTGTTGATTCTGGTATAGCTGTCGCAAAACGATGCGGACCGGTATTTGGAATTATTTCGTGTGTGGTACGCATGTCTCAAGTGTGGAATGATTGGCACAACTTCACATTGAAATTTAATAGTAATGAGTTCATTGTGGACCGAAAATGTTATCAAATAGAGGAAACGTCCGTGTTTAACTTCGCAATATCTTTGAAAACCTGCGTGAACTGGCTGCAGTAAGTGACTGTCTTCTGCTGAGGTGAAATCCGAGTGTCTGTGAGTGTATTAATGTTGAGTCATCTGTTGTACGCCGGACAACTCACCGGGTGGCTCGATTCTATCTTCTTCACGAGGTACATAATGGATAAAAGGTCCTTATTTCAATGATTATCCTTCTTCACGGGTTCATCGTGTTGGCCTTGACCCTCGTTTACACCTCTTCTTCATTCCACAGGTCATCGTGATTGAAGTTTTACATTTGTTTTTTATTCTCTGAGATCAAAATAAAAATGCTGTTGGTATTCAAGACTTCGTGACTTGCATTATTCCTAGTATTGACGCAAGGCTCAACTTGAGACTTGCATTATTTGTTTTATAGATTTCTGGGGGCATGCAGTGACTTGATGTTTACTTCTTCAGTCTGACGTCGCTCTCTTCTGAGCTAATGGAGATGTCGACTAAATAAGAATCAAATTGGCGTGGAGCGTCGCTGTTACACGAGATATGGCCTTGATGGATTGACGAAAATAGATATGAGTTCTAGACGAGAGTTTCTTATTTGTCATCCACTGATAGTAATACTAGACTTGTCAAAAACTGGTTCCATAGTTCGGGGTTCGTGCACTTTGTTGGGTTTAGAATTATGGCTTTTATACGTATATGTAGAATTCAGGTGAATGAAGTAGGTTCCTTGGTGCCGCTCTTCGTAGGTGTGTAGGAGTCGTGGAGGCACGTTTCGCGTCGTCTCAACATTGACGGTACTTGTCATTATACAATTTTAAGTTTCCTGCAGTCCCTGGGATACGTACCATAGTAAGGTTACGGGAGAACTTTGCAACAACGACATTTATCTGTTTTTGTGACTAGCTTGCTCCGGTGCGAGTCGTAAGACTACTGACAAAGAGCTTCCGGGGACATGCTTTTTAAAGTTGCTTTTCTCTGGATATGATCACCTTCTGACCGAACACTGTGCAGCCTGTGGCTGCCTCAGACATTAGTTTCAACGTCTGTTTATAAAGTCACATGGAGTTGTACAGAAATATCCAGTACAGGTGCAAAGAATGTTGTTGGATTATTGTCCCAGCTGTTTGGTGCCATATCTTGAATACTTGCCAACAGTATTCATGTAAATTTGAGCTTGCAGATGGTGACATATTTATTCAGTGAGAATATTCTTGGATTTAGGGTTTTGAATTTGGTTGTGTGATATAATACTTCTACCCTTCAGCAATTGTTTACTTGAACTAAAAGTGCAAGTCTGAAGTTTAATCTGACGTCTTCATCGTTTTGCTGAAGTTAGATGAACTTAAGTTATTTGGAGCAAATGCCAACAAGTAATCCCCGTCAAATGCGATCAAAATTTTGGCTGTTGAAACGAAAATCCTGTATCCGCCAGAAAGTGAAGCGTGAAAACTGTCCAGGTTTGCCACAACATGTTCCCAACGATGTATGCTGTCCGCTGTCCTATCCACATGAGTAAACAGTGAATGACAGGGAGACACAGGAGTTCCATCCACTCATGGTGAATGTTTGACATGTTTCTACCTTTGTTCCGCACTTTGCCATTGTGTTGTAGCTACATGACCTCTCGACGATCTTCTGTAACCGAGGATTGAACCATAACTCACTGGTTTCCATATTTTATTAAGTCTGACCCTTCCTGACACATCTGTATTGTCGACATGAATTCCTTCATACATTGTTAATATGACAAATAATTTATCTTCTATTTTGCAGGTAAGTATCAACCTACGAGATTGACTTCTAATGTACAATGTCAACTCCGGTAAGCATATCTGAACACATTAACAAGCAGATTTAACCCTTCAGGCTTCTTGTCTCCTGAATATACATTGAAAGCGTGGGAGTATGCCATGTTCGAAATTATTTTCTAAACCGGAATCATCTCTTAGACAGGTTCACAAAATAAGGGTATTGAGCTTGTCAGACATCAGAGTGGGACAAGAGTGTGGGAGGGTTGGGGGGGGGGGGGGTCTCTGTTCATGTGGTATCTGTCATTCTTGATGTCGTTGCATAATTTCTATGTTCATTCCGGAGAGCGGACAATGTTGTTCATACTGAACCGTTGTGAACTATAATTTTACCGTGATTTTTATTTGGGGGAGGGGGGCTCTTTGATATTATGTTCTAACGTTTATGTTTAATGTGTTATTCAGTTTATTTTTCTTTTTCTGAATTAAATGTGTATAGTAATATGCAGTGGCAAATTATAAACCGTAGATGTTGGTACATATTATTTTTGTGCTGTTTCTAGTGTAGTTTTATTCTATTATAATTAGTAGACAAGAATCTAAATGAAAGCTTGTTCTTTTTCAAAGAAAATACTATTTTACTTATAACTAGCGTTATAAAATCAGATTGTATAAAGTCACACACTAATTTAGTGGAATGGGAGAGAGAAGCTGTTCTAAATATTATTTAAGAATTCGGTCGGTACCTCAAATGAAACACAACACTTCCCATTACAAAGATACCTGATTAAAGCTATTTAAGAAAACAATTGCTGTTTATTGTGAGAATCATACGAAACCCATAAATACAAAATACACAGTTACTGATTGTTGAAGCAGGTGGTACATTTAGTTACCGCTGGGTTTTGAATGCTTATTCATTGTAATTCCTGTTTGCGGGAGTGAAAAGTCTAATTAAACTTTTTTGGAGTTTTATTCGTCAATCACAATATATATGATTGTAGTTCAATCTTGTTTAAGGAGTATTGTCTTTTGATGTAATTGCATGTTAATTTCTCTCAGAAAACACATTGAATCCTAATATTACAGTTCTGTACTTGCATTGATTCAATAACTAGGCCTGCTGATTATTTTTAAGAGTAAATTATATCGAAATTAATTTATTTTTAAGTGTTCCAATTGGCCAAACAGTAGAAATTGTAATTTTAATATATCCTTGTTTCGACTCTGAAAGGTTATTCGATGTGTTATGAGAGCGATTCTTTGCTCAGCACTACGAACGGAGTGCCTACGCACAAGTAGTAAATCAGTTTCATCATTCTTTTCCCGGTGACTCCATCTCGGAAACATTGTCTGTTAGAATTTCATGAGTTATATTAATCCATACAAAACGCGTGATATGCTGTCATACGGAGTCATAAAATTACGTGTCTGCTAAATAATATACAAAGAGTAATAATATTTAATTCAAGAAAGCCTTTATGGTTTGAAACAAAATGTTAACGATGAATTAAGAAACTGACGACATAATGTAATTTCAGCTCATATCCTGAAACTGTGCTCGAAAGATGAAGTAATGGTTTGATTGGGAAGTCGACTTTGTTCTAAGAGTAATTTGTTTATTAATTATTAATTTCATGCAGTTGGGGTGCTTATATGGCTGCGATTTCTGGCAGAATAGTCGCTTGAAAGCAATTCTTGTTTTTATTTTCGTCACGCAAAACAATCCATTTTCTCAGCTAAACTCACCGATTATGTCTTCTGTTACTTTATAGGCCAACGTTAAATCTAGATAGTATTAGTATTTTCTGAAAAAACGCGAAAAGGGACGTATTGACATTCACGATAAACATAAAGGAATGAGATGATAAAGGACGCCTAAAATTGTCCTCGGACTCAACTCTCATCTTAACTTAAGCAAGAAGAACTAAAAACGAATGCGATTTCTATCCCACAGTTAACCATCTGAATGCTATCCTTCCACGTGCCAACCAAGTTTCTGTTATTCTGGCATATGAGATCAGTCGAATGTTCATCAGCTGATCGCTTTGACCCATATCTTTTGTCTTTTATTACACATGATGAATATTCAGTGCCATCGAATTGTTTGTTATGCAGTCCCGCACAACAACCGTTATAAACTCTTACTTGAGATACAAGTGGTTATTTATTACTACAGCTTATGTACGAACTGGTGACCTTCCTTTTTTCTTCCTTTCCCTTCGTCCTATCTTTTTCTTTACCGTGCCTTTATTTCTGAACGTGACTAAACTCCCAAATAATTAAAATTTTAATAATTTTCAGTTTTTTTTACAAGGGCTGTAGGCAACCCAGCAATTGGCTGTTAGTCGGTTAATGCACAGCGTGCATTGCGGCAACGCTATTATTTCCATAGCAAGCTCTTGAAAGCAGACCAGCACAAGATACTTCAGTAGGTTGCGCGGGACTGCATAACAAGAAATTCGAAGGCGTTGAACATTAACTCTGTATAGGACACATGATTGTCTCAGCGACAAAAAGTAAGGAGTTCACGAGAAGCTATTTAACGGATCGAATCTGCATTTAATGAGGGTAAAACCCTTCTTAAACATTCCCTCTTCCGAGAAAGGCTTGGAACTACCTCACCTGCGATAAGTGTAATCTTTAACAGTGAAACTTACAGGTTGGTTGTCAGCGTTCGAGGGAATAACACCGCTTTTAACAGAGGATGTTGCAATACTAGTGAGTCAGCAGCTTCCTATGGAGATGTCAGCTGTGTTCTCCCCGCTGCTCCCATTGGTTGTAATCGTTAAAGCGTGCATGCGCTGTGGTTCTGTGGTTGTGGTTTCGAATCCCGTTCAAGGTTTGAATGTGTATATGTGGTTTATTTTTTATCACATGTGATTAACACGTCGTCTCAACGCCTGGATCCAACTTCGGAAACCAGAACTTGAACACGTGTTTATTCGGCTTGTACTGTATTAAGGAAGTTAACACATGAAACGCCACTTGGTTTCATGGTGCAAATTACCCAAGCGACCGGAGGCACGTGATATCGAATAATGAGCAGTCAGCATATTTTCGTGTTCTTTGTTCACGCGTTTCATAGTCGATATTCACTTCCGGGTAGTAAATACTATCACCTACAAATTCGAGTTCTATGTTTTATCCGGTTCTACTGAAAGTTGAATGATTGTTTAAAAACCGTAATTAAGTCTTAATATGTATTTGTATTACATAACTATCACTTCCGTTCATACATTTTCCCCCCTTCCTAATTGCCAACTGAAATATCTCTCTGAATGTTGAGCACAGACTTTCCATTTTTCGGTACTTTAGAAGAAATAAAAAAGGCTTTATAATGACAAGAGATTGCGTGACATCGATAGGCTGCATCATATCTGTATCGAATATTTCGTTCGATATATCGGGCACACTTGTCGTTATCGAACTGACATTTGACATTTGTGCTGTTTGTAATGGCAAGTGCAACTTTGTCTCGTCAGTTGAAGTCTACGAGATCAGTTAGGACAGTAGTGAGCCAGCAAAATTCATAAAAGACGAGGAAGAATCCACGATCGCCTGTACTGTCAGAGTCGGAATATGACGCCTTTAATTCGTATCTTCCCTCACCTGTAACCTTAATGTATGGATGCTTAGTTGTCCTCAGCAGATGAACAAGAAGGAAACGTCTACAAAGTATACAACCGGAAGCCCATATTATCCTAGCAGGAAGCTTGAAGGAATTGCAAATAGCGGAGTATATAGAGCGACGAATGTACTGCGGGTTGGACTCTCACTACGCCTTTCCATGCGGAAATCATCAAACGATGCACATCGCCGTGACGACAGAGCGTCGGATTTGTTCTAACAATGGAATAGTTCTGCAGCGGAACAATGAGGACAGGCACCGTGAAATATGCTGACGCCTCATGTCATGTAATCATTGCCTCTTCCACAGAATTCGCAAGTTTTATTCTTCTTCTCCGTTTTCATCATCTTCCTCCAACTTACATGACTAATGTTTCTTACACGTGTATTTTCACAGCAGGGTTTCTGGTTGTCATGGTTTCGAAATACCGTCGTGAAATTCGGTTTAGAAGCGGCTGTATATATATATAGTATTTACTATTGCTCGACGATGTGTTGATATATTAATTTTGCAAATGCCTTGTTCTCAATGGATGACACCCCTGTTAGAGGTTCCGACAAACGTGCAGTGTAATAAATTATGATTTGCAATAAGTTTGAGAAACGATTATTGTTATGATGTTTATGATAAAGATAATTGATGCCAACAAAGATGGTAATGATAGTCTGCAATGATAGGGCCCGGAAATAAGGAGGAGCGTTTCTATGGTTGAGAATTTCTCGATTCCAGTTACGAGACACGCTAAATGGACACCATCGTCTGGAACTGTGAAATTACAACAAATAGGAACAATTCTGGCATCACAGTTTGAGACAGAATAGGGGCGTGTCTGCTCATGGCATCAGGCTGACACTTGCTATAAAGGAAGCCGCAGTTTGTGGAAGAACAATAACTTTCGGATAAAAATGTAGTGGAAGTCACAGCCAATGGTGACGTCATTAAATATCATGTTGGTGGTCTCGCAGGTACAAGTGTTCTGTAGAACAAGTTGAGAAATCGGCTAGTCTGGAAGCGATACGTATTGAAAAATTACATTGATGCAATTATTATTGTAAAACTTAATTGTATTTAAAGTAATGCCATGCCTGCTTCACAAATGTAACCGCCTTGTCAAGTTCTAAAATTAATAATATAGAAACACACGGATCTTGATGATCTGATACTCAATCAGCTAGTCATGAAATTATCCGTCTCATATGGAACCTAAGGTATATTGGTTCATTACGTGTTCACAAGAACCCGTCACTAGACTCTGTCCTGAGACAGATCAATTCAGTCCACTTCCTCACACCTTATTTTTCTGAGATACATTTTAATATTATCCTCCGATGTAGGCCTACTCATAAGTGATCTCTTTCATCATGTTTTATTGTTACTTCTCTTAATTAGGCTTGCTCGTCTTTCCAGTACGTGCTACATGCCATGCCAATCACAATATCTTTTATATCGTCTCGGAAATAAGTTTTTTTATGAAACTCATAAATCAGTCTGAAGGGGACACGTCATATTGAAATGTAGGCCTATTAGGGCATCTTTCAATAAAAACTTAAAGTAATTTTAGCTGCAAATAATGAGACTTACTGATAAAATGCGTAATTACAAACAGACACTTTCTTTTATGAATGTCATTATTTATTAAATGGGGATTAAAGGCGAACAAGGATAATCGGAATAAGTCGCAGCTTACCCCAAAACTGCTAGATTCCCAATAAATTTCGCTTTGTTTTCAAATAGGGCAGGGGGAATGCCTCGGGACCATGAATCTCGATATCCATTTGTATCGACTTGGTTGTATTTAGACTGTCTGGTGTCTGGTACGTCCTTAATCCTTGTAAACGTATATTTTTGGAGGTGACAGTAGACTAAAGTGCAAACTAAATCCTCATTCCTAGGTCCGTTGGCATGAGAGTGTTGCTAGAATGGGGGTGGGGGGGAGGTTTTCGCCGTGCTGCTGCAATGGTGGCGCTCTCGCTAGCTATCCCGGTGGCAGAGAGATAAGAGAATTGCCCTGTCAAGCCAGGATGATATATTTGACCAACATTTCCATACAGCTTCAGTGGATGCTGAGCCAAGCGGTAGAGAGCTGCAGTCTACAGCAGCCTGGTCCAGCGTTCCCTCCCCAGCGCGCTCTCTCTCACTCTCTCTCTGTCCCTTGATTCTCTTCCATGCTACCATTTCCCTGTGCTCTATTTTTCTAACTCTCCCATCCCTCCAAAAAGCCAGAGTTTTTTTTCGATGATAGCTTTCCCAGGGTGGAAAAGTCTAAGCGTGCGTAATCTCGCCAATTCAAATTAACACAGAGCACATACATACATATCCACTTCCCCCTTCAGAAATCTCTTCGGTGACACCACCCGCATATCAACATTGTGCAAAACTCTGTTTCGTGCTTTCGACATCCCCAACACAAGTCGAATTTATTCCATTTGGCGTATAGCGATGTACGTGTTTTAGGGAATACAAAAAAGTCTCAAATTGAAAACTAAAACTTTTGCTTCTGTATTGAAATCATACACAGATGTAGTGCATAGAATTGTCCACGTTGTGTTTATTTGTAGAATCACATGGACAGTACTGACATACGTATCACGAAGTGTCAGTGATCAGTGCAAAGTATATTTTGCTCTCAGCATATATTAAACAAGTCATGCAAAATCCTCAGTGAGATGTTCTCTCTCGTACGAGACCGTTTCAGACTGTTACGCCTACCTGACAAAGTCCTTTTCTTTGTTTGAGACATTGTTTTCGAACGTGTTATTACTTTAATAATATATTCAATATTACAATTTTTTAGTGGTTTAAGGTGAAATTTGAGATTCTCACGGCGGCGAGTATGAAGATGGATGTCTTCTGCATTGTTCCGCCGTTTAGTCTGATAGAACCTTACCGACGTTTCAGAGGAGCTTGGTACCTTTATGCATGTTTGTGTTAGTTACAGCTGTACTCAGATATGTTTTCGGCGTTTTATCTCTTTCTTTGTACTGCCAGATAGCTTCTTAGTGATAAGAAATCATATGTTTCCAAGAACCTTTAGGGAATCATTTGTTACTCGGTGTAGACTCGAAATTAATTGTACATTCGGAGACGTTTTCATATTCGTTACATTCAGGAGAATTATTGTTGAGAAAACTTAATAATGGACAGAAGTGAAATCACAAACATTACAATACACCGAATTATAATTTGGAATAACCAATACACGATCGGACTTGCTGTAATAATACTGTCGTTAAGCTACCCCCTTTCCCTCGGCAATGTAAAGCCCAGATAATTCTTTATTTTGAATTTGTGGGTTTTGTATGATTCTCACCATAAACAGTGATTATTTCCTTAAAGAGCACTTATCAGTTGATCTATTAATGGTGAAATGTTGTTTTCTTTGCGGTACGGACTGAATTCATACATGCTATTTAAACAATCTTCGGCTACAAACAATTAATCTGTATTTATGTTCTTCGTCAGTAGATTGAAATGTATTAGAATTATAAAAAAATATAAACCCTTTAAATTAGCGATCACACAGTTGTTTGCCGCCATGGACGTTAAGCCTGGGGCAGAGTTGTGCTTTAAACAAAAGAATTGAAGTCGCGGTTTTAACAGTTTGACGCCCAGGTGTGTTTGTGTTACGATGCGCCATGGCAGTGAGCAGTTCTGCTGTTCGATCCTGTACTGTTTTGATTGGGATCCGAATAATCGTAGTTTACAAAAGACCTTGTCGTAAACAAATAATAACATGTCAGAGTTGTGTACTGAAGAACATTTTGTGTAAACGTTGATTCTTAGCTCATTACAAGGTGCTTGTTGTTCAGCAACCGTGTGTGTGCCCACTTCTGTAGACATGATGCTTGCATTGCTCGCCTTAGGACGTGAGGTTTCGCTAAAAGCTGAAGGTGTCTGAGAACGCATTGCTGAGGAAATATTTGGCCCTAAGATAGCGGAAGTATAAGAAGGACCAAATTAAAACAGCATAATTCCAGCTTTTATCATTTGACTGTTTAAGAAATGTTACTCTGTTAAGGCGATGGGCATGTTTGGTACATGAGGAAGGTGAGAAATAAATACAAAATAGAACATTCTGACGAGGAAACCAGAATAGAAGAGACCTGTATATGGTCCACAGAACCTTTAGTAACCGTCACCAAATGTCATGCTTCAAGGCCACCTAATTACCTCCTCTTACCATGTGGCCCTAATTCACAAGTACAGCCTTACTAGTTTTGCTACGCTGAGAGTTTTTGTATTCACTATTCTGAGCCCCGGTGTTCGTGTTGCAACGTTGATTTTCTCTGTGACCTTGAAACATGAAATTTGGCGCCGGCTACTGCAGACTGGTTGATCTACGTCTGCCTTCTCGAGGTCATTTTCACCTAAAGTTCAGACCTGCGTTCATTCAGCTGCACAGCGATTCGAGTAATTGATTATGTTTCTAACTAATCATAAGAGTGCACTGTTTTCGTTTCTTCATATTACAGAACTGCATTAAAATATATATTGAAAAACTGAGGGTATTGAGTGGATTAATCTGGCTAGTGATAGGGGCCAATGGAGAGCTGCTGAGCTTCTGTTAGCTTAAGGACTCTGTTCCATGGAGTTAATTATACCGGTTCTGAAATATGAAGGTATATTGTAAGAATAGACAAACTGCGTATTGCATTACTTTGTGTGAGAACTGTATCGGACGCATTACAGTAGCTCTATGACGTTCAGGGGGCTGCTAGCAATCTCCGTTAATCAACAAGACTTACGCCGTAAGATCTATAAACAGAGGGAGAGACAGATTGAAACTGTGATGGAATAGGGGATGATGAAGGATTCTAACGGACGTCGGCCATTACCAACCTTTTCCCTTTGACATAAGCTATATCCTACTTAGTTGGCGGAGTTTCTCGAAGACAGACAGGAATTCTTGCGGTACCAATGCCGATCTCATAAAATAGACAAAAGTTCTCATTTACACATACCTGCGTCTTGTGTACTTGTTATATACAAATGTAACAGCCTTGCTTCTTTCTATTCCTCACAAACTCTTATTTCTTTACCAGATTAGTCGTATATATTAGCTAGATTGTGATATCAGTCTCATTTTTATGCGTTAAAATGTTAAAAATGTTACTTTTCATGCAGTCCGTGATGCTACTGGCTGAGGTATTGGGCCGACGGGGGTTTAGTTATTTTCTGTTGGTGGTAAAAGTAGAGGTTTTCTCCTTGAGGTCGCTGTGTCCTGCGTGCTTGGGGTCTACTTCTCAGTCAGATAAGGCGGTCGGAGTGTGAAGATTCTCACTAAGCTACGTCTATTGCCGAGGTTTACAGTACATGGATGGGTACCCGTACGCACGTGTTTAATCAAAAACGTCATGTTAGCGAACCTCGCGACCTATTTAGTAAGCACTTTTACGTGGTTTCTCTCAGTCCTTCCAGAAAAATGCTGGGATCGTACCAGAAATTAGGCAAAGACTGCTACCTTCCGCATCATTTTCAATTAATTGTTCATTAATCGTCTCTATACATATTCTGATGTACTGAGTGCGCGTGAAGTGAAGGACAAAAATCTCTTTTGTTCCGTGCAAACGAAAGTATAGTTAATAAAGTGGCACTGTCTTATTATTTTCCGATATTATGTAGACATTTGGGACGATGAAGATTTCTGTGTTCTCGGTTGTTGCGCTGTGTAGTCTGGTCGATGTTTACCAACGTTTCAGAGGTCATACTGCCTCCGTCATCAGGGCGATGAGTATGAAGATTTCTGTCTTCTGGGTTGTTGTGCTGTGTAGTCTGGTCGATGTTTACCAACGTTTCAGAGGTCATACTACCTCCGTCGCAGCGCAACAACCCAGAAGACAGGAATCTTCATACTCACCGCTGTGAAAACCTCAAATCACACATTTGGGACCATTATTTACATAATTATAATGTCGGGCCAGAAGTGCAGGCCTACTTGATATTCAGGTCATGGATGACTCTCATTCTCCGGAAGATCGCCTTTAGGGAACGTTCAGATTTATGCTGAAACTTGCATTAAAAGAAGCCTAATTTCATCCAGTGAATAAATATTCAAACAGCGTTTGAGAAACGGGACCGGTAAGGCAAACAATTGAAGCGAGACCGAACTGAGAAGAGGTAGGATGAAGTTGGGCCTGATCCCATAGGACATAGAATTGGGTTGGATCCGGGAAGAATTCCTTTCCACCTCTCTTGGGACGTACCATCACGAAACGGGATCAGTCACCGGAAACGGAAGTGAAGTGAGGCGTGATGTGTGGGCGAGGATGGGGAGAAGAAGTCTTACAGAGCCGTCTATTTTCTGTGAGAGGCAGCTCACGACTCCACGTGTCTTAACAGGAAACAGAAGGCTACTTTCCTGTAATAATAAATATATGTTGGTCTATAAAAACTAAATTTTAAATCCTATTCTATAAATTTTCAAGTTTCTCTATGTACGTCGGAAAAAATAATTTAACAAATAAATAAATATACAAAATCTTGAATAACAAATATTATGTAAAACCCCGAATTATTAACTTCATGTAACTTGCTCTCTGCCCAACCTTTTAAAGAACAGTGATAACTCTGTGAACCACCTGCTGTAACATTCAGAATATTGCCCACAGAGTGTATTTGTGGGTTTTGTTTGAGTCTCGGGATTGCTTGCCTAAACAAAATTAACCGGCTGATCTTTGTAGTGGAGAAGCCTTTTGTTTTATTTGAGCCTGGAACTGAATTTTTAATTGTTAGAGGATCTCGCCGGTTTATATAACAGTTATGGGAAAATAGCAAACATTAGTCTTTATGAAACTGAAATTAATGTCCTGTGTTGTATTTGTAATTTTGTATCTCCAAGTCGGTGTTTTTCCTGTCCTTCCAAGGATCAACATGAACCATGTAACACCTGTCTCTTTGTAACAAACAAAACAGATGCTTTCAAAAACATATTTTCTCGTGCTATATAAAGATCAAATTGCAATCCTTGTAAGTAACGGAAAATTACAATGAAATTTTAATCTGTAGGCATATTAAAATCATATCTGCAAAATAAGAATTACGCATAATTTGTAGCATATTTAGATGCAAAGATGAAAATAAATTCCCAAACCGTTCTCATCACTAGTTTTATTTCACGAATAATAATGTTGTTAGTGTTATTTAATGATGCACTTAAACCGTTCTCATATGCTGGACGCTTTAAAGTAATTTGCACCCTGCACAAGACTACTTTCAAATTTCTTTGAATATTAAATTAATACAAATTACTCTGAAATTAAGTTTCCTTGGTATATCGCACAGAGCTGGGCGAGATGGAGCGCTCCTGCAAATGAATAATAGAATTCCCGTGTACAATAGAACACAATCCGCCCTCACTCTTCTCTCCTGTTTTATACCCTTTCCCATCCCCTCCTTCCCCCCACCTAATGTAATGCCACGGGGAAGTCCCTCCCTTTGCTTTATTATGAAGCTTGTGGATCCCAATTAAGAGGAAGCAGCTGTGAAAATTAATGGGGCACAGCTTTTAAGATGTAATTGGGCACATTCATAACTTGGAAGTGTGTGTGTATGTATGTGTGTGCGGGGGGGCCCCCACATCCCGCTTCTAACGCCCACACTGGTAGCATAACACACTGCGCACATGCTGTAGTGCATTTGGAAACACGTGGAAGTTCAGAGCGGAATTTATGAACACCGCTGTGGTCAAAGAAAGCTGACTGCTCAAGACAAGCCACAGTTAAGTCGTAGCTGAAGTGAAAACGTTCTGATTTGAAGAGAAACAGGGGACCTACTGCAGAGTACTTGCTGTGTTAAATAGTATATTGATATTTTTGTTATGTCAGCAGCTTCAAATATGGCGACTCAACGAATGATTGGGATTTTATTGGACAAATTTGAAGTAGACAATCTGCGCTTTAGTAACATTAATAAAAACAATAATCCGCGAGCAATAACAAAAGAGTCCAGGATAAAATTCGCTCCACGCTTCTGAAATAGGTAAGCTGCTTAAGACATACTCCATTGCATGTGAGAAGTTAGGAAAATAAAATGTGTGTTCAAATTATCAGTCATGGCCACTAGCTTCACACAATTACAGAGAACCACCTGAATTAGAAAAATTAAGGTCTAAACATGTAGTGGATTCGTAATAAACATTGAAACTATAATTTAAAAATGTTGTGTAGACGGACTGTCGACCTAAAACTCATGAGGTTTACTTGCCTGTTGCACAGTGTAAACTTTTAATGTAGCAATAAAATGCAGTATAATTCACGGTCTAGCAGGACGTTTGCGCAGAAGGTTATACGATCGAATCGTAGTAAATTCAAACATTTTTATTTCATTCGGATTATTAATAATTTACTAAATTACTTGTACAGTTTTAATAAATGTTAGTTACTCTTGCGGCTTTACACGTTCTCGTAAAATATTCCTCGTGTCGGCTCCCTTTCTGTTTACAGCTGACCCTTTATAAGAATCATGTTTCCTGTAACTTTCTTTAAGTAAGGACTTAAGTATTATTAACATGATTGCGTTCGAAGGAACTTCAGAGAACCACAAGCTTCAAGATCAAAGGCATCTCAGTATTTCGTTGATTTCGGTGCTTGGAAATGTTTAGATTAGAGTCGACTGTTTTCTGGGATGTTGCGCCGTGTAGTGTCAGAACTTTACCGATGATGGAGGCAGCAAGAACTTCTGAAACATCAGTGAACTTTTACCAAACTACACGGGGGTACAACCTGGAAGACAAGTTACCTTCATGGTCGTCTCAACATGTTCGGGATAGTTTCGGTGTTTGGAAACCTAGCCAGACTTGTGGAATAGTGCACTCATGAAGCTCTTGGTCACAAAGATGGACCACTCTTGAAGGTGCAGTAATCGTAACGACTCTTCATAAAGGCTTTTGAGTTGTAACGGCCGCAGTGGGACAAATCAGAAACTGCTTTATACAGCTCTGGGATACAAGGGGGTAATTCATTTCAGCTGTCACTTGCACGGAGAGGTGAAAGGGGTGTAAGTTCCCCCGTATTACACCCCCATTCTTCCATCTCGAGGGAACGGGACTTGGGGATGAGTATGGAGAAAATAATACTCATTTGAGTCTAATCGGGCTAGCAAAGCTCCATCACACTCTCTCGCATTTTGGTAGACAGAGTGGGGGCGGATTCTAGAGAGGAAAGGGTTGTTAAGGGGTGGTACTCAAGTTTGCGTTTGGGGAAAACAGCAAAGTAATAACAACACACATCGCACAAAATAGGGGTTTTAGGGTTATATATTAACCCTTTTGGGTCCAGTCGCCAGTCCCTTTGCGATTAGCGCCCATCCAGTGGCCGGCGTGTTGCTTCACTAATGCGATTGTTCTCTCTTCTTTTTCTCACACTGCCCCCCCCCCCCCTCACCGCCTCTGTTACGTTCTCATTTCTTCTTCCTGAATCCCTCTGGACCAGGGATGATCAATCTGACGTAAGTTAATAGGAGCCGTGCTTGTCCTGTCAGTGTTACACGAATTGAAAGCTGCCGGATTTCTTTCTAAATGCAATAAACATTTTTGGGCAAGAAATCTTAAGGGAATAGACCCTTTAATAGATGCAGACGTTGGTCAGAAAATAATACTGACGTGGACGTAAAAGGAATATGATTTTTGAGCGTGAACTGGATTCTTCTGGCTAAGGATATGATCCAAAGGATTTTTCGACCGCGTTAAACGAAGTTCTGGGTTCTGCAAGATGTGTGGGAAATTTTACTAGCTTAGCGACTGCTAGCTGAAGCTAGTTAATTGCTACGTATTTAATTTTCCATTAACTTAACACTTTTAAGTCGAAGGTTATCTAAATATTGTTTAAAAATTCAGTTCTTACCTCAGAGAAACCAAAACGCGTCTCATTACTAAAATCAGCTGGTTGATGCTGTTAGGGAAGTAATCTCTGTTTTCTCTGAGAATCACAATAAAATTCATAAATACACTTAGTGGGAACAATGCATAATTATCGACTGTTAGCAGATGACCCACTACGTTTTGAAGGACTAATACTTTTTCTGTAACAATAATCAAACAATTCTTGTAGGTCAGCGACTTTTTTTTTCAGCATGAACGAGTTTTAATTTTCATAAAATACGGTTTTGATAATAAAGAAAATTTTTATGATATGTAACAGAACATTTGCGGCTACTGAAACATTACCAAAACTCATCGAATTGATCCGATCTAAATATGAAGCTAGGACGTTCCTCCAAAACGATGCTAACCACCTATATGACCACACGCCCATAGGACCACAATCAACATGATCGGACATTGTTTTATTTTGGGGGATTATATCCGGGCTATCTTCAATCTCTATGATTTGAGGTTTTCACAGCAGTGAGTATGAAGATTTGTGTCTTCTGGGTTGTTGCGCTGTGTAGTATGGTAGATGTTTACCAACGTTGGTAAACATCTACCATACTACACAGCGCAACAACCCAGAAGACACAAATCTATCATCAATTTGTTGACTTTAATGTTGGGTATTATATTAGTCCCTTAAAAGGTACACTGCTATCTGCTGTTTAGTTCTTATCAATTTAAAATACACACCCATCTTAATTTATTTTATTTTCGTATTTCATGTTGTAAATTTTAAAATGTGGAATCGAGTAAAATAAAAGAAATCAAATGAAAGGAGAAAAAGACTACATTGCTCCAGTGATAGATTGGTATTAAATACAGCAACGCATACGTAATGGATGCATGCGCAACTGTGTTCCCTATAAGCACCACCCCTGTTCCGACGCGTATGGAGTGTGTGTGTGTGCTATAGAAACTGGAAGCAGCAAATTGCAGGCTCGATCATTAGCTTGGATTATCCCGGGTGTTGGCCTATCCCAGTGGCGCTGAACATAAATGGAGAGACTGAGTGGGAAACAGAGTAGTGTTCCGGAAGACAGGATAGAAAGGGGTTGGGGAGAGGAAATTTAGACATCGGGTTGGGGGATGGGGAAAAGCAGGAGAAAGATGGCTGCCACATTTCTATCCAAGAGCTGCTATAACCATGAAACAGGCAATATTGCCGTTTCTGAATGATGAATGGAGCTACTATAACTACACTGCCGTGATAATAAACATGTTTTGTCGTCTATAGGATCGCGTTTTAATACCAAAATCGTGACGTCATGGAACACCTTACGAGGTAAAGATTGTGAAGATAAGACAATGGCGCCGTTCAAGCCTGCTTTGAAGTAACATGTTAGTTTGGCGGTTCTGAACGCCAGGCCTGAAGTCATTTATAATTGTGAAGATGAATAGAGTCCTTGAAGAACAAATTCGAAAAGTCTCTCTTCCGATCGTGCCCTCTTTTGTTATCGGCACAGATCCAAACCGAACCTGGTCTTCTAGCCAGTATGTTCCTTCATCAAAACAAACAGATAGGTGCCGGAAAGTTCTATACCAGTCTGAGTTTAAAGCACGTGATTACTTCTGAGAACTCTACTCCTCATTGGAGAACTGTGACGATGTAAATGATAAATTAAGTTAATTACATTTCCGTTGAAGAGTTTCCAGTATCCGTATGCTTGTCTCGTAATTTTAGAGAACCAGATTCTAATTGAATATGCCATTTGTAAAACCACATGAGTTCACAAAACTTACTGTAGAGAAAACTAAAGAAACATGCGTTTGAAGTTTTCATAACTGGCCCCAAGAACCCACCACTGGACTCAATCTTAAGTGAATAAATCCATTACAGTTCCTTACACCTTACTTCTGTAACATCCATTGTAGTATTTACCAATCTTCCACTAGGCTTTCGAAGTTGCCTCTTTCCTCAATGTTTTACGACTAAAATGTTGCTGCCATTTCGCAGTTATTGCGTGTGTGCTGCATGCCTCGTCCTTCTCATCCTCTTTGCTTTAATCATCCTGAGAATACTTGGCGATAAGTTCGCATTTACCGATCGCAGTGGCCACTCGGTCCGATGTGTGCATGGCCTTGAACTGCTCTACCTACCTCGAGACATGGATGGACTTTCGTTATTTTGTGCTGTTCTGCCTAGTCCTGTGTAGAAAGTGACCTTCAGATTGGCCGACTCCTCATCCAAGGAGCCACACCAATTTTGCGAAAGAATTCATAGTGTCAGAAGCTCGTTTTGGATTAGAACAGACCAGAAGGCCTAATCGTAAACGTTAAAGAATAAGAATACAAGTTATGAAGCTGTTCAGTGTGCTTTTTTTTTTCGCTCTCCACTAAATTCCTCTGTCTTTGATTAAAATATTCTCCCCACCACACGCAGCCATCTTGGGAAGTCGGCGGTGTAGCGGTACCACTGCACGCCGTTAAGTCCTGAATAGACGCCATGAGACTTTTTAGATTTCTTGAGCAGTACTTTTAAGGAATAATATTTTGGTGCCCGTAACTTCTGACGGGACAAGTGTGACGGTCTCGATGTCATGTCTGCTCGTGTGTGTGAGAGTGTGCATGTTTGACATAAACAAGAGACATGGTACGTACGCTGCGTGAGGTGGACATCGGCTATTCTGTGGTGAAGCGTTACCACAGTAACGTATCACCCTCCTACCTATCTTCTTTTCTATCCCTCTTTCTACTTCCAAGGCTATAAAATGGTCCAGGGAACAACGGCGAAGAGACGGAACTGCGGAATTCAACCTAACCTAACCCTATACTCCCGCTTCTATCTCTGCAGCATTCTGCACAGCAGTGTACGGCAGGCGGGGGGCCACCAGGGGAAGGGAAGGGTGGACCATCGTGTAGCACGAGTTATGACAATGGCGCAGTGTGCTGCTGCTGTGAAAGAGGAAGATAGGAACGGAGAAGAAAGCTGAGAGATGTATGGAGTGTACGGGATATGAATACGAGGTTTGGATAAGAGGACTGAAATTTAGGTTGCCTGATATTGATGTTCTGTCAGTTGTTGACACCTGATGGAAGGGTTTCGAGACCCAACTGACGACGTAAGAGACCACGAAAATGTCCCGTGGAGATAAAGAATACTGTCTGCCTTAACAGCGCCGTATAAAAGTCGTCTCCTAAACTGAGTTTATGCCTGTGAGCTGTAACTTTTTATATAATGCGTGTGCAGTTTTCGGGATAAGTATACCACACTCGTGAGTAGAATATATTTTCTTGAAGTGACCCTTTGGCCTTTCATAAAAGTGGAAAATTGTGATGCACGAACTATTTAATAGCAATGCAAAAGTGGCCAGATAACGTGATATTATGAAGCCGGTTGTTGTATCTGCGTCCATGTAGTTTGTAATATTACCACTGGGAGCAGAAACGTGCTCCCACCTTAGAGTACACTTAAAGAGGAAAAGCGAACAAGTTTAATAGCGGTTTTCGTGCTGATGCTACAGTTATTGTGATGTTTAGATTTCAGGGTACACTCCATAAACGTTATTTATGTTTTATATACAAAAATGACGCGAAATTCATTGACATACATGTTTCTTGTCTTGATGTGAGAAAATCTTGTACGGTTTGATTTTAGTATATTAAAATTTATGATACCTTGTAAAACTATCAGATTACTTTGGATATTGTTTGTCCAGAAGGTTTGTTCCGCTATACTTAACTGAAGACAAATGATAAGACGTCTAAAAGCACATTAAACAGTTCGTAACAAATTGTTGATGGAATATTTCTGGCATTCGTATAAGGTCAGCGGTGAAGTTGGTATAGATGTACGTATTTAAGTTTACTCCCGTATGGAATGAAGGGTAAATTTTGTATGTTTCAGTCTTGGCGTTTTTGTTTAGTAAACTGGAAGACAGATTCTGAACTGCGTTGTAGCAGAAATTTCTCGAATTCAGTCTGCTCTTAATTTCCATTCGAATTCGATTTTGACTCGTTGCCATCGTTCGAAAATATTTTAACTCTGCCACAGTGTCAAAGGATATCTCAGCTACCTTAATATTAAGACCTTGTCTTGAAGTCTAGTAATGGAAACTTATGACGACATGAATGTTTTCTTACTTCTAGTTTTTCTGAAGTAATATTTCTCGAACACAGACGCTCTTATGTTAGAAGAGAAGTGAAATTATTTAAACTTATTATGAAATGAAGACATCCAACCCTCTTGAGACTAATTGAGAGAATTCGGTAATGTTGCTGCGGTATTTCCCTGGAGGCGTTGCTGTGTTTAGAACAGTGCAGCTCCCCTCAAAGAACTCTGATCCTATTGCAACATTGACACACGTGCTGAGTAAATTGGTTCCTGAACGAGACATCAAATACCAAACGGTGCAAGAAGAGGAAGCCATCTAACAATTTGTTCTAGTTCTTCTTCACAAAACTTTATATTAGGAATCTTGCACTTCTTCGCAGTTTCCGTAACCCTGGCGGTCCCTGTGACACGCATAGAAATCGCCGCCAAGTAGCCAATAACGGCATTTAGTGGGGACTCACGACCAATTTCCTCAGATTTGGAAGTGGGAGATTGTTGTTAGGTCCGAACGACCCTTCTGTTTGGAATCACCAAACAGCAGGAATGTTATTATTTGTGTGCGGGCTACGTTTCGACCACCGCGTTCTGGGATTCCCCCCAAGACCATCCAGAAGTATAGACGAATCCTGTTGAGATATAATACAAATATCCGGTTCTTTTGTGTGTGTTGTATTACATACACGTACAAATGGATCTTTATCTTCATCAGTGAAAGTCAACTTACTGCGTGAAATTTTGAAAAAAATTATGTTTTGTGTAGTAATGATCAAGTCAAGTGGATCGCTGAGCACGCTTAAACATTAGTTAGCATAATTTCTTATGGATTATTTTTCTGCCGTAGTGGACATTAGCATTGTTGCTTCGAGTTATAGGACATAGATACCATTCACGGGCTGTTTTGAGCACAGTAATTAAGATTCGGTTTTCATAGAAGTCGGTTAATTTGCTGATAGTGATCGAATAGGTCTATTAGCTTCTCAGCTTCGTGGTGTTGGAATAAACCGCCTATGTTATTATTACTTGAATATAGGCTGTCTTTTGGGTTCTTGCCGTTTATGATGTTGTAGAAGTTTACAAGCAAGTACCTCTGAAACGTCAGTAAACTTCTAACAGACTACACGACCCCACAACTCAGAAGACAGCCATCTTGTTAAACTTGCCGGTAAAACAGCGGTGTTTTATTAGAAGATTAGTAGTACAGATAAGTTACAGGAATTACTATAAACAGGTTTGTATACAATATAGTAATTAGAACATTTTTCTGCTATTAAAATCTTAGGAAGTCGCGGTTTCTCGCTTGTTTTAACACGTTTTCCTACCCCGCACAGTTGCGTAGGTCAACCTGCCGTAGATTGTCTCATGCAGTTCCCTTTGTGCAAGTAATGCATTCTTCAAGTGAAGGGGCAAGGCAGGGCATGTACAGAACATAGATGCTATCCATTGTCAGACCGAGATCACCTCGTTTATGTGTTTGCTGGCTACACCTTGTAAACAATGATGTCTGTAGCAGTAAACCCCTCCGCATCTCATAAACCGTGTGTTCTTCTTCTGGGCTCAACGTTTGGGCCAGTCAGATCTCATACGACGCTGTCCACACACTGTAATTAATTGTTTTTGTTTCAGCAACAGATTATGTAAAACGCCGAAAGATAATTCACCGCTTCTTCATATATTTTCTCTCAAGCAAGAAATAATATTTCAATTGTTTTCGATATTTTTTATGTTTTCACCGAATATGGATGTTTTGGTTGGAAAATATGAAAGGAGACCTTTCGGGAGACCTAGAGAGGATAATATCAAAAATGATCTTGACAAAACTAATATGCAAGGATATGGCTGGTTTTAGGCTTTAGGACAGCAACGGTGTTAACATGATAATGAACCTTCCAAGGCGAGTCACTATTAGCGTCTCAAGAAGGACTTTACTCAATGGAATCAGTTTTTAATTTTAACGATTTCTTTGTCCCTCCTTATGTGACCGCATGTGTCGTTCAATGGACCACAGGTTGAGAAACAATATAATATAGAATATGTGCGCTGGGCGAAAGGCAAATTTTACGACATGCTGACAGTTGCAGTAGCTTTTTTTCGCAATGTGAGAACCGGAGACAGCACAGTATTCATAATCAGGTGTGGACCGTTCATGTTAACCGTGTTATCCCGGTTAACAGACCTGCCCCTGTTCATAATCTTGGTCACGTGACCACGCGCTTTCCCGTCTGCTTGTTTGTCGAAACAGTGCACTGTTGCTGCGAAATTATATCAGCATGAATCACTCTCAGAACTGTATTTATGTGTGTTCGTTTATGAAATGTTACATCGTCGGCGTACAGGTGAAGGTATTGGCAAGTGGAATTATAGGTAAGAGGTCAGCTTCACACCATGGTCACTCTGCCCAGGGCAAAGAGCGCTGAGTTTCATTTCATAGGGGGTTAAATAGGCCTCAGATCCGGTCTAGACTCAATGTTGAAGACAAAAATCTCTGGCCTTGTCGGGAACGAAACACCAGAACGTGTGGCTGTTACAGGCTCGCCAAAAGCCTCAGTACTGCAGCAATACGTAGGTTCTTCGGAATCGAAAAAAAAATGTTTTTGACCAAGCCACCTCTTTATTCGATGAACATCAGACTTGATAGAAATCCATTTAGACTTCTAAAAACATGTGTAGGTTTGGGCTATCCGATCTGGTCCAACAACACCTAGTGATTCAGCACAGAACACAAATTACCGAATTGTTAAATGAACGTGTAGAGAGTGAATTGTAATCGCTCTGGGCGGAGAGACTAGTATGTTTGCGTGTACATTCCTCGCATGTTGCCGTCTGCAACAGCTGTCGGCTGGTTGTTACAGCGCGCGCCTTACTCAGACTTCATCATCGCCGCTATATGTCACAGGTCAGCCTCATAACCGTGACGGGTCCGAAGACCCTGTCTGTTCTCTCCAGGGCAACAGCTTGCACTTACAGTCTAGTACAGGCGTCCTCAAGGGAAATGCAACATTTCCTTATATCCTCCTGTCGGGAATCTCGAATGTGAGCGGAGTTGGCTCAATGCTTGTTTCGAAAGTACTTGATCGAATCATGGCCAGGTAATCTGCCATTCTCCTTGAAGTTTCCTGTCGCTTCCCACAACTCTTCCAGAGGAATGTCCTGCGGGATCTCTTCAGAATTCTAGCCACCACTTTCATTCACTTCCCATCAAGTTCACAATCAACTAGCATTTATCATTAGACGTTAAATAATATCTGAAATTGATACTGCAACACTTAGTGGAACACAGTCCTTTTTATAACCTAGTCGTCGCTCAGCTGTTCAGGAATTGACCAGCTCAGTGTTTCATTAGCGTAGTCACAGGAGCTCCCAGTTCTACTTATCCTTAGTCGAATCCAGTTCACACACTAATAATCTCTTTCCTCAAGTTTTATTTTAATATTATCAATCCTTCCATATACACCAAAGTCACAGTTTCTCATTTCTCCCATGCGTTCTATATACCTCGCCAGTCTCACATGCCTTGATTTGATTAACCATAACCTATTTTGCGAAGAGTACAGAGATTTGTCATTAAATAAAGCAAGACAGTGGTATTCATGTTAGACTATAGAATTTTGATTCAGGTAGAACTGGATTGGTTCATTTAATGTTCTCAAGTTTTCTTGAAGGAGAATGACTGTCATTTAACTGAAATATGTTCACAAAAGTGCGTCATTTAACAAAACCTACGAACATACCCAGGGACTAACAGTGAAGACTGTGACGTTAATAACCACTGAATGTTAGTAAATATCAGTTTTGTGTGAAACATGGATTTCATTGTTATAAGTTAAAGAAATTGTAATAATATTTATTAGGTTCTTTTAGTAAAATGGAACATACCCATTGCCGTAATGCAATGCAAAATTTTTTCTCTTGCATAATTCCCCTATCTAAGTGTCAGGGCTGTACTTAATTTTATATTGCTTTTGCACAAGTTTCTTGACATATTACTACAGCTCCCTTCTTAAGGTTTCCAGCGATTTCTTTTCGGTCTTCAAAGTTATCGCTTTCAAAGCGGTATCCCCACCCAAATTCTATATTTGCGTTTCTAGTCTCCCCCTTCCCAGCTATATTTTCAGCCCTTCGTATCCTTGACATCATCGTCTTAAAGATTTCTTCTTGCATTTTTGTGCAATCTCCTAGCTAGCGGATTTTTTCTTTTCATGTGTTTGTGACCTCACTGTTCCAAACACTTCCAATCCATGTTATTTCCTCAGAAAGAGGCCTCGTTTCATAGTCATACAACCTGACAGTTTTGTTGTTTGTTGTGAGAAAATACGGTACACTAACTGAACTGCATACTTTGTTATAGAAATGGGAATTACTACACTTGCTGCCCGATTATGAAGCGTTTGAAAAAAAAATACTTATATTTATAAAGCCGTGGGATTATGTTTAATCCATATCACTTTTAACCTAAAGAACTCTTTATAATATTGCAATATTTAAGCACTTTTATGACGAAATGCTAACTCCATAAGGTTAGTGAAAATACTGAAGGATGCGGCGTGTTATGTTATGTAAATCTGTCATTGCACCATAGTTATCTTCTATGTGTACACACCCCTTTCGTGTAATCATCCCCTACATGCCCTTAGACACAGAGAGAGAGAGAGACGTATGCCTTTGATGCATGCATAACTCACATCAGCAGAGCTGTCCCCGCATGTATGATTAATGTTCTTCTGAACAAATTGTCTAGAAAAACATACCCCCCTCCTGCCATGTAATCTTCTACCCTTTTATACATCCTTTCACCCTTCTTACCCTCCCCCCTCGTATTTCTTTGAATATAATGTGTGTGCGCGCGCGTTTCGAATTGAACGTGATGTCACATCCGGCTTGCTTTTCGGTAGAATACTTTTGAATTTTGAACCTTTCGGCAAGTAATGGTGGTTGAAGAGGGGTTGGTATGAAATGAGATAAAGTAATCTATAAAATGAAATTGTGGGGAGTTCATATATAGATGTCAAGACAGGGGTTAATACCCACTCTGCAAGGGGATTTGGGTACATTTTAATTTCTACTTAAATTAGCTTTATAATAAACAGATTATTTGTAGTATATCAAGACATGTTATGATTCCACTGACTGTCCTTCATTCGGACAGGTGCGAACTTGAAGATACATTGTCTGTGGAATATACAGGCTGATTCAAAGCTCCAGTACAATACTCAAGGAGGTTGTTAGTGAGATCATTTCGATCAGAAAATGTGAATGAAGTTCTCTTTTTAAAATTCACCACCATTTATTAGTTACGAGATTTTCACTTTCATGTCATTATTACAATTTTCGATTTTGTTATAATCGTACTTATATTTATCAGAACTTTTATATTCCTATTCTACTCGATTCGCTAGCGTTATAACACTTCATCGCAGAATAACATGCTACATATCCTGAGCTGCTGATAGAATCGTTAATAAACTATAAGTACAAATAATAAAGTTGATGTTTGTGTATTTTTTGCATTCGCCAGTTGGTTCACCTTACTTTGATTCTTCAGACAGATTCTTTAAGATACACTTTTGTACATTTTTTTAAAAAATATCTTTCCGAAATTACTAGATTCTCAACTGAACTACTGGCTAAGATTTGTTTCTTGCAATCCGTCGCCCCGTCATCTCCAATAAGCCGAGTCACGTTGCCATCTCTGGTTCACAACTCTTTGACGATGATAAACTTGCTATGATAAAATAAATTCGTTAAAAATGTTAAAACATTTTCCCCCCGTTTGGGGTCTACACGTTTGATAAAACAAACGAAAAACGCCAGCAGCCACAGTTCTTGTGCTTCTTCCTTTGTGTGTGTCGACTATTACTGGCTGAACCCCCGCTGGTCCACCCCAGTCAGCTGCAAGTGACAAGCACGTGATCAAAACATTGCGTCCCGGCCGGGGCGGGGGGAAGGGCGTCCTCCTATCAACTGCATCCTGCACCCTGACTTTCCTGGGGGGGCTGGGGTCGTACTAGATCCCGGTCTTTTTGCTGTAAATAGAAGTTGTTTCTATTGACCTTTAAAATTGCAACAGCAGGTAGGCTCTTATAATAACATATTTTTGGTCAAAAATTCTTTATGGTACTCCTGGAATGCGGGTCCTGCGATATTCGGGAAACACTGGCGCAAGCAGATCGACGCACGCGTCCACATGACCTCACAACCCAGGAAAACAACACAAAAAATTGATTTCTTGTCAAGGGATTCTGCCGGATATTTTTTGCTGATAAATTCTATGGCTTTGCTGGCGGATCGAATACTGGCAGTCTAGTGCTCTTTGGTTTAATGTCATTACAAGTGTCAGTGGTTGATAAGACTTTCTGAGAGTTTAGTTTTTCATGGCGTTGAAGATTTTGAACATGTCTGTCTTCTGGGTCGTTGCGCCCTGATGATGGAGGCAGCAAGGACGACCTCTGACACTTCATACTTACGCCTTGAAAACCTCGAATTTCGTTATTTGTATTGTGGCCGTGTGTTCTTGTGTTTACCAACGCATCGGCAAGAATTACATTGCATCACAACCCGGGTGATCGACGTCAGTATTCTTTGTTAAGAACTGCAACTTATCATAAGAACCGTGCATCGAGTATTTTTTTCTTATTAGTCCATTTCCTTTTCGAGCGATGCAAATGGTATTCCTAGGGTAATCAAATCAACGTATATGATATGGGCAGGACATGATAATTTTAAAGGAATAGTTTGCGCTAGGGTGTGGTCTGGATTTATCTGTTTTTCGATAGAACTCTTATGAAAACGGCTATGAACCTTTGTGCCCCATATCATTGTCATTCTCCGTGCCCCTTACCTTGGGTTTTCAAAATTGATTCAAAACCAGTTTGATGCATTTGAGGCGTTTGAGGTAGGTTACTGGAGTCAAGGTTGCAAATCCGTTGTTACTACCAATATTCTGTTTCAGCTTGGAGACTTGTTACGCCTAAAAGACGTGAGAGTTTATAGTTGCATCCAGATACGTTATGTACGAGCAATAAAGGGAACTCTCATGTGCGACACTTTGAAGCTGGCCCCGTCATAATGCATAGAAGAAGTTGTAAAATTACGAGGGCTATTTGCATGCAATTGAATTTTGAAGATATTATTTAGGAAGGAACTATGCATTCGCTATTCATGTTTCCATTTTTATGTATGGATAGACCTATTAAGTAATAGTACCAGCTTGTACCGTATTTTATCTTGATCCTTATTTCCTTATTTTGTCAATAGGCAAGCCGGTTTTAGAACTCTGTGTGTTATTTCCTGCAGACAATATGCAGAAGATGCATACGAGTTAGGTGTGTTAGCACAGAAAGGGTTACAAATTCAAATTCCACCTTCCCTCTTCTTTGTCTGAAAATTATTAATTTCTGTAATAAGGATCACCTAAAGACGGTCTCCGTGCTTGAAAGAAAATTGGTAAAAACTGCTTACTTGATCTCGTTCATTTGTTATTTCCTCCGTGACTGGATATGTTATCGCATTATACATTAATTGCAAAATCGATATTAGGTTTTTATTTCCACCCTATCCTGATGAATTTAAGCTTTTGCTCCTGTTCTCCCCGCCATCCATTTCTTCCCCCATTACATTTTATCTCAGAATGAAGATTTGATCTGGTAGAAATAATCAGCAGGGGCTGTGAATGGAATAAGGGATAAGTAAGTTCTCTGGATGTTAAGCATCCCCACTAAACACAGACGGGGGTGTGGCGGTAGAGGATTACAAAGGTAAAACATGACACACCTCTCAATTGACACCTTTCGACCGTGGACAGCTCCACCCAGTCTTTTAGAGTCTAACTGTGCGGCCACCCCACACAGCGATACATTATTATGAAATATGAACCGCTCCCCTCCAAGCACCTACGAACAGTTAAAAAGAGGGTTTTTAAAAACTGAGAGACAGCATGTTAAAGGAATACCGGTATCAGAATTCTAACCTGTAAATATTACTATCTGAATAGCAATATTTTCTGTACAGAAAGCACGTACACTCTGTCTGCAATAACCTAAATTATTAATTAAAAATGATTGATCTGAGACCTTGTTTTAATTCTGTCCTTCGTCAAAATAAATGCATGCGCCTACCAAAAGGAAATCGAATCAATGAACACTTGTCATAAATGTTCAAACAGCTCTATCCACACTTGGCTTCAATTGTCGGTGGATCTCTCTCCGTTTGATACCGACAAAAACGACGCACAATTGCGTATTGCGTGTCCTTGTTACAAATCTCTAGTGGAGCAGTCATCTAACGCAATGCTGCCACTGACAGCAAGTCACCGCCTGTCCTTGAACTACAGCATGGCCTTTTAATCTCCTCCGTAGTTTGAAAACAATTTCACGATTTGCTTAATTCCTTATTTGTTTGCAATGAACCCGAACCAAGTTTATACACTGTCTCGAGGTTCGGTTTAAGTGTTACTGAGTGTACACGCAAAGAAGAGGCTTTGTGATGTGTTGCTTGCTGCCTATGCATATTTCCATTTCAAGTCAGCCCACCAACTTGCATCCAGTTCACTTCTCTTGTGTTTCACGCCTCATTTCCTTGCCTTTCAGTCCGCATCAGATGTCTATCTTGTAGCAGTCCCGTCGCGTGTAATGTCTTTTGTCCCTTCAGATAGATAGACAGACAGACACAGACACAGACATCATATGATAACTAGGAGTTCTGTGTATGAGTCATAACCTCTTTCCATGTAATTCTGTAAGCCTTCGGCTTCCCTCCTCCTATCACATCATCAGCTCTACTCAAGAGGAGTTTGGATGCTGTGTGATATGTAGGCATTAGATTTGGTAACTCTGCTGACGATTTCCTTTTTAAAATCTGCTGCATATTGATAGAGGTGGTTTCATATTCCTGAAAGTATGTTTTTGTGTTAATGCTCAAAGTAGGATCATTACTAATGATAAATTGTCAAACTGTTTATGTATTTTAGACCTCTTCATTTATTGATTTTCTGAATTATATGACGATAAATGATTTGGTTGTGACCTCATTTCCGGTACTATCCCGGAAGAACTGAGGAAAAACAGGAATTTTTTGGGCTCGTCGGTTTCCGGACTGAGATTAGAAGCAATCCTAAATGCAGGACTGAAAGAGATGCATTGTAGTTCGCAACTCTATTCGAAAGTTTTGACGACGGCACAATTCATCATCTGCATTGAAAAATAAAGATTTTTTCCCTCATCTCAAATTGTAAAGCTGACAGATGACACGTTGTGACTGCGAGGTAAGACGTGAAGGAATGGCAGCGTGCGAAATCGCGTCTTACCTTGTACGATAAAGTCTATTCAGGATGTGTATGGAGCAGACGTACAAGCACTGGCCGCAGACCGAATCGGGGAAGTACTTCTGAGAGCCGAACGTATTACGAACGCATTGACGTACGCGTCGTTTCCCTGTCCTCGTTCCTCGTCTGTATTCACTTGCGCTTCATGTGCACCCTTGACAGATTAAAACGACTTTTAAAATTGCCTTTATTGATCGCATTTTCTTTCAATTGGTATAATTGCCAGGTGGAGTGGATGTGATGTAAAAAAACTGTCAATAGATAATTATTCGACATCGAAATAAGAAACAGTGGGTTGCACTGTTGGAAAATGTTTCTTCTCCCCCTCCCATCACTACCATATCACAATAACAGTTCAGCTTATAAACGATTCATAAGTTGCCAATGGCCATGTGTTCTATTCCCTGGGTGCGAACACAACATGAGTTGAACATTTCCTGATTGTTCTCACTCATATGCAACTCCGGTATCGTTCATGAACGTCGAACTTTTTTCATTCTACGACAGACTGAACGCACTGTTGTAATGATGTATGGATCAATGCTTTATGATGCAGTTTGAATACCCTCACCGCTCTCCTTTCTGTCAGCAGCCAGTGGTTCGCAGTTCCCATCGGGGTTATTATGGGCGCCCATGACAAATTTTCACGTATTCATAAAAAATGAAAGGAGGCGAATTTGTGTTGTGTCGTCATTGCCTTTGCTTGTGGTGTGAGGGCGATGACAGAGCGGTGGTGGGGGTCAGCATCGATGTGATATTGGGTTTTGATGTACTAGTTTTCCCTGTGGGTTATTGAGTTTGTTATTGCATGCGATTTTTAGGGGGTTAACGGAGAAACATTTTCGATACATTTTTATGTTGGTTGTTTTGTATAGGGACGTAGAAGGTGCATGTATCGATTTCTATTCGTTATGTTTTATGATTCGGGATGTCAAGACAACGAAATGTTTTACATGTTCTTTTAATATATGGGCTTGTCTGAATATGTTTAAAAGGCGTTTATGTTAAATTCGATGTTCTTTCTAGTCGCACAAGAACTAATGTAACCTGTGGTGTATTACTACGGTTCCGGACTGTTTGTTAGTGAGCCAAAATGTAACGCCTTGCGACGTATGTGCTGTCAACACATGTGATCTAGTCTCTGTTATCAAGCATTAATAGTGTAAAATAGTGACGACGAACTTGTGACGTCACAGATGACTCATAGTTCAGAGTGAAAGGTGCTTTTGTATATTGAGATTATTCTCATGTAGCTTCGTCGCTGGTTACTTAAAATAGCCCAGAATTGTATTTCTGCTTCTCACGAAAAAGAAATTTATATTTAACATTATATCCGTGTTGGCCATATTGCACGAATCGCGTGTAATTGTAATGAAATTATGCATTAGCTTTTATTCTAAGCACATTCAGTTTCAGTTACATGAAGTGACATTAGATTTCATTACCATATTGTTATATAGCCCGCGTTGAGATTCTGCCTTGTTTTCTTTAAATTCAGAATTGTTATCTGTAACCACGTATTTGTTTAGTGTTAACGATTGAACTTAATTTAAATAAACAAATATCTATCAATATAAATCGTTTTTTCATTCCCCAAGAGCTTGAAGTGGTTAAATGCGTGAGAGAGTGGGACATCTCGCCGAGCCCATTGACACAAACGCGCATCGGAAAACAGATTCTTGAACCCAAATTCTGTTACGAAGAGGCTTGTACTCTTAATACAAAGACCGATAGCGTAATCCACAAAAGAATCTTAATTGTAATTCGAGGAATTTCATGCTGCCTGCTCTGTTGCTTGTATGTGATTATTCTATATGTCAATGCCCCATTCTTTTTCTACGAAAGCTCTTGACACATTTATGGGAATTGTTTCCTGCGTGATCTATTGATTCAAACAACTTCATCTCTACACCCTATCGCCATCCCACGCGTATGTTAAAACTGATCTCGGCAAGACATTTGAGTTGGATTTGAATACACTCCCTCCTGCTCGTTCTATTTTTTTTTTCAGAACGTGAGAAACCTCTTGGTTTATTGCGGTTGAATAGCAAATACCCCCACAGACCCATCGAAACGACCTGTGGGACTTACAATATGCACAAGAAGTGATTGGGATTTTCAGAGTTGTAATAAAATTTATATTCTGTTTTTTCAAGACGTGTATGGTGCTAGCTGAGAAGCCTTTTTTTGTAATAAAATTTTGGTTTGTGTTCACTACACATGTATATAGAAACTTTTCAGTACTATATAATACGGGCTTATATACAACCGTGATCTGTGAGAAATAAATGTTATTGTGTGAATGATCACTAAAATCTTGGACGTGGAATCGCTCCGATGTACGACTTGACTGCATCTTCTCATTTAAGGGAAAATTTTTATATTAAATTTTGAACCGTGATAATTTTCTCTGTCGAGCGTTGGTGCATACACTCTACAGTACCATAATCCGGAATGCTGTATGTGTTATTAGGAATGTCATTGTGATGTAACTACAGATGGGGAATGAGTAAGACCTAGAATAACCGAGGGATCAGATCGAACGATCAGTCGGCTGAAAACCCAATCATTTCCGGTGCCCGAATGTGTTAGTCGGCGTGTGAAGATGAGAGGATATGACATCGGGTTTGCTCTAATAAACAGTCGCGCTCGTAGCCGTGGGTGTGAGGGTTCGGCGTACAGGTGACGCAAACAAAGTTACTGTGAGGCCGCCTCTTCCTTTCAGATCTTTGCCTGAAGCCCGTTTGCGTTATGTGACGTTCATATCCAATGACCACTTTCATTTGTAATTTCTTGTGTTGCCCGTCGTCTTGTTCGGTTGTTGACTGAAAATTGGCGAATGTTACCCTGTTTTGGGATGTTTTGTTAGTATTTTCTGCCTGGTGTTTATGTAGTTGGGTTATTAGATTATATCCTGGCGGCAGTGCGAAGTGATTGTCATGCGCGGTTCTTGAACTCGGATTCCCGGACGCACGAAGCTTACGATGTTTACTGCAGATTACAGCTAAGACAAACACGCATAGCTTATTGATTCGAATATGTCTGCACAGTAATCTAGATGAACTTACAAATGTTTACATGAAGTTTGTTTTGCCTAGAGATACATGTATGGCACGTGGCACGCTGATAATGTCTGTTCTGAAACAAGTGCACTGATTGCAGTTTCGGTGAACAGTTTGAGAAATTTTGTTCTGGATGGTCGTGGAGGAACAAACTGAACACAGGTGTGCTGTGTTAAGCTGCTGCCCTGTGTTGACCCTGACTTGCGTTTTTTTTCAAACATTCTCTTTCTCATTAGGTGACGTACTAAATATTCAGAGACATCACAGGGCGATTTTTTCTTGCCTTAAGACGGAAATTACGCCTGTAATTGTTACTTCTTTAATTTAAATGGTCATATTTACTTTGTGTAACTGGGCTCTTTGGTATTCTCTTCTAATCGTAAACGTTAATAATTAACTACGTTACTACGTTTAACCCTTTGAAGTCCATCGGTAACCTCGCGTGTTACTTGTTTCGATAATCGATCGATACTTCTGCATCTTTTTCTCCACAAGTGAATTTATGGGTTTCGTGTGATTTTTAGAGTTAACAGCGATTATTTCCATAAACATAGGTGGGTTGTGTTTGAAAAATTACGAACTTTGTGTTCTCTGTGTTTATGCCGTGATCAAATCAAGAATGACGGGATGGGCTGAACATGTAGCACGCTTTGGATAGATACTTCAACCGGGAAGTCTGATAGGGACCAATAGAGAGCTCTAGTAAACGGGGTGGTGAACATAAATGTTGGGTGGGGGAGTCCTCGAACAGTTGCAGGGCTCTGTATTAACTCAACTCCGAGGAATTATTTGTGCCCTTGTGGTTTCAGTTACAGTTAAATTTGAGTTACAAAGTCTTTGGGTTATACAATTACTTTTAACAGATAATTTGCCAGGTAATTCAAGACGTGTGTCCGGCACACGGCCTTGTGACAGAAATTCGAAAGTTCAGCTTGGTTTGTGAATTATGTTGGTAATATGCGTATGTTGAACTTTATATGATGTGTGTGTGTGTATTAATGTCTTCTGTTTCAACAACCTTCTGCTTAATTTGGTTGCAGTCTGGGTATGCCCTTCTGTAAACATGCAGTAAAATTAAGATGGCTGTCTTCTGGGTTGTTGCGCCGTGTAGTCTGGTAGACGTTTACTGGCGTTTCAGAGGCCCTTGCTGCCTCCATCGTCAGGGCAATGAGGACCTCTGAAATGTCGATAAACTTCTGCCAAAGTACACGGCCCAACAACCCAGAAGACAGCCATCTTCAGACTCGCCGCCGTGAAAACCTCAAATCATACATGCAGTAAATTTCTTTCTTAACAACCGTTCACAATTTTGTCCAATTCAAGGACTTAGTGTGGTATAATGTGTACAACATATGTAGGGGTTATATGATAATCTAAGCCACAGAAATGTAAAATTGTATTTTAAATTCCTTATTGCAATATTTATCTTAATAAGCGTAATACTTCCAAACATTTTTGAGAGACGATGTAGTTTGTAAGTTGTGGCCATTTGCATTTTCATTCGACCGCACAGCTAAAGTGTATTAACAGATTTGAATAGTTACTAAAAATTCACAAAATTTGTAATAAAAAGAGTCTTGCTGTATTTTATATAAATTTCGAATAACAGTTAACCAAAATACTTGGCTACCCAGGTTAAAAATTTCAAAAGTTCTCTGAAAATCTTAGTTTTAACCAGTTTTGAAGGGTTCAGATGATGGTGTAGTAGTATTGCTGGGTTTCTGAACTGTGTCCGGCTTGAACACAATGTACCCACTCCCCCCATCTTTTCACCGGAGGACGAAAACAGGTCGTTTCAACGTCTGTTTTTCTAATGGATTAAGAGACCTTTGACAAGTTCAGAAACTCGGTAATACATTGTTTTTGTTTCCTGTTTAGCCTGCTCAGCTAACGAGACGCAGTTTGAAGAGCTGTACCGTTTGGCGAGACAAGAGGAGATCCATAGTTTTGCATCATTTCCCAGTAGCGTTGTGTTAATTTTCTTTTCTATTTAACGTGTCTTTCTTCTTGTCATCTTATTTGTCGCAGGTTCATCAACGCGAGGCGGCGGATCGTACAACCTCTTATAGACCAATCAAATCGAGCAGGTGCGAGCGGTAAGTTAGTTCTCTAACTGTTTTCTGGGTCTTCCTAACCCTCTTTTCTTCTTCTCTTCTGTTCCCAAGGTTCATCAACGCTCGGCGCCGTATCGTGCAGCCCATGATAGACCAATCGAATCGGGCGGGTAAGTCCGCCCCAGTAATGGTTTGCATCTATCAAGGCCTCAGTTTCGCCACCTAGCAGGCCGAAGATGAGCATATAGTGGTTCTATGAACCTCGGCTTTTTGCTGATTTAGCTAGCGTTTCCGAATAAATATTATCAGCAAGCTGCTGGAATTTGTGTTGCAAATTATTCAGGACTCTTTGTATGATAGCGTACTGCAGATGTACAATTAATGATCGTTCATGTCTTATTAAAATTCTAAAGTTACATATACGTAACAACGTTGTCATGTATATATCTGTATCATATATATATTTCGCAATTTTAAACCAATATATGCTCAGCTAACTGTAAAATATTAATTTTGGCATGCCATACATATCCTTTTTTCGATTAGTTTAAGAGTCAGTGGTTTCGATACCAAAACTTTTTGTATAGTTTAGGTTTTATATATTTCCAAAGAAGCGATGCAACCTTGGGACATGGGTGAAGGTGGTGGACAAAACTGTACCTTCCCTCTGGTGCATGGAATCAAGATCGCTTCTTTTTAGCATTCTTCTAGAACGTGCCTGATAAAACCACAAAGCGTCTAGGTCAAATATCACATTTGAACAAGTGAAGTGAGAACGCGAGTGGCTTAAATATAAGTGGAATTGTTCTTAAGTTGTATTTAATTAAAGTAAGAAGGAATGTGAATGGAAATATATCTCGATTATGTTAAATAAATATATGATATTTGGTAATACGTATATATATTGATGTGTATTATATAGTCTGTTGTCAGCTAATTTAAATTATACAAGCTTAAATGATTACATTTTTATTTACTGAGAAAGGTAAGTTTTATGCTTTGTAAGATTATAAATGTAATAATACCAGTAATTCTGTCGACATATGTTTAATAACTTATTGCTTTTTGTTTGAGTGTAATTCTAAATGATTAGAATTTATGTTGAAATATCTTTCTAAACTACATCAGTGCGTAGTATTGCACTGTCATCGCCTAAATACGACGTAGTTCCTAACAAGAAGTGCAGATGAAACCACGCCACCAACAGATTTTAAGAAAGTGCCTTTACATCGAGACCAGTCTAGTGCCGGGAGAGAGATGAAACCTTAAATTAGGACCGAGATTATAAGTATAGGATAAATTGCGTTTATTACTTATTACTTCTTATGTCAGGCGTTGGTTTAGACGCGGAGTTTTTTTTTTCGGTGCGGTGTAGCCAAAGACATTAAAGTATACTAACATTACGATTTAATGAGACCCATGGCCCGCCTGCGGATGACGTAGGAAGCCTCAGCTCGGATTTGTAATATAGCATTGTTAGCCAGATCTTCATTTGAACCACAAACGTTGACGGGTGAAGTCAGAAATTTATGGCGATAAGAGTAGGCCACATACCAGTGTGTCCAGCAGCAGGTGATTCGCTCGCAAGCAGAGCAACACTGGCGATATACTTGGCGACCACGTGGTTGTCGGCCAATAATATTTCGAGGCTGGCAGCCATGAGCGGTGATTTGAGCGATCATGAGAACGCGGTGCGATAACAATTGTTAGTACGGAATATCTCAGTTATGAGCATTCCAGAAATGATGGATACAATTCACAGTGACAGAAATTATTAAATATGAGTTTCCTGTGGCATTGCAGGACACGGTGGCGTTTAGGCAGATGGAGGCATGGAGTTTGAGTTCAAAAGATGGGAAAATTAACTTATTGAGTTCGGACTTGAGTTACTGCTTGTGGTTATTTACCGAGTTTCTGTAGTTAGTTATGTCAGCGGCTAGGTACAATCAATAGATGGTCGAATGTAATAGATGCAGTGACTACACTGAACTTCACAAAATTAAAAAAATAGTCGCTGTTGTATGAATTAACGTATATAATGATAACGGAATACTTTTTAAGGAGTGATTGGGCTTGTGACGAGGTCAGCTTCCCGATTTTCTACGTATGGTACTATTACACGGTGATGGAACAAATAATTATAACAATTTTGGAAGTCTGTAATCAGTTATTAACATCAATAAATTCTTGCTGTGGGTGTCGAGGAATTATCCATCACACGCATTCTAGATCTTTGCACTGTTTGTAACTTAATGTTCCTATAAGGTTACCGCCCGGGCTTGAAGAACGGTGTGGGTGAGCCTCTGACGTCCTGAAGTCGCTGGTGAAGAAACAAACCAACGCCCTTTCATTATCGGACATACTTGTTAAAATGTAGTAAAGTTTCTGAATTCGTACTAACTTACCACTGGACCGGATCTTCCTGCCGGAATCGTAAAGCTTGAAACTACAGCTGCTACCAATTTCCCCGGATCTTATCTGACGGTTTGCACCTGTTAGGAAGTGAATGGGCCCCCTAAACGAGCGAATTTCTGCGAGAGCTGTTCGACCCGAACTATTCCCTTAGAGACCCATAAAGTGGCAGACAGAAGTTCTTGCTGCAACACTAGCCAACCAACCAGCCATACAGTCGCACAGTATTCGTGAGGCGAACACTACATGAGGCACAGAGACATGATTGCATGGAATGTTTACTCTGAATAAAATATAAACAACTGAAATAAAGTAACAAATATTTCACACGTAATTAATGACAATTTAATATCTAATATGGACGTAAAACCAGTATCTCGTCTGGTCTACGAATTATCTGTAAATATATGTTTTGGACGAAAAGATTTCTCAATATTCGGTTGATAACCAAGCGGATAAAAATTTTATTACGTGAGTACAATCCAAATATTGTATTCGTTGTGGCCCATGGTGTTTCAGTGAAGTGGGCACGTACAATTACTTTTTATTCTTTGGTTGATGTCTAGAAAAAATAATCCACAGGAAATACGAAATCACTTATCGCTTACGGGCCAAAAAGTCTAAAGATTAATCTCCTCACTTCGAAGTGTCCAGGATGTCTGAATGCAAAACAAAACAAAGTAGAGTAAAGACAGTGTGAGATTGCGGCAGATATGAGGATGACTGTCTGCTAGGAAGTTCAACTACGTAGTCTGGTAGAAATTTACCGATGTTTCAGAGGTGCTTACTTCCTCCATCACACGGACACCTGTGACATATCGGTCAGTTACTACCGTACTGCACAGTTGAACATCCTAGAAGACAGTCATCTTCAAAGTAAAGGCCACTTAATTTAGTAGGTCAGAATCAGACGTTTAAAATTTGTGTTCACACGCAAACTATCTGGATAAAGAAGAAAGTGACAGTAAGATTTGATGTTTCCACAGCGGTGAGTATGAGGATTTTTGTCTTCAGGGCGATGAATCGCTGATAACGGAGGCAGTATGACCTCTGAAACGTTGGTTAACATCGACCAGACTACACAGCGCAACGACCCAGAAGACAGAAATCTTCATACTCATCGCCCTGATGACGGAGGCAGTATGACCTCTGAAACGTTGGTAAACATCCACCAGATTAAACAGCGCAACAACCCAGAAGACAGAAATCTTCACCGCCCTGAAGACGGAGGCAGTATGACCTCTGAAACGTTGGTAAACATCCACCAGACTAAACAGCTCAACAACCCAGAAGACATAAATCTTCACCGCCCTGAAGACGGAGGCAGTATGACCTCTGAAACGTTGGTTAACATCGACCATACTACACAGCGCAACAACCCAGAAGACAGAAATCTTCATACTCATCGCCCTGATGACGGAGGCAGTATGACCTCTGAAACGTTGGTTAACATCGACCAGACTACACAGCGCAACAACCCAGAAGACAGAAATCTTGAAGAAAGTGGCAGTTAATACAACACATATAAAAAGCTGAATTCACTAAATTTATTTGGGGACTATGCAGAGTGTAATTGTAATTGGTGTGGCCTCTTGTAAATGAAGAAGCGTTTGACCCAGGACCTGATAATCACTCACTGTCTCGTATGGCGGTGAGAGTTATGGGAAATCACTCCAGAGTGCCTTTTTAGTTGATCATTCAGTAGTAAGATCGGCAATAAAGTGAATAACTAGGTCGTTACTGTTTGAAAAGGCACGTTTCCCATCTTTAAAAGTAGCTTAGTGTCTATAACCGAAAGTGGAATTATATAACGAATTTCCGAAAACAGTAGTAGTATGGGTTATATGACCGTATAAGAAGGTTCTAAAAGGCACGCTATTTCTGAAGAGGCGGGAGATTGTGATGGCCCTGTTGAAACATCAAAAGAGTAGAAAGAAGCAGACGGGAGTAATTGCCGGCAACTTTAGTGCACATGAAACTAGGTTCCAACGTTTAGCTCCTACTCCCCTCGAACGTCACCCGTAAGGTGTATAATTCGAGTAAAGAGACCCTCTGGTATCGTTAGCAAATTTGTCTGCATGATGGAGTTCATTTTATTTTCGTTTAGACTTCTCCCTTCCCGTTCCCTGCACTTGTTCCTTTCATCCTACCAAAAGAATAAGAATAAGAGATAATATGTTTGTGCATTGGACTTGTATTTGTGTACGGCCCTGCTTCATTATGGACCCCGTTGCGATGTCTGATCTGTCGGTTTTATGTAGTTTTCTGTGTATGAAGTTGCTTCCGGTTATTTGACTTCATATTTAGTCCAGAATTCTTCACACTCTTGCTTAATAAGAAGAACGCTAAAGCTTTAACAGCTATATAGGATCGCTAAGTAAGGTCTCTGTCTTAATTAATTGTTTCGTGTCCTCACTTGTCTTTCCTTAAACTTCTATTACGATTAGTCTTTAAAAAAAGTAATTTAAATGACGTAGAAACTGCAGTCGTCGAATTATATACTTCGTAGGTTTTGTTTGTACGACCATAAGTGGGTCTGTTATAAATCTTGATGTGTAATATAACTAGAAATGTAATTTAAATAGAACAGGCTCTATGGCCACACCCTGAAAGGATCTATGTATTCCTTAATCAGAATTTAAAACTTCACAAAAAGTAGTCTACACCGACTTGTCTCTCCTTTACAATCGTCCAGACATCCACAAGCAATGACACTGTACGCATGCGTCGTAGACATGACGCTAATATCTATATAAAGTGGAAAACCGTGTTCCATGGTGTTCGGATTATCATTTCCAGTCAATTTCGATCATCGTCTTCTCCGTTCTACACGCATTAACACTAACGCATCATTCCCCGAACCGCCATGCTGGCATTATAATTCATTTCAATATCAACCCATAAAATGACTATTCTAAAAGGATTTACGATTATTAATGGGTTAAGCAGACGATTGCATATCGCCTTATGGCGTTTCTGTATGTCAGCCATCATCGTTATACTTCGTGGCTTAAATTTCAGATAGTTTTCATTATCGTAGGTTGTCATGGAGCATTTCTGTCTGCAGAGAAACTGTCACACGAAGCATTTCGTTGCAGGTTATATAATTAACGAAGATGTAATTTGTTAAGAAATACGCAAGATTCTTAACTAAACAAGTAGACAAACTCAGTCTGCTTTGATTCGTCATTTCCTGTTCAGTGCAGTGTTGGTTTCCTCATCACTCGTTTCACAAAATGCAGCAACGCCTTTGTGTGTGACGTGCTAATGTATCCAGGATCGGAAACAGAAAGCAAATTGAAACGCGGCTTTAGCAACAAAATCTTGCAAGTGACAAAACAATTTTTTTTTTGTATTTCCTTGCCCGCCACAGCATACTTCACTTTTATTAATGTTTCCTTTTACTTTGATGGGAGACAGAATTCTAAAACCAGTGATCTTAGCAGCCCATTGGACGAGGCTGCAGTATTTTACATGTAGTTTTATTTCTCCTGGAAACCAGTTTTCCACATCTTGAAACTGTGCTAATTAGGTAGTTCTGTAGGAGGAATGTTTCTTTGGCCGAATGAAAAAAAATTCTATCTCAGTTAGTTTTTCCTCGCCTGATGTGAAAGTGTTTATTTAAACCAAATGTCATATATAACTCGAACATTTAAACTTCATTACCACATGTCTATCGGATAAATATTCTGAACAAATGTAAACATTGTGTTTTAACGTAATACTATATCCTAAAGCAAGTTTCGCATCTTTCAACCGTATTGTGAATCGATACAGAATGAATTTGATGTGACGTAGAGATATTGGGATTTTCGCTTTTTCCAGTCCTCTTCCAGCATTATTCTGGAACCCACCTGTGTTCCGTTCAAAGCTGTCAGGGCTCGCTGTGTGGGCGATACACACGACACTTGTGTAAAGAAATAATTAATTGTGCAGTTATCTGAGATAAAAAAGTTATAATGCTTTCGTTCCATTCGTTTGGTTGTATGGTGAGTGTGTTCGTAATGAAATGTACCCAGTATTCATATTAACTGAAGCAGCTGAGAATATATTCATAGTTGTAAAATGTCAAAGGAAAGTGTTTTCTAAGATAGGAGCACTGGAAATATTTGAGTAGAGCTGTTAAAACAAATAATGTTAAATAATATATAAAAGTTTGCAATTAAATAGATATTAGGATTGTATATCTCGTACATTGAGCTCGTTTGCTGCCATCTTACCAGGTTTAGGATTGATCTAGATGCACACAGCCTAGATTGCCCTATGTCTGTTGTGTCATTCATCCCAAACAATTTTTAAAAGAAACAATAAACTAATTTTTGTTCCTTGTTACCCAGGTAGTATGATTCATCTTGCATCACTAGTTATTGGTGTGAAGTAGTAAGGACAATACTGTCGAGAAAGTAACTTCCTGATATGTTCTGTATTAGATTACTGTGATATGAACATTAAAACTACACACTTAAACGGTTCGTGGCTAGAAAATGCTCTGTTTTACTCCCCATTATTTTTCTGGCTTATTTTCACAACTCTAGTAGCTTGCTTTCGCGTTATTCGACCTCCAACAAAGGAATAATTTGTGAGTAGGGCTATTGTTTCTCTAACAGGATTGTTGAAACGTGTAAAATTAAATGATTTTTTTCCGGTTTTAGACGACATTTCCCAATGTGCAACAGTGGGTTCCAAATACTATCCCAGTGTTGCGAAAACCACTACAGACAGGCATGGACGGTGTTTGCCGCTCACACTAGAGCGTAATGAACTAGAATGTAATACGTGAAGATGTGGAACAGATTCATCTGATTCATGACTCGGTCAGTAGCGGATTCTTGTGAACACAATAATAGACCTTTGGAATTTATAAAGATGGGACATTTGACTGCCTTCTCAGGAAACGCCGGTTTCATTAATCTGTATTAGAAACAAATGATGACATAAAACTATCAACGTAGTTGTAAAGTAATCTAGACTACCTTAGTATAGTACCTTACGTGTCACAAGACGAAGTCCCATTCTCAAACGTTTAATGTTTCGTTATCATTTATCTCGTTTCATATACTTATTAAGAAACTGTACTTCATGTTGATTCTGGTTGCGAGCTTCAACTTCTGTTCACAGTATCTAGCAAAGTACTGTACTCGCTTCAGGTTATATTGCGAAGCAGTATGGACGGTATCCACGAGCATCTCCCCTCGTGTCTCTTCTCCCCTTGCACCATCAATCAGCCACGTCAATTTGTAATGGCGTCTCTTCTCGTCCCGCGATGTCCAGCACTCTCTCTCCAGGAGGACGTTATAACGTCCATCCCATTTCACTGCAACCCTCGTCTCCCTTGAAATGGCTGCCTGGTGGTTTCGATATTCCCACACAAACTCCCCAAAATGCATCCTCTCATATAAACTACTCCTTTTATTCTCTGTTGGGTTTCTTTCTCATAAGGAATTTGTACTCGGTGTGCACGTAAGAGAAAATTATAGTTGTACGGTTTCTATTTTTTTAAGTAGCTCAGTTTCGTGACAAAATGCATGATTTTTTTTCGGTGTAATAAATATCAAAAAAATCACTGAACTGAATCTGTTCTCTTTTCTTGCGTTCCCAGATTCGATTACTTCTGACTGAAGCAAGATGGGAGAAGATCCAAACATAAGCGTTCTTTATGTGCACTGGATGGTGCTAAAGTGACTAAATAAGTCAGTTACAGAAAAGCATTTCGTATAAGTACAGAACATTTTGATGTTACAATTTGCTTTCTGTTTCCGATACTGAATACTTTGTCGAAGAGTCAGTGTTTGTGATTCACCAGGGACATATTGGACAGGCGGATTCAATTGCCTGGAGAAATATATGCAGAATCTTCGCAAATTTGAGGCAAACGGATGAAAGCCGGATAAACATTCTTATTATCATTATTATTGTTGTTGGTGGTGGTGGTGGTTGTGGCGATGTTAATGTTTTCTTGTTTCTATCACCTGCGTCCAGCGACTGCGAAACATTGGCGCTAGTCCTGATTTTTTGTGGTAAGGTTCTTAATTTCGCTGAATAATTTGAAAAATTATTTCTCTATTTGGCAATGGATACCTAAGGCAGTGTTTTTCACATGATTTGTATCGTGTAAATTTTCATATGCAGTTGAGCGCCGATTATCCAGGGCCCAATTTTCCGTGGAGTGGATTACCCGTAGTTTTAGATTGTCGCTAATGCGTAATTATACTTACTTTTAATAAATGCTCAAAAATTTAATAAATATTATGGACTTTCTGATAAAATGATTTTATGAAAGAATGTTTAGTATTTTATGCAGATTTTGCAGTGTGAATACGTATGTTTCTATGTACAGGTATGTATATGTTCCTATTCTGCTTACATGGATGGTGATAATTTAAGTAAAATGTAATTTGCGTTAACCGTGTTTTTTAATTAACTGGGCCCCTTTTTCCCCCCACTTATCACGGATAATCAGTGCTCTGCTGTACTCGATTAGCATTTTCTTGACAATACGATGTGGCCGGAATAATTTTTCTATAGTAGCAACGCAAATTTATATACATAAATTCTTATAACCCTGATTTAGATTGGTATTTCCTCAAAATTACGTTTAATGCACGATTCAATTTGCAAATATTTACCCTGTTTAATACGCCTTGAAGCTTCGGATTTATTGACTTGTTTACCCTGTTAATGCCTCAGTCAATATCTGATTCTACAATAAATCCTTTCTCTTGTGCTGCTGATTGCTTTCACATAACGAGTTCATTTTTCTGTTATAATTTAGGTCCGCCAAAAATGACCGGAGTTGTTATTCTGTTAATTCTTAAATAATAATGGAAACAAATATTATGAACTAATATTTCAGTTAAGATTACTGTACTGTTTCGAAGCGCTGTTAAACTTCTACGTTAATATTTATGGATGTATAAATATTTTATGAAAGTACTCAAAACTCACATAAAATAAAACATTAAGCTTTGTAAATTCGAAACAATTTTATGATTAATTAATATGTCATGGTATGCAGCAACAAAAACGAGCATATCGGTCCTTGCATTAATGCGACTATTGCTTCATTTCGGCCCTCAGATGGCTTCATCGCTCGCTCGCTCACTCACTCTGTCACTCTTTCCGTCCACCTACTCACCCATGCAAACTCACATCCACGCTCATTAGCCCATTAACTGACCCACATCAACCAACACGACACAGTCACTCATTCACCCAGCCATTCACGAGATCTCCACCCACACACTCTTTATCGGTTCCACACTCGGTCACTCAGGAGGACGGGCGCAAGTTGGCGTGTAGTTGGTAGGGTACGTCGATAACAAACTACAAATTTTAAAGCCAAGGAGCTAGGTAATCATTGCGGCCATTTGAACAGCTTGGATATTGGTACCATACAATGTATTTATTCATTGTCCTTGATCTCTGACACGATTATAATGAAATGTTGGTGTTAGTGGGACATCCTCCAGTTATAAAGAGGCATCTTTCTTCCCTCTGCCCAAATGCGCAGATGTTTTTTTAATTAAAACACGCTTACGCCTTTCCGAAGTCTGAAACAGTTGGCTTTTTTCCCTCGACATTCAATTACTTCATGCCAGGGTAATCGATCATATTTGCTATTAATTGACCTCGAACTTTCGCCCTTCTTTGATATATGACATTCTATGTTTATTAGAATAGTAATATCGTTTTCACCCTTCTGGTCTGTTCTGTATGCTTTAGCTCGTGTTGTGATTGATCACTGCTCGTGTAGGCTGTTATCAAGTGGGAACAAACTTAATTTACTGGGACGGAAGAAAAAAACTTGGGTGAGAAATTCTTTATTGGTAATGTAATAATCGACACTCGACGTCAGAGGATAACTGTCGTGATTTCCAAATAGCTTCCAAGATGCATTTTTTAACCACTTTACGGGATGTGATATAAACACTGCAAGTAGCCCCTACTTTTTCTCCTCTTTTTAAATGAGAAAAGGTATTATAATAGTGCATGTTTCTGTCATTAATTAATATTCATTCTCGCACCATGTAACATTTTTGGTTTTGATGGATTGATTTGTGGACTTCATATAACACTTTTAACAACAAATGTTATGTAGCGTCTAATAATATCGGAAAGGTTATCATGAATGGTGAATACTTCTCGGGATTTTAAAGGAAACGGCTTTGGCCTCTTGCAAGATCGTCCTAGTGACGATTTTAAGAATGCGTAGGAGATATACCTCAACTCCCCCCATACGTCTTCATTGCGTGGTGCATGAAGTATTCTGGACAACTTTACTTAATCGTTGCATTTGCTGAACAGACTGAGAGAATCTACGAAAACTTCCGTCCCGTGTCCTTGCAGAATACAAGTCGAGACCGCGACAGAATCTTTCTGCGTGAATTTATTACGAATTCCTGTAAAACGAACAGGGCCTTAAACGAAAAATATGGACACGAACTTATGAGATAAAGGACCAAATAAATATGCGAATAAGAGCAAAACAACGTTAAGGAAAGCTTCTTTGGATCATCCGTTCTCCCCCCCCCCTTCCCCGTTTCCCAGGATGTGGTTTTACTCCATACGCGAAGCGATGTACAGGGAGTGAGAGAATAGTTATGAATTATGAATTGAAAAGAGCTCGGAAAAAATCTGTCTTACAAATCTTGATATCATACATTAAAATGTTCTAGTGTTGTTGTCACCTCACAGGTTCGCACGACGGCCATATTGCTGCTGTTAATCACAAGAAGTCAAAAGTACGTGCATGGAGAAATATCTATTGGCATATTGTCGATGTTAGTAGTTTAATCAGGGTCGACGGATAGGTAGGAAATTAAGAAAGGAAGTCTGTGTTTTAGGTATCCTTAGTTTTGCTCGAGAATTGTGAGAGGATACTGTATGTCGGTTAGAAGCCTACCTACACCTTTCCCGGAGTGTCCTTGGTGCCAGTGACCACACGCTGTCAGGGCATGAAGATGCTTGTCAACCGACTGACAGCCGGCGATGCCATATTGATGCAACAAATCGAACGCTCGTCCATCAGATTCATGTACACAACTTTAGTAAAACCGCATATCTGGTGTTGAGCCGTCACCAAACATCAGAGCTAGTCACTCACCTGTTCAACGTTTCCGATGGCTCCTGATTGTCATGTAGTTCCAGCATTTATATACGAATTATTCACAAACGTCGCGTCAAGTCAGTTCTCTTTCTTGCTGTGTGTTGGTGGATTCCATTACCAAGCGGAACCACAACTAACTTATCACTAGCCGTGGCATTGACATAATAAATTAATGTTGACTTTTGGTGGCGGAATCGATTTTATCTTAATAACTGTATGGCACAATATGTCTAGGATTGACTGTATAAGTTGTGCATAGAAGAACGGCATAAAGATCATTTGAGTCTGAAATATCAGAAGACAGAAAATGTTCACAAATCCGATAGGCCTCATTATATAGAGATAATATAAGATAATATTTTTACAGCACGCTTTTTAAATTAGAACAAAATGTCGAAAAGAATATGTTATATGATTTAATGTTGTAATTTTGAATTTGAAATTTTAAAATATTTCAAATAAGATGATATTTATTTTCAAGGACAACTGTCAATATTATGGCTCGAATTAATCGCTTCTATGTATAACTGGTGGAATGCCTCGAGAAAAGAACATTTAACTTCAAATATCATAGCACGTTGTTACCAAACTTCTTTAGAACCCATTATAAAGTTTCGATTTTTTATAAGATGCAAAACATAAATGTATGCTGTGATGATGGAGGCAGCAGGCACCTTTGAAACGTCGGCAAACTTCTACCAGACTACACAGCGTAACAACTCAGAAGACAACCATGCCTGGTACAATGTCTTTTAGTCAGTCGCTGCTGATTTTATGGGATATGAATATATTTTTTCATGTATTGAACATAATGTCGGACTTATTAGATGCATGTTCTTGGCTTAGAACACATAGTGTATTGCACTTGAAGCGTCTAGAGTACTTTGTTTACTCGCAGAAGCTTACGCCATGTTCTCCAGTTGATTTTCTTGTGACCCCACGCGCGTTACGAGCTTTGGGATCGTCAGATCGCCGCGGCCACAAGAGGGCGTCTTGCGTCGCGTCGGTCCGATAATTGAAATCTGCCTCACATGCCCTTCATCACGCAGCAAGTTACACAGTTTTCCACTAGCACTTCAATAGCGCTCCCTCCCTCTCAATAAATATCTCGAGACAGACAGCAGCTCGTTGCGAGTCCGGGCAGGCTCCGGTTGCGATTAACAGCCGCATCAGCAATTCGATTCCAGGCCACCCAGTTTCGTTTGAGAGAGTAAAATTCTTACATTAAGTATGTCGGATATATTGAGGAATATTTTTTTGCTGAAGTCTGTATTGACACTAGTTTAAATTCAAGTATTTATTTCGTTAACTATTCAGTTGTGTTTTGGTGTAGTTATCCTTCCTTGTTCTTGTTTTGCACCTGCTGTTTCCAGTAATGGTAGCTATTTTTTATTTACGGTGGTCTAGCGGTTAGAACGCTGGCCTTGTAATCCTGGGGTCTCGGGTTCGATTCCCGGCGGTGCCCGAATTTATAACTTGTGTTGGGCAAGGCCGTGGTCTAGGCAACACGGAGTTTTCCTCCGGGGGCTTCCCCGGTTTCTCCGTGGCATCCCAACAATTACTCCATTAACACACAGAAGAAGGCAATGGCAAACCACTTCTGGATCATCTGCCAAGAACGTATATGAACAGGTCCCAGTCCGAGAAAAGGATTGAAGGATCCTGTTCATATGGACCTGTCATCAGACAGAACACTAAATAATATAATAAATAATATCATGTAGTAGGCCTGTGTAATTCAGGCCCTGTTCTGTCACTCAGCAGCGCCTGCCACTTTGCTCGTCCATCTTTCTGTACGCAAGTAACAACTCTAGAACGGCTGAACGACGTCTATTTCCTAACCTGTTCCCCCTTCTTTGAGTGTATCATTTTCAATTTTTCGTTTAAATTGAGTTTATCCCGACGCAATTAGACCTGTTAATCTTTGTCGTTTCCCGTACTTTTTAAAGATAAAACACTTTTGTGTATTTTCGTGACCGGCCGGCAAGTCACAAACCAGTTGAACAAAACGAAGTGATAACGAACGTCGCTTTCGAATGGTTAACACTTTAGCTTCTTATTCGGACGGTGTCCGGTTCAAGACCCAAAGAGACCAGTTATGACTGAGTTTTCGTATCTTACTTAGTTTCTCCAGGTAAATGCCAGTATTGCACATTAAAGTAGGCCACATCAGCTTTCTTCCGTGTCCTCTAATACTCAACACGATTCAATAATTTAGTCATCGAACAAAACATTTGTTACTTTGTTTAAGTCAATATTTTATTCCTGAGGTACGTTGGGCCTAATTACAAAATGCACTTTTACATGAAACAAGTTCAATTCAGTCATATAGGGTAATTTCTAAATACTTAAAATATCTTCAGCTACTGTCATAAAGTCGCTAAAACTCTCTTTGTCATCTCATAACGTTTAGATGATTTGGCTTTTTCTCCTTGTAGTAGCCTGTTGTCCCGGATAGATCATCCAAGTGCCGGCCTGATCAGAAATGACCGAGGGAATGTTAATGAGCTGCTTGGTGAGGGCTATCGCAGAACTCGTGGGGCGATTATACGTACATGATCGTGGAGCAGTGATGTAATGATGATTAGCAGGGAAAACAGATGAAGTCAGAGATAAACATGCTCTAGGGCCATTGACTTGAAATCTCCCGGGACTGAACACGTGTCCCTGCTGTGAGCAGACAACGTATAGCCGCCTGAGCTTCGGCACGGCCAATTCCATCGGCATATCAGTCTCAAAGTAAATGTTGTCTGCTCTTTTGTTTTGTGCGTCTTGTAGATGTTTTTATTATGTGTAGACTAAACAGGTAGATACTTACGTTTCGGAGAGGCGTACTGTCTCCATCATCGGGGCTACATCACGTTTTACGGAAGCTGTTATGGTAACAAGCGGTTGCTTTATTGGGATTGTGATATTGTGTTTGGCGTTGTGGGCAGTTCGCGGGTATTTGATAGCCTGTATATGGCGTTTCGGAAGTTTGATTTCTATTTCAAGGTTAATGGTGAAGACTGAGGTTAAAATTCGTGACCTTTTGAATGTTAGGTTAGTACGCTAAAAACCAGATCATCGGGTTCAGAAGTTCCGGGGTTTAATTCCAAATGTTGACAGTCTTAAAGATATAATTATAATATGTCTGCGTAATGATAATCAGTCATCTGTAGAAGTGAATAAAGCCAATTTTCGACACGTTATGAAGGGCCATATCAAGTACACCTTAGACACAAAAAAATGTCCATCATAATAATAGTGTTAATGTTGGTATTGCAACATACCTTTTATTTATGTGGGTAATGGTTGGAATGTCATTTGAGAAGAGACGTTAATTTTAAAACAGTTACGACACGTTTCTCACATTTAACATCTTAGTACTTGTGCAAAAAATAAACATTGCTGAAGCAGATGCAAGGGGTGTGGATGGAACTAAATTGATTTTTCTAGGGTCGTACGCGAACTTAAGAAATTTTGGCCTGCGCCTATATAAAATAGGACATTCTGTAGCTATCAGCCCACGTATGTGATGTGATTGCTGCTGAAATGTGTGCTATAGTCGTCTGCAACCTTCAAAATGCGCTTCTGCAGTGAAAATGAGCCCGAAGGGGCTGAGTGCTGCAGGAGAACCCCCTAGCTGTCCAGATTGTCTGTAGACCCGCGGTGATGGATCGGTCCGCGGAGGTCAATGACTTCCGCCATATCTCTTACGCTGTCTCCAGCAGGATCAGAAAAGAGCAGCACGGAGGGTAAGGGGTTTGGGGGTTGATGGCTGGAAACTAAAGGGGGGATGATGGAGGGTGCACTCTCTGATATCATGATATACCCAACATTTCCACCCTCAGACCCGTAACTTTCAACTTCCTTCCTACAGAGAGACTTTAAGAAGAGGAATTCAAGAACTTGGAAGTCTGTCAGATCTGAAGTCCCGTTCAATTTTTCTGTAATTGAGCATATTGTATGAACGGATTTTTATTTTTGTTTCATGCATACTTCACTTAACTTTTTAAGAGCAATTTAATTTCAAACACAAGCCTTGAATATTTCTTTCCAATAATAAGAGTTTCTCTTTTTTGGAAAGTTTGTGTAACTTTCGGGTTAAAATCATATGAACTGTGAACTAAACTGCCCAGTGTTTATTTAAGCACCACGCCATGAATACGTATGGAAGAGTGGAGATAAAGCTCCGAACACTTTTAACCTCGAAATTATATGGGGGCGAAGAGAAACCCTAACACCCTCGCTTTACCCTGAGGAAAGAAGTTGCCGATACCCGTAGGTTAGGAAGATCGGTGGGCCCCAGAGCGGATCTGGAGGAGGAACATCCCTGCCTCTGCCGGAAAACGAACTCCGGTCCGACAGCATGTAACCTGATTGAACTGTGTTTGCATATTCCGTGCCTTGTATCTCGAGCATGCAACATACACGTCAGGCAAGTGATTGTATTTTTGTACATCACCCACTACCAAACATTTCTTCGGGCACTGTTTTAATGATTGTAATACAAGATTTTTGCCTTCTGGGTTGTTGCTCTGTGTAGTATGGTAGATGTTTATCAACGTTTCAGAGGTCATACTGCCTGCCCTGATGACGGAGGCAGTATGACCTCTGAAACGTTGGTTAACATCGACCAGACTACACAGCGCAACAACCCAGAAGACAGAAATCTTCATACTCACCGCTGTGGAAAACCTCAAATCTTAAATTGTAATACAATTCTGATGTTATCTTTGGCGATAACGTACCTGCGCGTCATTGACGTCGATAATGTGTGGACCATAATATGATATTGTTTTACAAGAATCCTTTTTGCGGACAAAATACCGATAAAAAGTGTATGAAAAGGCTTATCTTTAAAAGTAGAGTGAATATTGATTTCTTGTTATGCTACCAGTTATCTATCCTTACGAAGTATTTTGCATTGACTGGGGGGGGGGGGGGGAATATGAATTTATATTACGCTGTTAAAGCTATAACTGACAAACTTGCGTGCAGTTCCCATTTCTGAGTTTGCCCATTTGTGTTGCTATTTTCTTTAGCAGCTGACCAGACTTCAGACCAGTGTTTGTAGGGTATAGGATTTACGACAACTGAGGGCGCATGTTTTCTTGGGATGTTCACGTTTCGCATACAATTCCATTACAACCTCAGCAGCATTTACATCTTAATTCTGACAACTGTGGAATAAGATTCTAATGCCGTGCTTGTTATGTTCTGTACAACACTGCACATGCGCAATACTTTTCGACGTAAAAAATGTTGTTTACACTTGAACATTTTATTTGTGTTTAGGGGCCTCTTTGACGTCCTCTGAATGGTCTCCCTCTTACCCTGACTTTGCTTGTTAATTCTAGAGACTGCGCGGATTACGGCAACTACAATTCTCAGTACGAAATGCTTAGATGTATGAAGTAATCCTTTGATTCTATGTAAATGTATAGCCGGGTTTGAGGTGCTGATGTAGTGAGGCGGTTTTGCAGAAGAAGGATGGTAGTCAACTGCGCAGGGAAACATGGCCTAGTGCTCCCTGCTACATTCACCAATGAGCCGGGAAGCTTTCAGTGGTTTAAGCTGCTTGAAGGAGGCGGTTAGGGAGGCAGCAACTACCGGAACCCGGAAATGTGGGCCGGAATCCCTCAACAATCCCAGCGGAATGGTTGTTGTTGGTCATCCGGCTTTTCAGTCTCTTCACCACCGCCACCCCTCGCCCCCGGGCCGACCCACTCTTCCCCAACCTCCCTGTCATTCCTTACTCTGTTGCTCTTACTGTAGGTTGTTCATAATGCCCTGTCCCCGATTTTCGATGTATCAGTTGTTAACCTGTGCACTAAATACGGACAGGCAATGCCTAATTTGTGTTGCCTGTGAGTAAATAAGCTACAGCTTAAAACCTCACATTAAAACTGTCCAGAAACAAAATCTGCAATAGTTTTTGTTTTAACTGTTTAATTTTAAAGGCTTAAGAATTATGCGTATTTTATAGCATTATTCCTGTGACACATAATGTATTCACTGACATTTTCCTGTGTTAAAATTTGGCCTTGTGTTTCTGCTATTTTCTAAATCCGCATTACTGAATGTAGGTAAACAAGTGAGTCAGACATTGTGATCGAACTTTCTCATATATGTCATTGTGATTAAACACATACATCTAATCTTTATCGTCATCAACTACAAGACGAAGGCCTTATGACCTTTTCCGCTATCCCAACTGATCCATCCATTTCTTCAGTGGTTGAATTTTGATTTCTAATTAAAATGTGTAGCACGCTGTGGCCTTTGTCCTTTCGTCTTTTTCTGTGTTTGTTTTTTCTAGTTTAAGCCTTAACGTTTATTTACATTGTCCTTCCTAATAAAATTATTTTGAAGATGACTGTCCTGTGGGACGTTGTACCATGTAATCTCGTAGAAATTGGCGTTTCAGAGGTGCTTACTGTCTTCATCGTCATAAATAAGTTCTATCTACATGTTTAAAATCAATGTCGACATTTAATCGTCATATCATTGTGGCGTAAACACGCATCCTTACGTACAGACAGCTTTACATGCAAGTGGGCATCATATTTTGATGAAAGTGATGGAAAATAAAGAAAATGTCCAAATGGCCCATTGTCTATAGCTAAGTCCATGGTTAAGATATTCTTCGCCATTTATAGAGCTCGAAGGATCATTCTCGTGTTTACAAAATTCAACCACTGGTACCTGTCTCACTCCTGGTGAATCCAGCATTTAGTCTCACGCTCTTAAGAACAATTTTGATATTATTATCCGCTCTATGCGTAGGTCACTCAAGCAGTCTCTTTCATTCTTCTTCTTCCTCGTGTTTTCTTTATGCCCCGTCCGCCCTATTCGCCTTCATTTTACCACCCTAATAGGCTCAGTATTTGATAAAGAGTAGGCATTATGAATCCACTCAGTGTGAAGTTTTTCTTCGTCTTACTATTGGACCCAAATATTCTACTCAGCGTCCTGTTCTCAAATAACCGCAATCTTTTTGCATCATTTAAAGTAAACATACGAAGTTTCACACCCATTAAAATGACAGCTACGGTTATTCATAGTTTTGTATAGTCTAAGATCCTTTAGCTCTGTTGGAAGTTGACATTTCATTGTTGTGCTGTTTGACGTATTCACACGTTATAGAACCGAGTAACGACAGCCCGTTTGCCGATCTTTCATGTAGTGGACATCAGACCACTGCCCCCCCCCCCCCCCCAATGTTATGAGCTCCCTTGTGACCGGTAATAACGGTGAAGTCGTTGCTCGGGACGGATTACCTTGTCCAGTGCCAATGTCTGATTGCAGACAGAAGCCGTAGTGCTTCCCCTGCGAGTGTACGATTAGCTCTGTGTATCTAATCTCACATGGAGACATTAAAACAACCCCCTCTTCCACCTCGTGCTCCATAACCGAGTTAATTGCTCCATACCTTTAATGCTCCTTGGTTGTGGGGGTGTGGGGGTTGCTGTGTAGATAAGACTACCGCGAGACCCATTACCCACAATCCCCTTCGTCCAGAGCTGCAGCTAGATGAGTTGCAGGGTGACCGTGATATTGGTGGATAGCTAAGGGGGTGGTGTGAGGGTATTTGGTCTTGTTAGATGTTTGCTTGCGTTCACTTTACGTTGATGAACACTGAGAATTTTGAATGTTTCTACGAGGACAGAAATAGCAGTTTTATATTATTTAGTGGTAATAGCAATTTTTGTGAATTGCTATCAGCAGGCGCTTTGGCGATGTGTATCAGCTTTTATCGTCGTTAATGCTGGGAGTAAAGAAACTGCTGGAGTACCGACACACCGCAACCCCGCTTGCAAAAGCATCAACAGGCCTATCAGATTTTGAAACCTGGTGTATATTGCGTGTATTGTGCATTGGGAGTTAAGATGCACGTGGACAAAGTTCCGTGGGAGTTTAACATTGTTGAAACCTTCTACAGAAGGGGATTGCTGTAGTTAAGCTCTGGTGTGAAAGAGCCCATGGCTTCTTGAGTAACAGTGAATTCGGGAGAGAGATTATTTTGCGTTCTGAACTGTTGTATGCAGATGATTCTGATTCATAATGGGCAATAGGCATAATAGTTTTGGATGAAAGTCCTTGTGTCGGCGTGCCACAAGTAAAGCAAAGTTTAATTCATTGCTGAGAGGTCGGATCGTGTACAATCCTGAGATGCATTCTAATTAATTTCCTTGCAATTTTTGTTCTTGTTGTCTCCCATCATAATTGGGATTTTTTTTACTTTTAGCGTTATTATTTAATTTCATTGTATGCGAGAACACGTTGTTTAATGATTCTCTTCTTCTTAGTATGAAAGCTCCTACGTATTTAACTGTACAGGCTACGATGGTTTCCATTCACATTCCTATAACGCTGCGTATGTGTCTTGTCCAAAATATGTTTAATTTCTTCTCTCTTTCAGGTATTTTATTATACGTTTAGTTATGTGATAGGCATATGAATATATTAATTAGTCTTGTCACTTGCCTTCATGACCAGTGTAGTCAGCATTAATAATACAGAGAATGCAGTAGAAAGATTTAGTTCTACATTCATTTATATTTAACAGTTGTAACCCTACCTAGAGTCTTGTGTTTCCTCGGAAGTTTTATGTGTCTGGCGAAATATCGGTAGTCTAAGAGAAAACTGGAGTATGTTGGTCTTCTGGACTGTAACGCCGTGCGGACCTGAAAGTAGATACTAGCGTTTTGGATAAATGCATTGCTTCCTTCTTCAGGACTGGAAAACGCTGGTATCTGTCCACACAGCGTTACGATGCACATGACCAACATTGGCATGTTCATCGCCGTGAAAACACCAAATCTCATAAGGAATTCGTGTTCGCCCGTTTTAGCAGGTTCAGTGACATTATTGTCTTAGCAGTAGGTCCATAAACATTGCGTTTCAACCCTTCACGGGGGTGGGACAGGGATGTGACCCCAGTGACCTTTAGTCTTTTCCCCGCATGCAGGTCCAAGTGGAGCATACAGCCCTGACGGAGCCTCCATGGGGTACATGATGGATGGGCAGGCACAAATGATGCACCGACCGCCTGGTGATCCTAGCTTCCACAACGAGTATCACTACCCACAATACTATGGACACCTGTAGTACCTCCCGTCGCCACCAACAGGTAAGACATTGCATGCAGCTGCAGCGCTAAGAATTAACACGTAATGCGAATGCTCCAGTAAGTACTGGCTGACTTACTTAACTCGTCGAAATGATAGTTGTAAGATTAACGTTAGACATTTCCTTAAATATTTGTACGTGTTGAGGGAACTGTTCGTTTTGAGATGTAATTACCGACGTTGACAACACTGTATTTATAGAATGGCACACCTGTCTATACAGGTACCAGACAGTACACATCAGTCACTTCGTAACAAACAGATTTGTGCCAAATATATGACATGTACAGGAGCCATTGTCGCAAGCTGTTATAACAAAATAATACGCTGCGTTGATCAGTTAGTGATCTGCAAGAACAGATTTTTTCCTATTTCCAATTTAGTTTTGTAGTTATTTCGCTTCTCGGTATTGCATTTAAAAATTTTCATATATTCTATGCACATTTCGACCAGGGGAGTAGATTGGGATGTCTATAGATCAAGCCAACGAAAAGTTGGGACCGAAGTGCTCAGGCACTTGAAGAACGGGTCGTTACCAGTATCCCAGTAAGTAGCTACCTCTGTGCAGTCGTCTTTTGTAGTCAGAAGGTCCATTACCGTATCACAAGAGCCTGCCACTAGTCCACACCCCCTTACGATCCATTTTAATAGTTTAGTTCTTTCTCCGCCAAATTCCTTGACTGATACATGATGATTTTCCGTTTATTGTCTGCAGCAATCTTGGAAATTAAGCAAATTACGAAAGTTAGAGTAATATTTAAATATTAATCTAATTTCAATGTTGCCAACGTGATGTATGTCGATGAACAGCATGTATTAGTGTTGTTGATTAGAATTAAAATAATCCGACTGAAGGTGGCTTAAGTAGGAACTCTCTCTACTTCCAAACAGTTAGCGTTACAAAAAGACCCAGGTCTCTGAGGAACGTGTGGATTATCGTCTTCAGAGGTGTGGCGTCGTATAGTCTTTATTTTGTTGTCAAAATTTCGTATTGCCTCTGTCTTCGGGATAGCACGTTACTAATCACCTACAAGACTACGCGACGTCACGTTCCCCGAAAACAACAAAGTACATTTTCACTGGCGTGAAGACCTAAAGTATCACAGGCCTGTAATGTTTATGTTATTGGGATTGTGTTTAGCGTTGCAGTGTGGGTAACGCGACACCAAGTCACTGGAAGTGAAGCTTTAGAAAACTTGAGAAATGCATTGAAAATGTTAATGGGAAAACTTTAAGAGAATTGGATGTCTCATGTGGACGGATAATATTGAAATGGATCTTAAAAGATATATGGCATGAGGACGTAGACTGATACAGACCGGTCGTTGGCTTTTGTGAAAACGGTAATGAATATTCTTCTGCTTTATTACAAGTCGGCCAATTTCTTGACCGACTGAGCTACAATTGTCTTCTTCAGGAGGACTCTGTTCTCTGTGGATGCTTGGTTAGTTGCATTTACCTAGCTGAAGAAAATAGTTTTGTGCGTTATGTGAGTTACTGTAATTGACCGTGGTCGAATGTATGTCAGTTTAGATAGGCCAGTTTGAAAAAAGTTACGCGTAATAATTTTTTCATGTTTAAAACGTAGTTCAGTGAAAGGAACACCGAGAGTGTATTTTGTATATAGGTCTATTTACACATTTCACTGTTATTTTTAGCACGGATGACATACTTCTTATCGAGACTCGAAAACATGATGGGTTAAAGTTGTTTTGGAAATACAATGCAGTATTTACTTCTTCAGTAAGATTTTGTCCAAGTATAAGAACTCCGAACGGTGATATCAGTTTCGTCACAAGAAATTTACAGAATAATGCTGGCTCTGTGCTACATTTGTCAACGCGTGTACAATGTATAAGTATTAAAAGTTGTTCCTACATATTACTCGGAGCTCTTGGTCGCTATGGCAGAGTGGCTAGAGATAAATTTTGTGGTGCGTAACCGCTGAGGAGTGTGTTATTCTTGATGGATGTATACTGTGTTGAAGTTATGATACCGGAAAGTAACGTCGGTGGACTACAGTTGTCCATTATATCTTATAAAAGTTTTAAATCTGGTTATATTTAACATTGTCTCTAATGTATTTCGTGCGTGCATTTCGCTGACAATTAGGTACAAGTGAGACACTAATGGAAGTATTTAAAATTCTGGAATCACAGAAATGCAGTGGACTGTGTAAAATAATGGCTTGCCTCAGAGTTTCAGAAATGAGTTATTTGTTGCTTTTCGTCTTGTGCACTGTTTTAAGTAAATTTGAATTATTGCTTTTACGCTAGTTAGTATGTCGACTAACGTGTTATCGGTCAGAGAAATTCTTATTTTCGTGTACCTTATTTTTCTCACTGAATGCATTTTGTCAGTTGGCGATATTTGCTTGGATTTATCGCTCGTGTTCTTGCTTTATTTTGTCGGGAAGGTTTGCCGACTGTCACTTTAGCAACTGTTGTCTACTTCAACCTGTTCGTAGTTACACTTGCTTACTATTGCCTGACATTTATCATTTCCGCATGTCTTGAGCCAAACACCACCCATAATAAAAAAGACTTACGGTCTCCACAAACCACTGATAAATAAATCGTCTGTGTCGTAGTATGTTATTACCAGACACCCTTTCTTGTTACACACCAATTACAATGTCTTTGTAATTATTTAGAGACATTTATTAAAAGTTATGCTCTTTGTTGATATGGGTGCAACACTTCACAAACTTTGATGACAGTAATAATAGTTAAAATGACAACTCCGTGGAGCAAAATCCTTCTTGAAAAGATGATGGTCTCTGAACTGTTCAAAGAGATTCCCCGAATTTTTATGGAAAGGTTTACCTGGCCGAATTTTAACGATTCCCTTGGCATCTGATTGAAGAGGCATAAGGAAGTACGAAACATTTTATCAGAATAACCCGGTTATCTTATCGAATTTTGAACCTGTCTAGCAAAATGTAGGAGTGACATTCTTCATATCACGGTGTTCTGTGCGATCACATTGCACCAACATTTAGGATGTATTGATTTGTCTATGCAAGATGTAAGAAGGTGCTTGTAGTAACTGAACCCGGAGGCTGAGCACAGTAACACGGATATCCACCAAGGACGCGGTCCTATGTCAGTTCTGTATACCTCCCTTCATCACAATTAATCTCCCTAAGATCTTTTTATGTTATGCTCCCATATCCTTCTCGGTCTTCAACGTGGACATTTTATCAGAGATTTCCCAATCAAAATTAGTAGTCGTATCCATTCCGTAGAGTTATATGATAGGTTAATCTAAACCCCAAGCTTCAATATCCCGACATAAACAACGAAGTTCCTCGTCATATACAATCTTAAATTTCTCCTTATTACTTCTTCTTGGGTTCGTGTACTTTTCTGAACTCGTTGTTCTCAAACACTAGTAAGAAAACTCATACAGCACACTTTTATAAGCTCTGTAAGTAGAACATATAACTACTCGTATATCGATTTGGTTCGTTAGATACTCTGCCCAGAGGGTTTTCAGCTGGCCCGTAGCTATATCAGACAGACCGAATTTGTCATTTATTTGTTTACGTAGCTCAAAGGGAGAAAAGCATTTGTTCGCAGGTTAATTCGTCAGCTGTAATGAATATTATCAGTCACAGTGCTGCAAGAGTCGTATGAACAACATAATGAGTTCTGGCCTTTTCCACGTCTGTTATTAATTTACCATTTCGTGATCATGCCATTTGTTGCAAGACAATAGATTGCTTCGAGCTGACTTTTATTCACGTTATAAATCTTTTTTAATCGTCGTGAGTAAAGTGCTATAGCATATTTGTTAATTACGATATTCTAATTCAGTTCGAAACAAACACGAATCTAGCTGTGTAAAATGGTAGTTCGAACGGTTTAATTTCTATTGACATGTCTTTGTAAATGCTGCCAGTACCACAGATACCTCGTGCGTACTTTTGTGTGTTTCTAAGAAATGTGTTGCTCATTTATGTGTTTACCTATTGAGTGCAGCTTGGTGAACGTTTAATTGAATTATAAAATCCGCTTTTTGATACCTCTGAATTAATCTGAAGTTTAATGAAGGTCTATGCTGGGTTTGCATGCTTTGAAGCTTACTGCACGAACATCTAACATCACCGCTCTATGGTATAAGTTTCGTTGCACGCATTCTAAGAGGTAAGGAGAAAGCACTATTTTATTTATGTGATATGATATTAACAGGTGAAAGGGAAATTTGCATGCAGACGTATGGGGAGTGGAGGTATAGCTTTACTCATTCTTAACCTCATTGGACATTTAGCTGGGAGATTTCCAGAGCCGGTTAGGACGTAGTAACGTGCCGGAAATCGAATCTCAGTCTTCAGCGCCAGTACTCTAGACATTATACTGACCAAGCTACACCGGCTCGTATAATTTTAATAAAATACGTATTTTTCTTACTAGCACTAATATAAATTTTGTAGTATTTTTGGTACATGTACTTATCAGCAATCTGTGACAAAGCTAAATAATGAACGGGTTGATGAGAATTTTCATTTGTGGTGTTTAATGTGTGTTCGCAGTTATCATAGCGGTAATACCATTTTTTAGACGGAAAACCATGTCTTCTTTGACCAGATGCCTGAAAAAGTTTATGGACTTTTATTCATTAAACAGTTCCAGTATCATAGGCTGTAGAACCTGGTTGTGATGCGTGTACTAACACTCACGGAACCTCTGATGAGGGACTTGTGTTTTTGCTATTTTTATCTTAGTTTTGTGCCCCTATAAAACCACTGATTTCGTACAGTTTTCCGGTACCGCTGTAAGTGGACTGCCTCGGAGAAGAATGTTTAGAAGGCAAGTAGCTGGAAAATGGAGAGAAGTGCACATCGAGGAACTTCACAGTTTTAATATTATTAAGGCGAATTAATCGAGGATATTATAGGCGGGGAATGTAGCACGTGTGGGTGCGGGTGTATAGAGAATTTTATTTGGAAGAAGTGATAAGGGACACTTTCGAGACCTAGACAAAGACGGAAGCTCGCATTACAATGGATTGTAAAAAAAATTGGTGTGAGGATGTGGATTGGGTTAATCTGGCTCGGGACATTTCTTTCATAGGTGGTATGTTGTGAAACTATTAATATGTCTTTGGGTTCCACTAAATTCAAGTTGTTTGTTAACCCACTGAAGGACTTAGTTTCTCAAGAATGACTGCTCTGTTGAAATAATATGTTATAAATACCTGAAAGTATGAGCTAAGCTCGACCACGCCTCTTAGCTTTGCCCTTACCTGTCCGTCTGCATGCCTTGGCGCTCGCATCGTTATTGTGCTGAATTGATTTTTCTTTTTTCTTTCTTTCTTTCTTTCTTTCTTTCTTCTTTTTTTCCCCCATTAAACGTCCGAAGTGATTCACACACATTCACTTCCTCGGCGAAACTGGATTTGAAACTACTTTCAGAAGTTTTAAGCTCAGATTTACGGTACATGATTCTTTCCCACTTTTGAGAACAGTTACCATACACTAACTTCATGGATCAGAATATTTCTTGAGAAGCTAATAGTACGTTCAGCTAATCAAGAAATTCGCGCCTGTTATAGAACCCGTTTACAAGAGCCTGATAAAAGTCTCTAACTTGAGCCACCCTCCAACCCTGTAAGATTCATTCTATTTTTATCCTACCATCTATGCCTAGGTCATCCAAGTATCTCTTCCCTTCAAGATTTCCAAACCAAAATTCCGCACGCATTTCTCATCTCCTCCATGCACACTGTCATCCTCTTTGATTAGATCATCCAAATAATATTTCGTGAAGCTACTATTGTGCAGTTCTCTTCAGTATCCTGCCTAAATGGCTGTGATGAAGTGCAAGCTAATTTTGCTGCATGATACGAAACACACATCAGATTTCTGGATCTTGTATGTTGATGTTTTGATGAGGAAAAACTGAATAGACGGAGGCCTGTCAAAAGAGGTGACACCATTATACTCCACTGAAGAATCTTAGTTTAAAATAGATTGTCGTGTCCTTCATATGTATATTTTATTATTTGAAAGTGTTTTAAATGTAGAATTACAAATATGTTTATTTACGTCATTAATTTGTGAATAAGGTGTTGATTACAATGTATACTTTCGCATAGGCTGTGGTGGAAGGTTACTAGCTGCTGCTGTCTCTCAGAAATGTTTGCGACGTGCCATTACTGTGTTTGCCCAACGAACATCAAATTTTGTTCTTTAATATTCCCAATAAGTATAATAGAGGCTATTAATGAACTTTTCTTTAATAGGACTATTATCAACCTTGTTTCAGTATTAAAGATAGTCATAACTTAATTAATAGTGAGTAATGTTTGTTTGTTTTCTTGGTCATAATTAGTAAATTTTAATCTGCAAGGCTTGTTCGGTTCATGTTTTTTTTTCTCTTGCATTCTTGTAGCTTGAGATATGTTGTGTGTGTATATATATGCATGTTGCATGTAATAGGCCTCTTGTACTTTTTACGTAAATTACAATTTACTTGGTGTCAGAACTGCACGCTACTTATTTCATGTACGTCTTACCCATATAATTACACATTTTATGGTACCTACTTGGCTATTATTCACAGTAAATTACTGTAATTACCGATTGTTATGTGTATTTTTCCTTTGGCAGTTTCACTTGAAAGACTTTTGCCAGTGTTTGGATTTACGTAAAATGTATTAAGCTTTTTATTTTCAACAAGAGGCAAAATATTGTGACACAGTTATTTGTAATGCTTGTTAGAAACAAAGTACTTTGGCCCTTTAACAATTACTGGTAACTATATGCTCCACCTTTAACAACTAGTAATTTTGAATTTTTCCTACATAATATGTATAAGTGTTTCTCATAGTTCTCAGAATAAGCGGCAATTGTTATTTACCTTTACATCATTAATCGGTTGATACTTCTAATGGAGATGCATTGGGTTTTGTTTGAAACAGGAACTGAATTTTTTTAATGTTATTTAGACAAGCTTCAAAGTGTTAATTATAATAATACTCTTAATATGGAAATTAAAGAATGGTTGTACTGAATACTCAAAATTTCGGCCACTTATGGGATTGATGCTCGGAAAAGGATGTCATTAGGTCTAAATTTATACAAATATTCATTCTTCATTTATCGTTTTTTAATTTATTCAGTTCTGTACTGTCTGAAAATTTACTTTGCCTGCATTTGTATCTTATTATTGTCAAAGCAAATGTATGCATTCGAGTGCAAGCGGTTTTTAAACGGGAGACCAAAATTTTCTGACATACGTCCAAATAAAATACAAACAAAATCAAATAGGCAAGAAGTTCGCTACCTTTCTAGGAACCCGAACGTTGGTTACCGTGTTCAGGAGATCTTCCACCAGTCCCTGTCTTGAGTCAGATGAATCTAATCCACACACCCACAATTTTATTGACTTAAGATCCATTTCAAATTGTCCTTCCATCTGTGTCTAAGTCTTCCGAGTAATCTCTTCCCTTCAGACTGTGCAGTCAAACGTTCGTACGCATTGCTCATTTCCGCGATGTACGCTACATACCCCGCTATTCCATCCTCCTTGCTTTGATGATCCCAATAATATATGGCGAGGAGGACTACAAATTGTGAAACTCCTCATTAGACACGCAATTAATTTATATTTTCTTGAATTTCAGTTGTCCCAAACGAGTTTCTTCAAGAAGACATCTAGTTGGCGTCCGTGTCGCTCATCTGTGCACTTCTAGTGACGTCATTTCCAGTTTGTCCCGTGAGTTGTCGTTATCACCATTTCTCCGGTAAGCCAGAAGTATTGTGAGGACTCGGTCGGCATTTTCGTCGTTGTCAAGGAATGCCGGCTACGAAACTATGTGAACGAAGAAAATGTCTCCGAGTTATCGGTGTGACCGGCCGGAAGTGTCGATACTGGAAGACGAAGAACGAGAAGTTGGAAATATTCAAATTCAATGTGATGATTCTTTGTACAAAAATTGTAATTGTATTTCCCTTAACAGAGACAAGTGTAGAGGGAATATTTGTACAAAAAATATCCGTAACATTAAATTCGTTGTTAGAAAGATAAGGTGCGTGTTTTTTCTTGACTGAAGGAGTAAATATTGGAAAACAATCGAGTAAAACGTTCAATGATAGTGTTTTTTGTTAATTTAAAATGCTGTTCGGTGGAGACGTCAGGGTAGTGCATGTTTATGTTTGTGTGACGAAGAATGAGGCAGTTCCCGGTTAAATAACCCTCGTCCCATGCTATTTGTGGTAACGTCTATCCAGGAAAGGAGTGCATAGACCCATCTCTCAAATTCAAGATCTCCGCCATCATCACACAACTTCGGCATTTGCTGAAAGAACAGAACCACAAAAGAACCTGGACTTTGTAGAAAGAAATTTACTATAGTAATTATTATTATTATTATTATTATTATATATAATGTATCATATTATAATGGATAGACTAAAATGAGTGTCCCCCCCTTTCACCCTTCACATCGGGAGGGGACGAACAGTAGCAGCGCCGGCGTCGTTTGTCCTGTGTAACCGAAATTCTCTCTCCCCATGAATGAAGTGCAACTCCAGTCTTCTGTTCGTCTGCTGCTTGCGCTGTTCGAGCAGGAACTACAAACATGTGTTACTTATGAAAAGTAATATAAGGGAAACCACACGTAGACTTTAGAAATCCCAAACCCCCAAATCCTTTGTTTTGACATCATCTTGTTAATATATAACATGAATGGTATTCATCTGACATTTGCGTGTTACTTCCAGCAGACAGAAATTAATTTATTTAAAATTTCCCTCATTACTGGGTAAGTAATCACGTGGATATAACACAACGATGGAGTTTTTTTTTTTTTTTTGCAAGAACGCGAATTATTTTAAGACGGGACAATGATTGTCCATAGAAATGGTGCTACTGGCCTGATCGAAAAATAGATGTAATACAGACCAATTATTGTTTCTGCTGGCGTCTAATTATCAGAGAGGACCCCCTTGTATCCTGGAACAAACATGCAAATGTCATTTAATACCGTCCATGCCGAAAGAAGCACAGTGCATTCCATAGTTAACATAAATGTATGATTTTCCTCTTCATGTCAATGTAGAACCAGTTCAGAAATTAGTTGAACAGAAGTAAATACCTGTAACTTTTTCAGTGAGAACTGAAGAGTTGAAAAGTAATAGCCTTCGTTCACTACTCGAAAAGATCAAGAAATCGACAGAGCTATTAATTTATACAGATTTTACAAATTACTTTCTTAAATTTCTTAATAATTGTCTATATTTATCTTATTGTACTCTATAAGCTGTGTCATAAATTTCAAAAACAACAATTTTGTCCTCTGGTTGTTAGTAACAAAGCAGTGAACGAAAAACGCTCTTGAGACGCTAGCATTTTTAGTGGTCTCTAGTATATTTTGTCTGCAGTGTGCTTCTCTCGGCAGAATTAGCGTACAGTAAGATACCAGTGTTAAAATTATTGATATGAAATCGTTCCTGCGACACCCCTCCGCCTCCGTTCTCACCCCATGCTCTTTGTGCCTCCCCCTCCCCCGATCACAGTTCCATCCTACCTCACCTTTCCGTCATTTTAATTAAAACAAAAAAGTACTATTGTGCTGAAAAATATTTCAAAAAAGGTTGTGCTGTTGTCAAGAAAAAATCATAATTGTTATGACTGTTGTGATTTACTTTTTTATTTATGCTTTATTTCCTTCACCATTTATCTGAATCCGACTGCCAATTATCCATGTGTCCAGATTCCCGTACGAGATATACGTAAGTTAAGAGCCTAGATAATAATTGTGATCAATACAGCAAGGCTTACATAAGTATACACGGACATTGCAACTCAGGTGATTAGTTTCTTTAATGCAGCTCTTCAATTAACATTGCAGGAAATGGTTCCCCGTCCACGCAATACATCACTAATTACATACTCCACGAGCCAAGGTTCGACAGTTCTTCAAAAGAACAAAGAAAATGACATCAAGAAACGTGTTCTTTTTATTTCGACTAATTTTCGTAGTAGGCCTTGGTACGTTTTTATAAGTACTGTAAGAGTCTCTTCAAAAATTGGCTTGAACGTTGTAACAACGTTTTATTAAATTACGTCTGATTGATTTTAAAATATATTTCTCATAACCTCACATTACAGTACGTTTAATTTGTATTAAATTAAATGTGTGATGTTGAAGATCAACATGAAAATGGCTGAAACGTTGGTGTCATACATGAAAGAACGTTGCAACCGAGTGGTTAGCACTCTCGTTTTATATTCCTGAGATCCCGAGTTCACATCTCTGCCCGGAGACCGGCTAACCCATTTTTTTTTTCAATTCCCCAATGTAAATTCCTGGTAATATCTTAAATCACGTGACATCACGTCATATTCGTTCCACATCCTTTCGAAGTCATTATTTATTAACCATCGTGCGAGAAACTAACTAGGTTCATTGTGTGCCACTTTTCTTTTGCTAGGATTTACAAAACTTTCCTTCGATATTTCACAAATATTCTGGTTGTAGGGACTGTAAATTAAATATGAAATTTTACTGTAACGGAGCGTCGTCATTTGTCTCCTTGCAAAGTGTGGGACTATAAAAACCCATTTCTAAGCCACACCAAACCTGCTGCTTCTGTCTCACAGGTAGAATTTCCAGTATTATCCATCTTTTGATTTGTATAAAAAGCCTATCCTGGCAAACGAGAAATGTGATCTCTCCGTTTATATTTCAGTCATACTAGCATCTGATCAAATGTTTTTAAGTTTAACTGAAAACACTGAATAATAATTTACGTTAATTAAATGACTTAAGTTATCTTCCAGAACGGGTAAATAACGTTTGTAACTCTGGATTTAAGTCACAGACACTACAAGTGGATTTTAATGAGTCGAGCAGAATGACGTCCTTCACTTCCTACGTGATTCTGCTTACATAATCGATTCTGATGATTGTCTGTTGTAGATATGAATTTGATGTTGACATAGCGCAGGAACCATAATGCAGAGATGCATAAATAGTATTGATGGCAAAATAACTGACGGTACTGATGTACATTTCACAGAAACACAAGGCGTTTTCATCTTTATTTCGATAGGTGTAAACCAAACATATTTAACAATCCTATTACCTTAGCATTCATTAATCTTAACTGTAAAAATGATATATTTGTAAAGCACCTTTTGAAGTGTAAAAAGAATGTCAGCTTTCGTTGAGGTCCGTGTTGTATATTATGTATACTTAGCATAAAGAGAATTTTTTTTTTAGAAAACTGATGAATATTCAGTCTTGTTTCACGTAAAGCACCGGTTATGTTTCATCATGACTAACATTCTATTTATTCTTTAAAATCTTATAGTCACTCAGTCAAGAAATTCTGCATCTTTTATGGAACCCAAAGGGTCCTTACCAGGTCACAAGAGCTCCCTACTGGCCCCTTAGCTAGAAGAAAATTAATCCAGTCCAAACGTTTTAACCCATTTGAATATTATATTTGTTAAAGACTGCATATTACTAAATTTCAACAAAATTCTCTGGTGTGTCTCAATGTTAAGCTAACAGGAAGCAAAATCCATAGGCGTTATCCAGTCGGAGGCATTTGTGTAACAATTTGAAGCCATTAATCGTAGACAAGATCCACTGGAAAGTATCGATAAAGTTAGTTCCATTTGATGCGAAATCCTTGCAGTAATTTTAACAGACTGCGATAATGGTTGTTTACCAGCGTCGTGTTCAGTGAACATGACTGAATTATCCTTTCGCAGTAGAACTTGTCTAATTACCCTTGTGACATAGTTCATTAACATGAATAAAATGTGTCACGCCACCATAAATTGATTGTTTTTGTGCCCAGATAAATATCGAACATGTATATATATCACTGCCAGACATTTTAGGTGTGGTTGAACTTAAAAGCTTTTCAACAGTTTACCTCAACCTTATGAAGTGGTTTAAACGAGCGAAAGTTACTGTTATTATTAATGTTGTATAATCCATGATTATTACTGTCCCTTTCGAAGAGAATTTTTCCGGGCTGGTCGGTCGAAATTTCATATCCAGAACTTCACTGTTCCCTTTACCATGAAATCCAAATAAATTTCTTTCCTTTCATTATTCTATATACTAGCAGCACGACTGAGACCGTCCCAGCAAAACAAAATAATTTTTAAATTTTACGCATTTGTCATCGCTTTGCAATGAAGTCCAAGAGTTATAATAAATTGTATATTCATTTTAATGAAGGGGCGGTTTTGTCGAATTTTCCGCCTTCCGGATACATTAAATTAAAGTAACATTCGAATGCAGAGACATCGAGAAATTTCGTGTATTTTAATGAAACCGATGTTTCATTATGTTCACAAGAAAGATAAATTCAACACCCTCCAAATCTGTTTCCCTAAAATATAATTTAATATCCATCTTTACATAGGTCTTTCCAGCGGTCTATTCCCTTCAGTATTTCCAAATAAAAATTTAATCCGTAGTGACAGGACTTCGAAAATAAAATACACGAGCTACGATGACGAACGTCAGTCGTATTGGAGTCAGATCGTATGGTGAAAATTACTCTATAAACTATGAACTGCAGAACTGTGTACATGGTTTGTAACTTATACACTCATGCAAAGGATGGGTAGTATCAGAAAAGTAAAAATCCATCATGTGTTGTAAATCCAGTCCTCCGTATTTTACATGGCAATTAGTACGTTTTACATCTCAGTTCAATCATTTGTTTTCCATGACAAATAGAACGACGACATTTTAAAGAAGTGATAGTTTAATAGTCAATAGCACAGAAATGAAGGCCCCTGGCAGAATATACAGAGTAACTGTAAGGTGTGAGTTCCGTATTAAATTATTCGTTTTATTTTGTTCAGTCCGTTGCATAATGCATTGATCTAGGCTGTATTTTAGACAATTTCCTAAATACTTTAGCATTAAACATACGTCTCTGCAGTGTAAATAAGTATTAGGTTTTGCAATGAATGTCTATTGTTTCATTCAGGTTTTCGTGTCCTGTTAAAGCCATTATAGTTCATTCGTTTATAAGGTTATCGCTATATTTTCGAAGAAACCCTGAGTATGTAACTTGGCCAATGAATATTACATATTAGTGACTTTCGAATCCATGGCTTGTGGACTATCTGCAGCATTGAACATAATCTCTTGTTACTCAAGTGAAGTATGGTAGGTAATTCATTTTGAATGGCAGGTTTAATTTAATTTCAGTAAAATAGGACCACGACTGTACAAACGAATAGTAATTATATGATTATGTAAAGAAAATTATGTAGTATAAAAAGTTAGAAACTTCTTGTATATTATTTGTACATATATTAGTATATGTTTCTTTTAAATTCGCGTACACTATACCTTGATAATTACGCATGTACAATTTTTGTTCTAAGGTGTTGTGTTGTATTTGTTAGAGTCAGAGTGAATTACACAGAGTCTTTCAAATTGCGCTGGATTATTACGTATTCTTAAACATAATCCCCCCATATCAATCTGTGATGTACAGCAAAAATGCATTGATTTTGTTAGCAGTACACTGTTGTAGTCACGCAGTCCCAAATAATTATCTGTCTCTGCTGCCGTAAATCCTTGCTTCACCTCCAGTACTCTACACAGTAACAACCGAACCAAGAAATATCAATTAATTTCCAACCCAGTTAAGAATCGCTTCACACGTACTCGCATAAGGTCATACAGATTTATATGGCCTTTGTAACCCTTACAGTTTTACATTATTACAGACCTTCGTCAACAAAACGCTTTTGTAAAATTGTTCTTGTCCGTACGTTTTTGCTGGTGGAGTTCGATGTGTGACTTCGGCTTTCGCGGGTGACCAGCGTCGAATGTTGAGAATTATCCAACGTTTCGACAAACCTTGCAGTTGGTGCCTTGAATATTACAACAGCAGTGTTTGCCGAAACGTTGCATAATTGTCAACATTCTACGCTGGTCACCCCCGAAAGATGAAGTCACACATTTATAAAATTATGTTTGTGTAAACCCGACATGGAGGAATAACATTTTTTTTGAAGTCGTATTTCTTTAAATCGTTAAAAAGAGAAAAGTTTTAGGCTGGACACAAAAAAGACGACACGTATCGATAAGATGACGTCAGAAAGGAAAAGACATTTTCAATCGATAGTTGCCAACGCACACAGATCAGTCAGTGGCGAATAAGGTATCGGAGGATGAGGTTATTGTTGGGAATGCACTTATGATTTGGGAGTTATTATGTAAGCAAGATGCTAATAAGGGGAGTTGTTTGGTTTCAGGACGCAAATGAGGACGGAACATGTGCACGATCCATTAACGAAGAATTCTAACCAAACGGTAGAAATAGCTCGTCAGTTGTAGCTTGTTTACACAAATGCAGAACACTAGTTATTAATTATTTCTTGCGCTGTAAGAGGAACTGAAGTCAATCGCAATTTAATGTGCATTGACTTGAGATATTCTTATAGGGTTCCGAGGAATTAATAGCGGAAAAATATTTATGCAATACATTTGTTCACCTGAAACACATTCACAAGTTTCTCATGCATCTAGAAATATTTCCCTACTAACATATTGCTAAATGAAAATAAATATATATATATATATATATATATAATGTTTATTTACGTATGATGCTGCAGACGTCTGTTTTAAATAAATATATAAATACCATATCGAGTCCTGAGCCATGTCTTCCCTTATGATTCCTAAAATTCCTTATGTAGGTGTTTCTGACATTGTCCATCTTAAGTTTGCAATCATTTAATGAAACAAGTGAGGAAATGTAGGCATTGCGCAAAAAATTCTGACGCGTTCTCCCAAATCTGACATGTAACCAAGGTAACAAAAGTAACCATGATACGTATGTAGCGTGGATATTCTCCGCCTAGTCACACAGGCTCACAGAAATGCACGCAGGTCTTCATGTTTTTCGGTTTTTACCAAAATTGGAATGTATCGGGAGATTTTAGCAAAACTCTCCAATATTCTCCCTTGTTTTAAAACTAATTCTTTCGTTCTCGACTTTTACATACAGACGAACTGTCGGGGCCAAATTAATTGGTTCTCCGTTGTGCTGTTATAAGCATATCATATGAGCAAATGAAACATCACTAGACCATGACACGAATGTGTTCAAATTTCCTGTCCGTAGAGTTTACGTTAACTACACAAGCTGCTTCGCTATTGTTGACCCAATTCTTGATTTCTTTACATTTCCTGGCGTCTTGACAGATATATCTCTTCCGTTGTTCAAGTGGTTAGTTATTAATGACATGTTAAGTACGAGGGTCGCTCATTAAGTAATGCCCCACATTTTTTTCCTCAGAACATATTTATTCAAGATGGCTCAAATTTAGTGACAATATAAATCAATGTTTCCTTTACACATACTATTTTTCCACATAGTCCCCATCAACTTGTACGGTTTTACGCCAGCGTGGAACAAGTGCATGCATGCCTTGCCGGTACCAGCTCTTGTCCTGTGCACGTAGCCATGTCCTCACTGCTTGAATAACGCTCTCGTCATCTTCAAACCTTGTTCCGCGGATAGCATCTTTAAGTGGCCCAAAGAGATGGAGTCGGAGGGTGGATGGGGCAGCACCGTTCAACCAAATTTGGTGATTTCTTCCCGGGTTCTCGGACTTGTGTGAGGGCGTGCATTGTCATGCAGGAGCAAAATTTCTGCTGGATGCTTGTGAGGCCGAACTCGTCGGAAACGCTTCTTGAGGGTTTCCAGGGTCATAATGTACGCGTCTGAATTGATGGTCGCACCTCTTGGCATCACATCCACAAGAATGACCCCATCACTGTCCCAAAAGACAGTCATCATGACTTTTCCGGCGGAGGGAGTTGACTTGAATTTCTTCTTTCTCGGTGATAGAGGATGATGCCACTCCATTGACTGCCTTTTTGTCTCCGGCTCAAAGTGGTGTATCCAGGTTTCGTCACCTGTAATGATCCGGGACAGAAAGATCTCTCCCTCAGCATCAAAACGCTCCAACAATTCAGAAGAAATCGTTTTCCTTTGAATCCTTGTGGTCTGCTGTGAGACTTCGTGGAACCCATCTTGCGCACACCTTCGAATATGCAAGAGCCCGGATAATTGCAATCACACTTCCATTGCTGACTGAAAGCTGTTGGGCCAATTGTCGAGTTGTGATGCGCTGATCCTCACGAATAATGGCATCCGCGCGGTTCAACATGTCTGGAGTGGTGGCTGTGGCAGGACGCCCAGAGCGCGGCAGATCACGGAGCTCGGTTTCTTCACTTCCTGAAGCTTTAACTCTCTTAGCCCAGCGACCAACGGTGCTCCTATCGACTGCACAGCTTCCATACACAGCACACAAACGTTTATGAATGTTCACCACCGTTTCTTTTTCAGCAACAAAGAATTCAATTACAGCTCGTTGTTTGTAACGAGAGTCGTTCACAGACGCCATTTTAACAGTTCACTACAGCTCCGCTATCGGTTGGAATCATTTGAAACTCCGTACACGAACGCGGGAAACATTAAATCTCAAGCATGTAAAAGTGCACTTTTCTATCTTCATTATTGGCTGAGAAAAAAAATGTGGGGCATTACTTAATGAGCGACCCTCGTACAATGCATTATCCTGAGCAGATCAATATGATTCTCGTCCGTGAGACGCGAGAGACAGACTAAAAACTCCAGCGCTATTTGATTACTTCTGTTAATTATTGATAATAAAAACTGGCGAATGTTATAAATATAACGGAGAAATTGTCCTGTCGTAAATACAGCTACTTGGGAGTTCCGTCATGTAAGTGTATACGAAATTATTAAACTAGTGGACGATATTTTCCGATATCATTTCAAAATGATATAGAAATCTTTGTTTATTTCCCTTCGGAATTTCTGTAATACAGTTTGTAAAACTGAATGATTTGGTGTTGTTCGTTGATTGGGCGTCATGATTTATATAAGTAAATTACCGCTATTAATAAAAACGTACCTAAACATACTTCTTCATCAAAATTCTCTACCCTGTTTATGAATTGTTTTATATAGCTACTAGTTATCTCATGTAACGAATATGATCATCTGTTCAGAGAGTGGTAGTGACTTAACTGTTAAGAAAACGAAAACAGGGTTGGTCTATTTTCACAAAGTTAAATAAATTGAACATTAGGCGTGGATCTGAAGCTGTTTATATGAAAATGGCAGTTGATAGAGGCTATATAGTTTAAAACTTTGTCTTTATTGTCGTTACATATTACAAAAATGATTATGTCCGATTTTTAAGTGTGTACAATATGAAACAAAAGGACCATTTTAGCCCATTATATCCGCTGACATTGGTGTGTGTTGCAGGCAGTTCTGTCTGCCTTTGTGTTAAAATCCATGCCTTTTAGAACTTAAGGAAGGAGAATTTAGTTTAAAGTAAACATCTGTCTTTCACGTCTGTTGAAAAGGAATGAATTATAATTAATTAATTTATTTTTGTTTCGGTCTGAAATGTTCGTCACTCATAAAACAATATACACAACTTCATAGATGATTGTCATTTAGAAATATTTTAAGTACATCGTGGTCAATAAAGGTGTTGCCTATAAGCCTACGTTTCTTTTTGAGAAATTTTGTGAAAGTTCTGAGGGATTTCGGTTTTGAATTGGAAGTCAGAAGATAAAAGCATATTCTAAATATTTAAATAAAGCATGGCTTTCATTCAGCGAATAACATCACTGCAAATAGAAATTGTAGAAACCAATTAGTTCAATGAATAGGAATATTTTGGTTATTTTCTGACATCTGACTGTTTTTTACAATATTAATTTTCAGAAGAAAGGTATTTTCAATGTTATTGTTACTCATTCTTGAGAAGTTTCTTCTTGTAAAGAAACAAAAGGAAACTCGAGTTTCGCCTTATCCAATGTATACGGTATTCATCAGTTAAATCATGTAAAAAAATAGCCCAACTCTTCGATACATTTTTGAGAAACGAGTGATTGTGTATTGTTTAATCACTATAATAGATAGAATAACTGTGAATGAAATACCTCCTCATCCGGAAACAAATATATAATATTGTCCTCTGTAAATTTTTTTGAAAGGGAAGCATTAAATGCTACATCTTCTGTAAATGGTTTTCTATTCTGTGTTATTTATTAAGAGTATCCCCACCTCATATACACATAAGATTTCGATAGGCTAAGCTGACGAAAGTACGTATTTGAAGAAAGAGCTGTGGAAGAGCCATCTGACAAAAATTGTTCATTTCGTTCCTTATTTTGTAAAATCTTAATGAGTTCGAATCATCTAGACGAAGCTTATGTTTAAAACTTTATATTTGAATAAATACAGTGTATAATCGGTAGATAACTTTGATTAACGCCTGTGGATGTCTTATGTTGTCATTGCGAACTGTTCCTTGAACAGTCTTTATATTTGTAGGATTTAGATACAGGCATTATTATAATACGAGTAGCAAATTGTCCTTCCTTTGTTTTATTACGATTAACATTTACGACCGTAAATGTTATTGTGCAGTAGTTTGAGAGTAGTTTATTTTTGTAGGAATCACCGATTTCCTTTTTCAGTTTTTAACAAAAAGTTATACTTCTTGACAATATGTTATATTATAAAAGGGGCTTCCGGCTGTCATAATGATTAATTACATCTTTCATTAATACACTAATCAGTAGATTAATCTCTTAGCATTTGTACAAAATGCTGTTTTTTTTGTAATTGTCTTAGTAAGGAGAAAATTGTTTTATTTAATTCTAAAGAAGGAAGAGTTCAGTCTAGTTTCTTTTTGTTTTGTTACCTGAATGGAAGGACGTACTTCGTAAGCTTTCAGTACTCTCGTCTCACCTCTTTCTGAGCAGAATAAATTCCGCTATGACTGTCTCATTCTCATTGCCGTCCATTAAGAAAAGAAAATTAACGTGGAACAGAATGACATTTGATTTATAAAGCTCACATAAAATTAAAAATGTTATTGTAAACAATAGATTCTCATTAAAGTACAGTAGGAAAGAAATCCTTTTGTCAGATACACTTTTCAGTTTTAAAATAAAAATGATTTTTATAAGTGACATTAACAGATGAATAGAAGGAAGTAATTAATCAACATTTGAATAATTGATTGGTAAATCGAACCAGTTAACCTAATTATTTCTATAAGTTTCTGCCAATTCGTGAATAACAGTTTCTCTTATGTAATCAGTTGCACGTGCAAGCCTTCTACAGAAATACGTGCATTGTGAACGTCACCTGTGGTAGGCTATAAAATGACAGGATTCCTTCCTGTTTTTACCTGTATGCTTTCGACAGACTTTTTACTGCAGAAAACCTCTAGAGATTCTTACAGCCGAGACCTACGATTCAAATTCGTCCAGCATGTGGTAGTAAAATGGCACATACATATTTTACCAAATTCTGGTTACAATCATAGGACCGTGAAGACTACCGTTTACATTCCGACGAGTGTAGTTGTCAGTGGGCATTACAAGTATTCAGTACGAATATGTAATTTTATTTTTTAATTTAAAAATCTACTTCCTCTCGGAATATATTGCTTCGTAGTAAATATAGCGAGGTGCAAAGAGAGAAGTTACACATCTGTCTTGGATCGCCCTATTACGGTGTCTGCAGTGTCAGATCTCATCAGAAGCAGAACTCCAATAGAGATTATTTCCTGTATTTAGTATAAAAACAGTTTAAATGTGAGATTTGACTCTAGTTTCATTTTTGTTAATGATCGTTATTCGCGATATTCTGATACCGTCTCATTACTTTTATGTGCTTTACCCACTGAGCCACGGATTGCGCATGAGATTGGTTGTATATGTAGCACAGATATTTAAACAAGAAATATTTTAGAATAAGCTTTGTGTGGGAAAGTTCATGACAAGGAACCACTTAGAAGACAAGGACGTAGATGTGATGATAATATTAAAATAGATCTTGTAAAATCATAAGTAATTGATGTTGTGCATTTATTTCACCCACTGATCAATTATGTTGACGTCAAAAGCAGAATTTTTAAATGCTTTGTTTGCGGTCACCGTTGGTCGATGTATTTTTCCTTTTTCATTACCATGAAAATTTTCAATACAAATTGTAGATCTTAATGAGATACATATTTAATCATGTCAACATCTAAAAATTCCTTTATTTTACATAACGTGCGGATAAAAATAAAGTTATAGTTTTCCTGGGGGGATGTTGTGTGGAATGAACAGGGCAAAACTGAATTTTTTTCAGAAATATTTATTATAAGACTCATAAATATTTTAATGTAAGTCCTGCAGGGGTTTTGGAAGTGAAATATACGGACGAAGAAACAGAAAATCGGTGATGACCTTCCTATAATGTGTTCATTTCAGACATCGAGTGCAGAGAGCTAATAATAATGAAAAATATGTAATTAAATGAGCAATCGATGCAAAGTCTCTCATCACAAAAGCAAAGAGCGCTTTTTTTTTCTGTGTGAAAGCAGTTGATGGTCCAGTCTCCATATCGTCGACAAATCAACTGCCCTTGAGGCCTCCCTGTCCCAAAGTCTCTCTACGGCTCAACATAACTACAAATTGCTTCCCCTGGGACTTCCTAATGGTGCAACGTGGCAAGGGATGAAATTAGTCTGTCTGCTCCAGAGCTCAATGTTTTCTGGACTTCTTTTAGCTTGCGAGTAAACACAGGTATTCATTCTGTTGTCAAATTTCCAAAGATGGATGCTTTTTAATTTCACTCAAGGAACACACTTGACACCCGTTCCTCTTATACGCTAATAAATAAAGGTTTCACATGTAATTTGAAAAAGTTACTTCGTAACGTGAAGCGTAAATGGGGAACTGTAGAGCTAATGGACTTCGCTGGCCGATCAATACATATTTAAATTCTGTTTTCGCCTCACTACATAAACAGGTGAACGTGTAATGCAAAGTGGCGTCTTGGCTTTGCTCGTGAAGAGATGACTAATAAATGAAAGCAGAAGATAAATTTGTCAAGAAAAAACGCAGCTAAGACGTTTAGGGTTGTTGGAAGTATTCTAGGCGGACAAAAGTGTTCATATTACACCTCTGCATGTTTTATTCCTCATAAAAGCCTAAGACCCAAAGATATTCTTATAATTGTAGTGAAGAAGCCTCTTGCACTCCAGGAACTAAATTATGGTCATGAACATTGCAGATTGATCGTGTAATTAAACAAACTATGAACGAATGATAAGGTATTATTGTGTCACTTTTGTTACAGTTACACGAGAGTGTAATAACAAATAATAGGATATATTAATAATTAAACATTTAAAATTTCCTATGAATATTTTAAAATTCCCGCGGTTATCCCTAACCATTTCTGGGGCAAGAATTTGCCCGCGGGTGTACGGCTGGCGATCATTGCTGTAGGCTGTGCATGTAATGCGAATGGTAAAGCAAAGAAGGCCGAGGAAGGAACTTTAAGCCGGTACGAAATACATGTCAAAGTGGCGATGAAAGTTTTAAATTTCAATCTATCATTGTATTGTTCTGCCAATTTTAAAGCTGCGTTAAATAGCCCAAGTATTAGTCAGTTATTTTGAACTTTCTCTTGACGACTTGTTCTGTAACGCATACACCCGAATTGAGCTGAGTACTCCTTGGGAAGCTAATAACCACGTACCTAGTCAATTTCTGGCCTGTTATCAAACCCGAAGATTCACTGTCGTCTTCAAAGGACTGTTCCTTGTACTCATGCACATTAGATTTCTTAACGCCGTATTTATTTACGATACCGGTACATTTCAGTGTTGAACTTTCATGTAGACCCGTCTCTCCCAGTTGATATCGTATCTTCTGGTTTTTCGACTAAAGACCGAGTGGTTACTACTTCTGCTTCATATTTGATATTTCGTGGGTTTAAGTCTCGACCCGAAGATTAGTTATAATGACTGATGTTTGTCGTGTTTTCCTCAGTCCCTTGAGGCAAATGCTGGGATAGTACCTTAAATAAGGCCATTACTGCTTTCTTCCATATCTTTTCCAAGACATTATCATTAATAACTCTATAATCCGAAGATATTTAATCTAAGTTACTGAAGCGTCGATATATATACCAGAAATAATAATAACTAATAATACAGGAGCGTTAGATTTCGCAATATTAGACATACATTCTATCCAGCAACTGAATGCACAACGCTACAGTCTTAACCTAATGAAGGCGACTAATTTTCAACTTCTGGAAACGTCACAATTGGTAACGAAGGTGATGTATTGACTGAAGACAGACGTGGAATTTTCAGTCACGAGATAAATGCTGTGATTTATTTTTACTTAGAAATTTTTAATAGAAATTGCGTGTTAAATTGTAACCGAGTATGAACCGCTTTCGGGCAGTTTATGAACCGTTCCATACAGTACATTGAGGTGTCATCCACAGACACTTGTCGCTTGCATGCAGTAGGTACGACGAAGAGAAGTGGCTCGGTGGGGATCTAATGGTATAATTTGGGACCGAAGTCCCCAAACCCCTAATTACACATTTTCTCCTTTAACACGAACAACTTTCTCTAGGGGACAATGACAGGAGAGAAAAAAAAAATAGAAAAAACAGAGAAGGAAGGAGATGCGCTCTTGATGGACATTTTGGACATTACCTTTGCCATACAATGACTCCCACGTGGTGAATCATGTCGTTTGTAAGACATTAGTAAGGGACGGACGGCGGAATGAGAAAACAACAGAAGTTACATGATCTTGTGTAACACGTAAAACGGGACGTGGTGAAGAGTGAAGGCGGTGACTAAAGCTACGAGTAATTGGTTTGCTAAAGTTCTGTCTCTCTGCCAGTGAGGTCAAAAGCCTGACACTAAAAATAATTTCATCATAACAATTGTAATTTACTAAGACTCAATCTAAACCTGCACAAGGACACAGACACTGTTATGGACTTATCTCGGGATGGCTGTAAAAATGTCGAAAGTGCCAGAATTAATACGCTGCGCCTTAAGTACCTACCTTGTTAAATTTTAGCATGTCATACAATATCATGCCTAAAGCGATTATTAAAACGTATGAAATTGGTTGTATTTATAAATATTATATACACCAAGAGATGTGTAAACGCCTAGACGCTCACGTTTTATCTGTTACTGTTCATGCGCCATATTTTTCGAAACGGTTCATTAAATATTTAATTACAAGGTAATTTTTGAAAGACTATTATTATCTCATGTGTAAAATACACAAAAACCTGATTCCTGTTAAATATGACAACTTTCTATATAAAATTAACTAAAAGAAGTAGATTTTTTTAGCTGTTTGAAATAACATTTTAGAAACTTTAGTTAAAATAATTGCATTAAACAAATGAAAAGTAAATAAAATTGACATCACTGTACCCTAGATTAGAACAAACATCGCACATATTGAAAAATAAATAAAATAATCCGTGCATGTGGGCAGAGGGAGTACAGAATATAAAGGTCGAACGTTCTCTGTATACGTCACGAGCATACATTTGCATTTAACCGCAGAACACATCACTTTTATGTTTGCAGGGCACGGAATTACTGTGAAACCACAAGGACCGTGTTGCGCATTCATTTCTGTAACAGAACACACGCACTGTTGATCTTGCAGCTTTAGCTGCTGGCGTAACAGCTCACGCTTTGCGCGTGGTTGCGTACGCCTATGCACAGCCAGTGTCCAGGTTTATGCAGCAACAAAAGTAGAGTAACAAATGGACATTTAAACACATTTTTAACCTCACACGGCTCGTACAGGTTACTTTTTTTTTTTTTTTTTTTTCCCTGTGTCTGTTGTAATTTTTTGAGCGTGTAACTTAGGGCAGATTTCCCGCTTTGCGGGTAGCTTGGCAGTCCTGCTAAACGGGTTGGAACACACCCACGTACATTTCGTTGACTTCCAGGCACATACATGATGGCGATTTAGTCTATGGAAGCGGAAATACAGAACAGTATATCTTTCAGAGTACGTACGGGCTCTAAAACAATTTGATACCAACATTCTATCTCACAGGCTTGTATTGAATTGATGCCTGGTAACTAAAGTTACAAGGGAAAGGACGTTAGCTCAGCACGCCTGAGTTCGGAATATTAACATACAAATACACTTGTTCTGCATGGGGTCCATTTGGTTTTGGCAAATTCTGGTTTCTCTCCTGCACCATGATAATTAAATCCATACTCATCAGCCTCTCAGCAAAGTAATGACACTTGACATTACGGTTTGGTATGTCAACCATTATCTGCCTCTCGGCGCTTTGCATCGTAAATTTTCGTCGCTACGCTTGGCGTCGGTTTGCTAGAGTTGTATGGATACTGACGCTCATGTAGGTTATATTCCCAATTTTCTCTATGCGTCGTGACACTCGGCGCCAATTTGCCAGAATTATTCGCATACTGCCCCAATCCTTCTATTGGCTTCATATATATTTATAAGTCGGCGTCGCGAAGCTCGTCGTCGGTTTTCCGAAGTGTCAAATGGCATCCCGAGGTTCATCTGCGATAAGTACAGCATCTTGTTAGTTTTCGAGTTTAGTTTTCGAGCTACAGGAAACGCCCTCACCGGAAAACGAACCTCGTGATTCTTTTTTACGGAGTTTAAACTGCCCTACGCTCTCTTCCTGGTCTCAAAGAATAAGCATGCAGTGTTCGGTACAAACTGGTATCTCCTTTCTCGAGCTATAAGCGAACAAACTAACGCAAACCTACAGTTTCAACTTTGTATGCTGAGGTTATTTAGGCGAGCTTCGGCTTTAAAGGACTAATAAATGCTTAACAACTAAAGCGCCAGAATATAAGAATCGGGAGCAACAGTGATCTAACTCACAGTTTATTAAACAGAGAAGAACACGTAAAAAGATAAAAATTAGCTCTAATTCCACCTTATAAGATTCTGAAAGACAAATTTAAAGATAACAAATTACATGTGGCTTATGCAGCCCACATAAAGAAAGTAGAGGGCGAGAAAGTTATTACACTGTTTCTTATTCTAGAGTTTGCCAACTTTTTGGGATCGTTCACTGTTGCTCCCAGGTCTTCAATTGTTATGCTATGAGTACATATGTTATATCCCAACCAGGGCTAATGTTTATGCAGCTAGGAACGGAACCAGCCACTACACCATTATATTTATTCGCCAGACAAGACATCAACTCTCTCATGTAGATAACCACTGGCCTTTGTCTTTGTATTTAAGAGTTCAGCTTCACTAATTGGAGATTTAGGCTGTACTATTAAGAGATGTACCGAAGGAAAACCGCGGTCTTTAAAGTGCATATTCCTATATATCGGACAGACTGAAGGAAATCACTGCGGTTTTCCCGATGCTCTTCTCAAGAACTTTAGAGCGCAGTGTGTAGAATTCTCTCCCTGTCATCGACAATTTTTTTTTCGCCCTCGCAATTGACGGCTTTCACGACGTGTTCGTCAACTGTCATCTCTCACTAAACTCACTCGCCTCACTTCATTAGTGTCAAATGAGCACTCCGCTCGCTTTCTTCTAATTTGCCTTCGAGTTTTTCCATGTCAGCTGCACACTGTTCAACAACGTCCTGTCTTAACACTTATCTCATCTTAATCTTATGTAACCGTTAAGAAGGAAAATGTTTTGGCAGGAAAATGTGAAATAACAATATGGTGGCCCTGCGAAATCTGCTCTTGAAACACTGAAATCTCGTAAAATGTTGAATGTAAATAGACTGTAAACATTGCTATATACAGAATTTAAACTACCTTAATTTAAAGTTTGAGTGTCGGAATGAGAAACTTAATTTTTTTTTTTGCTTAAATTATAAACTCCCTCAAAATTTGCATCAAAATCGCTCATAAACAGTTTTACAGAATTTTGAAAATAGGCTACCTATTCCGGTCTTGTCATGGGCCATTTACCCGTCCAAGGAGTTCTACCAAATGTCCTAAGCATTAATTGTTTTAAATAGTCTATACTTATTGAAGAATGGATGAAGACAGAATTGCGGAATTGGTACGCGATGAAGAAGAATATTGTTGATGTTCGTCTCCTGGGTTAATACTGTGTAGACGTGTAAGTGGAAAGCAACGTTTCGGAGGAACATACTGCCTCCATTTTCAGCTATTCACCTACAAGTCCTCACTACGTTATAACCCAGAAGACTTATTTCAATATCATTACCATCGTAAGAACCTTAAATCTCATTACCTCAGTTCTGACTACGGTAAATGACGCCTATGCTGTGTGTGTACGTGTGTAGGGTCTCCATAACAATAAATACCTTAATGTCTGTCACATTAGTCTACAGACTCTTCTAATATACCTATGAAAAAAAGACATTTCTTCGTGTCATAATTTTTGGCAACGTTTGTTTAATATCTTTATTATTTTTAGAATTTGTATTTTACAAGCTAAATATTCCATAACTTCCTAATAAAAGTTTTTGTATACAATCTACAGTTCACGAGCGTCTTAAATTTAAGTGCGTTTCAAAGTCTACTGAAGTACTGTTATAGTATAATTATGTTGTTCTGCTTAGCTTATAAAGTGTAATTATCGAAATAATTAAAACATTATCAGGTATTAAAGAATACAAATCTACCATAGTATAAATTTCACACCCCTAAACAGATTTACAACCTATGCCTCCACCACTGCACCAGTTACCCATGAAATAAAATAGAAATACTGTCGTCTGTGTGCTAAAAATAACCCCTGTAAATAAATTATATACTCGCAGGATCAGTTAAACCACAGTATATAAACGCATGTATAAATACTAATAGAGTTTTGTAAAGGGATTTCCTCTGTGGACATGGTGTTGGAAAATTAAATAGATTTTGACTGACTAGTGAGGTGATCTCAGTAGACTGTGGGTTTGCAGAGCGAACATAGATCAGCAGCAGAGGCAACAAGGCATTGTCATTCATGCTACTCGCGTGTACTTTGCCTTGTCGTGTCGTGCTGCAGACGAGACTGAATTACTACTGAATGAAGAATGAACACTGCAACCAAAAATAACTCGTTGCTATCAGCATTTCCCTTCCCGTCACGTACAGATTAAGTTTTCTTATTGAAAAGCAGCGTAACAAAACGTAAAGAAAATCAGCCCCAAAGACAATTAAGTTAGTTCTAATACCTTGTAGACTTGTGGACTTGTGGATAGATGCCGATACCACCTCTTCAGCCGTAACGTTGGTATTTGCCTACAAGTCCAATAGGCGGTACAATCCAGAATACCAACATCAATATTTTTACCTCAGCTTTCACACAATGTATGCCTGTGCAAATGTATGTAACTACTGTGGTTATGTCTGAAATTTTTTTAACACTGGCTGTTTCTTTTATTGTGGTTATTCATATTCAATAGCACTGGGAACCTTGAAGATGTAAGAAGCAATTATATTAATTTCTACACGAGGCTGTAGAAATTTAAGCGTTATCACTTTTGTACGATTTGAAATTTTCGGAGCGGTGAGTATGAAGATTTCTGTCTTCTGGGTTGTTGCGCTGTGTAGTCTGGTCGATGTTTACCAACGTTTCGGAGGCGATACTGCCTCCGTCATCAGGGCGACAGCAAGACAGAAATCTTCGTTGTCACTTTTCCCTTACTGCTTTCGCTTAAGTTTCTACTGAAAATGTTGCTATGTCCTTGGAACTTCTGGTTCCTTAACACTGCCTGCAGCTACAAAGTCTTATAACTAGTAACTGAAAAAGAAATTATGTAACAACTCCAATGTTTTAATTCACCTACTTATGGTACTTAATGTCGCATACATGACCATCTGCTGCAGTTTCTATTTCTGCCATCAAAATGGAGTCATTCCCCCCACCGCCCGTCATTAAGCAGCAATAAGATTTTGCAAGTGTATATTGTCTTCCGAGAAACATGGACTTATTAAATAAAGCTCACTTAACGAGATGGTGAAACAGATGAGTGTCTCTTGGCGCCTGGAATAATACGAGTAAATTATTGATGGCGACGAGTGGTGTTCTAATTTAGACAACGCCGAATCATTTTTATTTATTCATGAGCCAAGACGTGAATAGCATTTCTCTTGTGCGTAGAAAATTAGCAGTGTCAGTTTTCTGGTAAATGTTTGAGAAATGCGTAGAGTTTGTTTCTTGAGGTGAACGACGTCTTAGAATATGCCACCGGGAGCCGTCCCAACGTCTTACTTCGATTACTTGAAATCAGTAATAGGAATACGGAGGATGCACATACTTTTGAGATTGGAGCGACAGCATCACCACTTAATATAGGATTATGAATATGCGACTTTTAAGAAGTATTTCTCTAAGATACAAAACAACTACATGGTGGTCATTTTAACTTTTCATTTAGCTTGAATTTTGATGGCGTTAACTAATGGACTACTGGAGCTATAAATATAAAATTTGCATGAAGCTAGATTTTAAACATTCGTGTAAATATTTTGTACAGTATTGTTTATTAGTCGGCATTTAAAAACATAGCGGCATTATGAAACTTGGTATTTATACTTGAAGAATTTAACTTAGATACCTTCTGTTCTTCAGTAATAATTTATTTAAATTGGTAATAGTAATTTATAATATATTTATAATTCCCAACAATATCATAATTCTGACTGAAGCAGGATTCGATCTTATTACACGCCCATGAACTAAATTCTAATTTACTGTTGGATAATAAACTCAGATTAACAGAGAACGTTAATAACACAAGATTTGTGGGATTGAGAGTTTGCAAATAGAAAAGCACGTTTTATGAATTCTTCCGTAACTCCTTATTTTATTACACACGCACACCTGACGATCCAATATTCTTATATTTTTAGGAGCGTGGCCTATGGGGCAGTTTCATTAAACTACGTCACAGCTGGTGTATTTAACTATGTAAATGCTACCCGTTTGTACTGGCCTGCCTATACTTTTATTTTCTTTCTTGTGAGTTTTACCCCCAACAGACTTAATAGCTTCATTAAGTTGATTATGCCTCGTGCCATTTAGCTTGCAGTTTCTTGTGATACCCAAGCTGACATTAAAGTGTAATGGGCGTCATAAACTAAATGTTGTGTCCTCTAGCTTGAAATAAATTGTTGAGGGTCACATTCCAGTTTCATTCGCAAACCCAAGTCCAGATTCTCCTACTGTCAAAAGTAATTTAAGTCACTGTGGACGATCTTATAGGCTTAAGTAATCTATATAATATATTGTAGTTATACGTATGTTCACCTTCCGCCTACTCTATTCAATTTGTTTCGCGGCATACATCCACAGTGCATGAAGAATTACACTTTCTTTCCAGATTTTTATGTCGAGGTATGTGGACCGTACAACACCGAGACTGCAATCATACCCCGCCGGAAATATGTATCTGTATTTGTTTAGGGAGATGAAAAAATGTGATTCAGAATTCAGAATCATCATTTACATACGACTGGTAGAAGACTGCGCAGAGAATTTACAAACTGGGAGCAGTATAATTAATGATCCTGTCTTTCTAAAACATTGTGTAGGCAGTTGGCCCGTTATGTGCCTTCCATTTACACAGAATTTAGCGTGGGATTAGCGTAACACTTTGATGAAAGACGGCAAATAGAATAGGATTGTGTATGTTCATCGTTTTTCATTTATGTGGATGTTAATAACCAAATTATCGAACAATTCTTCACTGTGTCATAGAGAATGGCTATGCTTTCCACATAGAATTCTATCTTGCTTTTCGCATTCGTGTTTTTGCACATTGAAGAAATTTTAATAAGGCGCCTTCTGAGGACATGACTGGAAAGGTGTACTTTTTGGAACACATTGCAATTCCAAAGGTGTTTTCACGTACGTCGCATCATGGACTATGACGTCAACGTCATTGTAACCACGGAGGAAACGAATTTAGGACATGGATCACGAAGTCGAAAGTAATAACAAAGGATCAGCTTTTTCAAATTCAGTGTGAAAGTAATGTGATTCGTGGTAATTTTTTGGAGTCAACAATGACATCGGTACCCACTGTTGTAACTGTTATGAACATATAAGTTTCTGTATGCATTTCCTAATTAAAACCTTGAATATTCTACAACAAAGTTAAAAATAATGATGGTAAAGTAGCTCTCTGTTTCGGCCCACTGCGAACAGGAAATGCGTTTGGCCATTAATATGTTATAATTCTTTATACACATTGATCGTAAAGCCACGCAGCCTAATTCCTGAGACACGTTCGATTTGTCAAAAAATAAATTGCATTGAAAAAAGAATAAGAAAATGTTATATTAAGTATTGGGAAAGTCCACCGCGTTCGGCATGCATGCATTCACTTTTTTCCTCATCTTAGACGTTACCCGAAGAGATATTACTTTGATCGGGAAACAGTCCACAAGACGAGATACTGTCATTTTTTTACTCGTTCTGTCACGTTCAGTAAAAACGAGATGCCAGGTAGTGTTCGACGGTGAACAGCCACTGCTCTAGTAAATAAAAGAAAAATTCTTGCACGTTGACAGAAGAAAACTGACGGGTTGACGCGAGCATGTCATAACATGGCACGGAATGCGTGGGCTCTTGTGTAGCCACAGCGATGATGCGTGTTTATTAATGTAATCAATTCGTATTGAATTGCAAACCATTAATTAATGTTTTAATATGGATTGCGTGACTTTTCGATCACTCAGTATATATTATATTTGCAATTTTTATTCTCCTGATTAACATAAATATATATCTTAACATGAAATTCCAGTTATTGAGTTCATAGCCATAATTGTTTAATAACAAAATATTCCGTACAACCTTATTCCATTATAGCAAGGAAATTATCGTTGTCTGGAGAAAAGAGGGTAGCTAGGACAACTACGACAAGGGAGAATGGGGAACCTAGACTAGAGATTACATTCACACACAAAAAATGGAGAAGGGGTGGATAAAAATCGTTAGTGGAACTGTATGGTCGTGGTGGGGGGAGGGGAAGCAAGACAAATGGGTGTCGTTGCATATGTAAAACGAGGGACCGAGTCACCCTTTGTCCATCATTTGTCAGTGTCCGGGAACGGGCGGGCGTTTGTCACTATGGCAACATCAAACTGCAGAGTGGCAGTGTATAGAAATCCAGAGAATGGTGGTTTCGGGATGCTTGAAATTTAGCAACACCAGCTATTTGTATCATGCGACTGCCACAAATTAACGCATGCACGCGTATTTAATGTCCCAACCTAACCTTCGTTTACGAGTTTCTAGCCATAAAAATAAGGCCGAAACATATATTTAACAATCGGGTGGGTGGTGTGAAAGTCCAAACTTACTATAACTAAAATATCTCTTTGGTGGGTTATTTTAACGTGCTTTGCTTTGCTTTGCTTTGTTTCTACATAGATCACCTGTCTATACGCGCTAAGTAATTACGTTCTAATTTAAACTTGAAATATTGAACCACAGGTTAACAGCACCATTATCCAACACTTGTTTGGAGAAGGGCTGTAATAATTCAATATAAACACTCTCAGTGATCAAACCTCAATTCTCATAAACGACATAATGCCATCCTCTTCATCTACTGACTTCCTGTGTCATGATTAGAAGTGAAAGATAATTAAAGACAGGCTTAGCGAAAACAAGACAACACCCCACAACGAAGAAATACACCGCTTTTCCTTCAACATAGTGGATACAGATGGAAAATTTTGAAAATCGGATTTCCTATAAGGAAATGGGATAAAAGTGGGTTTTTCTACAATAGTAAGTGATAAAAATACGTAATAAACAATGTAGTTGTAGCAAAATTGAAAGAAATTTTCCGAGACCTAATCTGTCGCAAAACTTGAGGAATGTGACTTCTACAACAATATTCTCTGAAAGCAGTACGTAAAACACAATACAGGTCCAGTGAATGAAATTGCAGCAAACCATTTTCCATGAAAAAGGGTGACTGCAAATAGATGCAATAAATATAGAGTGCTTAAATGTATGCATTCTATTAACTAAATTATATAATATCAGTTGTAATGCTAATGTGATTCAGTCATCTGATAATGACGACTTGGTGATTATGATTTATTTCTTATTTTTACACGTCTTTCAACCAGGGATGTGCCGTGCATGGAAGCATTGCTTTTGTAGTTTGGTTAATCTGAACTTAAAATTCGATCCCCGAATAGGGACAAAAACTATCGCTGTTCTATATATCCTGTTACAGGGTGAACTCTTGGTGTTCAGAATACAAATAAGTTAACGTTATGAAAAGAATCGTTACCCTTTAAATAACGTTTAATGTGCGAACAGCAATTTATAGCCATTCTTTTACGGTTCATTAATATGAAATCAGTAAACATTTTTATATGCGCTGCAGACGTGTCATAAGTAACAGGATTAACGTCTTCACATAAACCGAGAGACGGAACTTCATAGAAACGAGTGACATTGTAAACCGTTTGTATTTCTAAGATCTATGAGGCAGATAAGGCTGTGAGCTGAGGACTATGGAACCGCCTCCGAAGCGATCGGTTTAAATTCCACCGCCAGGGATGTAACAGACAATTTTTCACGAGGTTTGGATCTTAACCGGAGATGCTGACAGACTGGCCCAGATAACAAGATGTGTCGTCTACAATGAAGATGGTGAACTGCCTCGCTGCTGGGGGTGAGACAGTCACCATTGTTCCTTCTTTCAGTAACTTGGGAGGGTTGGGGGAAAGACGGGAAATAGATGGAGCCATTACGAGCGGAGCGATTGTTGGACATGGCGCATGTCCGTACATTCCGACTTCGAAAATGTTGAACACCTGCCAACGTAGATGCATTAGTAGACCTATGAAATTTACTCCCGTGACCTGTAAAAAGGCTCAAATCGGACAACTTTTATTGATGTAAGTCCTTACCGATAACCAAAAACATAAGGCATTATAGAACGGACAAGCGTGTATTACTTTATTCTTAGAGGATGTAACAATCATTGATGTATTCATACTTTCCATCAAACTTTAAAACGTTCAAAACTGTTTTTTTTATCGAAGTAGGGGATTTCTAGCCATGATTTCGTTTTAAAACTGGTAATTTTTAGGGAATGAAAAAACAACGTAAAATACGCTTTAAGTGACAAGTCTTTTCAATGAAGGCCTGTCTGATTAATAATTTATTACCTTTGTAGTCTGCAGTTCTAACAGACGAGTTTAGTGTAGCTGTTCGGAATGTTGTATCGTGTAATGTGTATTATTGCTGGATAAGCTACTCGTTCCTTACTCGTCTTCTTGCAAAGATATTGCGTAAGATCGGGATTTGCGTCATGTAGGCTCTAGCGACTATTACTCAAATTGACTGTCTGTATAATTTTTCAGTCCGCTCGGCTTGGATTCAAATATTATGCTTAGCATTTTATTTTCAGGTGTTTTCAATTGGCTCATTCGAAAGTAATCAGCTTACGTTTCAAAAATATAAAGAACAACATGTGAATCAGCGCTGTATTTATCACAACTACTGATTTTTTTAAAAAAAAACGGACAAGGCTGTATTAGTTTCAGACTAAAATTATAACCAATGGTTCCTACTTTATTCTTGTCCTTCCTAAAGACTCACGAACAAAATTTTTTGGGAAATTATTTTAGTCGCATAGCGTCAGGTTCATTAAAATCCCATGAGATATTTTGATCTGTATACAAGTTTGATTGTATATACAAAATGTTAGATTGTTTTATTTTAGCACCAAGTTACTTATTCAAATTGACTAATTTTTAAGTCTTTAAGCCGTGGAGACTTAAATTCTTACACTTTAATTTGAAGCAAAGGCTTCTTTTAAGTTATCACAATACATGTTAATCCGATGTAGAAATTAAATACCGATATCTGAACGCTTACGAAATGGCAATATTTCTCATACGGAAGACAGATGCATTATTTATTACAACGGCTATAGCCGGAAACCCGATATTCATAACAAATCTCTGGCTTCGGATTAAGAACTATTTGATTGTGGCTGCCACATCATTAAATTAATCCACCCTGTTGATTGATAAAATTTACCTTAGCATACTCTTTACATTTTAGGTACGGATTAAAGTCCACGATATGAATGCGTTGATTAGTTTCGGAAATGTAAATGTAAATGACGGGCGGACATACTAAACCTCCTATTGTCGTTCGTGCAAGATAAGAAACCTGAGGCTATTTTCAATCAATTAACACCACACACGTTTTATAAAAAATATGAAGTTGTTCCAAATGCAACGGAATACGCACATACACGGGGCGGTAGAGCTGAGTAATCAACTACAAAATTTGTCGGTTAAATATTGTCAACTTTGACTTCACTAATTTTTGAGGCAGGGTGTTATCGGTGGTTGACTTGGCTTTCTTTAAGATCTTCAGGGAAGATACATTGAATGTCACGTGGTAGTTGTCAGTAATCTTGCTTCGCATTCGGACGTTTCCGCCTTTGATTTTCGACTTGAAGACAAATTAACCTAGGTTCATGTGGCTTCGTGTCTTCATTCCATATCCTTTTCATGCCAGTATTTTCTTTATAAGTTCCTCTAAAATCTGCCTAATCGTAGAAACAATTGTGAAATATAACATTCTGGCATGTAGAGTCATTATGAGTGATGCATAATACACACGTAGTAAATTATAAACCGAATTACATCTCACAACGTATAACTGACGCTGTTAGATTTGGATCATTATACAACATGATAAAACATGAGGTTCAAACATCGTGAAATAAGCTGTTATTTACAGTAGCAGTAAATGTTTTCCTGTATTCAGCTTCTCAGATGACGTGACTGTACTTCAGTACTTGTAACTCATAGGCTGTGATATATAACCCTGATGATGGAGGTTAAGAGATTGAGACAAGCAAATGTTCCAGTAAGCTTCTCTGTATGTGTTCTCGATTTTTAACTCAACGGTTACATTTATATATATATATACCCATATTGCAGCATCTTTGTTAAGTTAGACACAGAAAACATTGCAGAATACACACGATTCATATTTTAACGTAAGCAGAAATTCAGTATGAGCACGAAAGTGTATAATGTGAAAGAAACATGATTCTGTGAAGTACTGGACATCATGATTTTGTGGTGCCTGTATGTGTGTTTGATGAGAAAATGTTCTATTTTACAAACACTGCTGTCTTAGGCAGCACTTTGTAGTACTTCTAATATGTGTGAAGAAAACGCAGAAATAATGCTACTTGTGTTTCTTTCTTCTTCTTAAGTTTAAATGGATAGGAAAGGAATGTTAGAGAAAGGAACAAAATTAAGCTACGAAAGGCATAAAGAATAGAGGTATGGGTTCGAGATACGAAAGTAAATATTTTTCGTTGAATATTAACGGGTCATTTCCACTTGCACGACGTCAATAACAAAAATCTATTGCCTTGTGAGCTAAGCTTATATCATCATCTGCTCATTTTGAAATAAAAAAGGAATCAAGATTTACGAGCTCCGTGAACACACTTCACTCACTCATAGGTCTTTCTTGCTTATTCGATGATTTTACTTGATTAATTAATTGTTATTTTCTTTAACAAATAATTCTTAGGCTACGTAACGATATTGTTTCTAATGCAAAAATATTCGGCACCGAGTGATATGAGATTATGAAAAGATTGTTAGTAAACAAAGGTTTCCAAGTACGAGGCAGAAAATTAAAAAAATTATAAATTTGTCCTGGCCTTGCTCCTGGGACAATGACTCAGCTCGTTTCCTCTATACGTTTGTTTATTTTATCTGTGCTGCGTCGCAGCTTTAAACTTCACACCATTTTCGAATCTTCATTTGTTCAGAATTCTTCAAATATTTTGTCTCGCTACTCAGAACAGATGAACACAGACTTCTAAGAAAAGTTGCAGCTTATTTTTTGGGATCAGTGAATCTTATGCTAATAGCAGTGGAGATCCATTCCTACTTCGAATTCTGAAGGTTCCGAGTGCAAATCTTGCCTGCAGATCAGGTATCTTGGCTGAGATTTGTCGTGATTTTGTCAGTCTCTCCAGGCAAATTTAGAAAAGGTATCCCTCATAAATTGGGTGACACTTCAAGTTCTGACGACGGCGAGTATGAAGATGACTGACTGTCGTCTGGGACGTTGCGTTATTCTGTCCGGTAGACGTTTGCGCGGCTTCAGAAGTGAAGATGATCGCCTTGATGATGGGGGCAGTAAACACCTCTAAAACTTAGTCAAACGTCTGCAATACTACATGGCGCAACATCCCAGAAGACAATTCTTGATACCTTAAATTCGACCACGATAACTTTTATTACATAATTTCAAGTTCATTATTCGCTGCTCATCTTATCATTCGAAGTATATAATGTCAGGTGGATGTCGTTAAATAAATCATAAATAACTTACTTGACACTGGAGGTCGTCGCAGTTATTCCTTTGTTGGGCTTTCAGAAATACAATCAGCTTCAAATTAATTTTTTCATTATTGTGATGGAGGCTGTAGCCTGTATTCTACGTCACAGCGCAATTATTGCCATGAAACATTTCAATATATTCGTGATCGAAAATTCGGTTACAATATTTTTTCAGCTCTTTCGTTTATGTGGAAACCCCTGCACCTTGCTGAGAGTAAAGCACAAAGAAACATTCTTGTGATCAGACAGAATATTTAGGTCGAGGTTTCATATCCCCTGTGTGATCTAAGAGAATGCTTAAGACAGTTCCGTGTGTAGTTCTCATATTTTACACATGCTGCATTTCGAACAAAATTTCGACAGACATTGAATTCCCTTCCTTTACATTCAGTGACGTAAGTGTATCACGTGATCTGAATATGGAATAAGACTTAGAATTTTTTTTAACATTGGTACCTGCGGTCTCCCATGTGTACATGTGTGGTGTCCCTGTGGTATTATAAATAAAGATGGCGGGCAGAAAACGATGTTTCTATTTGCCTCAAGAGATCTTTGCAATAGGTAAAGTGTGTGTGTGTGTGTGTGTACAGAGAGAGAGAGCCAGGAAAAAAGGACCTTGGAAACCCAGGAAATTTGTTTGGTTATACACGTAGGCTGGAAGATGCGATACAGACCGACCTGGTTTTACTAATGTATCTATGTAAGGGATGTAGCTACAATCGTTATATGAAATACGTAGTAGCCACATATTTACTTTATACACAGAGAAATGGATGCTACCCAAAGAAATGCATTTAACTTTTAGCCTAGTTTCTCACGTGAGAAAGATACGGACAGGATATACTGAGTAATGGAATTTTGATTCAGCCCGTGCACTCAAAAACCCATAAAATATTTAAGGCTTGACCAATGGAAAAGTTGCTTATGGGTGGACTATGGAACATTAATATCACGGGGACATATATTAAGCCAGTGCTGGTGATTTGTTGGTAATCATTTGCTGTTAAGGGATTTTGTCATTTATGAAACAACGTTTATGAATGTGTGTTATTGCAACGTAATGTACTATCATATTTGAGATTGGTATACATTAAATCTTATTATATTATTTAATTAAGGAAAGGCAAGTTTTTGTGTTTATTAGGCTTACTTATGTGTAACATATCAGAATTTTATATCCGAAACTCTTCTCATGTTTAACAAGAAAGAACGACAAGAGGCCAAGGCCCAAAAGAACTTTGATATTGTCACGATTCACAGCGGACAACGTATGATAAGCACACCACATAGGGAGTAAAGGTTGAAACAAAATAAGAATTAATAAGCGGTATGCCATATCAAAACGGGAAGCATAAATCAAGGAACACAAGATCTAGCGGTGCCCCAACTTATAATAAATTAGGGTCACTGCACAATGCCATTCATATTCCAATCATGTTAATGACGTAAATTAAGACGTTTCAATGGTAAGGTCAGAGAATTTAAACAAGTTATACATTTCGTACAATTTCTGACGGAATATGGTCTCTTTCCTACTGGTTTTCAAAAGAAATATTCTATGAATTCATCTTCTCTCTTATGCATGCTTTGTGCCCTGCCCATTTCACCATTCTTTATTTGGTCCTTCTAGCAATATTTCGATATTTGCATTTGTTAGTATAATACTTTAACCGATTGTTTTACTTATTAACGATTCTTACTGTGGAATAAAAATTCTTTCGGTTTCTGGATAAGATGGAACGCAGAGCTATGCTTTAAAATGTGTGAGAACGCCTGATAAATTACTGATACTATCGTCCATACATGGACGGAGTGCTAGAAGAAATACCGTCAGCGCGATACGCTATGATTTTTACCTTCGTCTGGTTGCTAGAGGGAAATTCTCCTGTGTATCTTTCAAGAAACTCTGTTCCCTCATTTGTAACTGTCCCTTCTCTCCCTTCGCCTCATTATTACCCTATCCCTCCTCACGGCTGCCTCAGCTACAGCCCTTCAACACCGGCACATAACTTGAGGTTGTTTCGGTTGTGCCCTCAGCCTGCCCTTGTTGTCCGGACACTCAGCATAAGTGCCAATACGCTATTGATGAATGTTACAAATGTCGAAGTCTATTATTTAATCAGATTGCTAAATCAAAATGCCACCAATTAAAGATTTGTAATGCTTTATAATGTTTTGAGATCATGACGGGAGCAAAGTTTTTGCTTTCTCACGTAGGTAATGTTTAGAAGGTAGGACTACAGCTACAGAAGCAACAGGATCCGAGGTATAGGCGCCATGTACGTACTTGGTATCAATCGCACCGAAGAACTGGTTTTTGGAATGTCGTCTCATTGTGTGCTGGTGTGTGTGTGTGAACGCACGGACTCTTAGAGAACGTGAACTGGCCAGTAAATCTCCTTCTTCTTTAGATTTTTAACAGATCAGGTTTGTGGACGCGTTCTAAAACTGCGAATCCTCTAGGACTCCTTGCAGCGGATTCGGCCCGGTAAAATGTTTACTTAAATAATCGGTAGGATCGATATTATCCCAGGTCAAATGAATCGCTGCTGTTACCTCTAAATGTCAACACATTTTGTCGCCTATAAGGTTTCGGAACTCACGGCAATTTAAAAAAAAATTCCCTAAATAGCCACAATTTTAATAATTACGTTATTAAAATAAATACATTACTGATATAGACTATGTATCTTGACCATACATGTATATACATGTAAGTACATTTTTGTACATTGCAGTCAATGATTTTTGTGAAAATAAATGGGAAACGAAATGAATAAACCTAAGGAAGAAAGATACATACGGACTGTAAGAAATAAAACTTTTAAAGTACAGCAGAAATACGTTAAGAATTTAAGAAAATTCATATTGTTTCCTTCTGCTTCAGTTAACATTTATTTGAGCAGCAAAAATAAGACATTAATTCACAACTCATGTAGTAAAACAATTATTTTAACCAATGGCATGCATAATAAATATTATTTCTTATCTATGTCGGTGCACCGCTTAAGGTTAGATAATTCCTATTTAAGGTTCATAGTTTATCACTCAGCTTTTTGAATATAATCGTTGTCGTTGTTGTTGTTATTTTTGCTGTGGATCCCTATTATCTGTTTGCGCTGGGGCCCGCCATAGAAAAGTTTGGAACCCATTAACTCCTCACAGCAAGCGAACCCCGCCCTCTTAGCTTAAAACCCTTCTCTGGTCGTCCATTCACGTCCTTATTTGTTTTCCACCCCCATCCCCGCTAACGTCAGCATATTTTGTTTTTAGATTCTTTCATCCCACATGGTTCCATGCCTACTTTCGTTCTGTTCTTTGTCGCGATAATTGTCATTCCCATTTCCCAACATTGCGCATTGTTATTATTATTATTATTATTATTGACTGTGTCTGCTGCTTAATTGCTCCTGTCCTTGCCGCTGCAAGAAATTGAATATGAAAATGATTTTTGACTATTTGAATTCGAATTTTGTCATTATCGTGTTCACAAAATCACACCGTGGACTCTTATTTACAATTTCACACTATTCAGCGGTATAAATGATAGTTCTACGCAGTTTATGAAAGCTTCACGAAATAATAAATAGACCAATCTTATTCTGCTTTAATATTATTTTACCATCTTACAAATAAATTTTTCAGGTGGAGTCCCTCTGGTGTTTTTTTCTCTCAACGTTTTATATGCATTTATTTTCCCTCATGTGCCTAACCATGTAATATGCTGGAATCAAACGTCCCATGGGTAGATGCAGATGGGACCATAATATTAAAATAGCTTTTTAAAACTGCATACATTCCAGATAGCCGAAATATAGAGAGGTGTGGATTTAGTCAAAGAAGTTTCCATGGTTTGATTTTGTGAATAGGGTGATGATATTTCGAGTTCAACAAAGACTACAAATGCTTTTGCCGGTCTTATAGGCCTGCATCCTATTAACTTCTCAATAAGGACTGTACCATGGAGTACCAGGAAGTTTCATTTAGCCATTCTATTTACAAAAAACTTTCCTTATTCACAATATTGAAAATAAGGAACGAAGGGAGAAGGTCTTCTGCTGAGCAGATGTTTGAAGTTTCTTATGTTGTTATATGTATCGGAAACGGAGTATATTTGAATAAATTTACTTCTAAAACTAACTTTATTGCACATTATTTTCATCGCATTTGTATGCCAATTAATTTGACAGATTTATTTTTCTACTGGATATAGACAATACAGAAATTCTCATTCCAAGTAGAATTCTCTGTGTGATCGATATTTGTGACCTACGATGTTTTAAGTCGAGAGGTCGTGACGTAGACTGCCAGTTGTCACGTGTTATTCTTGAGACTGTTGTCTCGCAGGCAAACATTTGGTGTACACCGCTGTTAAATGCCGGTCTTTAAAAGATTGTAAAGTCGCATTTAATTACAGCAATGCGGAAATTTTGTTACGGTTTAGGTTAATAATCATTCTTTATTTTGATTTGTGCTAAAGAGGTCTGTATCTCTTCATTGGGAGCTATATCAACGTATGGTGAGTTAATTATTTCGTTTGTAAACACAGGAATGTACTAACTCTAACATAGACTATAATTAATCTGAATAATTTATAATTATTTTTAATGTAAATTACAAGCTTTTGTATCGAAGTGGTCGCATATTAGATATTATTTAGGTCCTTAACTTTACAATACGTTGCCCAGTTGCGTTCGTTTATGTCAGAGCTAGTACCGACAAGTTAAACCTATGTACTGTGACTGGTCTATATTTGTTGTCGATAATATTTATCCCGTGCGTCCAGAGTTCAAAAACGACATACTAGATTAAAATTGGGAATCTTGTTTCAAAGTTAGAGTAAAGGTTCTTACAATGCGGGGCACACGTTTCTCGAAATAGGCGCCTTTGGTGAATCCGCGTTGGACGAACTTAATTTTGTAACAGAGTAATGAGTACACGGGATCATTGCAGTAGGAAGTGAAAGTAAATAAACAAGACAATCATAAATATATTTAATAATATTTATTTATGATCAAAGTTCGTAATATAATAAAGTTTTATCGGAAAGTTAAGCGTTAGAATCAAATATCAAAAAAAAACGTTAGACCCAGATACACGCCCACATAATCCTTCTTCTTCGTGACGCGGTTTATAAAAAGGGGCCACGCACTTTTACCTTGCCCTGTTTTACAGCAAAGTTACACGAAACCTGCGGTTGGCCTGAGCGACTCGTATTTTATATAGTGAAAGAGTTACGAACTAATAAATCTCTGTGTGCAGATTTTCGTGTCTTGCTTGGGAAAACCGCACATTCACATTGTCGCCAATTTGATTCCATTAGCTTAATATACTTTATTTACTTTATAAAACTTTATTTCCATGGCCTTCATAGGACTGGTCACCCGCCCAAGGAGTACTACCGAATATCTGAACGGATTCATAACTTCAGAAGTATTTTTTTAATTGGAACAGACCGTAACGCTAAATGCAGAAAAGAATTGTTATGTTTCAAAATTCGATGCCGTACCTGAAATTATTCAGATTCTTGAAACTTAACTAAAGTTGAAAGATACTGCTCTGTGGTACGGTCTTGGATGCTGATTCATTTAACTGGAAGTATGCAGGTACAAAGAATAATAAATCAACACTGTTCTATACAGCTTCCCTGTACAGAATATATCGGGATGTTGATAATGCTTTTGACTTGTTCCTAGGGAGTTCCGAGATCAAACCGTAGCTTGGTCAAATATTCTTCTGATCTTCATATATATTTCAAGGTGAAACGTGTGTCTCCTACTCACATCTCCAGAATCGTCATTTATAGTCACAGTAACAATTTCCGTGAGGCAATAAATAATCTCAGCGGTTGATACAGAGTATTAAGGCTAAATTCTTTTATATTTAAGGAAGTATTTTAAAGCAAATGTAACATAAGCGAGGTTTTAGGTTCTTGCGGCAGTGAGTACACAAGATAGATAACCTCAGTTGGAACTGAACTCTGGTCTTCAGTGAACACATTACGTTAATCTCACTCGGTAAGATAGTTCTCACATATTAGGCACCTCTGACGCTGCTGGAATCTTTCACTAACGACACTCCGTCCTATAACATCACGATAGGTTTGTAATGCAAATTAGCTATGTGAGCATCGATTTGGCGTGTTTTGACAATTAGTTGCGTAAGTTTAATATTCAGCACGACAGTGACTGGCAGCGTGCCCATTGTATTCTTACCTGTAGTTGCTACTTCATGAATGACAATGTCCACATCGCTCAAGCGTCTTGCAGAATGAATGAGATGACGGATTAGTTCGGCTTCAAGTTAACTTGTAAAGGACTACACTTTGGATGGCTTGTAAAGATAAATGCTTACCGATTTATTTAAAAGCATTTAAAACTCACATTTTTGCATCTATTATGCGTTCTTTGCACAAAGTGAACGCGTGTGTAGGAGGTAATGTCCGTATTCATTGTCATAGTATTTCAGCTCCATAACTGTTTCGAATGGATTATCGGTGAAACTTAGTTAGCTTGTCGAAACTAAACGTTCTCAGATGCATCTCGCTTTGGTTCGGATCGATCCATAGACAATCAATGACAAAACTATTCTAGCTCTGAAAATATTTCAGAAATAGCTGCTGCCTCGGAGGCAAGGTTTGTCTTAGGTACAGGGAAGTAAATACCCTGCAAAATGGCGAATAAATTGAATAACAATAATACTAAAATAAGTTAATAATCTCCGATAATATAATCCGAAGATTCGATCCGGACAACACAAAAGCAAGTCGAGACTGTTGAGTTTAACTCAAAATTTACAACTCGTCAGAAGTTTTACGTTTCCACGTCGGCGAAGAAGTCGACTGTGGTTTGTGACCTAGTGTAAACTTCTAATCGTCACACCTCATACTACCAGAGTAGACATCCAAGACTCAGATTCCGGAATATTCTTTTTCATTATATTTCCATTTCCGTTTCGGCCTTGTATGTAGACTACTGCGTTCGAAGAGACAGTCCCATTAAATTACTCTGCGCAGTATGTTTTTTCAGTCAAACTACATGACTAGTCCACCATAAGGTTCCTTCTTAAAAAGTCCTGGGAATCCTAATAAAAGGATATAATTCATGAAATCCCAAGCTGTGTATTTCCTTTAAACAGCGCTTACTTCGTGTTTCTTAGGAGCAAATACTTTCCCTGTTATCGAATATCTGCACTGTAATCTGTGATCTGCCCTCAGAATTATAGAACACACATCTTTGTACAACATTGGGTGCATTAACTTGTTATGTAAATTTTAGTTATTTGTAAACTAGACAGTATTATGTAAATTTGTAAAACTATGGAAAGAAGTCAAGTATGATAAGCAGTTTCCCCACATATATTTTGGTTATATACATGTAAATATTCATCTCAACTATTAGATTATACTAGGCTAAATACATTAAAATAAACGTGTGCGGAATAATGAAATATCCTGGAGGAGTACTGAATACAAATTAAAATTAGTGCAACTTGAAGCACGTGCACTGTCACACACTTAAATCAGTTTCAATTATTCAGCTATTGTTTACAATTCCGCGTGCATTTCTGTCATAAATGCGAGTTCATTCTTTCTTAAAACGGATGTCATACAGACGGCCTTGGAACGACACTGGCCCTTTTTACTGGAATAGAGGGGAAGAGGGGTAGTGGATTTGCATTTGAATTTGAAGGACGCGCGATGGTTGGACACTCCAACGAGGGCGAGAAGACGAACGGACTGCCAACATGACAGTCAGATGAGGGAGGCGAAGCCCGTGGTGTCATTAGGCGCATGTCAAATGAAACCGTGGCTCCACTCAGGGTATAAACACGTTGGCAAGTTTTTACACCCAATAACGACACGATTTTTTTAACCGAAATAAATTACTTCCGTGAATTATTGACCGATTGTAGGTCCAATGCATTTTGCCGACAGATATGTGAATAAGTTAGTAAAAAATAAAAAAAGAACAGTAAAAACCCGCAGAACAAAATGATTGCTTCAAGCCCAAAAATTTAAGGCTTAGGTGCAGTCACCTGTTCTTAAATTACCCGTTGTTTTGGCTGTTTATTTAAAATAAAACTTACAATACCGATCTATTCTTTATTTGTTAAAGCATTATGTACGTGGACTTAGCTATAATGCCGTGTGCCGCAATAATAATTTCAATGCAAAATCACATACGAATATGTTAATGAAGTATGTTACTAATTACACATTTAATTTATTAAAACATCGACATTCCCTTCTAAAATCAACCACGTTCTGAATTTTTATTTAAAGTAGGAAGGCCGATATCCTGAAGATTGTTTGGTTTCGTAGTGAGAAATTATTATTCCCTGGCACACAGAAATTATTAAAAATGTTTTTTCTTGTATCATCGCAGTATTAGGAAACTGACCGGAATCGTAAAGTTGCGTTGTTATAAATTTCGGTGATAATGAGATTAATATCAGCGTAAAGACTTCAGTTTTTATGAACCGTGTATTGGAAGTGAGTGTATTGTACTCGTATAAATGAAACTGAAGTGGCTTTTAAGTGGTAGCACGTGCAAGATTCAAGGAATTACATTGATGATGTCACTTCCTTCAAGATTATAACAAGTGAATTGTACGAGTTCTTTCAGACCAACCACATTAATCTTTACAATGGAGCCGTGTGGTTTTATTTGAGGTACTGACTCGATTATTAAATAAGTTATAAGACAAACTCGTTACTTTTCCCGTACTATTAAGTTCTCCGCCCATTAATAAGGCAACAAAACTGGAGCATTAAAAGTTTTAAAACTTTATTTTGAAAAAAAAAATGGGACGAAATCCTAAAGTGTACAGGAATATTTAGTTTTAATATTAACGTTTAGTTCGTTTTAGAAAAAGGCTTAATGTGAAACCAGATTCGAAAGACATAATAGTCCACCCCATTAAATAAAGTATGTAGCATCTAGTGGGGGGTGCTGTGAAATCTACCGCAACTTCAAAGCGATATGTCATTTTGGTTGGGGAGCTACATCAGGATGACCTCCAGAAGGTCTGAGAAATTGACAGTAACACATGCCAAACATATCAGTGCGAAACGCACACAGTCACATCAAGCGAAGGAAAGATATTGCTAGTGAGAGGGAAAGAAGAGTAGGAGTTTTTGGAAAGGGTGTTCTGACAAGGGCTTACCGATTTCAATGAATGGTAGGGTAATACAGCAATGCGTGCTTCGTCTGCTTTCTCAATGACGTCTCTGCCTTGTTTAGTCATTCTATTCCGCGTCAGTTACGCTACCCAACCTGCGTTTGATTTGGAAATAAATATGTGGTTATGAATGAGGAATTAAGAGTTATGTGACAGGAAGCGGTCATTGACTACAAGTTTTATAATCCCAATATTCTTCTGGAGAATTCATGAAAATCGCAGAAGATCCTAGTCAGAAAAGCCGGTCCGGACCAAGGTTTGAACCTCAGACTTCTCGAATATAAAGCGGGACTACTAACCGGTGTCATATTTGAAGTCTGAGACTTGAATTATGTAAGTTCTGCATACCGCATTAGGCCTGTTTGCTGAGAAACTGAATAAACCCAAGATAAATTTCAGCCGGTCTCTTTAACATTGAACATATGTGGAGTTTTGAAACTCTCAGATTATGCGTTTCAGTATCTGGGAAAATAATAATGGCACTGGTAATTTGATACGAAACGTAAACGTTTAAAGTATTTCGAACGAAATCATTTATATAATTATGATTATTTTGTAATTTTAATTAACAGAATCAACTTCAGTATTTAAGGTGATGTTAAAATGTTTTAGGTTAACTGTCAGAAGATTAACATCTACGACAGTTTCATATCAAGACCACAGTTCGACGCGGTGAATGCGACGAGTGATATTTATGATCATCCCATTCGTTTACTTCATCTTGAATAAAATGTAACAAGAAAACCTGGTCTCTAACACGGGGTTAAGCATAATACCCTTAGGATCCCTATATCCCGCAGCTCCGTTGTTCATATATATGTACAGATCACGGAAGAAATACAAATTTTTCCCACATTCCCTCACCAATTTTGCGTTTCCTGCAATGTGCAAAGCTGAAACATGTACGAGATAGTTGCCAACTCGAGAGCTGTGTTCACAATAGACTGCATTGCGTTTTGTGGCAATGATGAAGCACTGCAGGTTATGCTGGCCGCCGTGAGAACCTGAAATCTCACTATTTTTATGTTAAATAAGGTGCATGATCAACTATCAAAACACTTACCCCTTATTTTGTAGTCGGCAAGAGAGAAATTCTTATTCTATATGGAAGGAGACTGATGTAGATTTACTTGTCTTAATATATTTCTATTTGTTTTGGTTTCTGGGAGAAATTCACAGAATAGTCTTAAACATTAAATGTCGGTCGTGTTTCGTACTAGATACCGTCCGCTATTCATTCCACCATTCAACCACTATCGTCAAAACTGTTCCATTTATGACATGGCTTGTGACGTCGTATGGTTGTGCATTGAGGAGACGCGTTCTCTCGAAACGATTGTAACCACCTAGAGCGCCACAGTGCGTCATAACCCACAAAGACACAAGCGATACAGTCCTAATACAAGAGAGTTTGTTAGAAAATGGCTGCTGTGCAAATTATGGCTAATTGCTAATTACTGGCTAATTATGCACAATCTAAGCAAGTAACAACATAAATGACAAAGTCCATGGAGCAGAGTAAATAGTACGCTCATATAGTCCTCGCCTTTCATGGAAGCCGAAGGTCCATTACCGTATCCGTAAAATCCTGTCCTGAGCCAGATGAATCCAATTCACGCCTTCCAACACTATCTGTGTGAATTCAGCTTTATAGCAATATCGTTCCTGTACTAGAAGCGCTCACGTCTAGTAAATTATCTCGAAAATGAAACTGTCAGTCACCGCTGAGAGATGGCAGCACACAATGGGCTTTGAGGGGGCAAGGAATAGGAAATGGCGCTGAGGTTTTAGAGAATGGCTGTGAAAAAGGAAGGTCCAAAACTGTGAAATGCAGGGAAAAGTAAAGGTTCTTTTCTGCAGAAGGAAATTCAGCATGGCACGTATAGGCCTAGTGAAGAATCTCTAGTGAATCTAGAATGAAATGAGATGCGGATTCGATGCTACGCGGGAAGGGGGGAACCACGGATACGTGATAGAACAGAAAACGGTCGTTGAGCATCGCTGAAGTTCGATCTGTGAATAGCACGACGTTGTTGCATGGAATCTCTCTTCATCTCCGCATCCGAAGAACTTTAATCTTAAATTTCATTGTGGCGTTTTAAGACACATGGCTTGGGAAGATATTCGCTATCCTAAATATGACCTCTTTTATGTAGCTTCCATCTTATTGTTAGTTTTGTTAGACTTGTTGAATATTAAAATTTAAACTATGGTGTGGTGTCACCATGAGTGACACGTGCAGTGTAATGAAGCACGTACAGCACGTATTGTTTAATAGACGTAGGTCTACGCTTTTGATTCGAAAACATTCCAGAGAAATAAAATAGACAGCTGACAATACCACTCTACGTCGTATGATTTGAGGTTTTCACAGCGGTGAGTATGAAGATTTCTGTCTTCTGGGTTGTTGCGCTGTGTAGTCTGGTTGATGTTTACCAACGTTTCTGAAGTCATACTGCCTCGCGATCGCCCTGATGACGGAGGCAGTATGACCTCTGAAACGTTAGTAAACATCGACCAGAATCGTACTTCACTTGTCTGTTTTGCTTGCCGTCATGTTCATTGTAGATGTAACACTGATGTCTTCTAAGTCAGCTGTTCGAATTTCTGTAAACATATAGGCCAAATGAAAACTTTATCTTCTTTCTGAAAAGCAATTGGAAAAAGAATTATAGTTACTTTTTTATTTACATCAGTTTGACGTAACAAGAGATTTATAACCCACATGAATATTAATTATAAAATTATACATAATTTAAAAACGTTTATAGAATATAAAAATTGTATGTTGACGTCTGAAAGGCAAACCTATAAAACGACAGAAATAAAATGATACTGTAGTGCATCTTATTAATCTCTTCCAATTCATGATAATTCTAACGCATAATAATATGGAAAGCTTTACAAAAATATAATTTTATGTTAACATATATTTATTTATCACAATGTTCTGTGGGAGTTTCTAGGATAAGGAATAGAAAGTCGGTAGTGATAATTAGATTTTCCTAATTAATGAATTTCATCAAACAAATTAAGCATTTAAAATTAAACTTTCGATGTATGCTTCGGCTTGCTAGGTTTATTTTTTGGGACTTTTAGATTGCCTTTGATTCTGTGAACGTACTGCAAGTAATTACATATCTGTTTGTCGGACTGTGATTACTACTAACTACGTATGTGAGTCATATGGTTAACATAGTTTAAACAGGCAAGCAAGCATTTGAGGTGTGGAAGAGATTTCAACTCTAATCAGTGACTGAGGCCACTAAATTTATCCACCACATAGCCTAAATGATGATCAACGTATGTAGACAGACCACAAAGCAAATATATAGGTACAATTTTTGACTGTTATAAGGAAGATTTTGACTATAGCTGTGGATTATTGAACAGTTCTTAAAATACGGCATTCTTCAGTGTTTTGAAACCTGGAATCCTAAGTAAAGAATCACAAATATTTTTAAGTTATTCAGGCCACGTCGTAGAAACTTTCCAATATGGAGGTCCGAAGGCATAGTCCATAATTTTGGGAGGAAGGGGTAGAGGGACATGTTTCGATGAACGAACGCACGCACGTATGTACAGTGAGTTGAGCCTGAACTGAGCTGGGCTCAAAGCCATCCAATCAATAACAAGCTGCTCCTACATCACAAGCCTTGGAATTTCAAACCCCGGAGAGAGGGAGACGGATGGAGAACACCGAACACAGAAGGGAAGGAATCCCCCCTAAAAAAAAATCTGTGGAAGCCATGCCTACTCTGAGAGTCGCCCCTAAAATCTCCGGAATTTGGTGTTCCGGAACTTCAATATATATCCACCGAGCGAGTAAGGACCTCGGATGAATATAGCAATGCGTTCGTAACTCTAATTGAAAAGAGGGGAGTTTGCTGCTTGGGGGCGAGGAGATCCGCCCTCAGGGTGGTTTTGGATACTGTTTGTCTGACAACCTTCGTGTAAGGAACACGTTTAAGAAACGAATAACGGTGGATGGGTGTTCATTTGATTCTCTGCCATATTAATTTTAAACTACCATTTTACAGCACAAAGTGTATGAACTGGACGCATATAAGAGAGGTCCTGCTAATCCGTTCATAGTTTCGCATGACATCTTTCAAAGTATAGAACGGATTCTGAGCCCCCTGAAACCATGGACTGACCAGTTCATGAATGAAAACATATGACTGTCTCAGTATTTCGTTAAAAACTTAAGAACTGTAATCATCTAATATGGAGCACTAGTTTGTATCACTCAGTCTTTCAAAATGCTCGTATTAATCTCATTCGCAAGAGCCCTAATTAAAATTAAAATTTCATGTTACAGCTTCACTTTAATGAAAGACAATCTCGCCGCCATCTTTGAATAGAGTAATATTAATGCACGTACCTTCACTTTCTCCATCTCTCTTCACGTTCAACTCGTGTAGTTGTCAGTCAGACCTTAACTTTTCCTGTAAGCTCATAACTGACGTAATGAAATCGCCCATTTGCAGAACTAATAAAACCTTCTAACTGTACAAATTTTACTGCGTATGGATATTACATTTAAAACCCCTACTTTCGTGATGACAGCTATAAAGGGACTGAATTCTTGTGAAGTCTCGACGTTATTTTGAAAGACAGCAGTTGGCTGTTGGAATGTGTCAGACTCTGAGACGGTGAGTGACAGTTTGTATCGGAGTTCTCACAGATTTGATCAAAATGGCAATGGCTTGGGCTGAGTTATTGAGTTTTTCAAACGACCATCAAAATGAATAAAATCGGATACAAAACATTCCCAAGTGTTCTACGCAACGAAATAGAATGTCACACTACATGCAGACTAGCAATTAATGCTATCTTAATAAATATTGGTTACGTAAGATTTGAGGTTTCCACAGCGGTGAGTATGAAGATTTCTGTCTTCTGGGTTGTTGCGCTGTGTAGTCTGGTCGATGTTAACCAACGTTTCAGAGGTCATACTGCCTCCACCATCAGGGCGGTGAAGATTTCTGTATTCTGGGTTGTTGCGCTGTGTAGTCTGGTAGATGTTTACCAAAGTTTCAGAGGTCATACTACCTCCGTCATCAGGGCGATGAGTATGAAGATTTCTGTCTTCTGGGTTGTTGCGCTGTGTAGTCTGATCGATGTTAACCAACGTTTCAGAGGTAATACTGCCTCCACCATCAGGGCGGTGAAGATTTCTGTCTTCTGGGTTGTTGCGCTGTGTAGTCTGGTCGATGTTTACCAACGTTTCAGAGGTCATACTATCTCCGTCATCAGGGCGATGAGTATGAAGATTTCTGTCTTCTGGGTTGTTGCGCTGTGTAGTCTGGTCGATGTTTACCAACGTTTCAGAGGTCATACTACCTCCGTCATCAGGGCGATGAGTATGAAGATTTCTGTCTTCTGGGTTGTTGCGCTGTGTAGTCTGGTCGATGTTAACCAACGTTTCCGAGGTCATACTGCCTCCATCATCAAGGCGAATCATCTGAAACGTTGGTAAACATCTACCATACTACACAGCGCAACAACTCAGAAGACAGAAATCTTCAATATTAGTTACGTTTAATTCTTCATCCCAATTGTAATTCGTTTCACTCCAGTGCTTGGTTAACGAAGAAAACATATTCCAATTAATTTTATCCCACTATTCGACATTAGGACTTTTCTATTTACCGCCAGGACCAGACTCATTCTTCAATGGACACCAAAAGTAAAACAGAGTGACTGTGAAAATAATTGCTCAATTTCATTTAGCTGTAAAGTTTAGTACGGGTGGAGTTTCGTCTCTATGTCCCTATACGCGTTTACAGCGTGGTGCTTGGACACAGCGTAATTCCACCGTTCTTATTTATACGTCTGAATCTTGCCTATTATTCCTCCTGTCTCAGAGAGAAGAATGTGCTTCGTATTCCGGAGGTCACGTGTTCATTTTTCTCGTCAGTTTTGCCAGCCAAACGCCGGACAGTGCCATAAATTAGGCCACATCCTTGTAAATATATTTTTTTAATTACCCTGTCAATAGACTCCGTACAGACTGAATTTCTGACACCGTTCTTTAAAAAAAACTACGAAAGATGTAGGAATTTGGAACAGCAGCAGTAGGTGAATGTTTTGGTCTTAGAAGAGTGGAACAGCTGTAGAACAGAAAGCATTGCGCAAGGTTAGAGCGCTCGATTTATTAATATTGAAACATCGTGCTGAAGGTAAAATGTTATTATGAAGAACTTACTTAAAACTTCATTATATATCAGCCAGTATTCAAGAACCAAAAGAAAAAGAAATGAATGTAGGGTTTATGAAGGAAATTATTCTTTTCTTACTGCCAATCGGATAATTCTTTTTTTTTTACGGAAATGAGAAAGACGAGGGATAAGAAATGGGTTGTGTGAGTAATGACACAGAAACTTGGAATATCTTGAGGGTTAGAGGGTGGCAAGCGGATTGTGTGTGAGGGCGGGGGTGGTAGGAACCACTCGTGACATAATTAGTAAACCTTGTCAGAAGAGAGAAAGGAGAATTTATTTTCATCCCACCCTCAATCCACCTTTTCCACCACTGCCACCCTTCTGCTGTGCTAGAAGAAAAACTCTATGTGCGATTTGGAAGCTGTCAAGACCAGAGACGTCCATTTCTTTCCTCCCTCTCGCCCTTACGTATTCTTTCTTTAATTCCTCTTTTTTATCAGCTGGCGCAGCTCTCATTCTGACGTGGCCTGAAACTTCTTTCTGTCGTCATTCCGCCGCCACCAGTATCAGTTCCTTCATATTTCCAGTTACTCTACGACTTGAATGCCTCATTTCCCTAATAACTTTGCTATCGTGCATTGTACCAATTTCGTAAATGTATTTGCTCTGACTAATGAGGCGACACAGTCGCGTGGTCTCTAATATCTTGTTCTAACAATATCATAATTAATGTTAATTTTGTTTTATTATTTCATTGGAAAAGTATGAGCGATGTTATGTAACATAAATGTTCTTGTTTTATAACACACACAATTCCTAAATCCCCAGTATCAAATTCTGAATACTTTTTGCACAAATTACGTAAATAATTTGACAGAGAAATATATTGTTGCATCTATACCTTAGTAACACTTCTGAGATAACGAGATGTGAAACATGGTTGGAAAGGTAAATTCCGCCCTGGAATATGCAAAATTTCCACATGTACTCCTTTAATCTTGACATTCTGAATGACCTTTACTATATACACACATATATCCTTGTTTATAAATGTTGACTTACGAACAGTTTTCATTCATAATTTATAGGAGTATGTTGAGCTTCTATCTGTATACCGTATTTAAAGTACCTAAAGTAATGTTTAATTAACATCACTGACTGAAAGTCAAAGTAAATTTCGCATCGTCGCCATATTTTTGTTTTATATTTGACGTTACCCAATAAAAGTTTATAAAATGATCTATGATCCCACATAAGTTTAGGACCATATATTAAGTGGCGCTAGTGGCACTCCCACTTCATAATTTCGCTCCGCCACCACTTTGCTATTACCAGTTATAGAGAATTAAGAGTTACGAGCTTTAGGGTAGCATCCACTGGCATAATGTCCATACCAAGTTTCATCAAAATCCGTCCATTTATTCTCAAGTTGACAGTCACGGTCTGTCGTGTGCGTTCATTTTATGAGCATTGTTGAAGAGAACGTTCTCTCCTATCAAATGTCATATACGATTTGGGAGGACGTAGATGTTTCTTAATGGTTCCTTATTTTACAATTATTTGTGGGTCTATAGAAATATATTCTGACTTTTCTTTTATCTCTGAGTATTCAAATTTAGAGCTGTGTTCCGATACTTTGTAAACTCTTTTATATTTCTTATAATATATCTGGTTTTCAAAATAAAGGACATAATTATTCTTTCTATATACAAGTGATTTATGATTCATGACCCTGATGACCGAGGCAGTAAACCCCTCTGTCGGTCATTATCTATCAAACTACGCGGTGCTGAAATCTTCAAACTCGTCGTCGTGAGAACCACAAATTGTACATGATGGCCCAAATTGTTCCATTCTGTTTTTTTGTCTTAGGTTCGAGCGTTGGTTGGTGTATCGCCTTATGTAATCGTGTATGTATACCTATGTTTTCTTTAATAGTACTGGTGTATATTAACAGAAAATATTTGGATTTCATCCTAAAAGGAATAGTTTTAATGAGTTTTAAAGATGGCTGTGTTTGATAAATAAGAAAATTGTTTGGAAGGACGCGGAGGAGTTCTATTTGAAGAGAATATCCCGACGTTAGTTTGGACAAATTGAGGAAAATTGCGAAGGGCTTCAGTTAGGACAGCCGGCATCACGATGGGGAGTATAAAGACGGCTGTCTTCTGGAATGTTGCGCCGAGTCTTCTGGTAGAAGTTTATCAGGACTCAATGCCCTGATGATGGGGGCAGAAAGTATATATGAAACGTCGGTAAACTTATATCAGACTGCACGGCGCAAAGTCCCAGAAGACCTTAGACTACAGACATCTACAGGAGGAAATTTATATTTATGCGATGAGAATCCTGTTGGTCACGTACCGAGCTGTGGCTTGCTAGGGCACCGGTGATATCCTCTGGCTACGAAGAACACGAACATTTTGATTCACTTCTCCCGCGGAACAACTGCACAACGGGGCATCAGCGTTCTCTCACAACCGCTGCAATCTGATTTGAATAAAGTCATTAGCAGCTGTAATGACATTCGCATCAACCCCGTTGTATTTCCTTATTTTCTACTCGGGGAACACAGTTCGCCATTTATTTCTTTTCGTAATGGCTTCGTCGCTTTTTGACTAAAGTGAGACGATAATAAAAAGAAGGGGTGTGACTAGTATTAAAAAAGTTAAAAAGAAAAGCGGGGGAGGGCTTGAGATAAGTTTTCACTTGTTAATTTCCGGAGTGTTCGTAATTACTAGGCTGGATGTCCGGAAACACTGTGGAGGAAGACGAGAGGGGAAAGAATTGATAGATCTCAAGAAATCGAAAACGCGAATTCCAGTGCAAGAAATGCATAACTGTAGTTTGAATATCATAAGATCTGTTTCAGAAATTTGCTAGGTGCAGTAGTGACAAATATTTAGATTTTTATTCGGGAGGTACAAAGACCGAATCCCAGCCGTGAGAACGTAAAATATCACCTAAATTGTCTCTTGTATAGAGCACTTTTATTCTAAATGTATTTTGTAAGGTTAGGGTGAACAAAACCTTTTAGAAGTGTGAACTATTCTAGAAGGTATGTCTCTGAGTGGTCTGTTAAAAATTATAGTTTAGTAACAAAATAAACCATCCTGCAGTAATCGTGTTTCCGACATCAACCGGATAATGTAAATATTCAGTCGGACCAAATCAATCAGAAATATTCATTTTTTTACGTGCAATATTTACAAACAGATTTAAATTAGATCTAACAAATACTTTTTTATGTCCACATTACCCCTTATTCTTTTCTGCAAGATATCTGGTAGACATACACAAGTAACATGATAAAATGAGTAGCGTTCTAATGGTGTTAATTACTCTTTGTGCATTTCATATTCGTTGTCAAAATTTTGGCAATTTTTTACATTATATTAAATTCCTAGTTGATTAAGGAAACTTGATACGCATGACAGAAGCAATTAGAAAAGAAAATACAGCACAGCACACCTTTATAAGCTAGTGGAAACTAAGAATTCCACCGGAGTTTACATGTCTAATTCTGTGCATCACTCACAGAGCATATTTATGTTTTAATTATTTTTCAGAATAGAGCAGAAATATTCCTAAGGCCGTTAATAGCCTACTTAACATAGTAACGTCTATGCTGTGTATGTTATTTGAACTAATAACCGCGATTTTAAATGGGAATTAGAATTTTCCCCCATTAAGGGTTAAAAGCAGATTTTATTAGCTGCAGAAATACTCCTACAGACAGTGGAGACCTGCGGTTTTAAAACTCGGAAGTCCCTGTTTCTTCCTTTGTTTGCTGAAAGCATTAACTTAACTTTCTTCCCCAAAGTTACCTTTAACTCAAGTTATGACCTTGATGCTATTACTTTGTCACGCCTTGTGTTGCGCGGGGTCAGCTCGCCCGTCCATCACGATTCTGTCCATGATCTTTGTCGATCTGACCTCTTCTCCTGTCGAAGGTCAGCGATGATTACCCCACGTTTTCAGAATTAGGGATAAGTATTTATTCAAAATAGTTCTGCAAATCATTGTTGAATAAAGATCATACATCACTTCAAATGCTTTCTCTCTTATGCATCACACTCTTGCATTAATAATGCACAGAGTTATCTGACATTAGCGCCATAGTGCAGACTTTTTCGTGGAAAGGTAACAGTTGTTTTGCTGGCAAAAGAGGCTCCTTATATTAAGTTCGACAATTCATTAAGCTCACTGAGTTTACAGCGTTCCCTCTCCTGAACCATAAAAGTTATAGATCTACACGAAGTGCCGATTTAGTGCAATATTAATTATTAAATCCATTAAAACGTTAAATTTTGAGTTTCTAAAAATTATCAGGGCACAACACTGAAAAGATACATGGTGATACTAAGCAGATATTCGATGTTAATGCATATAGTGAAGCGTGGTTAATTATAGTATTATATTGATATTATTAAAGTGTTAGTCAAGAGACATGAATCTGTTCATAAAGCAGAAAACGTACGTAAAAGAGTTTTGTATAGTGGCAATAGGCCTCTAGATTTTATTTTAATATAATACATTTTAGTATAATGCGATTTAAATAATTCTGTATAACAGTAAAGTGGAATTACGTTTAAATGGGAATGTGCCTTAGATTTATTTAAATAATAGAGAGAACACACAGGAAGGTTTTAATTAAATTTTAATTTTAATTCTTATAATAACTGTACGTATCTAACAGTATTGTAAAAGAGATTATGTAGAAAGAGGGAACATATTTGAGGCCTATGGGAACAAGAAACAGTAAAAATATCATTGATAATTTTCCATTTGGCCTAAACTCATTTGTATGCATAAACTGAGGTTGTGATGAAGTTCCGATAGAAGTTATAATAAATAATACTGAAAAGTACGGAAGTAAATTTAAATAAGAATTTTTAATTCCACCTCAAACTTCATCTTTATCCTAAGTGCCATTGAAGCAATTTAAATTCCACTACAGTAAGTTTGAAACGAACAAAAAATTATCTTATGTATAATAATATTATAACGCAAAAAGTTTCTCGTAAAGGGTGAAAAATAAAGTCGGAACGGGATGTAATGAAGATTAAATAAAAGACGAAATTACTGATGAGCGAAAATGGGAAGAGAGAAACTGAGTTAATGCGCGTTGCCAAGACCTCGATAAATCTCACGGTACGGAGACTAAAGAGAACCGATAGACAGATGGATTGGATTGGTTCGAGAAATCAAGTCTGTTGGTTGCTTGCTCCATCCAATAATTAACTTTCCAGTCGAGCGAGTCTGCTGTATAGAGCTCATGTGCCATCGTTACAGTCTGAGATCCAAGCACGCCAATGGGTTCACATGAATAACAACAGGACGTAAACAAGAGTAATACCGAAAAGGAATCATTTCGGTTATTTTATCGGTGATCTGTGGGGAGTCAGGCATGTCAGTTACCAAACTCATTAAATAATTATGAAAAACTGTACTTAACTTAAAGGAAGAAGTGTTAGGACCGCAGAGTTTTAAGAAACTATCATTCTAAATCTTTCAACACAATCTTGAAGAAATACCAGAATATTATCACTGTATAACTGTAGTTTCTTCAACGGCATTATTATTTGCTAAATGTTTTATTCTATCATTTATTTAAGACATAAATTAAACATTTTATAAATGTAAGTTAAGGCAGTGAAACGAAAATATTATGGTTCGGACAAATAACTACAACTATGTTATTCGTAGGCCTACGTAGTAATCCAGAATAGAATGTTTTTCTTTGTCTGTATCGAGGGTAGTCAAATATGGAGAATAATTGTGTAACGTACGAAATCAATATGTGAAGATTCCAATCCTGTAACAGATTTCAGTTAATTATAAAAGCACACGTACTTTAATAATTACATAAAACCGTAATTTCGGTAATTATTTTGATATAATCCATATCATAAGATGGTGATGTTTCTTTACTATATTTAATTTTTATTTTACGTTCTGTAACATAAGCTTACCTTTTATAGACGTGTTCCTCTATAAATATGCCGTTATATAATAACACAACACGAAAATGTATGCAATGAACATCTCGTACTATGAATTGAACTCACTGTACAAACGTTCTATACATTTAAATACAATTTTGTATTTCAGATTGCATGAGCCATAATTTAGGATCGTAGATTTGAATTGGTAGAATTTTAAACTCAAAACACTGACGTTTCAAAGTAAATTTTTCAGAAATATAGCTAACCTAAACTATAGTTTACTTTCATGTTTAATAAGGTACGTAGTAGCAGTATTGATTAATTTTTGCAATGCCAGTGCAACTCGGGTTTACAGCTTACCACTTACCAACATCATCTATTTATTTTATTTTTGTTGTATTTAACGACGCTCTTCGTAGACTATAGTGCCGAATCATAGGACACTTAATGAGTAATTAATTGGGAAGGATACGTAAGGATACAATCGTAATTTATTTTGAGGTACGGTCCCGACATTTGTCTGAAAGGAGTGAGAAAAACCATGAAAAACACAGCCATGGTGTATGTACCAAGTAAGATACAAATATTAGTTAGTTGCAACGTGTTATTCATGCACAACACATATTCATGTTATAAGAGAGAAATTATAGGCCTACATTTCTTATTTTGCCCAAATATTTATTCAGTTTTATAGTTGCTTCTCTTTTTCGAAAGAAAACTCAGTTTGTAGTTGCTGCTATATGTAAACCTATACAAAACAAAACTGTCATGTCGTGTACGATTCTTACCTTCATGTTACGTCGAGAATCAGCGAAGCTCGATCATCTTGTTTTGTAACATATCGCTTTCAACGTTCCGTCTTGTGTGTGCAACATTATTCATTCTCATGCAGTAATTTTGAAGTTAAAAGCGATAAATTTTAGCCCAGTAGGAAATGTAATAAACCTTCCAATTATCTTTCAAATGTGAAGTTTTATTTGGTTGTTACACTCTTTTTTATTACTTTCTGTGCAACAGCGAAATCTTGTCTAATTCATCAAACTATTTTATCGTAATCACAGACCACCATTCTGCCTACATATAATACCTTTTCTTTTTTATTCCTTGTTGCTTTCTTTAAACTTCTTTAACCCTTTGTTTTTTCATCGGATTCCCTGAATAATTAACCAATCAGAGGCTCTGTGAGTGATGTGGGAAGGAGCGCAGGTCGCGAAGCACGCACGGGGGGTGAGACAGTAGGGGGGAGAGAAGAAATATGGTGGGCAAGGAGCCATAGATAGAACCAGGCCGTTCTTACACTGTAGAGGTAAGCGGAAGACATTTCTAATATGGCGGAGACATATGCAGCTCTCACAATCAATATTTTTAGATTCGGTCCGGAACGATGTAAGTTTTCGGAAGAATTGTGGCTCACACACAATTATTACCCTTACGTATTTTATTTAATTTTGTAAATGATGACAACCTTTCATATATCCACCCGGATACACTTGCCTTTAGGGTTCCTTTACTAATGTTTTCAGATGATGTAATCACCGGACTTTAAGCTTGAAGTGAAACATAGATCATTCAGTTAAGACAGGTTACTTTGGGATACGACCCTACAATTTTGTCCGTCGTCTCTATATTCCGACTCATACATACATACCAGACGACACTGCACAACCCTTCAGAAGACAACCAGCATTCTTTACCTCGAGAACCTGAAACCTCAAAGACCTTTGTTAACGAGAACATATTGAAATATTGAAAATGCTTACTTTTGTATGATTTGAGGTTTTCACAGCGTTGAGTATGAAGATTTCTGTCTTCTGGGTTGTCATCGTCCTGATGACAGAGGCAGTATGACCTCTGAAACGTTGGTAAACATCTACCAGACTACACAGCGCAACAACCCAGAAGACAGAAATCTTATAATTGCTTACTTGTTAGACCTTCATTATCCATATACAATTCTCGTTACGTTTATTTTAGAATACTCTTCTCCACTATTGTTTAACACACGTAACAAACCAAGGTTACATCCACAGCAACAGAACACCTTAACCTCTCAAATGACCAGTACTGCAAGAAACTAACACTGAGTTATTCTTACTCTCATTAAGTTCTAAAGTGGAAGGAATGTAACATCACACGCTTTTTATATTATTCAATGCTGTGGTGCCGATAAGCCTTGTAAGTTTCAAGTAAATTGCTTTGTCTACTAACTGAATGTGTTTCCTATCGACTCAAGTAGGAGCGGTTGTAACTTTTTACATTATACAATATAGCTGACGTGGTCACCAGGGAGACAGGACGAAGGAAGAAGTTGGGGATTGAGAAGAATTCTACGTTGTAGATGGACACAAGCTATTATGCCACTTAGCTATACCTAAGTGTATTATTACGCAGCACTGGAACGTGATTAACAGCAAAATGACATGTAACAAGAGAGTAGGCATTTCTAATTATTTTAATAACGCGTTCAATAGCAAGTCTGCATAAATAGTACAGTCTGAAAAACAAAAAATGTAATAGAAGGATGAGAACTTTGTCCTCGTATACGTGTCAACAAAGGTAACTGAAAACAGACCTCCTTATCTCACGTTGCCAGGTGTTTAAAATAAATGACAGATATAGTTTACTGAATGTTATTAGATTCCTCATCGTTTAAAAGAGTGCCCTCTTTCCACAGTTCACTGTGGAACTTTCCAAAATTTCGATATTGTTGCCATAACGTTTGTAGCAGTCTGTTGTCATGTTTTACGTTCTATTTTTCCCGCCATTATATTGATGCACGAAATCTTTATTTCCCTCCGGTATGGATCTCGAAACGACCATTCAGGGCAACCAACCTTGAAATACGACCATGCAATGAATCACAGCAGACCAGATGTTACTAATATTCATTGCTCTTGAATCGATTTTGTCTGTCGTAGTTATGGACGTTACGCTAGAATAGACTTAGCAGTGGCGTGTGAAATAAATTGTCACAACAGCTGACTATTTATGATCAGAATATGCTGATATTCTGAGCTTTGGAAGTCTAGAATTTAAAAAAATGGCCAAGTACTCTGTTTGTCACCACGTTGAAGATACCGACGGCGGTCTTCGAGATTGTAACGTCGCAATGTTTCATTGGAACATCTTCGTGGCTAAAAATAGAGGATACATCAGAGGCACTCTACATTCGAAAGCCTGATTCTTCTGCCTTGTCTTAACGACTAGTGGCAGTCTGATAAGTGAATGGGTGGTAACAGGATGACAGTGTGTCTCAAAACTTCAATAGTATATATCATATATGGAATCGACTTCTCGACTCATTTTGATATCAGGGATCTCTCGAGCTAGGACTCGGCGTATCGCAGCGTCAACTTACTTTCACATTTGCTGAGAATGTGTACGATTGGATTCAGAACGCTGGGTGCTGACATTAAATTTTTAAGAAATGTGCACGACGAAGTCTAATTCTTCTGGATATGGCGAAAAATTATAGTATATTTGTATCCTATTCCCTACGAGAGACAGGTAAACACTGACAAATTTACAGAATGTCTAGGCAGAATTTTAATTTTGTGTTCATCATCAGGGCGATCTCCCTAATGATGGAGGCAGCAAGGACCTGTGAAACAATACTGAACTTTTACCAAACTACACGGCGCTACAACCCAGAATTTGGTCACATTTAAATATTATTATTCTTTATAAACAATTTTTATTGTTATTGTCAAACAAATTAATAGAATAAATTACGCGTAAATATTAATAGTAATAGAAAACTAAAGTATTGTCACAGTAGATGTAATTTTTGTTCATATGAACCTTGAAAATTTAAATTCCAAAGTTTTTCCGAAACGTTGATCAACATCAAACATTGCACGCGGTTCTCAACTAAAAGCCGAAGTTACACAGCATGTGTAGATTACCCCAGAAACGTCATAATTCAGATAATGTTTAACATTGGCAGAATGCCGATGGTTTAATCAACAACCAGGTTTCAGTATAAGTGAGGAAGTCATTGTCTTGCCAGTTCTGCAGTATTGAACCCGGCTTGAAGTCTCCTCAGCAACTCACCACGCATGATCGAACGTTGTGTGTTTTTATACGGTCTGCACTTAACAAAAGGAATTGAAGGAACCCCTGGGTGAGGCAACTGTATGCAGCCAACAGTGACTAACTACGTTGCGGGTATGCATCTCCCCTAACCGCAGGAGCTCTTCTCAGTAACATTGTAAGGAGGAAGCAAATGATGTAGTATGGGGCAGCTTCTCCTGTAACTGACTACTAACGACTCCTGCAAGCCTTCGTCACAGAGGAAGTTTCAGACTCCACACAGCAGCAGGAAATGTTGTAGATTTATAAACCTCTGTCGTGTGTGGCCAGAGACGGTCGGAATATTTCTGCAGAAAAAGAAACAGAAACGAGAAATATCCATTCCGTGGATCATGAAATAAATTACTACAATTATTATAATACAACAACTTCAGATTCTGGAGTCTTACAGCCTATCTATAGGACGAGAAACTGAAAATATTAACAAAGGTTTCTGTACAAAAAAATCAATTGGTCACTGCAAATACAGACTGCTTGCCCATGGAAGAGACATATGAAGTCTACCATTAATTTGTCAGAGACGTCAGAATAACGCCAATGGGAAATCTGAAGCAAGTTCGGTAGACTGCATGATCAATTAAAACTGCTGTATATATATTATACATACCGGGATACGTTTTTATTATAATAAAATTTTTATCATATGGAACGTGTTTCTCTATTCTTCGTGGACACTTTTCTTTCGTGCCAAAGGACAGGCCGTCAATCCGATGAGTCCGGGTTACTCATTTACTACGCATCGGTCGTGGAGAGGTAAGCTGGTGTGACAGTAAACTATGTGGGTTCCAGTTGCCCGACATCACATAAAACATCACTGTGAGGAGATTTCCAGGATAGATAGACGTTGAAGGTGATTCAGGGTGGAGCTTGGACGAAACTCTACAGATTGACGGAGTTTGTTGGGGTCCAGTACAGTTGATTAAAAAATGCACGACGCATGAAGAGATCTTGACTACTAGTTTTCAGTTAAATGCATACATTCTTTGATAATTAATGAAAATTAAGCCTATATATACGAAGAAATTGACAACAGGTTGAATTTAGGAAATGCTTGATTATATTAAGTTCATATCTTGTCATCTGTCTCCTACGTGAAAGCCGAAACATTGTATTATAAAAGACTACAATTTTTATCTCTTGTGCTGTATGTCTTTGTAACTTGGTTTCTTCCATGAAGACACGGGCATAGATTAAGGACAAGGTTTCTTATAAAGTCCTGTTGAATCATTTTTTATTAATTAATGATGCTGAATCAACTGTAAATTTTTTTATCGTTCAACCAGATGAATGAATTATTACTTATTGCGAATTGAAAATGACTGTGATGCAGTAGTAGTAGCATCTACCAGTGTACCGTTAAGGCATTCCTCTAGAGTGATTGAAAAAAACTGGGAACAACAAGGGCGAAATTCGGGTATCTCCCTGCCTTTTCTAGATTTATTGCAGTCTTCTAATTAGCTGGGCTTAGAACCTAACACGCACTGCGTCTCTCTATCATCTTCCTCCAGCTTCAGCATCCAGAACTTGCGTTGTTCGCAAAGCGTTGTTGAATAGCCCATTGCTCGCTTTGTTTCATCCTTCGAATTATTCACCACATCCGTTATCTAAGAATTCCAATAGATGACATAACATTTCTGCTGTCGATGTACACGTATTCTCTTCGCCGTTGTGGCAGGCACGCGGTGACCACTCTCTACTTCAGCAAAGGCCCTGTGTGTTGGCGGTAAAAAGATGGAAAGGTGTTTAAAGATTGATACCATATCCAGCCCACATGAGCTGTCAGTTGTCAGACCTCTCCAATTGAAGGCAGGCGGAAGGTGGCGGGGGTGAATAGAAAGGTAGAAGAATCCCCAGAAGCTGTATCACATGTCTGTCACTGCTGTATGGACTTGTCTGCACTAAATGAGAAGCGACGTTCTGTCTTTCACCTCCTACTCTTCATGTACCGGCCAGCCAAGTGCTCCCTCCCACACAATATTTCATCCGAAGCAAATGCAAATACAGTCCTGATCTACGTCGTGTGTTGCTTACGGAAATAACATGGTCATTTTGATGCATAATACACACGGTCTATATTGTAAAAAATTCAATCCACTTTTCATATTCCTCTGAAAAATAGGGTTTGACGTTATAGCGTTACGTGCAGTGAATGACGTAAGACACTACTGACGCTAGATGCACTTTATTTTCTTCTTTTTTTAATTTCAGTTCAAAATTTTGTAACTTGAAACACCCTGACTGCATTTGCCAGGTGCCCTTAGTCTGACAGAATTTACCACCCAGTCATAACAAATCATTGGAGATATTTGTGACTCTGACTGTTGAAACTCGATCAGTGTTTTATAGCGTAACACCAAATTCGAAGGAGGGTTTTGTAAATATTGATTTTAAAGGTTTGTTGGCAACCACCACTTCGTGCTAAGCTTTATTAAAGTAATTTAATTACAGCACAGTTTTGCCATGTGTATACTGCAAGTAGCCTTTAGAGTGGGCACTCTCGACAAAACATGGGTCCATTAGCTCACATTCATTAGTTAACGATTTCAGTCCTAGGTAAATCTAAATCATATTTAATAATTCAGTTTTTACTTCAAAGAGAATGACATATCTCCATTACAAGGATCAGTTGATTGATTTCTTTTAAGGTAAGCAATTTCTCTTTATTCTGAGAATCACATGGACCCCATAACTTTACTTGTGGAAAAATTACGGGGTTAGTGCGTGTTAAATGGAATACGTATTCTCAATTCCTCAGCTATTTTTTTATATTTCTATGTGTGTTCTTTTAGTGCTTTACTCATTCATTAATAGTTCAAAAAGTCTCAATGGATTTCGTTATGTTAGGTTAGGTTAGTCTCAAACGAGGAACAAGTTCTCCATTGCCAAAGGATCTGACCACCAGCGATCTATAACGAGGTTCTGAATTATGGAATTAAACAGGAATTCTTCAGGATTTTGCTCTTGGGAATGCCCTGTGCATTTGGTTAGAGGCAGAGTTCTACCGTCCCCGGCTTAGGTTCGTATCTGCTGTTCAACATAGTACAGAAGGACTTCGCCGTTGTTCGCAGACACACTCTTGCCTGCTTTGGGGCTAGGAAGAGAGGCGGCTGCTATGGACGAGTGCGCTTCGCGCGGCTCTAAAATATGCATTCACCTGTCAAGCGATGTAGATTGTCGGCCTGCCTCCAAGCTCAATGAATCCTTCATAAGCTTCAAGCGTGGCTTACTACGACTGTATATACTGCTTTGTTATATATACACACATGGATGCTCGGTTATTCTGCAGTCAGTAAAAGGAAGGTTTCGAGATAACTGAACAAGAGGAAGATGAAAGAAAAGGGACAGAGACGTGTGTAACTAACATTGAGCCCTAAAGGCTTGAAAGATATGACAGACCAAAAAAGAGCTTAGTTTAACATTATAAAGGCGAGTGTACTCCTACCTCGCAAGCCCTGGAGGGAGTGCAGAATATTCTATAAGCTTACTTACAAGCACCAAACTTCATTTGTCGGTCACTGAAGGCAATTTGTTTCTATTTTGTGTGTCACACGTGTCTCTGCGCTACTTCAGTGAAGTGCTCAACAAATTTAATACCAGTGTTAAGTTCTTAGCTTATTTGATTATTTAAAGTAGTTATTATTAGTGTCTCTTGGTTAAATAAATATTATCTGTGGTTATCTTTAATTATAAAAAATTAATAGATATGACTGCAAGCTAATTTGTGTACAAATTTTCTGTTGTTGACTTCACCATGAAGTGTCTTAAGCAGCTTACCTATTTTAGCTTATAGTCTACTCTACTAAAATACGTAAGCTACTTAAGACACCGTTCATTACATGGTGAAGTCAACAATAGAATATGTGTAAAGAAATTAGCAGTCGTATCTGTTAAGCTTCGAACACTTAAAGAGAACCGACTGAAAATTACTAATTAAGGTCAAATGTATAACAATAAACATTGAAACTATAACGAAGAATCGTTATGCGGACAGAAAGTCAACCGAACGTTCCCTTAAGACTAGAATTTTATAATATTGCATTTTCGTAAGACCTGACTTCTAGACCAGCATTTGCGTAAGTAAATAAATATGTTTATACATAATTACAAGAATATTAGCATTCATAGGCGGAACACAGATATTTTTTCTGAGATCCCTTTCTTAGAATGTAAACATTTAGCTATATCGCCCTCTGAAATTCGCCTGGGAGTTGGTCAGCTCTCTTGGACCGAGAGAACCTGACGGCTAGATGTTGCGAGCTAATTTAATTATGGAAACGGCTTACCTTTATGTTGTGAGTGAAAAAGCTGCTGGATCATGATCTTGCAAGTTAGTTCGTTACATGTGACAGGTCGACAAGTTAGAGGAAACAGTTCTAATAAAGAAAAAACATTTGCTCCTGTGGAGTGCAAAACACTGTGACATTTGTTCAGTTTTTGCTGTTACTGCTACCTGGAATATCCCCTGAGGAGCATAACAATGAATCCACTTAAATAACTTAAGACAGCGTTATTTAAAATTTTAATTACAATACCAAAAACTGTAAGCCGCCAGAATGTTATCAAAATTCACCTAATGCCCATTTTTAAAAGAACTAATCAACACCTTAGTCAAACTGTGCTAATTAACAACTAAGCCAAAGAACATGAAAATGCTGTGCCTAATGGATACATTTTATGCTCTAATTGCTATAATACACATGTTAGGACGTAAACGTTTAGAAGCCAGTCTTATTCGATTTAAAATATTTTACATGGAAACTTCAAAAATCAGAAATTAATAATTATTGTTATATGCACGTTTATGCCAGATTCTCTAATGTGGGCTTTTTACTTCAGGTTTTTCAACTAAAATCTTCTATGGATTTCTTATCTCTTCTGTGCGTGATAATTCCCCTTTCATTTCATCCTCTTTGATTTGATATTTGGTGAAGAGAAACTGTTCAGTTCTCCCCAGTTTCCTTTTACTTCTTTCTCCGTATTTTACATTTTCCATACAAGGACATGTTATAAGCACACAAAAGTTGTTATTAGATTGAATGTGCAAATATACATATATTTTTATGCATGTTATTCGAAGTATGGAACTATGAAAACTAGGCCTATTTAAAAATCAATATTGTTTGAAAGAGGAAATGTGATTTGTCTTTTTCACGAAACACTGTGTGCGAGAAAGTAGACGATTTCTAGACTTTTTCTTGGATTCAGCTGTGTTCGTTTCAATTCCTTGGATAGCCAAGCATCTCTTGAAGGAAATGGATGAAAAGGGAGAACTTTAGTTTAGCAACTGATAAGAGAGGTCAGTCCAGCTTCCTGAAAGACCAACACCGAATTTTCTAAAAGCTTTTTAAGGACATAAATATCTGAGTTTTGTGTGTTTAGATTTTCCTCCCTTAAAAAAAACTAGAAAGAAGAATGTGTGTTACGTTTCCGCTGAAATAGCATGTTTGCAATGTGAAAAGAAGCTTTCGATGCTTAAAGACCCGTAGCACCTCCAGGACACATCCACCATGTCTACACTGCAAATTGAGCGGTCTGTAACATTACCTGGCATGAGCTATTATCTGTTTTCAGAAGGCAGTAGTTTGATAAACTAGACTATCATCTGTTTGAACGCTGTATGAAACCTAAACATTTTCTCTTGACAACGAATAAAAGTGGAAACATTACGCAATTACATAGAAGTTGCAGTGTTATATATAGTAATGAGGAATGACGATATTCCATGTGAACAGATATCTGTGTGGAGGCTAAGATACGTGCATAGGTCTTCGTGATTAGGCTCTAAAAGCGCTGACATATGTTTATAACTCAGTTCTTTGAGTACCATTATTGCTTTGAGATGGTGGTAGATGGACAAGTTTCATATAATTTAGAGAATAGGACGCTACGGACTTCTTGAATATCGCCTGAAATAAAAATTCAAAAAGATGTTAGTAACATGATGAACAGTCACCTGCAGACGAGAGCACAGTCAGCTCCCGAAACGTCGTCTATATATCTCAGAAAATGAACGATATTTAGAATAATATTTGAAAATGTACCCAATATTTGAACACCAAGTTAAGACTTCTTTTTATGTTGATAACTGATATCTAACCTAACCTAATATGAATCGTGTCTTTGAAGCTCGCAGTCGAATTTATTCAGCATTTGTGACATCCACAGTCCTGCAAAGGTTGTCCCTCGCATAGAGTTTAGAATTGCAGTGTAGCTTGTACCACCAAGACACAGCAGGGTAAGAGGGGGGGGGTGCTATGTTAAAGGAGAAAACATTAGCGCTGCCCGAACCGGAATTCGGACACCCATTGGTCATCCAAGATTACTTCTTAGGGTTCTGGTGACTGCATATAGGCATCTCTTCATCCCTCCGGAAATTGTGTCCACTGAAAACTACCCCCGTCCCTCCTGCCCACAGTCCTGTCTCCCTCAGTCGTTTTCTGCTGCTGTCGTCAGTTCCGGTTTCCGGGGGACCGTTCTTCTGCGATCTGCCTTCTGCTGCTTCGTCCAGGCAATACTGGACACGGTCCGGCTGATTCCACCTACCGGAACCCAGAGAAATCTCTGCGTAAAGCCCCCCTCTTCTTGCTTCCTTTACAGAACTGATTGGAAAGGGCAGGAATCTTCACGACTTTTAATGCCTCAGTTTTAACCTCTCTCTGCACCAAATCACTTTCATAGCCTCAACGTTTAGTTTATTGAATTATGAAGTGAGAAATAGACTGCAATTGAGACATCTTGTGCCTCTTCATATTACATATTTTGATGTGAGGCTGGAGAATCAGTTTCCAGACAGACCTTATACTGTCAATTTACATGTGGATCCCTAACTCCCATTATAATCCGTATTGCGTCCCATGTGCGTGACAATTGATGCCTTGAAGTAAAAGAAACCATCAAGTTCATCTAACAAGAGGATGCTCAAAATCGAACCACGTAAAACAGGTCCTTGTCAAAACAGCGCTGTTTATAGACGGAGCCAAGACTGTGAATTTCTGGAATTGTTCGTGCTCTGCTGTGAGACATCGCATTGTTGAAAACCTGCTACTTTGCACGACAAACTCTTTGAAAACATACCTTTAATTTCTTCAGCGTTCAAACTGATCTTTCACAGTTAGTATTGACGCCAGTAGATTTAGATTCCGATTATACTGCCAATTAACGTTTCAGAAATCAGTGAACATGATTTTTACAGCAAAACATGCGGTCTTGAAATACTTTGAACTTGACGAACTACTGTATTGGGTTTCTCTTTCTTTTAGGCTCGAAGTGATACATAGGACTTTCGTCTCCGATGACAATGTTGCTAAAAATAATTCGTCGCCGTTATGTCCACTACGCAACAATTGCCAAACATTTCCACCCGTCTTTGTTTCGGTTCCTTTGTCAGCATCGGAGAAAGCCGCTTGCGACATACAATGTACCTAGTCACAGTGACTTCAATCTGTGCATTATGCGTAATTATTACATCATTCCCCAAGGAGGGGCGAGGGAATTGAACCTCCAGGTGAGGACTACCAGCCTTAGCAGCACACCCCTTCCGTCACGTCGTCGTCGTCGTCCGAGATCAGACTAGATCCCGTCCCTTTCTGCTTTTCAAAGAAGTTATGGATGTGCAAGGAAAAGGAAAGCTATAAGTTAGATCAGGACCGGAAAGAATTCAGCTCTTTAGAACTAGAGGGTGGAAAGTGGGTTGTATGGAAGGGGCTGAGACTGTGAAGAAATGAAAGTTGTCGGCGACGATACCATGCCAGAGAAGATTGAGAAGAAAGGAAGGGGGTGCAGAAAAATTTCGTTCCCTGAGAGGATATAAAGATTTCTTCTTCTCCTTCTTCTTCATCTTAAAGAGGGGATGAAAGCAAGAAAGAGGTCAAACTTGTGATGGCGAAGACCAAGAAGTTAGGGGAGGAAGGGGAACTGAAGCATTAACGTCAACTTTGCGGAAAATTGTAACGTTCTCCGTGAATAGGTCTTTCGGTGGTTCCAGTGAAACCTGCTTGCTCTTAGACACTGCATGCCTTATATTATACAGAGAAAGGCTTAAGCTGTGTTCGGGAAAGCAATAGTTAGGGCTAAAAGTTAGTTCATGCGGTGATCTTCATAAATTGCACTGTCTACTCTGTACCTTTCACTTGTAAGTGGACTTTTGTATGTCGAACATAAAACACTATATAGGATTTGAGGTTTTCACAGCGGTGAGTCTGAGCATGGCTGTCTTCTGAGTTGTAGCGCCATGTAGACTGGTAGAAGTTTACCGACGTTTCAGAGGCTCTTGCTGCCTCCATCATCAGGTGCGGTTTTCACCTTTGCAGTTTCGTTTATTTTATTCTGATTTATGGGAAACTAATTGTTGAGAAACTAGGGTAGATTTAGTTGGCCTTAACTTTCTACCACAAGCTGAATAATGAATGTACTACTGTGCCAAATGTTTTACTAGACCCATATATATATGCGTGTATATATTCTAAAGTATTTTTCTAAATATCTGCTAATTTAAGGAATTCTTCTCTAGTGCTTTTTATCTTTGATAGATAAATTTTGGCAAACATCCTTATATTTATTGAATTACTGTTAGGGTCGAGAGATCTGCTTTGTGTAGAATGAAGTAACCATAAAGGTATAATAGCGAACCCACCGAGCTGTGAGGTTAAGGGTTCACCTGCTTATACGAAGAGTTAAGAATATGGACTGTGGGGTGGATGTTCATGTACATGAACGTATGGGAAGAGTAAATGCAACATCGCTGTAACTGAAAATGTGATCCTCGGATCATGCTGTAATTTGTTCTTCCGCCATGCAGATCATTAATACACAGTCTGTCCGAAAAACCGAAGTTTCTCGTATAAGATACGAAATTACGCTCTTATGCAGCCGTGAAACTTTGAAGCTTAGTTTCAGAAATACAGGAAGAAGATCTTTTTGTAGTTCTGCAAACGTTCATTTCTCGCAGTAGCAAGGAAAGTGGCGTCATCACGAGACAGTCGCGTTCGTATTGCGGGTGGAGTGAGTAGACGGGGTATGCAATACACTTGGAAGGAAATTATTCGATCACATTTTAATGAGGAAAGTCCTCGAAGCGGGACAATTTTTTTTCTTGTCTCCTTCCCTTCTTTCATTTCTGTCTCTCTTCTTCATCTTAAATTCTAAATTTCCGTTCCCTCTCTAACTTTGCCTTCACATAATTCCTCTTTCTTCATCTTTGTCTTACTCACGGCGTTTACCACTCTCATTTCACCGTCGTCCTGATGGAATCTCTGGAGAATTTCAGTAGTGGCACAGAGAAATAAGCGAAATGGATTGGAAAAGTTTACCCTCTGCGCGTTCTTCCCTGTTTCTGTTTTTCGCATGAGTACTTTATACTGAGTTTGGTAGAATGCTACACCAACCACAAATATAATTTGCAAGCAGGTAATCCTAGCTTTCGTTATGGAACCAACTAACAGGAAACTGCAGAAAATTGCATTGTGAAGAAATTCATAATTAGTACTTGTTACCAAATAAGCCTCTTATTCTTATTATAGTTGCCTAATCGGGGATAACTATATGAACGAGATACGTAACACCCATGGAGGAGATGAGAATTAACAAACAATATTAGTTATGAAACCTGGAGGGAAGATTCAGTGACGGATTCTAAACGTAGGTGGGAAGATGACATTAACATTGTTCACAAGAGCCCGCCAGTACTGAGTGACATAAACCCATTTCACACCACATGGCTCTACTTCCTAAAGATACATTTTAATATTATTCCTCAAATTACGTCGTAGTCTTTCTTTCAGGGTTTCCGGCGACCATTTATACCCATTTTCTATCTGTCTGGTACGTGCTATACGTCTCTTCCATCAAAAAGATTATTTTAAGGCATATTTGTTATTTATGTTTTACGTAACCGTAACAAGATTAAAGAATTTGAAGATTCATAACATAATTATTAAACAAATATGGCTGTCTTCCAGGATGTTGCACTGTATAGTTTGATAGAAGTTTACCGACGTTTCAGATCGCCCAGATGATGGAGACAAAAACTACCTCCGAAACTTTTGTAGACTACACGGCCCAGAAGACAATTATCTCTATACTCGCCGCCTTGAGAACCTGAAATGTCCATGATCTATAAACGTTTACCACTTACGAATCTAATCACACGTGAGCGTGTATGATTTCAGGCTTAATGCTTAGCTCCCTAAACTCTTTAACGTAAAGGTTACTGCCTTCTCTTTCCGATTATAATCTTTCACACATGAATGACTGCACAAATTAACGTCGTTTGTGAGAAGGACCAACAAAATGTTGAACGGTCAAAAGAATCACGGAGTTAGAAGAAGTCTTAGACGTATCTCCCATAGGATTAATATGCATAAAATAATTGCATACCAAACTCTCGTGTTAGATTTCTAAAATGTTAATATCACTCGCAATTTCTTTACGTCTCTGCGTGGAATAAGAGATGTAAGACTTTCACAGTGTTTTCGTCGAATCGCTGTATCAAACTCGTCATTAAGAGCGTGGAAATGAGCTAAATGCACACCTCGGGCTCTGTCTGCTTGTTAGATCCGCTTCCCTCAAACACAAACTTTCGCTTTACTTTTGAGTGCAGAAGCAGGGAAGGAGGGAAGCGTTACTTCGGAAGAAGGGTTTTATCCTAAATCCAAACTAAAACAAAAGTTCTTCTGCTCGCGAGCGCGCGACATTCCTAGAATCTTAACTTATCGTTAGTCGAGTTGATTGCTGCGACTACAGGCCTCCGGCAGCCAGCGCCGTGAGACAAAATGAAGATGAGAGACGCAGAGGAAGATGCTACAGTATGGTTCAATATGCTAGTCACAGGTAGTGAGTGTTTTACAATTGACGAATGAACAAATACGTTTTGCGTTGCAAAACAGAAATTATTTCTGAAGTAATATACGGAATTATTTTAAATAAAGACTAGAATATATTATGTCGTCGGTAACTAAACCAGTAGGCCTAAGTAAGCGTATAATGAGAGAATGTTGCTTGAAGGTACTACATGCTAGCCCGGGACTTTTTACTCTTGAAGTACGGTAACATCTATTACAAATTCCAAAATTATTTTAAAGGGCCCTGACGATTGTGCAGTGCAGTAAGGTCGACTGTTATTTTCCACATTGTCTTCTTAGTTATTTGTTAAAAACATACAACTCTAATCTTTATCATTGGAGAAGTGTCTAAGGGATTCATCAGAGTAGGCTCTTCTTATGCCTACATTCACCTGAAGATGCAGACATATCCTGTTTCCGAAACGTTGTGTATTTCTTAACAAATAACCATGAAGATAAACAATGCCCAAAATAACAGGGAAGTTCATTAAAATTTTCTTTTTGATGATATGGTTCATTACCGCTGGAGTAATTGTTGGGATGCCACGGTGGTCTAGCGGTTAGAACGCTGGCCTTGTAATCCTGGGGTCCCGGGTTCGATTCCCGGCGGTGCCTGAATTTATAACTTATAACTTGTGTTGGGCAAGGCCGTGGTCTAGGCAACACGGAGTTTTCCTCCGGGGGCTTCCCCGGTTTCTCCGTGGCATCCCAACAATTACTCCATTCACACACAGAAGAAGGCAATGGCAAACCACTTTTGGATCATCTGCCAAGAACGTATATGAACAGGTCCCGGTCCGAGAAAAGGATGGAAGGATCCTGTTCATATGGACCTGTCGTCAGACAGAACACTAAATAAATAATAACTGGTCTCTGCTTTTCAGACAACGGCGTACACCAACATGGCTCCTAGTAGTCGTGGAGTAGTAGGATTCTGAAGATAAAATAAAGATCCAGCACGGAAAAATAGGTATAAATGGGAAGATAATATTAATTGGATCTTAGTAAATATTATGGGAAGGTGCGGAATGGATTTATGTGCTTCAGGATAATGTCCGGTGGTTCAATAAAAGGCGGGAATTTCTTTACTAGCTGATATAATATCGGCTTCTTGACAACTCCTCTGCTTTCTGTATTTTGTTTTTCTTCTTACACTTTCGCACAGCATTTTCCATGCGGCGATGTATGAAATAATCTGTGGCCCAGAACTGGAATCCACGGCAATGCAATTTTGCAGTCTTGTCCTATAATATACGTAGTTCACTATATCCTGTGCAGGTGGCAGCAGCGTCCAACGTTACGACTCTCAGCCTATATCCAACTGAAAATATATCTGTTTCCGTTTATTTGTGAAATTTCGTCGATTCAATTATTGATAATCTCTGGATTATGTGACTGTTTATTGAAATCTTGTATTTTTAACAGAGGCGTAGTTTTAGTGTATCGGAACAGCAACAAGCATGCATTACACCTGAGTAGCCGACCATACGGTCCTCAATTATTCGAGATTCAATTTTGGACTCGAAATAACTTGAATAACTGTTAAAGGGGTTCAGTTTCTTTAGTGTTTAACATAAAGAGTATGCATAAATAGCATTTCTTATGTAGGTCCAACCAACCATATTATTTTCGGTTTAGGCCTTTATTTCATAGATAATAAAGAAAAAGAAATTCTATAGCAAAGAATATTGATTTAGTCTATCATTAACCACTTCCACAGACAAAAATATTTAGATTAATTTTAAAACGCATAATTCTTCGTCAATTACAGCCTACCACAAGGATATCATTTTAGTGGTATGTGAATTATAACTTCGACTCATAGTCCATGTAATCAGTGTTACTTTCGTAATTAAACGCTGGCCAGCAGTTTGTTTTGCATGGCAAGATCTGTACTATAGTATTCTTCAGATGTCACAGATTAATCCTTCTGACACTTCCCGATTCAGAACTAATCCTAAAACAGTGAATCTTATGGTGTTTAACTAATAGGGTTCTTCCACAGTGGGTCGGCCCACAACTACAACATAACACGATGCCTGAGTTTGAGGACAGCGTGGTCACTGGAATAGCTCAGTTATTTGTGTGTTTACACAGTGGTTTGCACTTTGTCTAAAGACAGGAAACAACGAATATCTGTTATCAGAATAATTTCCTGTTTACAAAGTCATGTCACGTTTTGACTGAAATCTGTAAGAGAAAAAGCATCTTCCCCAGAACTAATCAGGTTACTTTGTTCTATTTTATTGGGGAGAAAAAGAAATCACAAGAAGGGAGATGGAATCAAATATACAGATTTACTATGAGTGTACTTATAACTAAGTAGCTTTACCAGAGTCTGTGTTAGTGGCTTATTATTTCTACCCGTGTGCTCTGTATACAGACCTAAAAGTTATAATATTAATCTAAAGTCTGTTTTATCAATATTACAAGCCGTTTACCGGAGCTCCATTGTTCAAACGAAGTTATTACAAGCGGAAGGGTCAAACTACTGAGTATTAGCAAATATATTACACAAAAGATAAAAAAATCGCAACACAATATAACAGTAGTAGTTTATTTTTCCTATTGTAAAGGATGGATTGGTTCATTTTTATGTATTTGCACAATATTATCGATTTATATACTTAATGTAAATGATAATAACCTGCAGATGGTTACAAATATACTGAATAAGCTAGCTTGTGGATAGGGCTGTGTGCAAACAACTTATTACAGCAAAAAGCTAGCATATTGTGAAATGTTACAGAAGGCCTCAGATTTGTATGGATGGTTTGGCCCAGGATAGGAAAAACATCACGCTTGACACTTCTTTGGTATATTGTGAACGTACCCCTTTCGATTCTTGGCTGGAAATCGGCCATTCTGACATTTTTCTTAGTCCATCCAAGAAAACATCAGTACAGTTTAGGCCAATTCTTTTCTCCGGTCTATTCCATTACACTGTGAATAAAGGCACTCATTTCTTTATTTGCATTACAAATCATCCAAGGTTAATACAGCGATATTAAATAACCTACGAACCAAGCAATTGACAGTCTCGATGTAATTAGTTTTGTGGTCTGGGGAACTTTATCATATCTTTTCTACGAATGAGCTGAAGGCTGGAGCAAAGTTCAAGACAGCAATTAATGAAGACAACGAATGCGGAATGTACTATATACTCGACATATTCTAGGTTGGAGTTTCAAATGTATCGGTATGTTATAATGGCAGGCTATAGGATAGGGGTACATATTGCGTATGTTTAGAATAATAAAATAAATTACATATAATGTACATATGTCAAATAGAAGTATCAGGGCGTTATTCTCCACTCTCTGAAACTTGTGATAGGCTGAATAAATAAGCCTGCATCATATTACATCATAAAGTCTGGGGCGCGATAACAGCGCTATAAGCCTAGAATTTGTCCATAACGTTTTTTTATTGTTGGGTTTTTGGACTTTGTCTATCGTCTGGTGTTACAAAATTACACAATGTTACGAGGACTGGTCTTCCCTGGACTTCTTCTGATTTAAAAGGGAGGGGTACATTCTCTGTGGGGTCCGTTAGAATAAGTTAATCTCAATCACTGGACCACCTAGGTCAGATTAACTACAAGAGTATAAGCACCTGAGATCAGGTTATGTCAATGGGAGTTAATGATAAAACTAACAATAAAAATTATATGGCATATGAATGTCAAGACTAAGGCAAACTTAGACAATATCCAATAACCCAGCAATGCAGATAGTATTACAAAACCGTCAGGACCCTTCAGAATAGATTCGTAATGTTTTTGTTTGAATGAATTGCGTTTCTCACATTTCCAACAAGACACTTCTCATCAGTTACCGGTACGGCTGTATAATAGAAACACCTATTGAAGTTACAAAACCTTTCTTATTGCCTGATTCTTCAGTAGATATTTCACAGGCAGGTATCTCATTTCATTCCTTGAAATGCAGATTCATGAGAGACAAGAGGCCACACACCATCACTGGGCATGTTGAAAACTTACACGGAAACAGCAAGAGGAATGAAGTTTGTTGTTAAACCTCGTCAGAGGTCAGGGTCCTTTATGTTCATGACGTCACTGACCATGACCTTAAGACGCATGTTGCTTGTAGTGAGTCCCAGACAGAAAAACAGTCAGGAGACGACCTGTAGGGAAGTGACAAACTTCGTCATCCAGTGGTTTTTACATGCCATGGTTTCGAAGAAGCATACTGCCACCATCTTCAGATTAGAAGAACACAATAATTTCTCAATTCATTACATTTATCGGATAATTAATAGTCAGGCCTATTCAGTGATGTAGACATTTTGCCTACGTCTTGTTATGAAACCCGAAGTTTGAATGCAGTCGACATTCTGTTTCTGTACGAAATATTTTAATACTGGGTGAGATTTCAGGTTCTCACGACGGCAAGGACAATTGCCCTGATGATGGAGGCAACAAACACATCTGAAACGTCGGCATACTTCGGCAAGACTACAGGGCGCAGTATTCCAAAAGACAGTTTTATATATATTTTGTCCTTCCATCTAAGCCTAGTTTTTCCAATTGGTCTCTTTACTTGAATTTCTGTAAAGCGCAGGTTTCCGAATAATTTCCCCGCTCTGCTACTGACGTCCTCGCCATTTTATAGCTGGGCTGAGTGTTGTCAGCACATGAGGTCACTTCAGCGCTGCGTGTACCTAGCCAGAATGCTGCAGTGTCCGCTCACTTATTGAAGAGAGAAAATGGAAATACACTTTATACAGTGCGACGTATTAATCTTAGTTTTAGAGCATGTTTGTTAAAGATGGAGAACGTCGGGACGTCAGCAGATGTTTGGTTGTAGCATGGACAATGACGAACGCAGCACAGAAAATGGCTAAATACGAGACACAACAACCAGCAGCAGGAAACAAAATGTTGGTACCAGTACTTTGCTTTCTACATGACCTGCGACCGAATACGGAATGCCAATCGCGTGATTGAGGGCATTTTGCTATCATAGGAAGGGATCTCGGGTTACCAGATGGAAAGGTTTTAATATATATATATATATATATATATATATATATATATATATATATTTGGGTCTTCTCAGAAGTACAGCCATTGCTAGCAACACTGCAAGAACGCATTACTGAATTAGAATTCAAGAAAATGTCGATGCATTTTACAACACTACATTTGTTATTTAGCCCGTTCATTCTTATGGTATTTTGCTCGGCGTTTTTCAGTTCTCAGTGCAAACACGTCTAGTCTCTGGTCACGAACCGTGTCTTGCATCTATAACTGTATGTATGTGTTAGCTTACGTGATACATGCGATCGTTTTCTCTTTTTTGTACTCGTAGGCTTTACCAGTACCTTCATTATTAATTTATATTAAGCAAATAACTATATTTCAACGTGATTTTTATATCGGTATAATCAGTGTAAAATATTAGCGTATAATGATCGTTTTATTCTCCACTGAAAAACAAAGACACATTATATAATATTTATTATACTTAGAACTCAGACAACTTAAATATTTTGTTAAAATAGTAGTGGAAAAACATAAATTGTCATTAATAAAGTCTTCTCGGGCTATCAGCCGTGTTAGATGGTGATCAATCTCCGACGTTTCGAGGACACACGAATATCAATATGGTGAAAATATTTTTATTTGTGGTTTATGAAATTTGTCATTTTACAAATAAACTAAAGTAAAGATTATCGTTAAACAAGGAATACTGTTGTCGATGCCTCGTCACGATACGCAGTAATGCCATCTTTAAAAACAATTCCCCTCCTCGTCCCTCCTGTTTGTCATGTGAAATCGGCTTCTTCAATCCATGTTCTCTGGCAATCTTGTCTCTCCGGCACGTTATTGTAAATTCTATACAGCATCTGACATGACGGCCTTGGGCTTTGAGATTTATATCCCAGGTAACATTGCGTGCAGCGAGGCTGTGAAACAAAAGAATTACGTATAGCGTATCATAACCAAAGCTTACGTCCTACTGCCCACCTACTAACCCACCTATCTCATCCGGCCGTTGGATTTACTATCGAATCACTTAACGATTTCATACTGTAAAAGCACATGATAAAAATTGTCAAGAACATTCCTTGAAAATGTTACGGCAGCAAAAGAAGAAATAGAGGATGGGAGAGTTAATAAAGTAATCTGGTAAAAAGTCTCGCTAGCAATAAAAATAACACAAGTTTCTTTTATTTTTCTTTCAGAAATGTTTGACAGATGAAAAGGTCTCGACGAAGCTTCATTCATGCCCAGTTAACTTAAAAGGTTTTGGATCTGTGCAGCCAGAAATCAAGAGTAATATTATTGGGACGGTTCACCGGTAATGAACCTTATTTATATTCGGTTGGTTTCGAAACCCGGTAAGGGAACCGAATTCCGTAACATATAATGTCTTTGTTCTTTGTCGCCACTGTTCCGTCCCCTGTTCGCATTTCGTAGCCACCTTCACTTCTAATTCGGAGCTAAGTGACCTCTGAAGGTAACGTTATTAAGTAATCCACGCGTTGAACAGTACACATATAGTCTTTAGGTATTTTGATAATGTGTTCTTCTCTGATGCGTTGTACCGTGTCGGAAGTTTTACGCTGGACCGATCTCCCGTCCATGGAGTGTTGTGGAATTTCGTCTACAAATTCACTGTCGTCGTAATTCTGAGTCAGAACAAGAGAATAGAAAGTTCAATTAGAAAGAAAACTGCGAACGGAACTCTCAAACATCTTACAGTTACAAACAAGTGATTTCTCATCGAAGGTTACGTAATGCCAATGTTGATAGGAATGTCCTTTCCAGTCCTCAACGTGGTTATGCGATGAAGAGATGTCTGCTTTGCACGAAAGTGAATGTATTTTTCTACTCAAAATATCAAAACTTTTGTCTCTGTTTTTCTTTCTTCAGCCTCCTCACGCTGTCTATATTGCGGCTTTGCCTTGGACCATTAAATCCACTCAATCCTAATTCTGCGGCTATGGACACTGGTATCAAATAAATGTAGAGCCACTTACGCGAGATAACCTTAATTTCTCAACGTTCTTTCTAATTTCATAATTAACGTTCCTTAGCAAGATTATCAAGAAATACTTTTATTATATTTTCGCGTCATTTTTAATGTTGTAATTAAATCATAAATTTGTTTTAATAACACTCTCTGGTTCCAGTACGCGCTGATTATGGTGTCCTCGCAATCTACAACACGTATAGTTGTGGGCAGTATGCAAATAATAGATTCTGGGGCAAGAATAATCTATTCTTTTATTACAAGTTTCTTTCTTATAATATAAAAACTCTGCGAAATGTTAGTCACATCTCTAGGGATTTGAACCACTTATTTGGACCAAATAAGGCAAAAAGGATCATCACGATTACTGAAAGCCAAAGCTGAAATCGGGGCATGGCGACTGTAATATAAAATAAATTCTTCCAGATCACAATGATATATCGAAATTTTAGAAATCCATTCTATTTTTATATATATATAAAGAATTTCTATGTAACTCTGCTCTCTGATACAGATTTAAAGTATGTAATAACATGGTTACCTTGGGTGTAAACCAAGGAGCTCCTTTAATACATCATGAAATTAATAAGGCAAAATATTAATTAGGTTTCATGTATTTATGTCTAGTAATCTTGACACAAGAAACAGCCGACATGTTTTACATCCTTATAACCCAGAAGACAGATATTTTCAATTCTAAATATTCGGTGAAAATCGAATTGTACTTGTTCTTAATCGTAAAAAATAAAATAAATTTTCATCTCAACGGCGACGTTTCTAAACCCCAATTAAATTAATCTTGACAGAGCAAATAATTTCTGTTTTAAGCAGGCCTATGTGGAAATGTATGCTTATATATTAATTTTGGGTGTTTAAATGAAGAACGTTGATAGTATCTGGTCGGATTTTAAAATGAGAAATACAAAACTTTCACCTGAAAATTTTGGGGGAAGAAGTCCAAATGTAGGTAGGAGAATAACATTAGAATGGGTCTTAGATAAGTAGAATGTGATGGTGTGGACTAGTTCCACTGAAATAAAAACTGTATCGACCAACTTGTCGGGCAGTTACGTGCGTTCTTACACCAGACTACAGTCTGAATATTCGGATCATTCTCAACAGAGAGCCACTGCGAAAACCAATGTTTTCCAGTTTGCATGTAGAAACACGTCTCAATCCTTGCGCTGGCCGAACTCCGCTTCAGAATGTCGCCCCATAATAACTACTTTCGCTGCAGAAGTATTTAGAACTTCATTAGTATTTTCTACAGTGCAAGTTATTATCAGGACTACACAGTACATCTCGGACCCGTCATTTCTTGCACCAGTTTTCGAAACACATAAACACAGCGTTCCGTGTCATATTTCCTAGGGCTTGTTGTATTGCTTTTCTTGGAAACACGGTAATATTAACTTCGTTTTATGAACTGTAGTAACCCATCGTATTCATATTCATTGCTACGTAAAACAAATACATATCCCTACCACACTTCCTGCCCTAATAGTTAAATTTCCCTCCGTCTAACCAGTTCTGTTACCAGTTCTAAAAAAAGATTTTCTTCATCTGTTTTTCCCTCCACTTCACTTAACTTGTTAGGAATTACTAAAAGTGAAATATCCTTTTCTAGCCGTTGCTTTTGAAATGCCCGATGCACTATATACAGTAGCTCATGTCTGCACACAGTGCTTGTAATTTATTTTACACGTGATAGAGGATTTGAGACTTTCGCGGCGAGTACAATGAATAAAATCTTCTCGGGCAATCAGCCGCGTCAATTGGTTACCGTAGTAAACCGACGTTTCGGGAACCAAGTCTGTCCCCATCATCAGGGTTCTGATGCGACTGGATACCTCGGAAGTCGCCTGTCACACAGGATGGGGACAGAGTTGGTTCCCGAAACGTCGGTTTACTACGGTAACCAGTTAACGCTGCTGATTGCCCAAGAAGATTTTATTTTACACGTTTTTATCGGTCATACGTAATGAAAATGGAAGGAAGAAGGGGGGAGGTGGAGTTAGGGGGAAGGAAGAACCGAACTTTTGAAAGAAGTAAGCAGCATACATACGCCAACAATCTTAATTGGAGAAAATGTAGTGATTGTTGCTTTTCGTCGAGATCTATCGATATGCTGTTTGGTAGGGGAACGTCCTGTTCCACTGCTCGCATCCACCAGTCATCCTCCATTATGCAGTGCGGTTCGCTTTGAATTCCGGAGTTTCTCAAGTCGAGTCCTCAGATGACTGTTCTGATTTTTTTTACATACGATCTATGATTTTCTCTTAGCCGCTCGGTTTTCTTACGAAATAACTGCATGTAGCAAACTCCATAAGAAATTAATAGTCGCTGAGACAGTCAAATTCCCCAACTTTCTTGAACTCAGAAGATTTATTGCTGTGTTCACAACCGATTGTCAACCGATTGTGGCTGCACCGTGTCCTGAGACAGGTCAGTTAAGTCCACATCTTTAAATCCTATTTCTTTAAGATCTATTTTAATATTATGCTGCTATCGATGTTTACTGTCTATGTTAAGTTCCTAGGTGGTGTCTTTCCTTCGGGTTTTCCCATAAAAAGTTTGCATGCAATTATCGTCCTGAGCACTAAAACCGGCTCTAAGGCATTTTCTATTAATTATATTAAATGAAATTTTCAGTCTATTTGTTTATTCATCAATTCTTTCAGTAGCTCAGTGTATGTATGGTTGAATTATAAAATTATTAATGGAAAAAGAATTGGGAATAGTATGGAAGGATGCGGTCGCGCGCAGTTTTAAGTTACTTTTCCAATATTTTCATGGAGAGACTGAGAAAACCCACAAAAATGTAACTCTGCGTAGTTTATTGCACTGTGTTTTTAACTGCAAGAATGAATCCGCAGCTGTTTTGAACGCTCACTGGGTCTGGATAAATCTTGGACAATTAAAATATACAAATAATTTTCACGGGATTGTTTCTGGATCTGTGTTTTGGATCGAGTGCTAAATTTTACTCTGCTCTGGAATGCGAGTGCTTGATTTAAACAGTTTATGTCCTTACACGCCTTTAAATGTTATAGTGGCCAATACAAGGGTAGGTCTGTATTACGACTGAACTGTGTTTCTTTGTCAGCAATTTAACCGTGCCTAGATGATAGGTTTTATGTTTATACAACACTGTCAACTGCATGGGTTAGTCTTGTATGACGTCGATTAGATGTAGCAGGCCTGTGATCTTGTTTGGTGAGCGAATAATAATTCTGAAGCAAGCAGTCTTGTCTTAGTTAAATTTTTATTCCGAATATATATAAAGAAAAATGTAACATAACTGGTACCCCTGTCGAGTTTATAAGCCGACGGAAATCAAAAAGCTATCTCAAATGCAACTTTACAATTTCATTTTATTCATTTTATATTCGTGGGTTATGTTTAGAATTCTTGTTGTTATGGAACAATATACGAAAATAAATCATAAGTAGTACAATTGAATATATTGATTCAGGCTTTCAGTTTTATAGCATACTGATTGAATGTATTATTGAAAACATTTTATAATGCTTGCTGGAAAAATAAAAGCAGGCTGGAAGCATTTCCTGTTTAAACATCCCTAAATAATAGATCGTAACTGTTGCAACTCTTACCTCTGTATCTAATCAGAGAGTATATAGGGAATGTGAAGTTATAGACCCAAAGAAATCTTAGTTTCAAAGTAACCTGAATTCTCTGATATGAAAATATTTATACTCTGCTATTAAAATCGTGAAACATGCCGCATTGACCGCAGAAGTTAGTTAGTACGTTTCCAACATCTGGTGTCACTCTTTTCTTTGAAGGTATTCTGAACAAAGCGAAGAAAATGCTGTGAATGTTCGTAAAGACGTTGCTATGGTTTGGATTTCAAATACGTAACACCGTTAGAGGGTAAAACGTCAATGTTAATAAGGTGTACGAAGTCTTCAAATAATTCATTTAACGACGTCTTTACGAGTTTTAATTGGCTGACGAACATGAATTCCAGTCATAATATCTTCATAATCATAGCAATTACCAGCATCTGATTGTTAGTGCCGACCAGATAACCCTTCCTCTTTATTAACATGCATGACGACGTCCACTTACGTGAATTTCGGTAAATCCTATGTTGATCACGCTAGAGTTGACGGCAACCATTCATTTCTACTCCTCTGTACACAAGGCAAAATGTAAACATCTGATCTAATAAATAGAGGCATATTTTGTTGAACAAATTAGACTTCGATAATTTTGATTTTATATTAAATGTAACGATTAGTATATCTGTAAGTCTCGGAGTGTTCAATGGAACGTAATCTGTATCAATCGTTAGCTTGTTTCGCATCAAAAAGATCGCGTCTTGTGGCTTCTTCGTCTCAGTCAATCAATCAGTCAGCCAATCTATCTGCCTTCGTGTTACTGTAAAATCAAATCTGACACAGCTTATAGCCTGAGAAACGTTTGGTGCAGGCGTACATAAATGTCATGAAAGTTCTAAGTGTTATTTTTAATTGTTTTAATGGCTTTAACGATTTGTAATTATTTCGGAGGAAAGAACATCCTTATTAAAAATAATACAGAAACTTTAAAAGTCATTAAACGCTTGTGTCATTGTAGTGGCTTACTAATTTGTTAGTGCCACCGTACCCCACTGTTATGTTGGTAAGATGAATTACGTGCATGTGATTAATAGCAAAAAGCTGTTAGGCTAGGCTAATCTAGGATAGCCTAGGACAGACTGTGTTAAACTAGAATAGCTATCAGTGTTAGCGACAAAATAATATTTACAACAGTAAACTTGTATGCTGCAATTAAATATCCGAAGTTAGAAGACAATTTTGTGCTCCGGGGTTGCGGTTTAATGTGACAATAAAATGTGACCCCCAAGAATCTTGCGTCCGAAGCAGCCGCTTCGGTCGCCTACGCAATTGCGCATCCTGTGTGTACCAGCAAGTGCAGGTAGCTAGATAATTGATGGCTTGTTCAGAATTCATATTTATTCCAAGGCATCTGAGCTGGTAACATATCAGTTTGGCTGTAAACCACTATATAGAGATCTAGAGGTTTGTGACAGTAATCTCCTTGACATGTGTCAGCATTTCTAGTATACTGACAGAAAAGTGACGTGTCTATCCCAACGGTTAATACTTTCCTGGAAGATATTACACAGCAGAAAGAAAATAAACTAAAGCCTTAACAAGATACATATATTCAGGTGTAGAAAATAAAATCATTTCGTGTCTTTTCGTGGTGACTGCCCCAAGATTGCGGAACATGTGTAATACAGTACTACACAGTCGTCAAGCTCAAAGTCTGTGTGTCTTGTCTATTTTTATTCAGTCTTTCACTGAAACAGGTACAGAACTTGTGTGGATGGAGCAACCATCCAAGTGATATTCGTTCTCATTTCTTGCAATATCATTTGCCATAAACTCGCAGAATATTCGGTTGAAATGGTTTATCTTTCACGGCATTATGCAATGTCGTAATCTTATGTTGTGACATTGACTACGTCCAAATTATTATTACTGTAACAATTTTATGTCCATTATCGCAGTTTTTATATGGCATAATTTGAGGCACTGTACCAGCAGTTGAAGTGACTGATTAAAACTACGAGAACCCTAGTTGGGATACCGATATTTGAATTTCAGAATCTCGGAATATCAAACAGCAGTACTAACCACTCGACTATTATGTTTTATTAATGCTCATGTGGTCATACAGGACTGCTGCTTTATTAATTAGATTTATGTTGTGATGGTATTAGTGCACATTTCATAGTTTGCTGTTTTTTTATTTTAATATTCTTACGAAATGCTACGTATTTAAGCACAGTGGCCTATTTAATTAAGTTTTTTTTGCGCAATCGAGATAACTGCGCATTAACTTTCTAGGGGTGACACTGTCTGGTCCCGGAAGAGGAGGTTTTAACCCAGAATGTATCTCAGAAAAGTGATATACCTACATTAATTTGTTCGATATCTGATAAAACTCCAATAAATTATTATGATAATGGACAAAATAGCTGAACGATAAAAGGAATGAACGCGAAGCGGCATAACTGCAAGACTTCTCGTCATAGCCACTGCAGTTTTGTGTGGACTCGCCTGTCCTTGACTTGGGGATCTGGAAGGCCAATCACGTGTCTCACAACTCTTGTATTTCTAAGGTATGTCCACGTGTATATTCAAATGACTTCAGTATACATTTTGTACGACGAATAAAGCAAACTCTTTTGAAACTATCCTTACCATATATACCTCCAAAATAAGCATTTTAAGTCTACCATTATGAGACGGAAGGGAAACGCTTAGTTCTAGTTAAATGTTCTGGAAGTTTGCCTGTTACTCCAGCATGAATCCTAAACAACTGTTAATGTCATAGAAACTTGAGGTTCTGTATATAATGTGACCTTAGTTCACTAAATTATTTATTGTCTGAAGTAGGCTATGTCGTATACACGGCGTTTCGGGAATTGGCTCTGGTCCCATCTTCATGTTATTGATTTTCATTTTACGGGCAGATTTTTATTATTTTTAAGGTTAGTGGCGACGGTTGAATCAAATCCGGGACAACCGTGAATATGCGAATAGATTCAATTTCCGAAAGATTTTGAATACTAAATATAATTCGGACAATGGGCACAGCCTGATACATTATTAGTATAATGAAACTCAGAGGGTTGCGCGTTTTCGTCCACAGAGCTTTGTGTATGACATACTTCGGTAGCATGTAATCAAGAGTGAACATCAGTGTTTCATTTTACTAGTCCAGTATCGCCGTACCAAGGCAAAAACAGTTAAATTCTCTCTAGAAGCCCCATATTTTCAAAATGAATCACTGTTAATGTTCCGATGGTGACCAAATATTGTGGGTATACATGCCTCAGTCCTTGTGGTTTCTTTATTTATTGTATTCTGGTATTTGCGTAGACGAACTGAAAATTTTCAGTCAGAAGTGTCGTCCGCCGGGCCGAGATTTGAATCCGGGACCCCCAGAACACAAAGAAAGTGTCCGATCTACTGTGCGGCAACGTTCGGTCTCAGTTCTTGTGGAAGTTCACCCCGTTGTCTCCTGCGTCCACGCACCACTGGACGAGATGCTCCAAATTCACAAACACATAGGAATGACAGCTACCTCTTGGTGAATATCTTGTTTGTGGTGGTCGATGGTGGAAGGCTTCCTAATCCTACAAGGAAGAAAGAATCTGACGGGATTACATGTGAGGACCTTGTCGGTCAGAGGTCCTCTGAGGTAACCAAGTTTCCAAACAAATTGGGCAATTCCTTCCAGTTGTGTTCTGACGCCCACATTCAGCGCCTTTCGTTATAAGAAGCAGTGCTGCTAGAGCTGAGGGTGTGTACCTACAACATTAATCGTAGTGGTTTTATAACTGAACGTCTGGAGCCCCTAGAGAAAGCAGAACCTTGTGTTTTGAAGGAACATCAGTTTTCATACAGGAAGTTAATGCATTACTGTGTACAAATGAATGTTTCCCATTATACACTGCACATTATAACTGAATATTGGTCACCCCTGAATGCAATAAGGCAGACGACAGACAGACAGACTTTAAGGACACTCGAGATTTATTGCTCCTTCACTCAGCTAGATCCAGCACGGCTGGTTCTTTTCTCCCTGTCAGTTTTCTTCTTTGACTCTGGCTGATAATAATCAGCACATTGAGGAGGATCCCCTCTTCTTGAAGCAGTGTCTTCCTCCCACTTTACCCTGCGATATGTGTATGTGTGTGTTTGTCACTAATTCTATAAGAAATTAAAACCATTTCTCTCTATTTTCTCGAGTACCTACGTAGCTTCCATGTTTCTTCCATTGAGTTACCTACCTTCAACGCTAATAATCTATAGAACGCCAAACGACCGTTGATAGTTTAGAAGACCATACAACAGAGGTCTCAGCAGTGTAACATGCTGTTACTTTTTAAAGCGAGGGGTTGCAAGTTCAACCATCAAAGATGTGGACCAAACCTTATCGGCTATCCGTGATTGTTTATTTAGCATATTTACTCTTCCTAATGTAATTTTATTCAGTATTATTTTATTTCCTTTCTTTTACGTCTTTTATGAAATTAGATATTTCTGTTTTTGCTTCTGTTCTAATTTTGTATTGTCTTGTTATGCACTACTGCATCACTTCATCACGTAATCGTATCAGGGTTAGGAAAGCTTCCGAGAAGTTTGATTCAGGGATAAATAAATATCGCAACGTATTTATAAAAATAGCATCAAGGAAGGAAAATAAATTGATAAAATGTTACAACCAGTAATAAAAGCATAATGCAGTAGCAACGCACAGAAAATATTTTAATTAATTCTGAACATCGAATCGCAGATAATAATTAAGTCAAAGAAAAATAGGACAGATGCGAGAGAATAGTTCAGAGCACGCAAATTAAAATTAGCAATTGCTCCACAGTTCTTGTGTACAGAAGTGGCGTTATAAGTGAGGAAGCTGACAGAAAATGGAAAATGAAGCTACTTCGTAAGATTTTTCCATGTTGTACCTAATAAAGGAATGTAGGTTTGCATGAAAAGAACAAGTCAGGAAACTTGCAACATTGCAAAATAATATATAAATCAAATAAAAGTAAGCCACCCCTCAGCAGTTGTCGTTATTATAAATAGACGAATTTCTTAAAAGCCTCCATTCATTGTCATAGTAAGCACGCAATAATGATTCACAGTTACACCCTCTGGTTAGCTGTCACATACTTTACAAAACATGTTAGTAGTTAACAAATATACAGTGACCCCCTTTGTCACACTAGCGGTTTAGTACCTACACCAGAGCGGGTCTGTTTTACATTCGGCAAGCAACCGCTTGGTGACAGAGTGTTTTCTGTTTAAGATTCCTAGTAGTGTTTCTCAGTTCCTACAGACGAACTGCCTGATGGCATTTTAAAACAGGCCCCCTCGTTCATAGCTGTCGTACTTTCATTCAATACATAATCTAAGCAGGTGATATGGAATCATAAAATGTAACCGATTAGCCAAGTTGTATAAAAGTAACAAACATGTTTCTTAAACAACCGGACGCTTATAGCATGAATACTACTCGCGTGAAAACATAAAACTGTTAATCTACAAGCTAAGGAGACTCGATTTCTCTGGGTAGAGAGCACAAAGCACTAGCTAGGGGAACCTTGAATAGAACATAAACCACGCGGGGAGCTGAAGTGATTACCATTTGCTATTGTTGTAACAAGCAGGACTGTAGCGATTAACCAACTAAGTGATTTTATTAATCGTGTCAGCATTTAATCGGTAATTGAACGCATAATTGAGTTAATCTGTCGACAATATGAATATTCAGTACTAAGAGAAACAGATGCTATAGAATCAATGCACATCTCAAGAGCCCCGAAGTTTGAAGCCTGGTCTCATTACCGTAAAATAACCCAAGATGTCCTTTTCATATCTTCTGCTCCTGACATTGTGGCACGGCGTGAGTTCTTAGACACGCATGCAATACTTTCCAGGTGTCGTCGAATCGACTTGTTAATCCACGCACAAGAACTTTACAGATAAAAAACTGTGACTGTTATTCTCGACTTATCGGCCATATCGATGTCCAATCATCCACACCGAAATTGTGCTGGCCGTTGTCGATTAACGGAGATTCATTTTCAGTGAAAGTAATCGGGCATTTTTACAGATCTTCAGAGAATCGTGAAATGTTTAAGCAAGAAGTGCAGAACTTGTAGTTTAAATCCTGAGTTTGAAACCGCAAACTGAACTAAAATTTCAGATAATTTCAAACAGCTAAACATTTTTCAAATTTACTAATTTTTTCTTCTGGATAACTGCGTAAAATATAACCCTTCATGAGACGCTGATTCACTTAACTGGTTAAGTCACCAGCACGTTCATTACCGTGTTAACAATAGTTTGTCACTGGACCTTATTCTCAGCCTGATGAACGTAGACAAAACTCAAATATTATCTTCTTTTTAAACCGAGTTTAATAACATAATTTCTCTGAAAAAGTGCTCTGTAACTTCAGATTTTCCGACTAGAATTTTGAGTGTATTTTAATTTCTTCCGTGTACGCTGCATGTCATGCCCATCTCAGTTGGTGTCAGTGAGTGCAGTATTACTAAGTGAAGATGCGAATTTATTATTTATTCATGATACACTTTAACTACTTTTTATTACAGAAAATTAGCAGATATTTCTTTGTATGATAATTAGATGTTCCCATAGCATTCACTGATGAGTAAAGAGTGGAACTCACTGTTTATTAACAATTTAAAGAACTGGAATTTGGAAATCATATAAGCTTAATAATGCATTATAAAACATTTGGCTGAAGGTTCAAAGACATTTCAGCGAGCAGATTTACGCAACACCTTTTGAAAAGTCTCTGCGCCAGGAAATATTCCTTTAAACAGTTTGATGATTGTTTGTTTCGTTTACTACTAGTCCCGGATATTCAGTTACATGCGTCTTATTTACTAGCTTTTATGTCTACTTCGTTGAGATATTTTAAGTGCACTGTTCCAATCCTAGTGACAGAAATTTGTTATGATGGGCCGTGTATACTGTTCAAGCATTGGGACTGGAGGACTACAATTTATCCCTTTACAATGTGGTCACGGTCTAAAATAGCTGCTGCATACGATATATCTAACACTGGAATATCCACTTGCTTTTTGATATATGTTACTGCTTGAAGCACTTTTACAATAGCATCTCTTTCTCCTTAATCCTTTTTTTCTTTTCTTTTTGAATGCATTCTCCTCTGAATCCTCTTCCGGATAACTCCTCTTTTCATCGTTTGTGTAAGTATGTTTGAGTGAGACAGAAAATCGAAACATATATCCTTATGTCTTTCATTCTCTGTACACTTTTATTAGTCCTGTTCTTCCTTTCTTACATCCATCTTCTACCCTTTTATGTTTTTTTAACAATTCATTGTCGTTCTGTTCCAACCACAGAATGATGGAAAACATACTTTTTTGTCATTTGAGATTAAACGTTTTTTTACTAGTATTTCTGTATTTCAACAGTTAAATGTTGTTAGATAAAAAATCTGAGTTGCTCGTAAATTAAAATATGAGGTTAGATATTACCATCTGTACGAGATAAATATATCTCCACACCCATTAATATATCTTCTGTTCTTGACACGTAAAATGTTCCACGTGAATCGTCTAATGGGCAGTGTTCAGTGTTAATAATCAGAGGACTGATTAAGTAAACATGCAATTAACTTTCTTGTATTTCAAGAGAAAGCAGATTAAATATATATCACATCGAATCAAATTCTTTCGAGTTCTCAACAATTTATTTATGTAATTCTACAGAGCTTGAGCTTTCCATGACTGTTGTGTGATTGTGAAACATTAAATAACATTGCGAAAATAATTATATATTTGGTAATAATTTATGTATTGTATTCATAGCATAAATAATGACACATGAGAAACACATTCCCATAATTTCTGTAACGAAACTACCAATTGGAAATTGCCTGAGAGCGACAGTTTTAGCAAAGTTACCTTCTGTGCATGTAACTCGGAGTATAATTGTAATGGGAGTTCAGTTGTTACGTTGTAACTTGCAGATACTATCCAAATTCTCAAGCACAGTGAAGTTGTGTTAATGTCGCCTCCGTGTGTCACTTACAATTTAAATACAATCTTAATCAAATAATTTCTTCCAATTGCATACAGAACCAAGTTTCTTAGAGCTTCAAATCTACAACAACGTCCTGGATGCTAGTTAAAGTGATCCATATACAATAGACCTACATCTTCCAATTTTAGTGACGTAAATTTGTTATTCCTCCTTAGTTCGAAGAAAATTGCCACAGTTTCCTTCTCGCAATGCATTGTGAACAATCCCAGTAGGCTGTGAAAGCTGCCAGTAGCCATATTTTGTTTCGTACGATCCAGACTTTTTGTAATGTATTGTGTGCCTCTAATATAATCAATTCTCCTCGTCATAGTTCACAGAGGACATAATAAGCTGGCCACCTCTTCAAACATTTCGATTGTTAGACACTGAATATTCAGAAACAGGCCTATTTTCGATAAACCAGCATGACTGCCATACATATTGTCTATTTTAGTTGCGTTTTTGAATTGCTTGTTGTGTTGTAGTTTAATACATTCAGAATAGTTCAAAGAATATTTCAGTGCTTTCATAGCTGAAAAATGAGTGCGTTTTATCTGTTGTAAAAGAATATAGCTTTACTCGTTTCTCAGCGTGTGGAATTTGACGTTCAAACAGTACTTGTGCTGCCATCTAGGGACAACTTGTAGAATTATTTCGCATTCTGCAGTAATTCTTAATGTACTGTTTACTGTGTGAAGTCGTATAACCAAATCGTAGTAATCCGATACGAAAAGTGGAAGAAATAAATTTAGGCTTCGGTCCACACTTGTCCCTCACGTAGACTTCATCTGTATTGTGAGATTTGAGGTTCTCATGGCAGTTAGTAAAAAGATTTCTGTCTTCTGGGTTGTTGCGCCCTGTAGTCTGGTAGAAGTTTAGCAACGGTTCAGAAGTCCTTGCTGCCTCCGTCATCAGGGCCTTTAAATATAACTGTGGCTTTATTTTTATTGAAACTCTCTTCGTCCATCCATGTTTCTGGGTCGTTCCGTACTGCAATTTAATTCAATTCCTTTCAAACTCACTCGTTATAACTAATCTTTATGAACAGTATTTCTTATATACAGTTTCTTTTGCAATAGTGCTGCATAACTCGTTATTACATACTAAAATGCAATTACATCAAGATCCCAATGTCCGGGGTTGAATGTACAAAACATAACACCTCAGTCAAGATATCCAGACTGCCTGTTGTAGCGGAGATGCATAGAATTAAAGAACGATATTCATAAAATTATTTACGTTAAATATAGTAATAAATATAGTTTATGGTTCAATAGTCGTCAGTAAAAGGATTGATTCAAAAACGGTATATGATGCATCTAATAATAAAAGAACTCTACATTCGCTGTAAATTAATATTTGGCACAACCAATACCATAAAGAACTCTGCTTCAGTTAACTTGCAGCCATATTAGCGATAAACTTAGGTAACCTCCGGCCTACGCATTGATGTTTTATTATATTGTTATTACCTATATTATTGCTAATTCATTATCAGATTGTTTAGACAGTTTATCAAAGTGTTAGAGGTGTTCGGACCAAACAATTAGAATGTTATTAAAACCTTTTGCCCAAGAATTACAAAATTATGCGATTCTTTCAAACATGATTAAATGACGTGTGCTGTGATCAGTTTTTCCGGGCTTCTGCACTGTGCAACATTTGACAAAATGCTTGTAGGTGGAGTTTCAATCGCCTTTTCGCATGCAGTTCGCGTCTTTAAACGAAGACACAATATGGATTTATTTAAGAATATGTATGTACTGAAATTCTGCACTTGATGGTTTTATATTATTTCTTGGTAATCATTATTTTCAAAATTTAAAACCTGAAATTATTAAAGATCAGTTAACTTTCTAATGATTATCGTGTTGTATTGATTGTTGACTCAGGGTTCCTTGATCTGGCTGGGAGCGGGGTGCGTCCTTGGTCAAACGTAATTTTTATTCTAAACGTAAGGGCGAAGCGATTTATGCCTCCGCATGGTTTCTTGACTTAAGTGAGCTTGATGTTCCCGTTGGCAATAGCAACTGCTTGAATTTGGTTTAGCTCGTTTCGGTGATATAAGCGCCATTAACTGATGATATCAGTACAGCCTGACCAGTACTGCACTTATTTTAACATCGGCTTTGATTTGGCATTTGAAAACTCTATATAAACGTGTGATTTTTCTTATAGGAGATTAGCTTCAGGATATTACTTATTACCTTATAATATTCTTTATGACTGTGACTGGTCAGGAGCATCGATGCTTCTTTAGGTACAGACCAAGCCATTTCCAGAGGCACTGGCAGAAATCAAGTTCCGCATTTGGTCTTCTAGCTCTTTAAGAACTGTATTAAGAAGAAAAAATATTTTATAGACGCTTTAAGACGAACAAGTCTGCTATGGCAAAACATCGTTTTATTGAAAGCCTGTGAAAGCCACTCTTACATTTGATATACTTTCTTTTTTGAACTCTGCAAATGCAAACCTTAAGTCGCAAACTAAACATTTTTGGAGATTGTACGTGCGTTTAGGAAAAATAACAATAATTACGTTTACCTCAAGGTTTATGGAACTCTTTTGCCCAAATCTTGTAACTTAACTGAGGCTTTCTGACAAACACTTTGAAGCAGTTTATAACAATTCGCACTTTGGAAATTTCCCCTCTTTATTAAGGAAATTAGAATTTTTATCATTTTCCTCTGGTAGATTTTGTCTTGATTTTGTTACTTCTATAGATTGTTCTCAGCGCCAAGTTTATTCCCTTTATTTTTATCTTATTAATGCTTTTGATCTTGTTCTTCATAAATGTACCTGAACTATTGGTTCCATACTTAAGTACCCAACAGACGTCTCATGTTTGTTATTCTTCTTCCTTACTTCCCATCTTACTTAATCTAAATTTCCTGATGCCTTGAACAAATATCACCCATCGCGATGTAGACACTTTCACAAACTTACTGCTAACACACTGAAAGCTTTAACCCAATATAAACTTAATCTTAATTTTGACACCAGTCTCTTGTTTTAAATATAGATATGTGCCTGTTTCAATGATTTAACTTCCAGTGCTGCACATTTTAGTTTATTATCAGTAAGATTATTAATAAATCTAACCTGTCGTGATGGATAGTTGTGAAACACGAAATTTACTAGGAGACATAATGTAGATTAATGGTAAATGTGATTTTTTTAGATCTTGTTCACCAACATTAGCTACATTAGTTTGTTACAATTATAATGAACAGAAATTACGTCTCAGTAGCAGGTCTACATCTCATGTTTATAATCTAACATTATTTATTTATTAAACTTGTAATATAAATTGTGTAGCAGCAAATGCAGTAGTGGACATTAAGTAATATTCATTTCCACAAAATATTAAACAATTCTTCATTTTAAAACCTCGTTTGTAAGCCACCCTGCAACAGTTCCTGATCTCTGTGCCTCTTAAAAATGCAGCAGCTAACGTTCGAGCGAGAAAAAGATTCTTGCCGTGCTGCTGCTTACTGGATATTATCAATTAGCATGTAAATGGAACTTGTCCAACTATAAATTATGCATGGAGTTAGGCATAGAAGTTAGTTGGTAGGTGCTAGTAATAGTAGTAACATTTCTTCTTCCGTTCCTTCATTCTGAATCCTTTGTTCTTCACTCTATCTCCATGAAGAGTTGGCTTCCTTTTTTATTTCAGCCGTCATGTCTCTGTGAGTCCCTCTGCGACGTCCATCATGTTACGCCTTTCTGGAAATTGTCGCTGCTTCCACAAAAGGAACGAAAAGACGATCTGAAATTACAAAAAGCTACACATAACCTTAATCTATGATGAGCAGGAATAAAAGTTATTTTTTCCCCGCCATGCAGAGGATGACGGGTGGACTCAATAAAGGTTTTCTGTATCTCTGAAAATATTTTTAAGTATAAAATGCTGTAACTAATCAATGCAAAATATCGTATGTCAATTTTATTTAAGTGAAGTGGTTTACGTTATGAGGTTGGTCCTTCTAGTAATAGTAATTTGAAGCATTTCGTCTAATTTAACAGTATTTAGCTTTTGGTTCTCCGTCTTTACAGACATCCTTCAGTTACATTTTTGTTGGTTCTAGACACTCTCAAGACTTCTTTCAATGTTCCTCCTGTATTAGTTTGGCATATGTATGCATATTTTTAATACGCTTACAGAATCAAGCTGAATAAGTTTGTATCCTCAAGGAAATTTGAGATGTATACTCGACGTTTTACCGAAATAATTTCTATTCTGCTGTGGAAATTGGCAGGAAGTACATCGATTGCGGTCTTATGGGTTGTGACGCTGTGTAGTTTGTAGGTTAAGTGCCCCTTTCAACGACTTCCCCTCCGCCCCCGGACAAAAAAGGTTTGTCAAATTTCTAAAAGAATTTATAATTCCACAAATAAATATGAATTGGAACAGGCCTTTTCTGCTCAAGCTATAACAAGAAGCGTAAGAAGAAGGCAACTAAAACGTTCTTTTGTTCTTGCGTCACTCCTGGGTATTCTTCGACCACGAAACTTCATGCAGACCAATTTTCTTTAACAGAAACAAAGGTCATTGCATGCATTTCCAAATAATTAACCCGAGAAAACTGCTCATCACTTTTACTCGTATCACAACTTTTTGTACGTACGAACAGAAGCCTTCTGCTCCTCTGAAGCAATAAAGTCTTCTAATTGGAATTGTTGGCATTTCTGAGGCTATACGAGAATTGGGGCGCATTCAGACATACTCGCAGAACAATTTTGGGCATGCCTTCAGAAGTAACTCTTTGAAGCACAGTCCTTCTTAAGAAGCTGATAATAGTCAAGAAATTACATACCGTTTAATAAAACCGAAGTTTCAATGCCGCGATAAGGAAATCCTGCCTTTGTTCCACATTTCGAGCCAGGTGAATCTAGTCATCGCTCTCACACTCTCTTCATTTAATGTCCACTTTAATATTATTTCCCCATTTACAATAAGGCCTTCGAAGTGGTCACATAGTGTAACGTTTCTGACAAATTCTGTGTATATTTGTCATCTCTGCTAAACAAACCATATACCCCGCTCATCTCACCTTGCTTGATTTTATCACCCTAATAATATTTTGATATTGTACAAATTATGAAACTCATTATTATCTAATTTTCTCCAGCCATTTGTTAAATCTTAACTCCTAGGTAAAACATCTTTCTCAGTGCCCTTTCTCAAAAACCCTCGATCCATGTCTCCCTTTAATGCGAGTTTAACACGCGTACACAATTACAGTTAACAGATAAACTTAAGTTATACGTTTCAGTCTCTGTGTTCTTGTATAGACGACAGGAAAGTAACAGATTGTAAGGAGAATGGTAACAAGCATTGTCAGTTTTATAAGAAGCGTCTTATAGTACTTGCCACACCTTAAAATAATTTAATGAAATTGAAAGTGAGCCTGTGTTCTACTGTGAATGGAAAAATTGAGAAATAAGTAATCGTGGAAGTACTATGGCTCTGAACGTTGACTAAACCAGTTCTGAAGCCGAAGGTCGCTTTAATTTCCCGGAGATCCTGCTTCAGTAAACATACGTGGCAAGTCTGGCCACTTTCTTTCTTAACCGAACTACAGGTTAAGAATATTTGAAATTTTAAACCGCATTCAGGTTGAGTAGTCAACTAATTAGAAAACAGAGAATACCTCTAACTACATTTTCTGCGTGACTCAGCCAGTTAACGCGGACGGTGTAACTTTCAAGGCGTGCTGCATATTTCTGAGCTTAATCATTTGCAATAAAGACAGTTCCAGATGAGAACGAAGAAATTAAACCTTTAGGATATTCTTTTTCGTTGCGGGACAGGACAAACAGAATTTTTAAAAGCTTCTTTATAAAAGATCAGCATTTTCTGGACCAAGACACTAAATTACATCTTGAAAATTTTAGTCTTCATATTCCTCCGCCCATAAATTTTTATCGGCCTCTGTTCTCACTTGACGCATGGACCATGAATCAACTTAATTGGATGTTTTCTTTCTTTATGAGAAGAGAGATGCCGGAGATGGGGATGGGGATGTGAGTAGGAGAGGAATGACTGTCCAACTTGTACGGTGTCTTGCTTACATACATGTAGATAAAACACGTACATGAAATCCATGTGTCGTTCAGCGTCTCGAAATCTTAAGACAGCCGAGTTTTATGTGCTCTTTGTACCGTTCAGAGCAAACATTGCAACGTCATGTCCTCACATCAGCCATGAGGACTTCTAGCTGTGTCGTTCTTGATTTGGTTAAAGTTAGACTGAAGCTTCCTTCAGATAACCAAATTCGGTTTTATAAATACTAGCTTTCTTAAGTCTTTGGTTTAATAGTATATGTAAGAAACATAACCTACCTAGAAGTTTCTTTTTACAAGTTGTCATTGAAGCTTGTTACCGTCAGATCATAACGTAGCCGGTAGTGACAGGACGAATTGATTTCGTGAACTGACTGTTGGGCTCGTGACACTCTGATAAACTCACTCAACACTTTCAGTTAAATTTATTTACGGTTTCGCCTGTTTAACGCTATTACCATTAGCTCAGAGGCTGAGCGTTTATGTTAATCATGTTAGCCTGGCTAACACTTCGAAAAACGAAACATAAAATGTCTCCTGTCTTATTTTCTTAATGCAGTGACACTGCACACACTGGAACACAGCAAAATCGAAGAGATGAAATGCGCCGTTAGCCAGCTCCATCCATCCATCAAGCCAAGCTTTGTTAGACAGGTAGTAGAGGTTGCTCGCGGCGAGAGGCTGGCTGGCTGACTGGAGCTGGCTAACAATGCGTTTTGTCTGATCGGTTCTGCTTTGTTCCAGCGTATGGAGTAGCTCTGAATCATAATAATAAGGCAGTAGAATTTTTATTTTTCGTTTTTCGAAGTATTGAACACTACAGTAACTAATGTCTAATATTACGTAGCCTACCTTAGAATGATGGGATGAGTAATGAATAATGAATTATAAAAAATATGGAAACAAGCGATCATGGCGGAATGTCAGGTGTTACCCCGCATTTGCTAGGAGGAAATGAGAAAATCCACGAAAAATTTACTCCGGAAAGCCAGCCCCGAACCGAGAATCCCGAATCTCCCCGATACGGAAGTCCTAACCACTCAAATGTTATTCTCAGTGCAATTAGTTCTTTGATAAAATTATTGTTTTCGTCGAAAGTGCGTGTTTCTCTGTGTACTACAATACCCTGGGGTAACGCAAACTTTGATTCATCTTACCAAAATATTAACGTTACTAGTCTTCGAAGCGAATTAAAAATATCTCCAACGTGGTCTGCACTTTAAGCTAAAGGTTTGACAATTTTACTACAATAACGTGGAGATCGCGCTGAATATTTCAGTCTGTTGACAATAACTGACGACTCATTTGTACTTCGGCAAATTAAATTTCTACAATAGGCCTACATGTTATGAATGCATATACTACCATTAACTGTAGTACTGAAACGTAGAAGGACCAATGCTTTGTGGAACGCTAAAATGCATAATCGAAAGGCAAGTGCTTTCAAAACAGGCTTACGCATTGTGGCCTCCTGGGCAGTGTGGTCTTTTAGGTCTATTCGGCGTCACAACCCAAAAGACCACAATCGACATATTCACCGCCGTTTGAATCTCAGATCTCAGCTTTGTTTATTTATTACCTGACGTTTATATGTGATAGTAATTTATATGTCTACTTCACTGGCATTTTAATATCATACAGGAAAGTCGTACTACGGCTTTAGTTACATGGACTGGTTCGGTGAACATATAAATAGGTAATTTGTTTTGTGCTTTGTATTTTTACTCTGAACTAGTGTAATTGTCAGTTTTATTCATTTCCTATATTAGATTCCGTGCGTGGCCTCCCTTACCTGGCCGGGGGTCCTCAGTTAATTACTATTGGGTAGCGGGTTGTTGAAGGGTGCTCGGGGCGGGGCAAGGCAGGGGAGCCAAATTATCGGACCACGAATAGAACTGAAGACGGCTTCATGTGTTATCAAGTCACGTGGATAGACGAAGTGGGGATCTAGATTGAACTGAGACGAACGAGGAGTTGGGTTTGCGTTCCCAATGCCCGTTTCTCAAAAGGCTTGCCTACCGAATAGCACGATCTCACGCACATTATAATATTCATAATTCACCCGAAACTTCGATTTCATCATAGTTACGTCTTACGAAATTCGGACCGAGAAAAGTCACTAGGAAGGGCCTATAATAAAAATCAGTTCCGACCAACATTTAATTACCTGCACCCTCAAATGCAGTTTACTGTGTCAAAGAAATGCGTGTAACAAGAAGTGTTTATCATTTTAAAATTTGAAAATTTGTGTCTGGTATTTCGATTCAGATCTCATTATTCTACCTGTATAATACGCAAATCTTGGTTGATCATTCATCCATGTCCGACTATACATGCACTAACATGAAACTCAGCAGCTATTGTAACTTCGATGTAAGATCGTATTACAGATTGCACTATTGAAATTCTTTAATTAAGCAAAGATAAGCAATAATATTAATATTTTGTTGCACGCTATTACTTGTGTACGCTGTTTTTTTAAACAAAGACTGTTCATTCATCCATGCCCTCCTACATGCGTGCACATACAATACAATAAAATACATGTTTACGTGCAGCTTTTGTAACTAAGCAAAGATAAGTTTTAATTTGTATATGCTGCTTTATTATACTTTTCAATACAAAATTGTTTTAATTATTATTTCATATTTTACCTTCATTCTTCACGGGAAATTTCCTACTGTTTAAATACCTTATATACCTACTATTAAGCCAGAATTTCAGATACCAAACTTGCTGCTATAGTTGTTAGCAGCCGGTAGGCCTATTTACAATCTACCAGCTCCTCTTATCTGTTCCGAGAGGCTATGGGAAATTGTAAATTAATATCCACATCATATTGTCATACACTAATGTCGACTGTGTTTTTAAAGTAGGCCACGACCGCTAAATTTTACACCACCCACGATTATTCAATTATCATGCCTGACGTTACCTCGTACCTACGATAAGTGAAGTGGTATTAATAACCACTGAGAGACGTCTATTTGAATAATACACAAATTTATTTCGACTAAACCATGTTTTACTTCACACTAAATCAGTATACATCAGACAGCTTTAACACAAAGGACAAATTTAAATGAGAAATTTTGTATGTTTACTATCTAAATTTTTGGTCAAGTTCCTGTTCATTCCAACTACACTTAACCTTGGAAACAGATATTTTCCTTGTTCTTTGTCTGACACTTTACTACAGATTTTTTTATATCCTTGGCTTCTTCATGTTTTCGTTTCTTCCCCTTAAGCTCTCTTCTCTCTTTTACGTTTCTTTTTGTTGCGCTAATTACTTTTGCTTGCCTTAATGACGCTTTCCTTTAATCAGGTAATTTCGTATCTCTTTTAAAATAATCTCGCCAAGCCTCCCATCCCCCCTCCCCGCTTCACGGTCCGTGTAATGAAATTCTGAAGTTCTAATTATCTCTAACGCGGAGCAGCAGCAAAGGTTTGAAAATGGAAGCTGAGGCAAGAAAATAAGTTTTCAGGACTGAGTTCCAAAGAAATTGAGAGAACAGAAGAGATTTCATTTTCTTAGTCTAGCGTTTGGGCTCAGATCAGACTGACAGAGATTTTACTTCCCTTTCCAGAAGTTGGCGAAATCAGTATTTTTTTTATAAACTTGACTCCTTCAAAGAGAAGGGAATAATGATTTGTCATGTTTTGAAAGTTTCTGAAAATCAATAATAATAGTTTATAGCTATATAATTGTTTTCACACTATACTATAAAATGCCAACAAAAACTGCTGATTTCATCTTGTAGTATTTGTAATATATTTAGCCCTCTTTATTTGAAGAAGCTTAAAGAAACAGACTTAAATTAATTTACTCAGATGTGTGCCTTACTTTAGCAAGCCCTATCGTAACGAGTTCATGTACATTCAATACGAATATTTTGAGATTACGTAATGCTTCACCTCTATAAGGGAGAAATTTGTCGAACACCATTTTCTTTCATGAGCGTGTCAGTGCTAAACATTGGGCCTATTCTTGATTTGACATACAAATCAATCCTGTTCTATTATTCATTTCCACAATACATACAGAATGTTCCAAAAAGAAATATACTCATTATAATATGGAACATCAACCTTGCTCTCGATCTCCGTATGTTGCGTTGAAAAATAAATGGATGGTGGTTACTTTGAACGCCTACACTAGATCATTGCTGGCATATGTAATTGTTTAGTTTATTAAATGTCTTTGTTTAATTCAATCAATGTGTGTACATATTTGTGGGACTTCCCATATACCTGATTAGTTTTATTGATTGTATATTAGTGATTTTTTGTATTAGGATAATGTGGGTATCGGTACACGTGAGTTGGTCACTTTTAAGACCTAAAACAATTAATTTTACATAATGTGGAAAAGAACCGCCACTGTAAACTGAAAGAGTAATGGGGCCGTGTACAAGAACATATAAACTCTTTTTCTGCAGCTTATAATTGAAAACGTTTCATAATAGATATTCATTATTTGGAATTCCATTTATATGTGAAAGTTTTCGTAAAGTAGCAGAATCGGATGAAGTGTCGGTTTGTATATGTTTAACGATGAGCTGTTAATACAAATTTTACTTTGTGTTGAATGATGCTAGACAAAACGAAATGCATGGGAGAAAATAAAAAGAGCTTTAAACTTTTATCGCATCAATTCTTACTTAAATCGGTTTCAATAACTTTGGAGATCAAAAATTTCGACAGACGGTCAGGGAGACAACGTCTCCGCAGTATGGGTTAATTTCATAAACTCTAATCAAATAACAAACAAAAATATACCGTTAGTTTTTAAACTTAAATTTATTTTCGTCATATGTGAATTTACAGTTTAATAATACAATCCAAATCTCTCTTGATCTGCTATTTCTTGAAGTTGCATTACATGCATTGCCGTTTATAACTGATAACGGTTTCGTAGTGTCAGTAAATGAGAAACAAATTTGAAGGTGATAGTCTTCTCCGCCATGTAGTCTCATAGAAATTGACAGACGTTCCATAGGTACTTGCTGGACGATTGCTCTGATGATGGAGGTGGTAAGCGCCTCTGAAATGTCGGTCAACGACGTAACACCCCAGAAGATGGTCATCTTTATTGTCGGCGCCGTGGAAACCTGAAACTCACCAAGGAATAAGCTCTGTACACAACAATGAGTAGTTAATTTTTCTGAATTTGTTACAAGGTGTACTTTTTATCATGTGATTCACAGTACAGTTCTACTCCTGCAGCATCAGACCGTTCTGTCTTAACGATGCCATATTTGTGAGAAGAGAATAGTGGTCTAACAATCATAATTTTATATTTCTTAATTTGACATACGTCTCAGTCAAGTCCACAAAAATTAATTTGAAGAGGGAATTGAAATAGGCTATACATATCCTGTTGTGAGGGTTCTTCGTCTCAATCTTAATGCTCTAATAAGAAGAAATGGCAGTTTTGTTTCTTGCATGTCTAGAACTTTCTTGTAGAGAAGGTAGGGCGATATTAGTGGGCGTGCGGAAATAAATATTTTTACAACTCGTCTTGGCCATTACGAGTGCACCCCTGTAGAGATGTTGGTATTTAACTGCCATAATTCTTCGCTTATATACAATGTAGATTCCCTGGTTAATTCCTTTCGTCCCTCCCTTTCTTACACGGGGTGTTTTGTGTGGTACTTAAGGGCCTCTGATACACTGGCAATAAAAGCGTACAGAAGTGGAAAATTATAATTTATTAATAATGGAGCATGCCTATTGTCACAGTGCCTTACATGAGTATAAACGATCGTCCTGTATAATAGTATTTACCGTTAGGTTTACGAACATATATATTTATTGATACTGTATCAACTGCTAAGTTGTAAGACGTGAATTTAACTTTGTCCAGATTTTTAGATTTAAATGACGTTTAAAAGTAATTACTTAGTTTTTGTGGTATGAATTGATTTTGCCCTAGACTCATGTGGAACCAGGATTACACAATACATGATAAATTACACTCCAATATTTGTGTCGTTACTTAGATTCGAACCAAACTTCCTCCAAAACCATTATCACGCTCTAGCTTAATGACTATTAGTAGCTGTTTGTGGTCAGAAGCCACAGTACGATATATTCTCAGTTTCATTAAATAAGGAATTTACACAGTTTGCCAAGTGATTTATTTATCTGTGCTGCTATTGTGAACACGACCTTCTTCGGCTAGCGCGGTCCTCTAGATCGTCATCTGTTCTGTCGGTAATCAAGCTCTTTTAAAGAACTGGTGTTTTTGTGTTCAGCCACATGGGTGCAGGGTGTAATGACAAAGCGTGCGATTTCGAATGTTTCTCGGAATAGAAGCTTCAATGTAAAGAGGACGTGTCAGAGCCTCTTCACAAAGTCAGGAAGGTGTTATCTGGTCTATCCCCCAGCCCACTCTTGCCTTCGCTTTTAACTAACTGTGGAAACGGAATGTGCTTGTCACTTGCCACTCTTTTCATCAAGCTCGCACTGAAAGCAGAGAAAGAAAGGTTAATCGATTATATATACAGGATGCCTGATTATGAAGGTTGATGAGACGGACCAAGTTTAGCACTTCCGTGGCGAGATGTATGATGACGACGTTGATTATTAGTAGGCCGTGGCTGTGAACTGGCAGTCATGTAGGCGTTCAAGGAAGCTCCACTGTACCAACGCTGTGTAGCGATTCTTATAGTTCCGGGATCCAGATCATGACTTGCAGTTTGCCGACGTATTTTATGCTATGAGAAAGGCCTTTAAACTTGCTTCTTTCCTTGGGAAAATATTGAGGTTAAACTGAAGTAGAAGTTCAATCATGAGAAGATAGAAACGCAGAGAATAAAACGTAATAACAATTAGAAGAAATACATTGAGATTATTAAAGCGGTAAGAATGTGGACTGTGGTATTTTGGGTTATGCATCTTGTATTTTATTACCAGCGTTTCAGAGGAACAAACAGCCCCAATCCCAGAATATGGATACAGTACGTTCCTCCGAAAGGTCGGTAACCACCTAGTTGACTGCACGGCGTTACAACCCAGATGACCACCGTTGACATTTTAACCAATGTAAGAAATGTTGTAAGGGATAAAAATAGGAAATAAATATTTTCCTGTTAAATTTCAATTGGTCTATTTTTTCTTGCATAATGTTACGCAGGGCGGACTTCGTCGAATACTGTTTTGTGAAAAGAGGGGAATTTCTTGACTAGCTAAGCGACTCTCATTTTGTCAGAAAGGACTCAGAGCATGAAGTTAAATAGTTTGCACGTTAAATGGAATAGGTGCAGAATGTAACATTGACCAGCTGCAAAATTATAAATATCTCGTTCTGATTACCATGTATCTTCCTGGATAAAGAGGCTTCTTAGAGCAGTTTAGATTAATTTTTCATGCGTTAAAGAATCTGTCTTGTTAAGACGACCGATTGTTGTCAAAATCGTGAGTCATTATTTTTTAAATATGTTTCCTTGAGGTCTATTTTTTACATTTGCTTACACTATATATCAGTAGTAAAAATAATAAAGTGATAATAGTTATTAGTAAAATATTAAAAACCCAGTTTTTGTTAAATTACATAATACATACATATCTGATAGTGATGTTTACTGGGATATGGTACTGAAAATTTAAGCTTCATGAAGGACAAACAACCTAACACCTGCATTGCGACACAGTCATATGGGCCAAGGTTTTAAAACTTTCTCTTCGAGCTATAGAATATAGGCCTATACACAGTCTTTCTGATTAACTACACATAAATTTCTTTAAAATGAAAAGAGGGGAATGTTTTTTAGAGCATCGATTCAAATGTTTTGGTCAGTTGTGCTTTAATCGTTTTAAACCTTAAGATTGAGGAAAAACATTGTTCCGAAACGTTGGTAACCAACTACAAGACTACACAGCATCAAAATACAAACAACCACAACGAACATCTTTACCGCCTTCAGAAACCCAAATTTCATACCCCGATGGCCCACTGATGAGAACTGAGCGTAAATCTTATGTTATGCAAGAAAGGCATTGCATCTGATATCAGCCTGGTAGTGAATTGTGAACATGCGTCTAACGTTGCCACCATGTCAACACAAAAAATATTGTAAATTTTACTATAAGTTGACAGATTTTATTAAATCAAGTTACTAAACAAATAATTGCAACACATCAATTTTAACATGTAAATTAAGACATTGATAGAAGTAGACCTAAACCTTGTTACAAGAATTTTATACCCTGAAGTTACTCTATCTTATACAACGTTAAATAAAAGTTTACGGTTTTCCAAAATCTGCACGTGGATTTGCTTAATAAAATCAGGTGTTTCAATATAAGCAATACTTTCAATGAATCCGTTATCGGGTACATGAAGAACTGCAATTACTTTTCAAACCACGACACTGTATTTCGTGCTGACGTCATCTGTATATTTCCATGCACATACGCCTTCCATGGTCCTTCAAGACACGCTTCTTCACCGTGATCACAGAATTCCTATCCGCAGCCAGATAAATCCAATCTATACGCCTGGGCTTTCCTAATGGTCTCTCTCTTCATATTTCCCGAATACAAATATTTTGCTTTCCGCTTCTTCAAATTGCGTGCTGCATGCCATGCCCACTTCTTTATTTTTTGCAATACCAATAATTGGTGAGTAGTAAAAAATATAGTTCTCATTATTATGAATTTTACTTCATGAATGTTGGAATTCACTGTTTTATTTTTACATAATGTTCCGTGAAACATGTTCATCATCACTTCAGCCCAGAAGATGGAGTCTCCGAAACCGACGAGTCTGCACGGCGCCAAAACCCCAAGAATCGTCATCCTCACCGCCGTAAAGACTTCAAATCTCACACAATCTGAGTAAGTTATGTTCAACCATCTACACTTTCCTCTAGTTCTGAGACACGCATGGTCCAGAATGAAACCCACCCGGGGTTCGCAATGAAATCCGTATTCTCTTGTGTCGACCTGCGCAGACAAAATCTCCGTGATCAGCCGGTTTTGTGTTTTATAAATGTATCCTGCCATTTGCGACTTTTCATCAACGCGTTCACAGAACCTGCCACTGGATCATACTGAGCCAGAATAATACAGTGTACATATTTGTATTCTATTTTAGATTAATTTTGATATTATTCTCCCACCTACTTATAGGTCTTCAAAATGGTCTTTCCGGCTAACATTTTATATATATTTTTCATCGCTCCCACACTTGCTATATGATCCACCCATCTCATCCTTCTTGTCTTGAATACCCTAATAATACTTCATGACGAATATAAATTATAAAGGTCCTCTTTTCGCAGTTTCTTCAACCATGTAATAATCGTCCCTCTTAAGTATAAATGACCTCTACACTGGAACTTTCTGATACACCTCTAGTCTACGTTCTTCTTTTAGGGTAAAAGATATGGTCTCGCACCCGTTTAAAAAATCTGATAAAATTATATCACCACCAATATGAAAAATAATAACAATAAATAAGAATTGTTGGTTTAATAATTTAATAATTTTTGCACAAAAGCAGAGCCAACTCCCAAAGCGTTATGTAGATTAAATATGTCTCAGACAACATGAAACAGAATTGTGGTTTTATTTTTCATTCATTTTAAATCGTTAATTTGTTCATATAAAGACTGCACATTATCCATACGAAGTTTGCAAAGATAGTAGTAAAAGTAAAGCTGTCCCACTATACGCCACGTAGTCGCTTGGGGGGAGTGGAGGTATAGCTCCTACTCATTCTTGACCTCGGCACTAGATGGGGGTGAGTGGTCAGCATCACGCCCCAGCCGGCTTTTCCCCCGGGAAAGGACCCCGGTATCCATTGGATAGGAGGCTGGGTGGGCCTCTGCCCCCGTCGGGGATCGAACCCCGGTCGCCCAGTCCGTAGCCAGTCACTATACCGACTGAGCTACGATATTGCAAAATAACTTTCAAGATAAAATCAATCATTCGTTTCCACGGTTACCAGAATCATGTGCTTTTAAAATAATTGAGTTTAATGTAATAGCGTTATCATTTGAAAGATTGCGATGGTCTGGAAGGTAATGTTGTCACAGATCTGAAGTCACGAAAGTACGGAAATTCCTAGCAATTAATTGGACTCTCCGATGTTTGTTACCATGAAGTTGAATTGTTCTCGTGATTTTTACAGTCTTTTGAATATCCGGCAGTCTACCGTATTTCGGAAACCCTGTATAGCCTACATAAAAATAACAGTTACCTGTTTCCAAACCAGGTCCTTCCTTCCTTTACTTTGCTGTTCAACATTTTTAACTCTGCGATAGACTGGATTCTTTTAACCACAGTCTTGGGCGTTACAAACGAAACACAAAAATACAAAAAACAGAACACGACTACAGAACAGAGCAGGACTAGAATTCTCCTTATATAAAAATACATATAAAAGTCATGGGGTTCTAATGGTGAAGAGAGAGAGGGGCAGAAGGAGGGCTGACCGGTATGCAGGAATTTTGATCTCCGATGCGACATTCCATTGCGCCAGAGACCAGTGTATTCCCTCCACATGGCTCGGTGCTGTGTTGAGTTGCACGTCCACTTTGTGGCGAATACCCAGCATTCCCTTGTTCCCTCCATAGTGCCCGCAAAACATGTAGTGCCAGATCCTACCAGAACCCAGCACTATGAGGTTTGCTGTGAGGCTCGTGGAGGCATTAGTAGCACCCAACACCGTTAGGTACGTGTTAGAACACCACTTTCGCGGTTTGAATCTTGTCCTAAAGTTTACACTATACTCAGTGATGGTGTTTGTTTTGTCTTTAGTATTAATATTACCAAATAAATAGACCCAAGACAACTTGCTTCTGCATAATGCCTCTTCTACGATTTCTTCACGCTTTAGCGTAAGCGGAGAATACCTTATGGACCCGTCCGTATCTGTGTGTCTGTCCAGTGTTTAATTATATTGTTGTGAAAATGTTGCAAAGTTGCTTTAGTGAAATTACGTGAACCGTGGCCATTGTCACCACGAACCGTGTTGCAACAGTGTGAACCGATGTCATTCTCGGGTTAGATTATTGCTACAACTGCTTCGGATCGTATTGTTGTAACAATTTATTGGATATATTTGTCGCAACAATACCTTGGATATTATTGTGGTCCTTGGAATTGTTGTTGCAGTTGTTGTTATTTTGATTGCCCTGCTGACGACATCGCCCGTGATGTGGAGTGACAAATATCTTTGGAATTTTATTGTACTCCAAAGAGTACATCCATAACTTTCCAGTACTGTTTTCATTTTGAGATCATCCTACCATAATCCATTCTACAATATGTCACTTATGTACTGGAATCTGTGAAGATGGAGAAGAATTTTTTCTCTAAAACGTTGGCATCTTCCGCGATCTGCATGGCGCCGAAACCCAGATCATCATCACTGCTGTGAAAATCTCAAATCTCACAATGGTAAAAGCCTAGATTTCAGAGATTTGATTTTCACTGTAAAGTGATACTCTTCCCATACATGCAACTTAGAATAATCTTATGGGTAAAATAGGCTATGCAAAAACTGTTAGCTTCTAAACCTACATGATACATGCGTACATGATTCCTACTTTCAGGCATGGCAAATTCGCGGCTAGCTCGGCGTGACTAAGTTTTCGAATTATGCAAAATGTGCAAGCCCGAATGTCCCAGTTTAAATAAATGTTAAATTTCAAATGCATGTCAAATATCCCCTTATTTGCGACTGTTTTATATTTCCATTAAATAAAATGAAAATGTCTTTAGTAAAATTCACACTTGTGTGTGCTTGTGTGAAAATAAGAGGAACGAAAGACGTATCTTAAGCTTAAACTTGGCGTTAATAAAAGCAGACGGTTGTAACTTTCCCCACCTACGTGATGGCCCCTGGAACAGCTACCTCTTTTTGAAGCATTCCGTAGCAGACACTGATTTTGACATGCCTGTCTTAGTTTATAAGTTGTAAGACACGAGATTTTCGAACAAGCAAACGCTTCTTTGTATCATTCCTTGCTGGCCTGAAACATTTGTGTGTGTAGTGTTTCGGCACTCCTCCGAAAATTCACTTTGAGTATCTATAATAGTATTGCTATTTGCTGTTTGTCTCTTATCTGCTTTAACTTGTAGTCTTATTGTAATCATAAACATCACCAATAATTTTAAAGAGCCTTCGAAACAAATTAAATCATTCATATTAATTAAACGTGTCGTTAATTGGAACAGCGTACTTTAAAGAACTGTTAGTATCCGCTATGAATGCAAAACCAGTCGGTTTTCCCTTATTCTAAGAGCACTGTCGATTATGTGTCATTTAGGGTGAGATGGGCTGGGCATATAACACACGTAGACGACATGAAGAATGCCTGCAGAATTTTAACTAGAAAACCTGGCGGAAAGACACCATATGAGAAACCTAGGCTTACATGGGAGAACAACATTAAAATTGATCTTAAAAAGTAGGGTATGGGACTGTGAATTGAATATACATAATAGAAACCCGTGACTGTTGTGAACGCAGTAATGAACATTCAATTTTCATGAAAAGCGAGGAAATTCTTCACGTGTTGAGCCATTTATTAACCTTGCAAAGAGGACTCTGCCTCGTTGGCCATGTTACAGTCATCACCCCCTGAAGTACTGCAAACCATATTGTCAGGTGCTCATTATAGGTAAGTGTTCTTTAGGATTTATAGAAATTTTGAATTCAAATTCAGGGAATAATTTTTTTACAAATATTTGATATAACATATTTAGCCGAAATCAGCAATTTTTTCTATTTATTGTCATGAAAATGCAGACGTTTAATACAAAAAAGCACGAAATTATAATACGTAATCTTGGGCGCTTTTTTGTCCAGCTGCAATGCGAATTTTCCGCCGTCGATCACTTCCTTCCACCCTCCGACACAGCGAGTGTTACGGTGCAGAATGCAATACTCGAGATGCGTGTTCGGAATTCTTGCACTGCCAGGATATCACGTAGAGCGTAAGCAAAATGTATGGCGCTGCATATTTCACGCACGCCAGCGGTTATGTTCAGGCGTGCTTACTCTTGGCTAAACTCATAAAATTAAAACACTGGTAGGCACTGCGTGTCCTAATTTGTGTCAAATTTACAGTCAGCCTTTGTAATGAACTCGAGCTCTCAGCGCGCACTAGGAATGCGCGTTTGTTCACAAACAGGCTTAAAATCCCCATGAAACGCTTGGTTCTGAATTACGTTTTGTGTTGAAAGTTAATAACTTAGCAGTTCAAAATCAGTATCTTCTTAATCGAGATAAGTCTTCTTACACTATTCCGATCCCAAAGTTTGACTCAAAATAAATCCTTCAATCATTCATATGGTTTACCTCTTCTTCTACATGTACAATGGCACATGTAGGATCTGAAATTTTCACGGCGGTGAGTCTGAAGATTTCTGTCTTCTGGGTTGTTACGCCGTGTAGTCTGGTAAAATTTTACCTATGTTTCAGAGATCCTTGCTGCCTCCATCATCAGGGCGATGAATAGCTTCTACCGGACTACACGTTGCAAGAACCCAGAAGACAGCAATCTATAGTGGCAAATGTTTTAGCTTATCTTCGTTTAACAATTTCTTTAACGTGGTGGAACCAGTTCATTAGACATTTCTGTACTTTGTATAGGATGACAAATATGTTTAGTTCTGGTGTAATTGCTTGGTTTCCGATGTGGTTTCTTCTCCTCTTGTGTAGAATAGTCCTTAGAAACACCAGTTCAGCTGTTGAAATTTTCTGTCTTGTTTAATTAGGGTTCAGAACTTTGGTGCGTATAGTAATTTTAGGACAATTATATAAAATTTTAAGGTAGTCTCTGTTCTTTTTCTAGCACCTAGTGTTCTTTCAGTTCCACCACATTCAAATTGACAACTACTTAGTTTCATATTCATTATTAAAATATTCAATACTTATATTATCTCCTAGGTACGTATATGTACTGACATGGTAAATTCTTTTGTCATTGAACAAAATTTTGGCTGTTACCATGAAATGACAAAGACTTTATCTTTGCAGATGATATTTGTACATTTTAGCTATCACATGATTTTAACTTTTAACTACGTTATTTCATTAGAATTGTTTTACATAGAAGTTCTGGTACTACTTCCGTTATTTATATAATCAATAAAATATGATACAAATTTTGTAACGTATTTTACATAATTTCGTAATGAAATGAGTTGCCTTCTAACTATTATGTAAAAACTGAGAGTATAGTTTTTGTTTGGATGTGTTTACTGCAAAGGCAATATAAGCATTGCTGTGTATTAAACAGACCGATGAAGACTTAATATTCCATGCCACATATAAAAGGCAAGAATTTATTCTAGAACTGCTTATTTGGACCTGACTGTAACTTGTTTATACTACAAAGTGACATTCTTGTGCTAAACAACTTTTGAGTAATGTTTAACTAATATAATTAATCATTTGTCAACTTTTAAAAAATTGAAACGCTCTTTTCCTTTGACAATTACGAATTTCGTAGTAAATGACTTGTGTGCCCCATGTTTGTTGAATGCACTTTGTAAAACTCCGTACCGACTTATATCATTCCTAGTACAGGGCACAAAACTGCGAGGCATTTTTTTATAAATATACATAAAAAAGATACACAGAGAGAGAACACTTTCGTTTGCCTCAAAATACTCCGACAGGTAAACTTATTTTATCAAGGCACGTCCGCTAGACGTAAAATTATCCCTAGAGGTCCCAGCAAACTAATGGCCCAGCGGAAACTGCAGTGTTTAGCTGCTATAGACCGTCATTTGCACACGGATAAACTGCCTTCAGTAACATGTTAGCCAGTAACTAAACGGGAGGAAGTGACAGGAGGCTGGAGTAAATTGCAAAATGAGAAACTTCATATTTTATACTCTGCACAAAATATTAGGACGATAAAATAAAGGATGATGAGATTTACAGAGCATGAATCAGAAAATCTGTTTCTAGTATCAATGGCTTCAAGACAGTTTTGTATAAAAAAACCGATCCTTGGTCGGTCAGTTTCGAATTACTTACTTTACCGACTGAGCAAAAGTATCTTATAGTTGAACGTTGTGAAATGCCAGAGAGAACGCAGTCGCTCGGCTCAACAACCCATCAAGGTTGTTTGGTCTCTAAAACCGAGCTCTTATTCGGGTTTCCAACTCCCATCGAGCTTAGCTACATAGCTAATTAAACCACTTTCACCGAGGTTAGAACTCAGGACAATTTATCTAGATTGTTGACATTTTTACTACAATCTCTCCGCCGAAAGATACAGCTTTAATCTTGGCCTTGTTCTTCTGTCTAGCTTAGTTTCCTAACTACAGGATAGACCCTCAACGGGACTCGAACTCAAGACACGTTTCCCGAAGTTTTGACCTCCCTATGTTCTTATTCTGGTCTCAAGGAATAAGCATGCCAGATTTAATTAAAATCGGTTTATCCGTTCTTGAGCTATAAACGAATACCGACTTCAGTTGTATATATGATAGTTCAAAGAAGCTAATGCAAATCGGTATAGGTCAAATGATCATTGAAGATCTGAAATATTAAGTCGAACCACTGACAATGAATTACAGTACCCAACGGGAAATAATTTAGGTTAATTTTCACGTTATCATGGCGGCTGGTATGAAACTGAGATGTTCCGTGTAGTCTGGTAGCATGCCGCCCTGATTACGAAGGCAGCAGGTGCCTCTGAAATGCCGTAAATTTCTACCAGACAACACCGCGCAACATCTCAACAGACAGCCGTTCGAAAACAATGGTGTTGAAATAAGGTGTTAGAGTTAATTCCGAGAGACAGCACGCATATTCCTTAAATCAGTGAGATTACTCATTAATAATGGCCCATCAAGAATTTTAATTGTCCAAATTGTACAAAATTTGTATGCCTACTTCTTGTATATCCGGCCATCCATTTTACATCATTTTATATACAACAATTTATTTTTACTTTAATACGTAGGCTGTTATAGGTAAAGCTCTGTATACATATTGTATTCTATATAACAGGCTATGTTATCTAGTCTATGCTCGATAATATCACATTATTTTAATACTAGTGTAACGCATTCCGTACGTTTACTTCTGTGACGTTCCTGCTCGGAGCGTTGTTGTGATTTGTCATTGAATATCGATGCCTCAATGAATGATGGTCTGCACCCGCAAGCAAGATTACCCCCACAATAAACAGCCATCATATTTCAGCTGAGGGTCTTCATTTAAACTTTGTCATCGTATAAATCAGAACTTCCGAAACAATTTCGCCCAACCGGAAGGCAGGCCGGAGGCAAGACCATGAAGCACCAAGTACGTCAAACCACGACTTGATTTACGATGGATGATCAATATGTTGCTTGCGAATCAAACTTGGTTCTTATTAAAACATGTATTAAGAGATAAAATAACTCATTCTGTAGATAATATTGCTCCCTCCTATCCGTGATTATTAGTGTTTTAATCAAATGACAGATTTTTGTAGTCGTCCTTTTATGAATTCTTAAAGCACAATGGTAACTTATATGTATCACCAAATTTAGCATTCAGTAACTGCATTATACCTAAATGGTATAAGTATGAGTTTCACGTGATTCTCAAATTGAACATAGACTGGAACAATTTCTCTAAATAGTATTCAAATTGAACTTTGTAACAAAGACAGTTGTGTTTTCTTTGAAGTAGAACATGAATTTTAAATATTTAGAAGAGCTTCGTGCTACTAAGGATTAAAACTGTATTTTGGTTAAATATCTCGACCCATAAACAACAACTACAATGTTATTACTTCCCACTCTTAACGTCTAAATGTGGTATGACAACTATAAAATAAGCAATTATATTAAAACTGCGCTAGTTCCAACAAACTTAGCTACGCTACTCTTCACCTACTCGTACGTTGTTATGCAGTTTCAACGTTCTATCTCTGATGCATGAACATTGTAAATATTTTAAATTCAGAAACCGGAGGCCTAGAAGTTTTCGTTTTTCTTACTGAATCTTATAAGTGACTTCATCTACCAGCCAGCTTACTAACCTTGAATTCTGATATCACGGGATCGATCCAAAATGTCGCCTCTAATATTAGATATAAAAAGTGATAAATATTTGTTGTAATAATAAATCACATGAAGAAGACTGGACTACTGACAACTCCCAAAATGTAGTTTATATGAAAAATTCATGAGCCAACGGAAATGATAAACATAATGCTGATATAATGAATCAACCACTGTCAGAAAACCTTCAGAAAATCGTCAAATAATTTGTCCGAGCAAACAATCAGCCTGTATGAATAAGTCACTGTAGCCTCTTATCCCATTAGTAGTTTAAAAGTTTCAAATAATTTCTGAGGCACTTCTCGAGTACTTGAAATTACGGATATACCTCAAAAATACGAATAAGTTGTTTAGATTGGTGGCTGGGATAGGATCGTTGTCACACATCGTATTCATATCTTATTCTATTTTAACTGCTGAGGTAATATATCGCTATTCACTTAATGATAATAAATTACAAATGAGAGAAACTGGGAACAGGCGTCCGTTTTCTTCGCCATAAATCCACCAATAGTCGTAGTAAATCGATTAGCATTCCGGAGATAATCGATTCGAATCTCGGTAGGAATACTGGCCACGCTGTTTGTGGTTTAACGTAGTTTCCCTCACTTTATTCAGAGCAGTAACTTGGCTTTCCTAATTTATTTTTACCATCACTTTAGCTCTCATTTGACGCTGTAACATACAACAAATGCAATAGAAAAGTTACTTTAAAAACCAATACCCAACCATCTATACATTCCCAATGGACTGATCCATCGTTGAGCCGGATATAAAGACTGGGTATACTTGTTTAAAAACAACAGTCCGAATTTTGTCACTGACGTTTGATACTGTGACTATCCTTAATACATCTTCCTTTTGTGCGTTCCTCAGAACATATATTTAAATCATTTGAAAGATGATCAATCAGTTATTGGTACAAACATGTAAAAAAACATCTCTTGAAAATGACACATAGGATATCTTCACAAATACTCCAGAGAAATAAAATATAAGCCCTGGGGTTTACCAAGTCTCCTGTCCGTTTGGTATCCTGGCTTCCTCTCGAGCATATAGTTGACCACTTAACTCCATCTAGTGCCGAGAACAAGAATTCGTGGCACCATACATCCACTCCTCGTGGTGAGAAGCTTTATTAAGCACCAAGGACAACTTCATTTACTAGTTAATTGCCCCCGAACCGAAACAAATTTTAGGACTTGTCCAGTCTCCGAAATATTTGTTGTTGGGATCGTTTTGTTGGTGGGTAAACTTCAACAGCGCTTGGGCCAACTACGCACAAATATCGACCGTCCACGTATAAGAATTAATGAGTATTTATACACTTTTGGCGTGACACTCAGTCAGGGGGTGTAAACCCTACATTTAACAATAGTTAACTATTAGTAATTCAAACTGTATTTGTTTACTGTATATTTAACGACGCTGATTCTATGAAGTCGGATAAGAGGATGAATAATGCATTTGAACAGTGACATAATTTGAGGTACTATTCTAGTTTTGCGTGGAGGGACTGAGAGAAACCACGAAAGAAACCAGACAGGCTAGTCGGTCTTCAGACTGAAACCTGATGTCTGGACCTCCCGAATTAGAAACACGAGTCATAAACATTCGGCCGCTATATATATATATGTCAGTATTTACGTTAACCTATTAATTCAGCGTTAATCTTGAAATGTGTTAAGTGTAATTTGGTATCATACGTATTTAGGTGCTCTCCATGCTCTACCGTGAAGTAAGAATACCTTATGGGCCTGTCTGTCTTTGTCTGTCTATCTATAGCGTATTTTTCTAGGTGCTAGGCAATCAGCGTGACCCAGGATATTGTTAAAACACATTATTTCTAAAATGGAAACCCAAGTCATTGTTGGAACACGTAGTTACTCAACACTGAGAACACATGCCATTATTGTAGAACACTGTTTCAACTATGGAAACAAGGGCAGTTGTTAGATCATATAGCAACGACGACCTTGTGCACCATTCACGCCTTTCCTGTTCCTTAGGTGGACGTCCACAATTTCTTTGAGCTGTGGTTGACCAACTAATAAACCTGCTGACGTCATCGCCTGTGGATTAGTGTGAAGAACCTTTGGAATTTCAGTGTACTCCAAAGAGTACACCTTTCCGACCTTGTTCAGAATTAGAAATGAAGGTCTTCACCTGCCAGTAGAAAGATATCGCGTAGCAGGTGTTGTTGAAACTGGATGCTGTCCTTATCGAAGGATTAGTGGAAACCGCTGAAGCAGCAACAGGGAGCATTGCTCATGGCTAGGAACATGTCCACGACGCGCCACATCGATGTATTGTATTGTGTTACAAAAATTCAGTCTGAACTTTTGTGCTTCTCTCCCAGCCCATTTCTTATATTTTTATCTTCTTTTGTGTTCGCCTGACTGGGCATGGGATTAGAATGAAGGCAGAGAAAGAGAATGAAACGTATCAGCAGGAGGGATGAAGCTCAGTGAGGTCAAAAGTCAAAAATAAAATTGGAAGAAAAAGGAATGTAAAACTCTTGGGACGAATGGCATGTAGGCTGTAGTTTGTTATTTTATGTGAGGTGGTACGTGAAGTTATTAAGATTGTGTTTTTTATGTTACTAGTTAGCTTTTCTCTTAGTAATAAGTATAAAAACTTTGTTCCAGCTTACGGAGCCTTCCTATTGAATGCCTAATAAATGTCACAAGTTAGAAGGTTCAATGAGTCAAGATGAAACGAAACATACATTGGACATAGCAATTATTTACAGAATGTCCCAAAAAGTTATGTCCAGAGCAGCAGCTTTGGTGGTCGCTTGTCAGTCACTCGCTCACCGCTGTCAAATGTGCCACGAAGCTAACGGTGGTCGTTTTAACTCCTACGATAGATTCCTAATTCACTGGCGCAGGTAGTGGTTTAGTTTGTTAAAATGTCAGTTTCATTCAACAAATGTGTTTTCATGTTTTTGGAATATTCTGTATATACGAAATGAATGGAACGTAAATTTGTTATACCTAGTGCCCTCGGTTCGGATCATGACATGCACATGAAGCTATTGAGTTGTTCCAAGATAATTTAATACAGCTGTACAGATTATTTTCTTGTAGATTATGTAGACTGATCAATATAGTACATAATGACTATTCAAATAAGAAAAAATATGAAGATTTCTGTCTTCTGGGTTGTTGCGCTTTGTAGTCTGGTCGATGTTTACCAACGTTTCAGAGGTCATACTACCTCCGTCATCAGGGCGATGAAGATTTCTGTCTTCTGGGTTGTTGCGCTGTGTAGTATGGTTGATGTTTACCAACGTTTCTGATGATTCGCCCTGATGACGGAGGTAGTATGACCTCTGAAATGTTGGTAAACATCGACCAGACTACACAGCGCAACAACCCAGAAGACAGAAATCTTCATACTCATCGCTGTGAAAACCTCAAATCTTACCAAAAAAAAAATATGGCATTTGTTCATCCTTGTAAACAGTATAGAACTGTGGAAATTTAACCTGTATGTAAAATGACTCGTACATGATTTTGACACATGCAGTTTATGTGAGGAACTTTAGTTACAAGCGCAATAAAATAATTTTGTATGTTTCGTCACGTCTTAAAGAAGTTGTAGTAAATGAACGCCGATAACTTTCCAACATTTATTACAACGTAAAACAATCCAGCAAGAACAGAAATATGACGAGAGGTAAGACTGGAATTCTTTAAAGTATATTATATATCAGATTACATGCCATCTGGACAGTTAATTGTCTCCAGAAAAAAAAAGCGTGCTTCGATGATCAGTAAGAAAGACAATTTCAGCCCTTTATGCGTCCATGTATTGCACATAGTTCACAGAACGCTTAAGCACACAAAAGGACGATTATAGTTATTGTTAGGCTGCATTTAACTGTTTCCTTGACGTTAAATCATAGCCATACACGTGTTTCTGATTTTGCTGTTCAATACGTTGTATTTAGTTAATCACGTACTTTTTATACCCTGCTTTAAATGACTAATGCTTGTAACACATTAAACTCAAAACGTTTGAGCAAAACCAAAGGACAACCACATAGTCTGTAATTCATCAAACTAAACAGTAAATTTCCTTAACCAAAGTGCTGTATGTATATGGTATTGGCACATGACTTTAAACAGTATTGCATTTGACTGTAGGTTGCCTAGCTCGGTAAAGACTTGTAGGCCTACTTCAGATCAATTAGAGAGATAGGTACCTTTTGAAAAGTACGACATGTATGTTGCAATGTATATACACTGTACATGGCTACAAGGAGTTGGCATTAAATACTATTGTGAATGCCGTGTGTTTAGACCTAAACAACTTTACAGAAGTTGATGTTCTAAAGAGGTAACACGAACTGTCAATTATTGTAGCCTTACACTACTAGTGGCGGTATGTAGGGATCTAGAACACATGGGAGTCATTCTTCAACCGGTTGTTGAGAGTGTCTGGGATTACAACCACTATACTTTTTTCCCCATTTAAATTTGCTTTCAAGACGTCGCCCCTTTCCAATCGCTTTCATTTCTGCATCACTTTGATAGCCTACCTGTCCAGTACCTGTTATGGTTATCTAAATCTGCAGATTTGCATACAACTACGCACAGCCTGTCTTTTGTCATTGCTATGCGAAAGCGACCAATTTATGTGCTGAAATCGAGATAGAGTTTCTAACCCTTAGTTCGATGAAATATTTTACAGGAACGTGATAACTTGCCAAACATTCGGGTCAGTCTAACTGGGAGTTATAAATTCAGTTTATGTCCTGAACGTATACTTACGATTGGCATTTGCAATCTACAAAGTTACACATTCAGAATTGTGATCCTGAATTCAGTTTAGAATGATTATAAAACAAAAATAAAGAACAAGGAAGCTGACACAATGGAACAGGCGTAACAAAACCGCGGTTCACGACCCTCAAAGGCAATTCACGGATAAATGCAACAAATTTTAGTAACGTTATCTGAGGCTCGTATCAGATTTTCGACTTTAAAACTATGGTACCAAGTTTGAATCTTCGGATCATGTGCATACCAGAAAACATCTGCCGGAAACTAACAATTTTATGGCAAGAATAAAATTAACCGTTTTAAGAGTAAATTTGCGGGAGTTCAAAAACGGCTCGTGTTCAACGTGCACTGTGAATTTTGACTGCACCTTATCCGCCCTACCCGTGAGTCATAGTTCAACGTCTCTGCCGGAAAAATTACTGAATTAAGATTCTACTGAATACCACAGAGGCAACAACCGTTATACTCATAGGCATCCTTATCGCTTTGTGTTCGCCCTTTAAGAAAACCTGTTAACATTTCTGATTTTCTTTCTGTTATATATGCCATTCACACAGAATATGTAGCTAGAACCATTATTTTTTGGTCTTAGTTTAAGGATGTTTTCTTACTCAGAATCATTAGCCTCTCTGGTAATAATTTTATTACTGATTCGTATGTTTAAAGTTGATCATATTTTGAAAGTAGTGGAACATAATTAGGAATATTGAATTTACATCACAGTTTATCTGAAAAGTATGTCATAAATGGAATTGTGAATACAGAATATGAAACCACACAGTAAAACATAAAATATATTCTGTCTAGGCGTGGTTCGGATACAACGTCGATTTAAGTCCGATTAGCTGCTTTACAAAAACACATATTTCAGGCAATATCCTTATATTGATTCGACGCGAATTATAAAGAGTGGAAATCGCCCTGATGTTTCGCTTTCATTGCGACCAAATGTACTTCAGCCACGCACACCTATTTATACGACTCGTTTCAGTATCCAGCTCGAATTTCAGTCGGTACATCGACTATTCAGGAATATTTTCACGATTTTCCTCACACCCATCCTGATGTCAGCACACTAAATGACATAATCCGCAACTAGACTTAACTCCCTTCTCTTCCTTTATATTCTACCATGAACTTTTACTTTGTAAGATGCTTCTACTGATCACCACATTTGTAGACATGGAACAGGCCCGAAATTCCTTATTTGCTTCTTATTTCTAATGTTTAAGGTCATAACAATCCTTTCCAAGATACGTAATCATTTACACACTTCACCGATGCCATCGTAGTCGCCGAACATCGTGGCCGAGTTTGGCACTCCTGATCCGTGTTCGGGAGGTTCTGGGTTCTTGGCTCTGAGGCCTACGACCCTGACCGTGGTGTTCTTCAGTTCTTCCAGGTACGCTAATGCCGAGATAGTATGCTACCGTACACAATACCCACATCTTAGTCATTCGACGCTACACAAACTAAGCTACTGAGAGGGTCGTTAATTAAACCGTAGATAAATAATTGCAGAGATGTGCGGAGCATATAGCACGCAGAGGACATGTGACATTTTAGTTGGAAATCTTGAAACTAAAACGCCACTTGCGAGATCTAAGCGTAGATGCGAAGATAATATTAAATAAGATTTTGGAGAGATAACGTAATAGAATGTGAATACTGATGAAACTTCAACTTCCATAAAAGGTATAGAATTTCATGATTAGCTTATCAAGAATTGTCTGTTCTATGGAGTCGTGTACAGGGTAGACTATTCTTTATGCTATATGTTTTTATGTGCGTTTTCTCTTATAGGCCGTTCAATAGCTCAGTTGTGAGAACGCCTTGACGTGGAGGCTGTTAGTTCCACCGAAACGTTGGTATATACCTACAAGTCCACAAGACGTTATAGGGGTAGAAGACCAATGAGGGCATTATTTTCCGTGTGTTTTTATTTTGAAAACCAACAATTGCCTTCCTTGGTTCTCATGCGGCCTACCAACCCAGTTACACCCATAGCCTAGGGAACATTACAAATTACTGTCATTAAGTGGCAAGCAATCTATGAAACCACTTTAACAGTAGTGGGCTGCAAAGCCAGTAACTATGACCATTAACTTGCAAGGGCTCCTTGGAAAAAGGTAGTATTTATTCCCTCATTGGCCACAGAATATGGTACATGGAGATAAATTCTGTATCTTGGGAAGTCTGTTTTAAAGAAACGCTCTCTGCCAATTGTCCCTCAGAACAACACGTCACATGGCACCGTACGAAACATATTATAGATATAAATAAAAAATCCCAAATGCAATTGAAATAAAAAAGGTGATGCGAAAGGGGAAGGTTGACTAGAGGATTTTCTATAACGGGTTAGCCAATCAGAAAACGCCATTACCGTACACCCATGATGCCTTGCTGTTGAGACAAGCTCCGCCTTTACCTAGGGTTATTATCTGCCCACCTGTAGCGCAAAGCAACTGTCGTTTTTGTTTTTATTCCATTTCGATCCAACATATTTGCTGCTGTACAGTGTTGGTGGTATGTTTCGGAACTAAGCGTGATTGACAGACTGTCCGCTGCCCCACAACCCCTCATTACTGTTTCCATGAACAGGCTATTTTTGTTTTGTCTGATTTCCTTTCAGAGTACGTAAAATTTTAATATGCCAACCATAAGAATCCAGAGAATGCTGTCCTTTCATGAACGCCTGATTAGCAGCAGACGTGATAATATTAACGTATTATGATCGTGGTAGGTCATCATCTATCGTGTTATGATACCTAGTATGTTGCAGACATATTCAGATAAGAAGCATCTGAAACATAATATTGTTACTGCTGAAATACAGCCTACTTTACTGCGAATGTCCACAAACTCACGCCATGTTTCTTAAAGATCCACTTAATATTAATATTATCATTCTGAGTTCAAGTCTCCGAAGTTATTTCTTCGACTTCGTGTTTCCTGTGTAAAATCTTGTATACTATTGTTATTTTCTTCAAAGATTAAGTACAGAGTTTAGTAGAACCCACCACTGGATCCCATTTGAATCATATGAATCCAGTTCACTTCCTCAAAACCAGTTCTTTAAGATTCATTTTAATATTATCCTACCATCTAGGCATAAATCTCTCAAGCGGTATCTTCCCCTCCGATAAACTCTTAATAGTCCAAGAACGTATTTGTCTTTCTTAGATTGCTGAAATACGTAATCTGGAAACCTGATGACCCTGGTAAATTCTTGTGCGAAATTTGGGCGTTTTACGCTCAGTGCATATAAGAAGAAACGTGATATAACCAAAGCCCATAGACGAGTTATTACACAAAGATTCCTGAGTGAATATAATTAAGTTCTGCACTTTATTGTAGACAATAAAATAATTATTGTTAGTCAATAAAGGTGTGCGTGCATGACTGAATGTATTATTTCCAAATCGAAAAATTATTCAGATTTAAATTACGTTTCTTATAGACACGTATGGGTATTTGTGTTAATGGTATGAGTTACTTTATCAACGGACTTGGACCCAAATTTAGAGGAAATAACAGAAAAGATTTTCAGAAAGTTACAACTGGTCCAGGACACTTGGATTGTGGGATCGAATCCCACTCCAGGCATCGATTTTTCTTCTCGTCTTTCCGTGTTATAGGTAGAGGCCTTGAGACGGTACATGGTGTAAAGAATCCTATCAAATTCCGAAAAAGACTGTTACGAAATCCCAATAAGAACTGACCTAGGTTCTTCAAGAACTGTAGAACCACAAGGAAAAAAACTCACTTGCAAAATATAACAAAGAAGCGTTCCTTTCACGGTGCATTCGAACCTATTAACTGCAGATATCATTACACCTCTTTTGTACTTGAGTACTATAGATCCGGTTTAATATTATTGTTACTTACCGCCCTTTCCACAAATTATCGCGAATTCGGTTTTTATGAACCCCAAACTCAATTACAAAACCACCGTAGACTTGCAGTACTTCATTCTTTCACGTGTAACATTTCCTCTTATACTCAGTAAGAAATTTAAAAATGCTTTTATGAAGAAAGAAAAGGAGATGGAAGACTGGGAATCTATTCTCAACCACTTTAGTGTTTAAAATAACAATAAGGCCTGGTCTCGGACTGTCTACTGTTCGCGTGTGACGTCTCCATATTGTTTGATTGTGCTGAGTATTGTTACGGCCGCACTTAAGAATCGCGGTTCCTTTTACAGGCTGGGATCGCCTCCCTTCCTCTGTCTCATGCGAACAGGCGTGTAACCCCCGATTACACAGGTTAAGAAGTCCGTATCGGCGTCAAGAGGTTTGAACCTCGATGATAATATTATAAGTGATTTTTTCTCCTCTTTCCTTTTTCGTTCAAGATCATTGCACTAAGCCACGAAATGAAGAAATCAAAAGAGGCTTGTCCAATGATGTCGGCTTCCTCAATAGGGTAACAATACAATCAACGATGCAACCCAAGAGTCCTTTTTTCCCCCTTCTTCTTCTTCTTCTTCTTGATAGTAATGATGACTAGGCACATTTATATGATTGCTAACAATGACCATACATCTGCAAAGTGTTAAGAGATAGTAGCTGAATGACTTTCATTAAATAAAAAAGAAATGACTCTTAACAGAAAGAAGACGTAATGGGTGGTGACGCTTATAACCGATCCGTGGCTCGGCAATTTACGAGAATAGGAAATTTCATGACCTTCGTAGTCACATATCGTGGGATCTCTGAACACTATCATGCAATAAGATAATAATAGTTTATAGAATTCTTTATTAACGACTATATAGACAACCACAGATGTAGATGGTGGTTATAACAATAACAATAATAATAATAATTTATCACAGCCCTAAATGTTAAAATTCCCGCAATCGGCATTTTACCTTCTCTTAGATGACACTTGGAGTCGTATTGTAAGATAAGAACATACGTTGAGGGTGCAAAATGCACGTGCCAATGTGCGTATTTAGATCTAAGAAATTAGAAATAACGGAAGAAGGCAACAATTTCACAAATATCTAATTCGTAACAAGATTTTATTATTTTTATTAAGGTGACCATATCAACGATGATAACCTGACGGATGGAACATGAAACAAGTATGGTTGAAATGAATACAAAATTTTAGTTGATAAACCTCAAGGGACGGGACCAGTTAAGAGACCTAGACGTAGATAGAAGGATAATATTAACATGGGTCTTAAATAAATAGGACACGTTTGTATTGGCTCCGCTTTAGTGATGAACTATTCTTAGTAGACTAATGAAACTTCTGGTTTCATCTGCAGGACTGAAAAAAAAGTATTTTTATATACTAAACTTCTCTTTAAACAGTATTTCATTATTTATAGTCTTGTTCTAAGAAGTGACTAATATCTATTATTTACACTGAAAATATTAAAGAACTGCCTCTAGTACCACACTGTTATTATATAAAAGTTAAATTTAAATCATATTATGTAACTTTTATTTACCTTAGAAACATGCACTTTATATTATGATCATATAGGTCTATATTACATTTCCTGAAAGTCAATCTCAGAATGAAGTGAAATAAAACCCTTATACTGTAAATTCACACTGATCAGGGTAAGACAAGAAGTCAATATTTTGTCAAATTTATATTGTGATCTTCTCGTCTTATGATGAATAAGACCACAATATTTGTTTGGCATAATTTTCATATTAATATTTTCGTATAAAAATTTTATAGGCTACATTTCTCAACTCTTCCATGCTTTCTTCTCGTCCTTATGTGTCTAAATAAACTGCTAGTCGGCATATTCGATTTGTTGTCTTCTAACGAAGTAGCATTATGTTTTCTGCAGCTACCAGTAAACCTACCGTTGTAAACAAGCATCATAAAACACGATTAGTCGGTGAATGGGGTTAGATGCCTGTGGATGATACAGTGTTTGTCTGATCTATGTAGCGATACAAGAAACAAAATTTGTTTGTTGTGGTAACTGACAGGCATCTTCAAGTTAGCTGCAAGGAATCAAGGTTTCCGGTTGCTTGAGCGTCTTCTGTCTTAGGAACGCTGTGTTCCGTTTTTGAGGAAATATCTTGTATGGGAATATGCAATCACGCAAACAGCGCGTGGCATAAGGTGTCAATCACGTGTTCAGCCGAGCGAAGTTTGCTATTGCATGGAACAATAGAATTATACGTTTGTTCCTAACAGGCTACATAACGACTAAACAGGATGCTATGGACGGAATGGGGGCGGGAAGGGAAAGGATTACAAAATGATAATGCTTTATCGCAAACAAAAGTGTAGAACTTTTCAAATCACTGTAAATGAGAAAGCAACTGAGGGAAGTTTTAAGACCTGAGCAGTTCTACCAAGACTGACTAGCTCCACGTGACAGAGGCCTTGAAAAGTTTATCGTCGCTGAGCTAGTCAGGAGATTCTGGTTTTTAATGGATCCCGTAAATTCATTATCTTCTTCGCAAAAACCCGTGATTAATCCATGTCCTGAGCCGAGTTTCTTGTTAAAAATGCCTTTTAATATTATCATTTCATCTACGCGTAATTCTTCAGAATGGTCTACTACCTGCAGGCCTAGCGACTTCAACTTTGTATGCATTTATCCTCTCACTCGTGCATGCTACATACCCCATTTACCTCATACTCCTTGGTTTGACCACTTTAATAATATTTAGTGCAGATTATGTATTATGAATCATCAGGGAATATTTTCTGTGTTCCTGTTACTTCTTAACAAATATTATCTTTAGAACTCTGTTACCAAAAACCATCAGTGTATTTTAATGTGTGAGAGAGTTTCACGAAGGATCTTTGAAATTTAAATAAACACAAATAAGTTTCTGTTATATTTTGTAGGACACAATAAAAAATATAATTGTGATGTTGTATATTCTTGTAGGCCGTCACCATTGTTTCAGAAGAACATTAAGCCTCTATCTTCAGAGCAGAAGACATAGAAGATCACAAGTGAAATCTCACGTCCGCGAATAATTCAAACATACCTAAAAAAAGAATATAGATGTCAAAAATCTCTAATAGCTGAAGACAAATTATTCTGAATTACTAAAATGAGAAATTTGTATGTTTTATAAGTCTAATGAAATGTAATAATTATCTGTTAGCAAAACCCGAAGGTCCAACACTGATCTTACCAAAGCACGCCACTGGGCATGATTGTGACCACTTTTCAGCCACCCCCCACTCTCACAACCTCTTTGTGCATGATCCAGTTGAACCTTGTAGTACCATCCTCTTCGTGTCCTTCAAAACTGTCGTTCATGTTGTTGCATTGTCAATGGACTGCGAGACAAAATCATAATACAAAGGTATGGCACTGTACATAACAGACTGTTCGAAAATGTCGTAAAGTTCAGGTATTTGGGAACGACACTAATATATGAAAATTGGATTGGCGAGGAATTGTGTTTAGACTGGTTTTGGGAACTCTTGCAGTTCAGAACCTGTTGTCTTCCCTCAACCCTTCTAAAAAGTAATACTGAAGTATACAGAACTATAAATTTACCTGATTTTTTGTAAGGGTGTGAAACTTGGTGCCTCACGTCTACGCCTAAGAGAAGAACACAGAATGGACGTATTTGAGAAGAGGATGCTGATGAGAATGTCCGTATGTAGGACAGATTAAATGACAAGAAGAGAGAGAAAATTGCATGATGAGAAGCTCCATACTCTGTACTGTTGAAGAAATGTTATTAGGTCTGTAAAATCAACCCTGCAAACAACTGACCATATATTCGAGTCTATGTTGGTGGTGATATACAATTTCGAAACTGCCGAATACTGACACATATGTTGGCCATTATAACATTTACGTAAACGAACGACAGAGAACAGCAGTTTTATGTGAAAAGAACACGGATGAGTTCGTGACTAAGAAACCAAGCAGCAAGCTACTGTCGTAGGTTGCATAATACTAGCTTCACATTATGTAGTCCTCACCACATTCACAAGACAGTTGGTGTATTATAAAATAGACTATTGGACATGCGCGTATCTTTGAGAATATCTACGACCAAATTGTGATGTTTTTAATTTTTCTCCATCTATTGTTTCTGTACAGAAATTTTTTTATACTTATTTTATATATGACTAAATTATAGGCTATATGAATATTGAGTGTTTGTTTTCAAAATATGTTTTTGTCTTTGTATATGTCTATGAGGCATTTCCGTGCAGACTAACATGCACGTCCCACTTGAGTTCAGACTCTGTCAAGCGCATTACTTAAGAGTGTGATGCATTTCCCATAAAAATCACTGCTCGTCCCGAGAACATGATACAAGCAACACTCGAAAACTGTGTAAAATCTGTCTCAGTCTGACAGAAATTCTTCTTTCCATAGTCTTTGCTTCGAACTAATTTCCTCTGAGATCTCAGCGTTTCGCAACCCTGGGATGTGCAAGGTATACACGAATATATTTTATTAAAACACAATGATAGTGTAACGAAAATAGTCTTTAATTATGTTACTATTGCAAAGTGTTTCACATGTTAGTCAATAACTTTCGTTTATAAGCCATTCATTTGTTATAAATTTAACACTGTTGGCCTAAGCTATCTTTCAGTATCAAGGTTAATTATTATTGTTTCGATTCGAATCTTTGCCCTCATCAGTTCAAAGCGTCCTGCGGACAGAGATAGAACACGACAGCCCTAACCTTAGTCATGGCATCCGGCACCGACAAGATCGAACAGGACATTACTCATGTACAAGTGTCTACTTTAGCTTTACGTTTATTTACTTAACCGAGGCTCACAGTTGAGGGTCGGACATTGATTGTAAATGTTCGTACTCTAACAGACGTGTCCTTAGCTTACTTTGATATCAAAATAAAGTTCCAGAGGAATAAGACCGCCTTACAATTGCTGTTCAGTTCCGTTAAGTCTAGCAAGGCGAATGATAAATATCACTACGGCGCGTGATCCATTTGTCCTTAGTCTGCGGACTGTTACCAAGAACGTATTGGACTTGTGGTTTATAAAGTCATGTTGACTTCCAAGTAGATAACCGACGTTTTGGAGAAACATACTGTCTTCATCTGCAGATTCCTGAAGATGGAGACATTTCTCTACCCCGACAACAGAGAAAGATGTTTCTGCGAAACATCTTTACTATCGATAAGACAACAAAGCGTCATAACTCAGAAGATCAAAATCGATATTTTGACAGCCGTGAGAACCTCAAATCTCACGTATTGCGAAGAAAATACACAACGGAGAAAGAGGGGGCTTTCTAATGTAATCGTTATCGCATTCAGAAAGTGTTTGGTTAAAATTTAACGTGCTCTATCCTCTATTATTTCTAACCATGTTTTTGAGTCCATGTTGAAAGTCACTGAATAACTATACAGGTCGGCCTGTACAATATTTACGTAATCGAATTGGCAGATCACGGAGTTTTCGTGGAATAGAACATGGTTGATGGCATGGGAAATACAGTGCGTGAGTTGGAAGTCGAGTAGGGGGCTTACCTGAACAATGCCTTCGCACTGTGACCGGTCATACTCACAGTGGGGTTACCTTTTCCTTAAAAATTGATTTTAATGTAAGTCATTATCTATTCTTCTCACATTTTTTTCAACGGGCCATTCGAAACAATTCTAACAGCTACCATGATTTATCGGTTTCCAGCGAATACGTAAATTACAAACTAACTTGTTAGTAATGTGTTAATCAGTGTGAACATAGCAGCTCATGAGTGAGGTGTGAAATTGTTGAAGCAATCACCAGTCACCCAAGCTACGCGGCGCTACAGCTCAGAAGTCAGCCAAAAACCTCGAATCCTAATCGCCAGTCTCCTTTACGAATATTACTTCAAAAACTCGTGGCCATCGAAGTTCATGAATGGAACAAAGGAGCTGCTCGTTTGTTTCAGTACCTGCATGCACGAAGCGATTTGTTGTAATTCCCAGTGGCCGAGCTCATCTGAAGCTATCTAGTCACATCTCCACAGCTAACAAGACAGTGGGCTGGTTCGTCGGGCATCATCGCGCTCGGCTGTGCGTCAGGAAACTGCAATTACCGATATAGCAAACAGAATCATACAACTAAAAGATAGTAACCTAAAACTATTTACCTTATTTTCACAATCAACTAACTGGGTTTTCTAGATTAAGGAAGGGAAATATAATGTTTTTATTTTAATATAATTAAACAGGCCAGTGCGTAATATTCACGTTTTTAATTAATTCAGTTCAAAAGGCATGACATTGAAAATCAGCAGCAATCCCTAACGTTTATTCTAAGGCTCAATTAAATATTCCGATGGGAACCTGTCTTTATTTTTTGTCGTCGCTGAAAGGGCCTTGTGGAATCCCTCACCAAGGAGATCGGCTTCAACTTCTTTTTGTCTGCATAAATACCAGACATAAAGCAGCTGTTTAACGGCGCTCTGCAACTGAAATGCTGCAGCGTCGTGTGATTGACGCAGAGTCTGAAACGATTTTCGACAAATCGGCCGACATGTATCTTGACGGATTGACGAAAATGGGAGCGGGTCTCTTGTCGAGTTTCGAACTTGGGACCTTCCAGACACTAATCAGTAATAACAAAATACCTCGACGTTCAGTAAGTGTAGTTATGGCGTTAAGTAAGATGGATACGACAAAAACTAACATGCTCACACACATGCACGCTGCACACACATATGTACATATGTATCTGTTTATGTACGTATGCATGCATGCATTTGTGTATGCGTGCATTAACGAATGAGTGTCTGTGGTTCCGTGTACATACGCACATACATACACGCCTGGCGCACATTAAACATACATAAACACATGGAGGCAACAAAATTATTTTCTAATAGATTCCAGTCACTTTTGGCATATATTGGTTTCGTATATAAGATAAACTTACCGTCGTTTCATGTCAAACATGTGAAAGTTAAAGTAATGATCTTATACGATTCTAATATCATAGTTTGTTTCAAAATTAAAAAGAGTTGCTGTTTTCATATGAAATATTTTATCCTGAAGCAGAAGCAGTTTTATGTGATAGATTCAAATTCAATACCACTATAGCGTGAAGGATATTAAATTTGTACTAAATTGGGATAGTATTGTCCACAAAATAAAATAGTTTTTTGAAGGCTAGACAAATTCTCATTTTTGTTCCACGCTCCTGTTTCTTCCGATATGGTGCCATATTTGCAAGTCACAGAAGAACATTTCAGTAAATAAGGTAATTGCTTGTGAACTGTACGTTAGGGTTTAGACTCCTGATTGGTGCTGAGACTAGATTAGTGAGTACCAGTCTGGTTCTATGGCTCATCCAGTCTCCTATACAACTGGGAATGCTGCGTTTCTTCCCAGAGGATAAAACGGTAGGAATGCGTGGAGTTTTGCATCCACTTCTCCTTTACGCCTTCAGCTAAGAGACAACTTAACCTTTACCTTCGATCATTGGCACATATCATCTTCAGAAGCAGCTAATTGCAGTGCAAGAGACTGTAATTCTGACATCATTAGAATTGTCAGTATGGCAAATCATCCTCATAATTAAAGGCTTATATGATAGGCTATTAACATTAGAAATCTTGAAGGCTTCGATTTAAATGTGACAGAAATGTTAGTGCTTGCAGTAGCTGTATTATAGGCCTACAGCGGTATTAATACACACGAGTAATGTAGCGAGATTCCAAATGAGTCGCATTACTACAACTCACTAGTAGGTATTAGTTTTAACCAGCAGAAGGCAACCTTGATGGAATGTTGATTGGGGTAAGTTGTAGCAGGGGTATATTTCTATTATTATTATTATAGAATAATAAAGAATTTAATTACTATTACTATGTCTGGTTTATTATTCTTTATTTTTACTTGTTTAAGGGGCCGCTTTATAACAGAAAAACTGATATAAGCTTGAACCACATATCTAAAACATATCCCACTGTATCATCATGATTAGGAAGCACTAGTTAAACAGGGAATATTTGAGGTTAATTGAAGTTTCCGTATAAAGATAAAGATAATATTCCAAAAGGGACAGAAGAAGAGAGATAGTTGTCGGCACGGCATCATGAAACTAATGTTTGAAAATTCGCTTAGTCTCTTTTGCTTTAAATAGATGAATTCGTGACTTGCGTCGGATGGCTTGGCATCGTGACTGGTTCAGGACCACGGCCCAGGGTACAGTTCGCGGTAAACAATAATAACTACAACAAAATGAATCTGTTTGCCCAGATATGGTTTGAGCGGCTTCGATGTAGCCTACTTGGAAAGTTGAATGGACTATGACTTTGTAATATGCTGTTTCCTTTGTCGTTTTTCCTCAAATACCAATTCAAAGGTTGTTTTCTCATGGCAAAGCAGTTTATTTTGGAGTATGATTATTGTTCCTTTAATAACATTCAATCAGAAAGAACGATATTTTGTGATGACGTGTCAGTTGATGCTGTTAATTTTATTTGCAACATATTCGTTTAAAATTATGAAATAGAAACGTCACTTAAATTTTGCACGTAATAAAACTGAAAAGAATAGAAAATATGTATATACGTTTAAAATTCAGATTATGTTTATTAATACGTGTTTAATGTATTATACGACAATATAACTTCCGAGGTAGCCAATCACATCAGAACCTATATGATGGGAAAAGTTGGTTCCCGAAACGTCGGTTTACTACGGTAACCGCTTGACGCGGCTGATTTCCCGAGAAATTTTGATTGATAACAATTGTAATTATTACAGTATTTTGATACTTTAGCCGCATTCGTAGCATCTCTGCTGAACACCTATTATGTTAGCTTTGTCGGCTCGTCTGTAAGTATAAAACATTACGAGAACGGGTGAATGGATTTTCATGAAATTTGGTGTGGACGTCGTTCGTGCTCCGCAATAATGTTATTACCATTAATCTTTCCACCCCTAATTTTCAACAAAGGTATGTAAATGTCATGTTTCTCCACAGTAAAGGAAGTTTTAGTAGGCCAACGGATTTTACAAGGTCTGTGAATTCCATAGATTTGGTAACCAGCAAAACAGAGACCTATCTTGTGATTACCTTCGGAAAAAGCAATTGAACAATCAACAATAGAAAAATGAAGACAGAGATTGATATATCCTGTCGTGAGTGGTCATCGCACGAATTCTTCAGTCCTCATGAACACACAACAGTTGTAATAATAATTGCCGGTTCAAATGCTTATGGAGAAACATCTTTTGTTTACACGCTACAGTGTTCATCACGCAAATCCAATTATTCCCAACTGTTCTCGTCTTTCTTAGGCTTTTCAAATAAAATAGCCCGTACCTTGCTCTGTGATTCGTTCAACTGTCGTTGATTGTGTTTTGTGAGAGTTACGTTGTTTCTTTTTATTGTTCTATCTTTCTACCATAGAATTGTTACAAATATTTATTGTATTATTTTATTCGTATCGACTTTAAAGCTTCCCCTTTCTCTGGGAAGAATAAGAAGGCATAGACATAATTTCCTCAGTGATTTATAGGCAATTTCCACCTTGGTTTAAATAGTCGCTAAATCTGTCAGCAAAACTTTCTAACCTTCTTCTCTTCACCACAAAATATCATTTTTCGCCACTTCTTCTGACTAACTGGATAACGAATAGTTCTTGGTGTGTCGTGTTGGGTCTGTATGCAGTCGGTTCTTTATACAGAAAGCCACCTATCTCTAACAGCAAATGAATGTTACGATGCATTGAAAAATATCTGCTAGAGTTACAAATTACTTCACAGGAACTATTTTTAATTTAAACAAAATGTTTTTAAAAAGTCTACAAATTATTAGTATTTACATGATATAGCGAAAAAGTGTACAAGAATAATTGATATCAACATTTTTATTGCACCTTTCGATCAAGCTACGTAAAACCTGTATGGCTTTTGTTTGAAGAGAACCAAAATCCTTCTGGATTTGGTTCATGTTGGCCAGACTCTTTGCGGGAAAAGGACGTAAGTTGTTCTCAATTAACAATATTTCCGATTCTGTTTAAAATTAATTTATTTAGAAATTTATTACATATTTAAGAAGCCTTGCTGAAATTTAACAAATTTTATTTCAGTATTTAAAAACATATGAGTTACACTGAAATAAGTTAGAACAATTAATTTTAATATTTAAATGTGTGTATCTAACATTCAGTTTAATCACTGACGGCTATAATCCTGTAATTGGAATGTATCCAGTTCAAATGTAAGTTGGAATAGGTTTATAAATAAAGAATCTTTCATCCGGCTGTCAGGTGCCTGAAGTTTATTACTTTAACGAGAAGAAAAGAACAGGAGAGAGGCGAACGTTGGCTAAAACATTTTTCGGAAAAAGTATTCAGTGCTATTTATTAGAAACTTTAATTTTAAAATTCGCAATGGTGGGCATGAAGTCGAGTTATCTGATATTCATTCACCTTCTTTTCAGATTCAGTGTTTGTAATTAATTCCGTCATGAAGTCACCTTTATGAATGTTGATACTCTTATTTCTGTCGTTGATAGTTGCGACTTAAACGTTCGGTGTGTATCATTCCCCTTTGTTTTTATTATATTGTTATTTTTACGATGAGGTGAGATTGTCTCTGTGGAACTGGACCTATAACGTTTTGGGAAAAATGTTGAAACTCTGAATGCAAAATAAAAATTTCTGCTATTGATTTTACTTGAGAAGTTGTGGACTATAAATTCAATAAATCAATATATTCGTAAGCAGTGTTAGTAGGGCTACAACTACTTGTTTTAGAGTAGTTTAATAGTTGGTTTGCTGGTCAGTTTTATAAAAAAAGAAATCTTAGGCGTTGTATTCTTATACGAGTATAAATCTCAGATGACTGTTAACGACGTATCAATTAAAATATTCTCATCACATTAAGAGTTCATTTAACATGCAACTCGTTGCTTATATGAACTAAAGTTTAATACTACTGAGTGAAAATACATGTGAATATTGCTTTTAAATATTACATTTTCTTGTCGGAAACCATTATCTGAAGTAAACTTGCTGCTTAGTTTAGCGCGCACGTAGCCTTTTGCATATCGATAAGATACAAATCGATTTGTTTCCTGTCATAAATAAAATATATAATACCGTGAAATCATGGAATAATATATAAAAGAAAATAGTAGTTATATACAAAGATGTTGTTTATTTACGCAATTACTGTGTACTGTGAAATAATTGACGACAACATAAAATAAACAACGACTTTCTAAATTAAATAATAGCAACTGAGATGAGCCTGATAAATACGACATTTCCGAAATTGAATGTACATACGTACATATGGTAGCTTTGATGGATCTATTCAAGTACAATCTCATTTGAAGCGTTAAGCTTCATTTTTCTTCTCAGTGTTAAACCTGTTAGCAAAATTAAATCTTAATTGCTGTGTTATGCTCAAAACGAGAGGCTGCTCATAGGACTAATCAAAGTTAGAATCTGAATGGGCTAGGTGCAGATAAAGGTATATAAACATTTTTGCTTTTTAAGCTTATTATTAGTAATCTCTGTTTGAATTTCTGCATATTCATGTTTCGCAGATAGGTCTTTCGCATACCGGAAAAATTAGGCACACAAAACGGTATAATTAGTATAAAAACCAAGGGCCTATGAAAAACCTTTTATAACTGGCAGAAATAGCGTTGGCCTAAATTTGAATTTACCTCCTATGTTCACCAAAGCGTAAATAATTACCACAAAAATTTAGGGTCCTAAGAATAGTTAAACATATTAAATAAATCTAGCCGTATTTTAATAATATGTTACATACAAGTGTAATTAAAATATATGGATTGCCTTCAGAAGATTTTAAAAGAAAGTGGCTTAGGAATACTTTGAAGATGGCATCATGGAGAAAAGCATCTCTGAAACGTCGTCAGACATCCCGTAAAGTACACGGTGCAACAACTCAGAAGACAGCTATCTTCATAAGCGCAGCTATGATAACGTGAAATCTAATTTAAGAATTTTTTTCAGATTATTGTGGGGTGTACTTATAAAATTCAAGCTTGGTAAAAATTAATTAAGGGTAAGAAATACAGCAGCGGAGTATATACCATAATTCGTTACTTAACATTGTCACGTATTTAAATTTGTTGACACCCTCGGGATGCAATCTCATACATCAACTGTGCAGACTCCGCAAGAGCAAAGCAACAGCGATACAATCAAGGAGATTATGTATGCCATAAAAAACACCGTTGGCTTGTTAAAAGTTCAGTAATGATAATTTAACAAGATAGAGTGGAATCCCAAGAATATTTGCCGAGACAAAATATTCGAATTAGTCTGATACGAAAGGCGTCTTGTACGCCATGAATATGGATAAAGCAATTTTGAGACTTTACAAGAGCTGCACCAGAAGTTTTATCTTTTGCATTTTTTACTGCCAGTTGTGGTATTTAATAATACACCCAAGACACATAATTGTTAGAGGGTAATCAGACGTTTCAGACATGGAAAAAATAAAGAAATTGTGTAATGTATAAAGTATAGGTTATGAAGGAAGGAAAAAGAAAATATATATCGATGTTGTCTTCGAATACTAGGATTCGACTCTTGATTGAAATGGCATTAATTGCAGGTTATATGCGTCTGTAGTCGGGAAAGTGGCTGCTAGGATCATTGAAGGCAATAATCGCTTGCCGTGTAAGAAGCACTTCTTTGTTCTTGGTCTGGATACGAACAGGGGTAAATGATACCTGCCCTCACTGTGACAGGATCGATTAATTGTTTAACAAAAGTAGGGTGTGGACCAATCGAGGACGTATCATTACATGTTTTTGAGACCCACCAAGAATTGTTCTAGGGTTCTTCAATACTTAGCGTAAACCCAGTTCTAAAGGGCCCCACTAGACCCATTAAAATAAAGGCAATGTGATTTAAGCCTCTTTATAAAATTTGTATAAACCTATCGAAACTTACATGTATTAATCAATAATTCTTCGTAAATAATGATTTCAGTCTGTAAATAAACTCAGATACAATAAAGTAGATATCCATGTCTCGTTACCAGAATAAGTTACAAAATTGTAATTTAAGGGTACTTAATAAACCGTCTGAAATTGCTTCAAAGTTCAAACACGTCAATAAATGTACACGGTACATGCAAATGTTGGCACGTTCACCAGAACTTGAAGTTGATCTCCAGTAATAGAGCAAGTGAGGTCAGAAATGTATAGAGTAGATGGAAGTTGCGTGGGCGGGGTGTCTGGATCTGTTTAGGTTAGGTGGTAACGTCATCACGAGTTACTTTCCCGCGCAGCTGAGCGGGTGGCAGGAGATCCCCGTTTTGGGATTCCCCTGTCCAGCCACTTCCGCGCGCAAAAACGAAAGTTTGTTTTCTTGTGCTATGTCCTTGGAGAAATATTACGTAACATTGTGGACAGGATTCAGCTGGCTCAGGATGTGTTCAAATGACCCAAATTATTTAATATTAAAATGAGCCTTCAGGTTATGCAAAAAGTTGGGAATTTTTTAGCCTGGTAATAAACTAATTCTGTACCAAGTAACTAGTTATTTATTCAACTGCTGTGTTGAGAAATACCAGCTATACAGCCATCAGCCATGTTTTTCAAAATCAGGTTGTCGAGTGAGAGATGTTGCTGTCGCAGTTTGAGTATTCCTTGTGGCCTCGTGGTTAAGGTGCTGGTACAGACACAGGGAACCCCGTCATTCACCATTCCCGATCGAATTATGCAAGTCTGTGCTTTTCATCATTATTATTGCTATCTTTGTAGGGGGACGCTGGCGATTTCAGTTTTGCATTCATCCCTGTCAACTGAAACCGTGGTACATATATATAACAAGTTCACTTAACAATTAAGGGGGTGGGGGAACATGTCTCAATGAAGCTGATATAAAATATTTGTATTAAATTTGGACTTCTCTCGTCCAAGGAGTCCTACCAAATGTCCATAGATCAAGTCAACTAAAAGGTTGGGGACCCGTAAAGGGTACCGGAAAATGTAGAAAACATTGTTAAACCGGAAAAAGAAGAAGAATTTGGACTTCTATGCTAATTAAATTAAATGTTAAATGTTCTTTACTTCGATCTTAAATTCCGAAATGTTACATTCCTATCAGACGCCACTTTGCATTAACAAGTGGTTACAGACTGCATTTTCGTAGTGTATAGTCTCGTAAACATAAGCCTTATTAATTCAAAGTTATATTTGAGGAACCTTTACATTCCGTTCCTAATTGTTCTGTAACAGAATCTAGATCGATGTGAATTACAAATTACGAACACTATAAGTACCTTACTGGTATAAAGTATTACAACTCTCTGATATTTCACCAATCTTAAGTTTTTATTAGTGGTTTTGAACCTCCTAAATTTTCGGTCCTTAAGATGGGTTCACAAAACTTATCGAGAACAAATTTAAGTAGCCGTGTCCGTGCAGGGGTGTGGTGACATGCTCAGTTATTGGATGGAGTACCTCAGAATCCTGGAGGGCTAAGGAGCAGTCCACTAGATGAAACAAGAGCGAGAAAAACAACGATCTACTTTCGTCGTTTTTTTTAACTTATTTATTTCTCTTTTAATATTTTTTCTGACAGGTAGGCTTCCAGATTGGTCTTTCTTGGTTTCCCTCAAGCTATGCCAAAAAGAGAGAAATGAGACAATACAAAAAAGAAGTTACAAAAATACAGGGAATAAAAAAATCTCAACGGCAGGCACTCTTTCCCAACAGCACATAAATTGCTTTTGCTTCTTGTTAATGGCTTTAGCCCGCGCATATTACTTACAGGGGACTTCTTTCTATCATCTCCCATCCCCCGGCCCTCCGTCCGCCCGTCCTTTTCGTAACAGCCACATGGAAACTTGGTTTTTACACGACCTGCCTTGACTTATATACTAGCAATAACAACGTCTAACAAACTCCAAATTTCCCCTTTCCAGTCGCTTGTCCCTTCCTCCAGTGGGCCGTTACTCCCTCTTAATGATCCTCTAACTAAAGCTCCTCCTTAATATTTAATATGTATGGCTACCTTTTTACAAGATGAAGGCAGAAATCGGTTGAAAACTCTCAGGTTCATTGTTAATATTTGTTTCAAAAAAACTATACCTACTATTTAACTCTTATTATAGATTATAGTGACGATAAACTTTATTTCATTTGCCATTATTTTAAAATATACTGTCATATACAGATAAAACTAATTCTGTAGAGATATGTTTTTGGAGCCGATTTTGCGTTTCTGAGAGTATCTATGAATGCAGAGTATTTTAATACGTTCCCTTTCCTCCAGCACTGTTCGCCTCTCGATTACCGCGTTCTGCGACTAGAAAATAAATTCTACCAGAATGGTCATTTCATGATTTACTTACTGACACAGTATTCACTATCTAAGGCTTTGGTAGCGGAATCTGAGCGTATTATTGCATACGGTCCTGAGCCCGTTCTATTTAAATGACATCCTTAAATATGCTTTCCTAAGATCTATGTGAATGTTACCCTCCAAATATGCTTCAACGTCACCAAATTCGTTTTCACAAAGAATTTCTTCTTTAAAATTCTGTATGCATTCGTTGTGTCTCCTAACCTAGTCATACGTCAGCCTATTTCAGTCTCAGGTTGTTACTATCTTAACAATATCCTATTAGGTGACATGTATCAATTATGAAGTTCTACTTCAACGACGCAAGTTGTAAGCCTACACTACACAGAGAAGCAAACTGATCGATACGAAAGGAAGGCTGGCAATTCTATTACAATACAATATTATGTGAATAAGAGCTGTTTTATGGAGCAGTTAGTGAAAATGTAGTATTTACATTGTGTTTTTTGAGACGCTGATGGTACGCTCAGATGTTGAGAGATCTCCCTCGTCTTTTATGGTACTCAAAGGTTCATCACCGGTTCCCCACAAATTCTTCAGTGGCTATGTTTTCAAATATCCCTCTTAATCTAAGTACAGACTGTTCTGTTCCTTTCTAAATCAATCGAATCTATGTGTCTACAAGAAGTAAAAAAAAATATATAAACTAATAAATAACACTGTATAATCCGTATTATCGACAAACATTCTGTTTACGACGTAATGTAATTGCATTAGATATTTCAAAATCAGTTTTCTTTTTGTAAATACTGCACAAAAAAGCTAAGTGTGTGGGAACACTGGCCAAAGGGAACAGTTGGTAAATGAATGAGTATATCAGAAGACCTGTAATAGGAAAGACTAGCAGACTTCAACTTTTCAATACTGACAGGTGGGTGGGTTTGACTTCCTAACCCATACTCCAACCGCCAGGTTATAAAGGCAGACGTATTCTTAACTACACCCGATACATTTGTACGAACCTTTCAAAGTTCTTCTCCACCCACCCTCAAAAATACCATCCTCTCTCGTCTCATCCCCACTAGCTGATGAATTCTATTATTCCATGGTCACATTAGTTCTTAGAGATAAGTCTCTCCCCAGTTTTCCTTTCGCAACACTCTTTCTATTGAGGGGATTCCTTTTCTTCTGACTCTTTGAGAATTCGACAAGTGATTCCCTCCTTTTTCAAAACCTTCTTAGTGGGCAAGGACCTTTTTACCTGTTTAAAATTCCAGGAGGTTTTGTGGGAATTAAAGGTTACTCAGACCGACGTTTGACGAAGGCCACTAACAGTGTGAAGTGACTCCATAAGCTTATTGGTAAATTTGAAGCTGTGGGTTAAAGAACTACTTAAAACTTTACTGCTGTTCAATCTATATATTACCATGTTCAATGTTGTAAAATTATACATCATATATGCATTTTTATTACATTTAATTGATTTATAAGTTAGCTAGAACACAAGAGGACGTGGAATAAGTCAAAATAAAACAAAACATATCTGAAAGTACAATTGATACTATTAGAAATATTTCACATAATTTAGACAAAGGGTTCACCAAATACAAAAAGAAATATAAAAATACAAATCCACTTAGGTGAAAAAGGTACAATGCAAAATTTCGAAGATGCACATTTTACGTATTGCTCAGGATAAGGTCTAGTACACCTTCGAATTTCTTAGCACCAGAAAGATTCTTGAACAGGGATTTTTTTTAAGAAAAATGGCTGTCTTCTGGGTTGTTGTGCCATGTAGTCTGGTTGAAGTCTACCGACGTTTCGGACGTTCTTGCTCCTTCCATCATCAGGGCGATGATTAATGCAGCAAATACCAGACTACACGGCTCTATTAGACAGTCATCTACACAGTCACAGCTTTGAAAACCTCAAATCCTACGATGTTCTGAATCGGTTACCAGTGATTTGCACCTGTAATTATGTTTCCGTTTAATCCCTGTAATTAAAAACCTCAGAATTCACCATGATTTACTTTATAGGATACAAATACTCCTACTTGGTGCGTTTTGGAGAGAGGTTAATTGCGAAAAAATTAGTATGATTGGAGTGTAATTGTCGTTCTTTGCAGAAATAATTACACTGCTCTAACACTGACAATGTCCACACAGCTTGCATGAAGCACATGCACAGTTGTGCAGTTTAGAAGATTTGTGTTCTGTATTAAAAAAACTACAAAATAAATGTAATTCATCAGATGAAGGTTTCATATCAAATAATTAGAAAATTATTGTGGCTTAGCTTAGCCATTATGAATAAGCAATTTGTGATGGACAAATATTTTTGTGCTTAGCTACGAGGGCGTGCCGAAGGTGAAGCTATAGAGGCCAGGACATCACACATAATAAACCAGTATTTTACACATAATTTTTCACTTCTTATTTTATTTATTTTATACGAGGTGTGGGCCGAGCGGTCTGAGGCGTGGGCCTTGTGCCGCTCGGTCGCTGGGACCGTGTGTTCGAATCCCACTCAAGCCATGGATGTTTGTCCTCGTTTTACTGTGTTGTGCTGTCCTGTGTACAGGTAGAGGCCTTGCGACGGGCCGATCCCTTGTCCAAGGAGTCCTACCGAATGTCCATAGATCAAGCCAACGAAAGAAAAAAAGTTGGGACCCGCAGTGCTCATGCACTTGAAGAACGGGTCGTTCCCAGTATCCCAGTATACGATATGTATGTTTTATAGATACAGTCTTTAATGAGAATCGCACAATTTATGTTCTAGGTCTACTATTGTTGATCGATAGGGAGACTGCAACTTTGCCAGCTGCAAGTTGATCTGATATCGAATAATACGTGAGAATCGTGAATCTTAGCTTTTAACGGGAGAGGACAGAAGGCGAGTTTTTTCGTACTTTGAAATACAGCACTATCGCAGTATTCGCTCGAAAGTCTGAGGTAACTACGGATAATTTAGGAAGTGCAGTCTGTTTCATATTCAGAATAAAAGTAATGCACATTCTGCCTTAACTAAGTCCATTTCTAATATACTCCTTTTTAATTAGATTTGTTGGGCTGCAACTTTTACAGTGTTTTAGTCTGTCTTAATGGCAATAAGAAGTTACCTTTTGCGCAATATCTACTGTATGTAAAGGGTTGGGTATCCGTCCATCATCTTTATACATTTACTTATAAAGTCACTGTATGCCTGTATATTTGAGTTTCTTTTTAGAGTTTTGTTTTGAAGAAAGTGCTATCAAGCTTCATGAATTGTCTACGAACGCCAGAATTATTACGAATTTTAAATCGGATAACATCGAGAAGAATCGGGGCCTTATTATGACAGATTACTTCGAAGGACGGAGGAAAACTGCGAAAAATGTATTCACGATAGCTGTAATTTAAGGAACCTTCAGAGAACGAATAATATGTGCAATTTGTGTCAACGTAACTCAACTGCATAAAACAGTGTACTCAAAACTGGATACTCATTGAAATACTTGATTCAGAATTGTACGATAGATAAGATCTAGACAATTATCCGATAGGAGAGTAGTACCTACGACTGTGAACTTTGTACAAATTAGTCTTTCCGGAATTTATTACCTAGTCTAAAGAAGCATGACCACATCCATGCAATCATTTGTTTAGAAATTCTACTGTTTGTTTAAAACCTTGGCTACTACCAGTTGCGTGAATAGAAAATAGACAATTCACCATTTACAACCGAACGAAAAAGTATGATCTTTAAACAGCTTTTTAGAGTTAAAGCTAAAGGTGATTTCCTGCAAGCAAGAAATCAGCATGTAGAATATTTTAAAGAATTTAGACGTACAAAGAACTAGAAAAAACAATTCAACTTGGATTTGTTACCAGTTCTTGACATCTCCCAAGAGGAGTGCGGCAGTCAAGAGAGAGGAATTGAAATGAGAAACATTCTTTACAAAGAATGTTTTGTACTTTGTGTTCAGCTCATAAGCATGGGCTTGTGCCCAGCGCACATAAAATTTCCCTTTCCGAGCAGAATAAACTGCAGAGTTAGAACACCTGTTCAGTGTCTGTAATTTTTCTGTAACACAGTATTAAATCTAGAAACCAGATATTTGAACTAATCTATTCATAGACAAACTACTAAAAAAAGACTGGATAAACGTCAACTTGCCTGTCCTTGGATAAAAGAGTAAAATCCAGATATTACAACCGAAATTTAATTGAGATTTTACATTTCACACCCATTACTTATGATTTTGCAAAGACTAGCACTTCATTCTCAAAAGTAAGTGTCTAAACTGTATAATCAAATTTGCATATTTTCTTTAAAGTTCCAGTAAGTTATAACCTTGATTTACGATTTCATTCCGAAAATTTGCTTTTTGTTTTCTGAAAACTGTTCTACCAGGATTTATACTCTTTACTCTGGCACTGGCAAATTATGGAGGTTTAAAACCAGGCTCTCAAATTTTGGTTTAATACTTTACTTCAGACAATGCCTGTATTTCGACTAGTTTTCGCACTCTCGTATCTAATCAATCCTGAAACACTGCTATGAATAATCGCTCTGATGATGAAGGTAGCAAGATTCTCAGAAACGCCGGTAATGTAGCAGACTACACGGCACAATACAGTCATCTTCAGTCACCGCCTTGAGAACCTGAAATCTCGCAAGACTTCAGTAGTTTATGTGGTGACGTTAAATAACCAAATGTCAAAAAGCAGGTCTACGCACAAGCACAGGAGGCAGGGCCAGCAGTCGGTCAGTGAGAATGAGCATGTTTCTGAACACTGGATGTGTTTCTGGCTGGCACTGCAATGCCCCTTCGGTATTGTTATCAGCATCAGTCATCGCCACGGTTTCATTAATTATTCAGCAGCCTGTAACTATCCATCGAACAGCAAGACCGCTGCGTGTTCCGTACGTCGTTCGCTTATATTAAAGTGTTACGACACGGAAGTCGACTTCTGTTCCTGTGAATATCGTTCTTTTATTTTGTAAATTAAACCCAGAGGTCGACTGCTTGATTTTTATCAGTCACTCCAAACAACTGTGATTTGATGTATTACATCAGGTTTTGACACTCAGCCGTGTCGTTTGTCGAAGTCTTTCTAAATTTTGGCAAGCATCACAGTTGCCATCTTCAGGATGAATGTATTTTCATTGCGTGGAAATTAAAAAATGACAGCTCAGACCCGATTTGATGTATCACTCACCCGCTGCAGATATGTAGGGTAAATTATGATTTTTAGTTTTTCTAACCAAGTACCATGCTGCTGGAGTGAAGTAAGTAGTTTGTAGGTTCCTAGATTATGTAACGAAACAGCCAGCAACTGAATCAGTAATTAACCGTAAAATTGTTATTATTTGTGCATATAGGAGGGATAAAAACCTGTCGTGGCTTATTTTATAGCATTATCCCAGTGTACGTTTCTCGATGATTGAAAGGAAATCATAACAGATCTCACCATGCACTGTGTATGAGTGGGGATGCGATGCTGTCCTCACAGAGATACTGGAAGGAAATTTACCTTTATACCAGACATGTAGGCCTACTACGCCATGTGAGGAAAGACCAGTTCTCTAAGAAACTGCACACAGTATTTATATGGGCCTATCCACGTACATATTTAAGTATTTTTTAAGGGCTTATGTGTATTTGTGAGTGTAAGTTATGTTTCTGAACGATTTTACGTATGTGTATTCATGTATTTAATTATATTTTGCGAGTATTTTATATACTGTATTTTGGCTAGGGAAGTTTTTCCTCATTATGGATTATCAAATCGTATTTATCATTCTGAAGGCTGCGATTATTATTAAATGGAGTCTAATCTCGATTTTGTCTGCTTCAGTTTATATCCCATTTTCAAAATCTACACCTAGTTTTATTTTTCCATGTTTAGAACACCAGCCACCAGTCCCTATCGTAAGCCAGTTCAATCTAACCCACTATTATCTATTCTGGTCCCATAAGTTCGAGAGTCTTGACATTCTAGTTTTTTTACGAAACCTCCTACCAACGCTCCAATCATTCGGTCGCTGAAAATAATCTCTCCAAGTCCGAGGCCCTACGCAGCATTTCGTAAAAAGTTGTTTTGTTTTTCAGGTGAAGAGTTTTTAGCCCTGCCCGATTCCGAAGCTGGAGGACCACCACTTGTCGGTTGTCCGTGACTACTTCGCATCTACCTTCCACATCTGAAGGCCGTCTCCGCCATTCGTAAGCTGAGGACGTGCCATACAACGGTGACAAAGGACTTTCTTCAAAGTAAGACACGACGTTTCACAACGAAACAAATGAGTTAGCACAATTAATTATCTTTATTGTTTTGGAACTGATACAATACCGTAACTGAGTACAGCAGTTAAAACTGATAGTTTCTGGTATCACTTCATTACAAATTAAGAATTACAGTAGAACTCTCTGTTGAGAATGGTAATGTGGTTGTTATACTGATAGCATGGGAATAAGGGTTGAGTGAGATTATTCCTAAGGCTCGAAGTACTGTAGAGTCTGTGTCACACCTTTGTTGAAATAACTTCATCCTGTCAGTTTGCTTCAGTGTGACCAAGTACATGTGATAACGACTACAAGTAGAATCCGCCCAACTCCACGACAAGAGATTTCACTCCTGTTCAGTACTACTACTTAATCGCTAATCGTTCTGTTTGTATTACATTGCTTGGAGCATTAACCTGTTTTTTAATTGTGGTGTTATTTTGGAGTTCGCAAGGTATTGTCAGGAGATTTCAGGGTCCCACGGCAGCAAGACTGAAGATGACCGTCTACTCCGATGCTGAGCCGTATAGTGTGACAAAAGTTTACCAAAGTTTCACAGGTGCGCTAATGATGGAGGCAGCAAACACCTCTGAAACGTCGGTAAATTTCTTCCAGACTACACGGCGAAACATCCTAGAATACAGTCATTTTTGTCAACTGTTGTTCTCGTTTGTTCTAGGCTGTTTTAATCCGTGCAAAGCGTGTATTATAGTACAGTGTAGATGTATTGACTCGTTCATCCTTGCCACTTTATAGCCAGTCTACTCACCCTTCCGTGAAAATGCTCGATGACGGATTATGTCATTGCTATGGTGTTCCTTCCCTAACCTCAAGGTTTAAAGCACAGCGGTAACTATACGTAAAATCTGTTTTAACAGCCAGTAACTCTTCATTTTGTCCATTTTCTATTTATATATTTCTTGTAATTCTCAAAATAAACAACGATTATTTTCTGAAAAAAGCACTCATCGGTTGGTGTTTGTGTGTAGGAGAAGAGTTGTGGTTTCTTTGAGGTCGGAACTGAATTTTTAGATGTTATTTAGAACAACGTGCTTTGAAGTTGTACAATATTTTTAAATATCTGTACCTTATATTTCAATATTGTTCACTTATTTGTATTAAATCACCTGAAATTAAATTTGAATCTGTTGAGAAATTTTTAATTTCTTCTGAGATTAATTGCACGGCAGTAAATAAACAATTTTAGTAAAATTATTTTAATATATAACAGAGATTTCAAACGAGAAATGTGACTTTGCATTGTTTCATAATGTTTGGCTTACTCTAAGAAAATACAGTTTTAAAGAGAGATTCTAGGACCAGTTAAAAAACAATTTCGGTACAACAAAAGTGTCGGTGTAGTAAACATTTATGTTTTAAAATAATTATATTGTATGACCCTGCAGAAGTAATTATAGAATATAAAGACAAGAGACATGACTTTCATTCAACTACCGCAGGAGTACGACGTTTATACTATTCCAAATTAAAGATTTGGTTGAAAAAATTCACACAGTTAATAAGAACACTCTTCTTTACATTAGCCGCTTTTCAGTCATTTGTTTTCTTCTTTAAACGTAAAGGCCTAAATTGAAATATGATTTTGGTTCAACTGAATTTAACAAAAGAAATTACGGGTCTAAAGAAATATACACAATCGATTCAGATTTGCATTACTTTTCTACCGGCTATTCAAGTACGGATGATAAATTACTTCATCAGATATTGTAAAAAGCATGATCAACTAGATATGAGATAAAGAAGAAAGAATTATTTTGAAATTACCACGTACTGAACTGGTAAGATTGATATTTTGATAGGGCCTACACTTCGAATGAAGGAGAACACAAGCATACCTAGTACTGGCGAAATGAATTTATTTAGCAATTAAATATTCTAAAACTGTGTTTCATAATACGCAATTTACGGTGCTGGGAACACTTATAATTAATTTTCAATGAATAATAAATATTGTCTGTCGTCAGTAACAGAAACCTGACATATTCTTGCCCTTGCATCTTTCAGCTGCAGTAATTGGCATGTCTTGATGTAAATAACAACCAACGCGCAACTGTTACGTTATAATATATATTACATAAATGATAACACAACAATTACGATTTCAAGATCTGTAGAGAAGGATTGAATTACTATATTTATCTTGAGAGAGTATTTACACTTTCCGTCATACAGAAAATGATACCCCTTGCAGAATATAAACTATATTCAGCATAGCTACGTCAAATTTCGACAATTAATCCCGGTAGCTACTGTAATCAGTTACATTCTCAGACAGAAGACGTTTCTTCATTGTATTAATAGTCGTAAGTACCAAGATACACAGATACGTAAAACATAAAAGTAAAATATATTTGAAACTTAAGTGTTACAATTATTACAGTGTGAATGAATCTAGATGAGCAAATTCGTTGATTTTTGAAGCGTGGATAAGCCTAAGATCTGTTGAATGTGTAAGGACTCATATCTTCAACTGCAAAACTAAATCTTTTCTGTCAATCAATTATTTTTCTTCCAGACATCATCTTGAAATTCGTAGTACGGCACATGCTTTATAGGACAGATACTGGGTTATCTTTTCATAAATATGTCTGGACATCAAAATTTGTAGTTTTGACCATATATTAGAACATATGTGAATGGTGCTGACAAACGAGCCAATGAGCACGTAGTTTATAGCTGTTCTAGAACATAACTGACTACCTTCCTGACATTCTTAAAATGCTTTGTTTCTTTCAATAAACAAGTAGATGTAAGAGTTCACACATACAAAACTTTAGCCGAATAACCTGAATGGATGAGACGACTTGGGGAGACCCAGTATGTGTGACCAAATCAAGGAAGCAGCAATGGGCGGGGCATATAGCATGCATAGTGGTGATAAAAAGTGAGAGGGAAATATTAAAACGTGTCTTAAAGAATAGGATGTGGGTGTGTGGACTGTTCATCTGGCTGGGATCAAAACTAGCTGTAGACTGTTTTGAACAAGGCGGGCCCTCGGTTTCCATAAAAGGCAAGGATTTATTACCAAGTTAAGCAACTTTGAGCTTGACAAGAAGGACTCTATTTTACTATTTTAGTCAGCGGAAGTAAGAATTTGTTTCTGCGCTATCATAGCAATGTTAATGATAAATTAAATTACCTTTACTCCAAGATCAGTCAAGTTTCGGGTCAGATTTGAAGAGTATTAATCTTACAAACAAGGAGAGAAAAAGCAAAATATATTTAAGGCATATCTCTGAAATTTACTGAATACTAAGATGACTGTCTACTGGGTTGTAGCCCTTATAGTCTGGCAGACGTTTAACAGCGTTTCAGAGTTGCTAGCGGCTTAATCATTGCCCTGATTATGAGGCACAAGAACCACGGCTCTATAATTCAGAAGAACGCCCATCTTCGTACTCACCGCCGTGAAAACCTCAAATCCAACTGATTGAATAATTTACGGAAAAGTATTCACAAAAAATTACCAACCAAGCACCTGAAGCAAGTGCTAGGTTCCTGTGTACCTATCTGATCTCGTTCTGAGTAATTCTTGTTGACGAAATCTGTGAAACTGTTTGGTGGGATTCCTGCTGTAAGTTGCGTGTCTTACTTTTGGTTCCGCCCTTAACCCAACCCTGTGTTCCCGTACCAGTGCCCTGTACTCCAGATTACAGCCACGAATCCTATCCCTCCCTTTCTTGCTACTGTATAAATCACCCCTCGCTACATCGCGGCTACAACGTGTCAGTCAGCGAATATTAAACGTCTCCTAATCTCGGCTTGGCTTACAGGATGTCCGCCAGAGGTTCTTATATAATGGCTACAGAGAAAACGAGATTTAAGGTCATTGGTGGGCTCCTGCAGGGGTCACGGGAAGTTCACGTTTGCTCCTACGAAGTTTAAAAACGAATCAGTGGATTCATAATGTCTGCCTCTCCCCCTCTTTATTGACTCGAGTTTTTACGTTACTGAGGTAAATTGTCAATTTTTGTTATATTATTTATTGCCTATTCAACGACTTTGTCAGTAGCTTACAATTTTCAGTGCTGAATTATATGATAAACAATAAGTTTGAAGACCACAGAAGAAAGAGTTCTTGGCCTAATTTACAGTACTATACCGACATTTGCCTGGCGGAACTGAGGGAAATTATGAAGAATATCATTTGGAAAAGCCAGCCTTCGAGCCGAGATTTGAATTTGTGACCTTCCGAATACGAAGACAGAGAGCTAACTACTCTGCAGCGACTGTTGGTGTTATTAATTTTGAGTATAAATCTTGAGGAATATAATATGTTCTAAACTTTAACGTCGAACTTGGTCTGTTGAATTTAACGAAGAACAAGGCGCTGATGTGAACACCAGAACTTGGATCTATGCGAGGGGAAGCAACATAAGAATAGAGAAAACTTCATCATGACGATGATGGCGATACATTCCTCCGAAACGTTAATGTAACCGTCTATGTGTCCACATAAAAACATGGGGATGAAGACTACAAAACCGTTGAAATAGATTTTTGCTTATTTTTATGTAATTAGGACTGAGCAACTTATGAGAAATTAGTTGTTTCAGGTCTGCGATGAAAATTCGTTAAAGATTCTTAACCCTTGCAGATTTTAAGATGTCATTCCAAAAGAACAGAGGACAACCATTTATCAAGGGCAGGGTAAATGTAAAATTGTCCAAGATGCTCAATTAAGCACCACGCCATAAGGACATGAAGGAGTGGAGGTACAACTTCACGCATTCCTAACCTCGGCATTAGATTGAGGTACATGATCAGCTTTATGCCCCGGCCACTTTACGTCTGAGAAGAAAGCCCCTGGTACTCGTGGGATTGGAGGATCGGTGGACCCCTGAGTCGGTCTACAAGCGGTGGCGGAGAGAAAAATTCTGCTTTTGCTGGAAATCGAAACCTGGCTGTCTGAAATATTGTTTGTTGCAAACCTGCATTGCCCACTCTCTGGATGACGTAATATATACGGCATTTCTGTCTCTGACTTCAAGGGTAACTACTCAGTGAGACTCATTAGCCTATACGATGTTACTCCGTGTCACTACATCAGCATTGAACCTCTGCAATACACGTAAAGCTATTGGTTAGAAGCATAGGGGCATGTTTTCTATACGGACGTATTTTGGGTGCAAAGAACGGTGAAATAAGTAACTATCTTTTGTTAGCTACTCTTTCGTATGCACCGGTGCGGTGTTCAGTTGTCTCGCATTCGGCGTATGTAATTGATTTCCTCTGAAACTTGTAATTACAAATCCTGTGTTCTATTTCCGGCAAGTAAATTGAGAAACTTTCTCTTCAACATGATATTTAGATGGACTCTGTGGTCCATAGAGCCTCTAACCAAACGGTGCTGGGAATTGTTGCCCTGCGGATAAAATAAGACAAAGAGTGAAACTGGAAACTAATGTCCTTCTGTTTCTGAGATATAAAATGTGTAGAGATTTGCCTTTACGCCACCTAATCGTATGCTAAAGCCAAATAGACTTGCCTTTGCTAATGAAAATGTTTTGTTCAGCAGCACTAGAAATGTCATAGTTGGTCCAACGCATCATTATCGGAAGAAACTTTATATCTGTCAGTGCTGTACGCTCGAAGACCTATCCCCGTGAGAATTCAAGCCAATAAATATCGTCCTTCAAAAAGACCCACAAAGAGAAATTTGTTGCAGAAGTAAATTAAATGACAATCTAACGTCCTTGCAGATGGCTGACCTCTGTAATTGGAAATCGGGTTACTGAAGATCATATTGTAATGTCTCTTCATAGGAAAGTTGACGCTCTCAATTTCTGATTAGTTTTGCATCCCGACCACATGATAAGATAACAAAAGGCTGGACAGGAAGAGAAATACAAGGGATGTGGTAAGCAAATGCACAGTGGGCACTCTGATATTACACCGGTCATTTTGAACAAAGGCACGTGTCACGAAGACTTCATTATCAGGCATGGCCATCGCGGCGTGATATAACGGAACCTAAATGGTGCTATGGTTGTAAAAAAGATGTTCCGATTAAAACAGGACCATCACAATACTCAGCAGGGGGTAATACAGATTGCTGTTTTTTTTATTTTCATCTGTCCTTCTCGATGTAAAGAACGAACGTTGTGCTCAGGTTTTTATGGAGGCTCAAAGTGTAATCGGCATTTTTCTTCTGCTCATGTTCATATCTGGCGCGTCTTGTCAGCTGGAGGTTTCTCATTGGGCGTCGTGGTCCATGGTTCGACCTGAAATCACTTCTCTCTAGGCTAGTAAGTTTTTGTTAAACCTAATGCAAGAGTTTCTTTCCATTGTAAGTTGTGGGTTTGTTGAAGGGATAAATGAATCTTGTATAGTTTCACCTAAAATTTATATTAAATTTGACTAAATCTCATTCTTAGGTGATAGCGGAAGAAATAATTATAGTGATACATCTCATGAATTCTTGCAGTTATAATGCCGCAGTATGGAGATAAATTAGAAATTGTAACCAAACTTTTCTTTTGTGCGTGGGCTGTATAGACAGGATGAGTTAACAACATAAACATTTTATAAAAATTCAAAGATATCAAAGCGAATAATTTGAAACTTAATAAGGGTAACTAATTGAAGAATGCCCTGCTACATGAACACAATGGCCAGAGACTTTTGACGCACCCACAAAGCAGTTACCCATAAAATGCCTGCTAGGTACACGTGAAACCACCCGGTGATGCTTTAAAAGTACCATCGAAATGGCAGTATAAAATGAATAAAACGTTTGTCGTCGATGACATAAAAACAATGCAATTAACGTCCTCGTTGTCTTTAGTTGCTTTTATATTAGGTCTTTATTTCGTCAGAACGAAAACGTATTCCAAACATTTTTCTTTCAATGGGTAATACTGATATATTACCGTCTTCTTCGACATTTCAACCTGATACTATTTTATTAAACAACTAATCGTATTTGAAAAAAAATTGAAAGAACCGTTTATCAGAGCAAAATATAATTTACTCAATATATCCTATAATCTTCACGCAATGATTATGTAAATATCTATAGCTAATAGTTACCATTAATCTGTTCCTAAACCGGTAACTTTTTTGGTTTAAGAACTCTTTTTCAAACTCATATTATATGATTCACTTTACAGAAATCCACACATAAAGCATGATTCATCCAGGTGATATTGTGTGGGAAGAAACGGGCAGATACAGACAGACCTGCTGTTAAATAGGTAAACTCCAAAAACATTTTTTTTTTTCGTTGACACAATTGCAACTAAAGCAGACTTAACGTCAATTTTCTGAAAACCTCCGGTCTCGGGCTGTCTAAAACAAAATATTTTAATAAAGGTAGCGAAATCATTCACAGTATAGCTAACATTATGAATTATTTGCAGCATAGGAAGGAAACTACAAAAAAGTCATAATTTTTAATTTGTAAGCAGACGATCTTTCTAATATCGTGATTCCTTTATACATGGATGCATGAAATATAAAATATTAGTGGTTGTACCTTAAAAAAATATTGAGTTCTACGAATAAATATGAAGCCATGAAACGTTGTATTTTCTTACTTCAGACTACTTCATGTTACATAATGTTGGTGTAGTTTGAGCTAGATACCTGAGTCAGTTTAGTGACTTGGACGTGTGGTGGAATCCTGAGTGGGTCGAGTTAGGTTAGGTTAGGCTAGAGTAGGTTGCGTTACGTTAGGTTTGATAAACTTAAATTGAATTGTTTGCTTATGTTTGTGTTGTTTGAGCTTTTATTCGAATGGAATAGGTAAGTTGAAGTTTCGTATCTGTCAACGTCATGTCAAATTCACGACAATATCAAATGTAGGTTTTCCTTAATAACGATATTTAAAAATTTCAAGGTTGTTTTAGGATGATTTTCTCAAACTAAATTCTGCAGAAACTTTTATATTTTCTTGACCGTAACTTCATATCGTCGAGGACGCGGTAACGTCATGGTCGTGTCACAGTTATAACAATGTAAGTCCCGGAATTTTGCGTATGGAGTGCTTTAAATTTTCAAGTTCATTTCTTCAAACGCATACGTATATCTGACGATCTGCTGAAATCCGAGGGACAATATTCCTGTCAGTTTGAGGTCACTGACAGGGCAACTTCATGCCAAGGTCACGACTGTATCAATCTTAACGGTTTGCCTTATAGAATCATTTTAACTTTTCAAAGCCATTCGAAATTCTATTTTTCAAACGCATATTTCTGCCGATATGTAGGAATGTCTGTGACATTGTGCAGTTGGAGCTGGATAGCTGAGTTAGTTTAGTGACTTGAATGTGAAGTGGACTCCTGAGATTCGATCCCTGGAAAGGACATATTTTATATTCGCTGCTGCGTCCTCACAGAATTTTTGGTCCACCCAGCCTCCTATTCGGCTCAGTTCATAAACATGGGAGTTCCTCTTAAAGGTCTGTATATTTTTGCAAGTTTTTATGACCTTTTGACAACCTATTGTAACGTGTTTTGCTTCTTATCGCCGTGTCTTCTGTCTGTGAAAAATGCGAAGTAGTGCGTTGTTTACGATTCGCTTTCATGAGACCTTGATAAGTCATACTAGGATTTCCAGGTGTATGGTCTATCCCTGTACATTGCACTGTACAGACAGACAAAATGAGACTAAAAGTATTTAACTCGTTTTCAATACCGTTTTGCAGCCAGGCATGAATAAAGTTATTTATGTACCGTGTCGCACAGTTTACGTACCCAAAGAACACAAGAACAACAGCCACAAAACGTCCATCAATAACACACGTGTTGCAGAACAAAACCCGAAAAACCGCACTGACTTCTATTGACTTTGATGGATGAAACATAGAATTTGAGGTGATGTTTGCATGTTGGTCAAGCTTGTGATACATATGAAATTGACAACTGATTAATATAAATAATAAAAACAACCCCATAATCTTGGTGTTTGTCTAGTTTTATGTCATGGGCCTAGTCATTGGGCGGCATGTTGCACAGCAGTAATCGGCTTTTCGTGGTGATCTGAGCGATACTGTCGAATCTCTTGTGAGTTAGCGGTCTGTGAGCTGAGTGACAACCCAACAGTAAACAGCGTCGCAAGAGAGAAGACCGATATGAAGGATTTTACTTCATTGCAGAATCTTCGAGACTGATTCCTAAAGATGAAGGCGTTATAATTCAAAAGGCCAACATAGACCGTGAGAACCTCAAGTCTCAAAGAATTCTGGTATTTAATGTGTTATTTAGTCATGTGGGATTGTAGAATTCTGCAGTCATATCTAGATGTTGGAATATTACACGGAAATATACTTGCCGACATATAGCGGTCATGGAGTTTCTGTGACGTGGTTGATGGAGGATTAATGTTTGGCGATCCGGTGTGCTGACATGCAGCCTGCAGCTTGCTTGATATTGTAATGTTGTTCTCTGACGGAAATATATAGATTATCTCTGCAAAACGTATGCCGCAATTAAAATTACTTTATTAGTAATACCAATCGTAAGAAATATTGAAATGTTGGCATTGGTCAAATATCAGCAACTAGATCCATTAAGTAAAATTCTTGAGAAACTAATAATTGCTTAGTTCGTCAGGAAATTCCCTTCATCTAACGTAACCCAAAGGTTCATTACAGTGTTCACAAGAGCTCGCCTCCGCTCCCCTGAGCCATATCAATCGAGCGCACACCTTCCTATTGCACCTCTTTCAACCATTTTAATTTATTTTCCAAACTAAGCGTAGGTCCAGAATGGTCGCTTTCCTTGAGGCCTTCCGACCAAAATGCGTTACACATTTATCATCTCTTCCATGCTTGCTACATTCGCAGTCTATCTCATTCTCCGTGATGTTCTACATATATTAGGCCTAGGATAATACGGATTAATAAACAATATCGTTATCAGTTTTCTCCAGCCTCGTCTTACCTTCTCCCTCTTAAGTTCAAATATTTTCCTCAACACTCTGTTCTCAAATGTCTTTAATCGATGTCCTTCCAGTCATGTGAGACACAAGTTTCACACACCCACACAGTATATAATTATACTAGTTCATATTTTAATCTTTGCATTTTTAGACAGCACACGGGAAAAGAAAACATATGAAACACACATAGATCTGAACTAATCTGATTTTAACTGATAAGTGTTTCCTGCGATCAGGTTGAAAAAAAATATAAAGAAGACGGTTCAAAGGAAACTTGTGGAAATATAAAGGCACGTTTCATTGTATTAAGTCGCATCACATATTCGTGCTGTTTGTTAGCTGATAGGCTTGTAGAGTATAAGAAATCACCCAGGTATCTGAGTCGGTCAACATTCCAAACCAACCCTCGGATTTCACAGTTCGTCCCATACTGACGCCTCTAAATTCCTCACATAACAGAACCAATTATACGTACATTCCAAAAAAAAATCTTTTTACATCTGCTTCCTCTCCCATGAACACTGTAAAATTTATCAATCTTTCTTTTGAATCTAGTTCTTAGATTAGACAGCTTACAAGGCATCTTCGAAAAATAATTTCAACAAACAGATCAGACATGATGTGAATGTCGCACTATCTTGATTATAGTCAGTCGAGTGTGAGTAGTGTGACAGAGTGAGGCTGGGATAACCTGTCCCACTGCGTTGTGACGTCAGGTTGTTGTCGCACATGACCCCATGACCGATCGAGAGAGACAGTTGCACAGAATTTTCTGTCTTCCTGTTTAATTGTTATCATGGCAGGAAGAAAATTCAATAAATCCCTGTGACCAGTTGGCAGAATTAGACAGACATTAATATTTAACTTTCTTCCTTACAGTAACTGCCCTCATCATTATCCCGGTGCCTGCATTCCTTTCAAAGCAGAGATAATTAAAATGTTAAGGAACTAATACAGGAATATAAACGAAGAAATCTAACAAATTTACTTTCCACATTGAAACATCTCTTGTTGCGCATAAGATACTTTGTGACAAGCATCAACCGTAGTTGTTTGCAATTTGTTCTGATGACTTATTTGCTGTCCCGCCAACCACCTGGATTTAATACGTAATTTCTGCTTTCTCAGTGTTTCCATAATCATCGCAGAAACTAGCTGTTGGTTTAGGGAAGACAGTCGAAATGTGCCACAAAAATTTTGCAGTTCATCTTAGAACGACCTTCTTCCTTCCCTTCACAATACGTTAGCAAGATTCGGCGTGCCTTCAGTTTAGGCACCTGCTTCTTCATACTGCAGAACTGCAATCTAGAGGGAAAATCTTGCCTTTCACCACTCGTTTGTAGGTCCATATGAAAACAGACAGTTATTGTTAATTCATTTAATAATAGGCCCATAGATATGTAATTGTTGCCGTAAATATATTGGTCCAGTTACAACAAACACACACACAGACGCTCAGGTAAAAATGTTATGGCTTAAAAGCGCGTTTCAAAAATGAAACCCTTGTACTTCCTCCAGATCTGGTAAAACATGCGTCATTCTTAAGTTATTTAAAACGTTTTCTACAATAACATTCGGAACATTCAGTTTTGTCGCAGGACGAAGAATCCAAAGGTTCAACATCACCAATGCCGAAATCCGTCGCCATTGGATAGTTCCATCCACCTCTAATCCGTTATCCTAATTTATAGCTTTCTTGAAAATGACAGCATTTTGCCAGTTTTCTCACACAATATTAATTTCAAATATTATCAAACGATCTTAACTAGAACAATGCAATTATTGTTTGTGATTTTTATGTTAAGCTGCGTACATTTTTTCGGTGTTTATTGCAATTTTATTGATGTATTCTTACACTATGGCAATGGCGTTACATCTGAACAACTTATTTCGAATGATACGGTCATTTTCAGTTTCACATTGTGCATTTTATTTATGTGAGCTGCTGTACATTCTTCTCATATATGCACTGAATTCAAAATATGTGCATATCTTTGTTGTATGTTTATGTTGCTTGTTGGTGATCTTAATCCTATTGTTGCCATATGTTCTTGTCACATTTCTGGCTCAGAGTTTATATTAAACACACAGGTTTAGCTTTATTTACGTTTACATTACTTTCTTTACAGTCGCTTCTGCTAAACCTTTTCAATACTACGTTCTAGAAGGAAAATCATAATCTAGCAGCGTAGTAATTAGACCACCTTTTGAACCGTTCCGGCCTCAGAAGTCCAAAAGCCTCTTTCAAGGTCGTTCTCAGTACACTAATCCTTATAGTATTTGAAATTTTTAATAATTTGAACAACATTTTAAACGGAAGGATTCACCACCGGTAAACGAAATTTAACAGACGCCTCTTCCACACGCATTTTAATAGACGTAAACATTTCTTGATTACTTATTCGGAATTTAATTCTTCAGCACTTTTCTCCTAACTTGCTTAGGCATAATACTGCATTCACGGAAATCTCCCTTAGGATCCGTTTCTATTGTACTTCTGATAAAGTGAAACAAATTTTAGTTTTCTTCAGTATAAACTTTAGATACACCATCTCCTCTTCCCTGAAACCACCGATCCTTTCTTGCAAATTCCTTTGTGTCACTTAGGACGTTCTGTGTTCTAAAGTTAGCAGCAGTTGAGAGAAGCCGGCCGACCTGCCCGGCAGACTGACTACAAGGGGTGACGTGCGGAATGAAATTTATTCTAAACAATGATTTTTTTTAATATTTCTTGTACTGTAAGTCGCCGCGCGAAGTTCCGCGAAGAGATCAGTGCACCTCCTTTCACTGCCGTCCTTGTCAAATAATTAGGGATGCTTAATGTTAATCAGTTCATCTCTGTGAATGAATAAATTTCTCAATTGCGTGGTTTCCAGCCGTTTCTCGCGTAGCTGTTTTGCCATCTTCCGCATATTACACTACACGAGGAAAATAAAAAAAAAGTTTTATTCAGAAATCAGTAGAGATTATGCAGTTCTGGCCTACATATTTGCACAGCTAATTATAACGAAGGTGCCCGAACAACTGGGCATCAAGCTTAAAAGTATGTAGATCAGAGTATACTCCTACACGCCTTAACTTGACGCCTGTGCTTAGGCAAAAAGGCGCTTGTAAATTTGATCTTTCTCGACATAGGTTTCATGTTTCATGCTTTTATTGTTAGATTCTTAGAGGCGACAGAAAGTGTAATGATTTAAACGAAAACTCGGCCAATGAAATAGAGATTTGCAAACTGATTAAATTTTGGAGACGGCTATCTTCCGGGCTGTCGAGTCGTTTACCGATATTTTAGAGGCGCCTCCTATGAGCCACTCAACAAACGAAATTAAGGGAGAGTCGTATTGATTTACAACAGTTTTTCTTCTAGATGAACAAATTATGTTTTTTTACTTTACTAATTATTTATTGAAAGGAAGTCAGTACTTACTAGAAGTAACTTAAATCTTCTTCTTACAGTTGCTAATCTAAGTTAAAATATGAAAGCACACACAATGAAGATGTTAATTTAAGTAGAGTTTAAATAGATACAATAATGATCGTAAATAGTGATGAGGCAAGATTTCATGTTTTCATTGCATTTCAATGCTAATTTTGATTCTTCTTTAGGGTCGTAGCACCGTGTTGATTTTGTATATGAATATGGTGACCCAATTACTCGTGTTGCACAGTTTTGTGACTTGCGGTTTCAGAATTCACTGCTCTTGGTTAACTGCATTTGTACACTTTTTGTCACATATTTTATCATTATGAATGAAAAATTAATAGAACTTGCATTTATTTCTTAGAAATACTCATATTGGTAGACTAGAAATGTTTACGCACTCCTAGTTCCATATTTCTCTAGGCCTAGAATCGGTGTACCATAAACAATTTTATAATATTGCATAGAAAACTAACTTTCTAACCGACCGGCCTTGTTTCAAAGAAACACAATTACACAAATCATAGGAAGGAAATGTTAGCTACAAAGGCGTTGTGGCCCTGACGAGGGTAGTTCCATTGAGTAAAAACCGTGGCAGTTAAAATTGAGCTTACGCTGTTAAAAATCCCAATTATTACAAGCTCAATACTGTAATCATCGTGTTAGTTCTGACAGGTGTCATTCAATATCCCCTTCTATTTTAAAATTTCCGGCACATTGTAAACTTACCTGTAAGTTTTCACGGTTAATAAATCATCAAATTCTACAGCTTTTGACATGCAATATCCTTCACATGAAATACAAAAAGCAAGACGGTTTCACAACGCAGAACAACATAATTTTGATCATTATGACGTCACAAGTCTGGGCTTCCATAACCATCACGTCAAATAAATTTTGTTAGTTCAGTTGTACCTTAAATCGATTAGGCCCCCAAGCCATGCAAGTTCGACCTCAAACCTATTATACACCCATGATATTGACAAATTACCTTGGTAATAAACCTATATTAGAATTTCTGTCACTGAACATGTGGTTTTCGCGTAATGCAGTAATCACAGCTTTTATTGGTGCGTCTATTGTACTTGCCAGACACCCATAAAATATTTTCAAAGAAACGTGACATACTGTCGTGTATTTTCATCACAAAATTCAAGTATTTATTAAACAAAAATGCTAACGAATAAACTTCGTATATGCTAGTTTGTGGACAACTCAATTACGTATCAACTACAAGTGATGATGAAGTTGATGGTAAGGAATTATGGTGAATTAATGACACAAATAAACATTTCTGGAAAATTTGACCAGTTCCAGTTTTCTTTCTATGTTGCATTAACTTGCCGGAACTTGAGTGATTCAAGAGTTATTTAACGACGATGCTCTAAGCGTTACTGTTACGCAGTTGTTTTGTTTCCTAGGCTAGTTAACAACGCGTTCTCTTTCTTACGCAATGGGAGGATTATTGTGAGTTATGATTCGGAAGGAGTAAGGAAAGAAACATTTTTGGATTAGTTAAGATACTTCCCCAGACTTTGCCTTAGATGACCAACGAAAACCTCGGAATTCGTCTGATGGAAGACGGTGTCGTAGCCGAGAATGAAACGCGTGACCTCCAGAACACGAAGCAGGAGTCTCGTCAACTCAGTCACAGCCTTCATTAGCCTAATCATGTGATGCCACATCATTAAACTAATATTGATACAAATTGCTGATCCCTTGCTACAGCAGCATGGCTCGTCCTCGGATTCCGGGTGACGGAGAAAACCTGCAGATTTGGAGGGCAGCGAATAAGCAATCATCCAACAATGGGTGGTCCTCCAGCTTGGGGTTGGGCGTTGGCTCACCTTAAGAACAAACTTGCTACAAAATATTACGCAGGCTTACACATGGAGTTAATTAGGTTCATATGATTAAACAGTTAGTTTTAAGACTAAACGAATGATTGCTACTTGAAGGTACTGTATTCATGGCATATTTGACTGGAATGAAAAATCAGTGCATCTGTGTCCTTAACGTGATGTCAGTTTACAGTTAAGTTTCTATTATTACTCTTGATTCATTGTGTTGTTTGACGGCGCTGTTTCAAATGTAGGAAAATCATACCAGCGTTTCGGATTAACGTATCGCCTCAATGTTCGAAGTTTGAAGTGACATGTACGGTACATATAAAGGTTATTGAAACTACACTATCATAAATATTGAATTAAGGAAGTTTCCTTGCTTTGAATATTCTAATCGTTATGGAATTAGACTTTCCCACGGGTACATTTGGATAGATTGCACACGTGTGGAGTCAGACATAAAAGTCGTGATCAGTGTGCAGCGTTAATATGTAGATCTGTACTGTAATTACGCAGCTGGCATGAGGCTGCCTAGCACCGAATCGCAGACAATTTTACACAATACCACAAGACACGTTTCTGTTCTCTTACTGTTGCCAGCAGGTGTTTAACGTGTATAAGATTCTCTAAGATCACAGACTGAGTAGTCGTTTCTTGTTTTTACTGCGCGAATAAGAGTTATTAATGTTTAAGTTTTATTTCCTTCATTTAATGTCATTGACAATAAAATTATATCAGCAAATATAATCCTACAAGTGTATTATGGAATATTTTAACACAGATCAGTCTGAACCTTGCCGATTGAAATTGTAAAATTAAAGAATAATTTAACACTACTAAAGTTTAATTGTCACTTAAGAACCATTTTACATTTTACATGGCCATACTTTGCTAAATGCACAAGCTGCCGTCCATAGTCTGTTCAGCTAACGCCACGGTCGAGTGGTAATATTTCCTTCGCATTTGGAATTTAAAATCTAGTCCTGAAGACCGGTCATTATGACTCAAGGTTTTTCATGTATTTTCTCAGTCCCTCGATAAAATCATGAGATGGTACTATCTACATAACTACATGACATAGTGTTACAATCCGGAAAATAACAATCTACACGAGAGTGAAGCGACATCACACATCCACCGCCGCTGAGCCTGACAACTGCTCAAGCGACAAAGTTTAGTGATCTTAATAGAAGATAACGTAATAACATTTCCAACAGTGATTTATTGTAGATGGAATGCAAATCTTGGAACCTATCAAAGATTAAGGCGTTTTCACACAGGAATAATTTTGTCATAGAAGATTTGAGGTTTTCAGGGAGGTGAATCTGAAGATGGCTGATTTGCTTTTGGGTTATTGCTGGTCTGGTAGAAGTCTATCGACGCTTCAGAGGTCCTTGCTGCCTGTCATACATTCGTATTTTGTTTTACAAGAAATATTAAATTTATTCTAAGAATTCAGTTTATGTTTTCTACCTCAAGTAATAAATCTAGTGTCGATTCTGAAGTGTAAAAAAATTGTTCTATAATTGATTATATTACTTTGAATAAGTTAGGTGATATACGCATAACGTAACAATTCTTTCGCGGTTCCAAAAATGTTACCGTTGAGCTTGACCTTTGAGAATGGCACCAGTGAGTTCAGGGTTACCTGGACCAATGACTTACGTCTGGCTCTGCGATTACGTTATAATCGGGATTCCTCACGTATCGCGGCCTCGTGGCTGACTTAGATTCCCCACTCCTGGAATATCACGCAGAGGATTCCCCACCCAGTCACTCCGCGCACAAAAACGTGCGCGGGTCGTCAGGTAAGAGTGCCCGTCATTGTCCGATTTTAACCAGAATGTGGTATCAAGTTTTATTAAAATTCCCTAATATCAAATTTCTTAGAAATTTGTTCAGCTGCTTTCAAATTTTTACATACAGACAGCACAATAGACGGATATGAAGAAGCTAATAGACACATTTCTGCAACTGAAATATAACATCGTTGTTTCTGCAACATATAAGGAATGAACGGCTTTTAAGACACCATTTTTTGAATAAGATAAACTGTTTTCTTTCAACTCTCTTTTAAGAGGTAGCGATTCCATAATAATCAAGTAAATTCCAGAATACCTGTACTTTACTTCAGGCTGCTAGACGTCATCCAACATGTAAGTGTATGTTTACCCGAACAAATTACACGTTATTTCAGCAACCGCGAATGGGAGACGTATCTTTATGAACTATATATATATTAGAGCTGATAGAGTGATAGGTGTGTTTTTGATTGAGGGGACAAAAAGAAGGCTTGCAATAAGGGGGTGGCCGAGAGGAGGTGCTTTTAAAATGGAGACCTTTTAAACCTTGAAGCCATTTTGGTTATGACTAACACGAACTGTATATATCTTTCTAGTAGTTTCCATCGTTTTCGTTGAAGCTCCGTTCTTCTGTGGAGTGACTCCTCCCTGCATGTAGAATGTTAGTGGATTGGCTTATGGAGAAACCAGTCTTCTTTTTCCCTATCTTCCGAACCCTGTTATTTTGGACGTGGCTTCAACGCAACCCCATCATTTGGATGCAATTATTTCGGAGCCTCGAGTTATGTTTGATGGGCAACAACAGCTCCGTGGAGAATTATTACGGCTAGCTGGCGAGACCCGGCTGGTCCGCACTAGCGCTGAGCTACCTTGTTTCGGGTTTCTTTCTTTTTTCCTTTCGTCCTTTTTTTATCTCTTTAATGCATTGCACAATCACTTTGTACAAAAAGTGGGGCACCGCTTCGACTGAAGTTTGATTTTACTACGTTTCTGAACCGCTTAAAAGTGGTAGCCATGTTGGTTTCACAATAAGCATGCTATAAGATTTCAGATTCTCGCGGCAGCAAGTATGAAAATGGCTGTCTTCTGGTTGAAGTGCCGTGTTGTCTGCTGCCTCCATTATCAGAGCGATCGCCATGATAATGGAGGCAGCAAGCACCTCTAAACTTTCGTTGCAGTTTTAAGTATAATTTCGCGTAATTCGTTACAGATATGTAGCTATAATACACCCCCCTTCTAGTACTGTCTTTGTATTGGGCTTTGTCCATTGCCTTAAAAACTTTAAACATCTTAAAATCTTCCAAAATGGAGTTTTTAAGGTTAGGAGATTTTCACGGTTTTTTTAAAAAACAGACAAAATGATAAAATGCGAAACAAAGAAATCAGTAGCATAATTTCTGCCATAACTCCCACCCTTGTTACACCTTAAATATTGTCGCAATTATAGGCTATACTCAAAATTTTATTCAGTCAGCCGGAATGATAGAGAAATGTGATTTCACATGAATGCAAATGCCAGGCTTCAAAACAATAGGCATATGTTTTCTCAGACACCCTGAGAGTACAATTTAATATTCATGAGAGTTATGTATAGACAATAGAATAAATTATTTAATATTTGTTGGTGTTGGTCTTCTGGGATGTAACACGGTGTGGACTGATAGGCGAAAACATAGTGCCTCTGTACTTTACGTTATGTACAATAAACTAAGTCTGTAAATAAATGATTTTTTTTATTTTAAAGAATTTATAATTCATGGAAAGACTGTATATAAAACGTGCAATTTTTGTTGTAAACTCTATTGTTTCTAACGTTAGTTGGATTACTGATTCGTTTTGTTATCATCAGTTAAACAGGTCGCATGAATTAGATTCCACATCAGGTTTTACGACGGACAGGGAGGAATTGTTTTCAGTTCAGGTATCCAATTGGCATTTGCCTGCTCACGTTTCACGGTGAAAGTTGTCAACGCGTCCGAAATTATTGATATCTCTGAATCGCCATGAACGATAAAGACTCAATGAAGATGAGTTCTTCAGAACCTAAGTCAGTCGGATAGTCAAGCAATTCCCCACCATTTATAAAACCCAAAGGTTCATTACTTTGGTCACCATAAAATAGTTTCAATTCCGTCAAATTTGACGTGTCGTAGGCGAGTAGGCTAATATTGATATTTTTATAACAATTATCCTGAAGCATTGTGTCCTAGACACGCATTTCAGGAGCTTGGTTTTGCTTCAGTGCGTAACCTCCCTGTTGTTATATTTGTCCTCAGTCCTTTCAAAATAATTTATAAGGCAGTAGCACCACATGCACCTCGTTGCATGTTTTATACGTTACACAGTGGCCGAAGTAGAGACATTATGCTGCAGAAACGAAGAATCTACGGTCTAATTCAACTAAAGTCCTAACGTGTCTGGTCTGACCTTGCAGTATGTGTAACTATACCACTGTGAGACAGACCTGTATTATTAAATCCCCGCTCTGTCATTTTCCAGTGTGTGGGCAAAGCCCGACTCACAAGGCCGAGTTTCTGCAAGAACCGACTACACGTTTATAATATTCATTGAGATTCAAGCTGAGCCTGGCGGTTGGCTGCAGATGTTTCAAATTAAGGGTCTGGCCGTCGAATCGGAAACTTCTATCAAAAATCACTCCTATCAATATGAAGCTTCAACACACGCAGCTAGCGAAGTCTCTGTACAAAGCCATTTGGTGGTTGAAGGTGCTTATTTCAGGGTGGGGCTTCGAATCGTGCAGCCCACGATGGATAAACGAAAGGAAATTGGAATAAAGAACAAAGGAAACTGAAAGCAATAACGAGAAAATGGGAACCGATTCAAGATTGAAAATTACTATAGAGGTTATGAAAGAATGGATATTTCAGATTAATACGTTACTGTTTTTCGCTGCAGTGTCGAAACGTGGGAATTTGGATGGTTTCTTCAGAGCGTATTCCTAACTTGTTGTTATTAAAGACACGTTGCCTCCCATTTTGTGGAATGTACATGGCTACTGCGTCGAGAAAGATAAACTTTCTGGCTATATAAAAATGAGTACAACAATTTAATCATAAAACCTGAATGGAAAAGCCCATTATAAGACAGAGAAATACATTGAAAGTTAACATTAAAATTAATATTAGAGAAATAGGGTGTCATGGTGTCAATTGAATTCATCTGGCTCTGCGCAACAGGCCGGCTGACCAATCCCTCAGCACTGTTGTTCTAAATGGAAATGGAATTCAAGTTATGAAACTTCTCAGTACGTATCGTTACTATGTTACTAGGTTATTATTATAGTACATTTGAAATATGTTCATTTTTAAAATTATCTCGTTATGCTTTCGTCATTTTTGTATTTTATTACCTTACTCTCTGTTATTCTTAATGCTTGTTTGTAATTTACCTTGTTCGTCTATTGTCAACCAAATAGATAAATGGATTATAACCATTATTATTATAAGTGTTACGTTAATGCACATACATACACTTTTTACTTCTTATCAGAATTGCATGTATTTCAATCAGAGACATATATATATATATATATATATATATATATATATATATAGTATACATGCATTTTAACCATCGATCAGCATACCTCATAAACTGCATGTCAGATTCATCAATGAGATTCTTTTAATTACTGCAATCAGCCTTCATAGCATCTAGTCAGTTAGTGACGAGATTGAACATAATGCAGATATAACCCGCTTAGGTAATACATCTTACAGGGTAATCTCATCGATTTATATATTTATGTCGTGTTCACTGCTATTAAATTACTAATGATAAATGCAACTGGTTCATATTAGATGTTGTGTGTTAATGGCGTTATTGTTAGAGACATCTTTTTTCAGATGAAACTTGCCGACATCACTGAATGCAACCTCATTAGTGCGTACACTCTTTTCACACCTCGCCGCGAAGTACGCGTTTAACTTGGGTGACATGCAAGGGAAGACGCTGAAAGTGATAATACGACAATAGAAGTATTTTGCACACAGATCTTCGAATATGAGAGGTTAGGAGAGAGGTTAGTAACTGTTATTACTCGAATAACACAAATGAATATCTATTTCTGAAGCCGGAGGAGAACCAGCTCCCAAAATATGGTCCGCATCAAATATACCTCAAACAATGGCCAATGTCCAAAATACTATAATGTTCGAAATTGCCATAATATAATACGCACAGGCTATCTAACAGAGTTTGTTAATTTCTTCGTTAATGTATCCTAAGTATTTCCAAATTAGAGTGGGCTAAACCAAAGCGGTGCTCTGTCTCCGCCGCATTTAAATGTTATTTTCGAATATACCAGGAAGGACTGGAACTGAATGATCTAAATCAGGTTCACATCTATGCTGATGGTGTTAATTAATTTGGCCAGACTATAGATACCATAAAGAATGGCGCCGTATTGTCCTACAGAGAAGAAAATAAAATGATTTGGGACTTAATACAGAAGAACTTGACAGAAGACGAGAATAAACAGTAAACTCATAACTATAACGTATGTAATAGATGGTTCGAGAATAATGTACTTGAAGACGCGAGAAGTACCAACTTCGAAAAATTTTAGTATATCTCAGACAATAGGCAGCGACCAATACAGTATTGTTATAACCATAAAAATAGTAGGAATTTCGATTGATAGTTACCACAGCATCCTTGGTAAATTTTTGAAGATGCATCACGTTTGCCAGTACACCGCATTGAGAATGCTGATGAAGGAACAATGCGACGACCGCATGAAGATCTATCATGAGCTCATCAGTACAGCAGATAACAATGCAGGGATTCTCCGCAGGTAATTAAACCTGGTGCTTCGTTTAGGTCCTCAAAGGAAACGGCAGTTCTGACACGATCGTTCAAATTTGGGAGTCGTTTTTCGACTGGTAATGGCATTATGAACCACGCGGTTACTGCGGTAAATGAAGTCACTCACTTACAGGAAGCAATCCACCGTAACCCTTCAGAATGTGGGTGGCCAAGAGCTCATGCGTGACATATCTGGCAACTCACCTACTTCTCTCCTTCTGAGATGTCACCCTACCAATCATCTGGCTTGCGATGTCTAGCTTTGTCCGCAGATGAAAATCCAAGTTAATACCGGAAGTGTGAAGCTGCAGAAGGAGACATAAGTCCTCTCACACTCGTCGGGTTTAATATGGCCCTTATGCTGTGGTGCTTTCGAAGTTCGATTCCCGGCGGTGCCCGAATTTATAACTTGTGTTGGGCAAGGCCGTGGTCTAGGCAACACGGAGTTTTCCTCCGGGGGCTTCCCCGGTTTCTCCGTGGCATCCCAACAATTATTCCACTCACACACAGAAGAAGGCAATGGCAAACCACTTCTGGATCATCTGCCAAGAACGTATATGAACAGGTCCCAGTCCGAGAAAAGGATGGAAGGATCCTGTTCATATGGACCTGTCGTCAGACAGAACACTAAATAAATAAATCACAAAATATTTTAACTGTAAACGTTCTGCATTATGTAACATTATATTATTGCTTCATTTACTTTTTAGCCTATAACCATTGTAAAATAGATATTTAAAAACAAATCTGAAATGAAAATATGCCCAAATATTCAAAGCTTGTCTGTAAATAAAACTCGAAGAGCCTGTATGAGTGTGCCTGGACGGAATACATAGAATAAGGAGAAACATTAGAATATAACAAATTGCTTTCCTACGCCTTTCACATTTAAATTCAGGACATGTTTAAGGTGGAGAATGGCAATGCTGTTAGAGGCGGTATCACACCATGTATAAGATAAGGCAAGGAGTTTCAAGCTAGACCAGGGGTAAGCAGAAGTACAGGGGCTCTTTAAAATATCCTTTATCATGCTTGTTCAGCGTTTTGCGTTTTCTGAATGCCGGAAATAAACGCACTCCCGTTTCCAAATTCCGTGTTTGATTCTTATGGATATTTAAGGACTATCTTACCTCAGCAAAATTTAAAAACGTGTATGTATAATTACTTAAGAACGGAATAATCTTGGAAGGCCTTTAATTTATCTCTTGTTCATTGTGAAATATGTGGTTTGAAAATTACCACTGATAAATTATCTTTGTGGTTTTTCCTTTCCGGCGCATTTGATTTGCTTTCCGATTTGTATGTTGTAATGTTACTACAGACATTTCACAATGTGTATGAAGCAGTAAACATAGGCCTACGTAGGCATTTCTGTCACAGAGAAAAACTCACATTTTCAGTTTACCAGCCAAGGCTTGTTGTAGGTAGTCTATGGACCAAGCACAGTGTAATTACAAGCAACCAAATTTCTTTTATTTCATATGAAATTTTACGATAAACGTAATTGTGAAAGTATGTTTTAAAAATTCTGATGCATTATGATTAACTAGTGTGTATTTATTTTCTATGTGTCTGTGTGTGTGATGGTGTAACAAATCCAGAAAGTCTGTCACTGAGGCTCGCTATGATAAGGCGAGCATCATCTATGTACCAGCAAAACAGAGCGTTTCGTGTCTCTCATATTTTAATCTCCAGAGCACAAAATATGCACACTGGACAGTATCGGTATGATGGTGTACCTCAAACCCTTTTAGAAATAAAAGTCTGGAAAGATTGAGAGAAAATATTTAGAAATTTAGCTCGAACCCGTTAACATCCGGGGAATTTCCTTGCTTACAACGGCGAGCACATAGCTCAGAATAAAAAAATTGAACCTAGACCTTAAAAAGTAATTACAACTTTTAAAGACGCAGCTACTATAGACCTGTAGGGATTTGTTGCAACTCGATCGACTGGTACAGACATCTATATTTTCGGCATGAAAATTTGTTTTTACTTGTTACTGTATAGATAGCAGCACTGTTGTTTAATTTTTGTCAAACTAATCACAGACGAGTTATTTAATTTTAAATTAGCGAACTTGAGCTTCACGTAGCGTTTTGAACGCGACATTTTCTCGTAGCAGCTCGTGTGTATGTGTGGATTACATGCGTTAGCTCAACTAGGTATTTTGTATAATGTGCATAACACGTCAACATGGTCCCTTTGGATTACTGTATGGTCTTAAATGAAGCTGAAATTGGGTGAATGAAATAATGTAAATCGAATATTCACCTACCTTCGACTAATTTTCTTAAAAAAAATATTATTCATATTCTTGACCCATCACAACTATTTGTAAAGTTGTAATTTTGCGATGATGAAATTAAGTTTCATTTGAAATTCCAAAATTAGCAGTGGTGAACAAAAACGTCGTGCAGGTTTGAGGCCTACTTGTTGCCTCGTCGAGGTTATTGTTAGAACTGTGCAGTCATAATTCATGGCGGTTTGTGTAATTGTGCACTACCAGCTGGCATGGCGTGGCAGGATGCAAACAGTGTCTTGATTGTTGATTTACGTAAAGTAGTCGTGAAACGCCGCCCATTCTCAGGTGCTAATTGGAGGAACTAGATAACAAATGACTAAATCTGTTATTTGTCACTTAGTTTGCACGGTATTTAAATAAACAGTGTTCCACTAAATCGATAGATATTTTCAGTACTAGACAAGAAAACAAATGTAAATAAAATAAGAAAAAGTAATGAAGATTTCTGTCTTCTGGGTTATTGCGCTGTGTAGTCTGGTCGATGTTAACCAACGTTTCAGAGGTCATACTGCCTCCGTCATCAGGGCGATGAATATTCATCGCCCTGATGACGGAGGCAGTATGACCTCTGAAACGTTGGTTAACATCGACCAGACTACACAGCGCAATAACCCAGAAGACAGAAATCTTCATACTCACCGCTGTGAGAACCTCAAGTCTTACAAGAAAAATAATAATGGGCAACTCTGCATTGTACTTCTAAGAATGTAGATTATTTCACACTCCTGATAAAAGAAAATTATGATCATAGAACCACTTCCATTTAAGAAACGATGCAAAAGAATGTTATTATTAATATGAGCATTTTATAGTAAGTCTTTTATAGCTCTGTAGCCCCCTCGAAACGTAATTTTATGGTTTTGTTTGTTCCAACTAATCATCCAGGAAACAACAGTTCCTGCTTTCCATCGTTTCCTGCATCTTTTATATCATATTTGTATGGTAAAGACAACTCAATTGTTAAATGCTTCTCTTCAAAAATTGTCTAAACACAACTGCAATACAAATCTCCGTGTGTAAACATGTTTTAAATTCAGTACATACATTTGAGAGTAAAATTTGTTTGATGAAACAAATCTGTGGAGAAAATGCTGTAGTCAACTTTGCGGACAGAACTTACACTGTCACGTTTACGTCGTTAAGTTGTTATGCTTGAGTAGTTTGGTTTACAAACTGCCCGCACTTGATATCGGCTCGTCGTTGTGTCCCACAGTTTACTAACTCAGCTGTTCGAGATGTGTATCCGCTTTAAGTCTGATCATATTTGCGGTCATGACACACACGAGACCTACCACGTTTGGAAAAACACCTGTGAAATTCGCTGCAAGGCAGGTAGCGCAGGTATCATTTTATTCTGTTTAAAAAAACTGGGTTTTTAAAAATCATTTTCGACGAGATTCCTTCTTCACGTTTACGCTCCAAACTACTTACTTACCTGCACAATTCAGATTACACTTTTCCTCTTGCTTTGTAATATGATTCGGATATTGGTCATTATTGCGAGTCAGATGTTAGCGATATATACTATACGTATTTACATCTTATATGAACACTTAAGAGTGTTTTTTTAAATTACGTTCTAAAGTTGCTTGTCAATGGTCTCTTTTCGTTCGAATATATTCTTTCAAAATCCAACTTACGTTATCATTCTAAATTACCCCCATTTCACAATGAACCTAAAATGTCAGCAGTTGCACTTCAGTAGTAAAAATTATAACTAGTGCTAAAGCATGTCAATACATCTCGTAGAGGATACTGAGATGTACCACGCGATATGAGAGGATGAAAGTTAGAAAGTAAAGGCAAAATTTGTTATAATTTTATGACGTCGAGATAGGACTTCCTACTAGTTACGATCATTGGTTTCTATAATCTATCTTAAGCTAGGCGACAGAAAAGACGAATGTCACAAGAATATACATTTCTAAATTCATCGTCTTTTGCCACGACTAAATATATATCATACGATTTATGCCACTGAAAATAATAAATTATTTTATTAACTGTGCTTACAAAAGTAGATCTAGTCTTGAGCGAAAATTAATAAAGCAGATTGATAATTTCTCTTACAAATATAAAATTCTTTCGTATTTTGACAGTGTTATAATTTACTCTGCCCAGCCAGTAAGAACAATTAAGCTTCTCAGGACAGAAATTTAATGAATTTTCAAAACGCATTAGATGCCTGCCACTGAAAATGAACACAGCATAAAGATCTTAATATCTTCGGTGAAAAGTTCAGTGGTGTTGATGTTGTTATTTTTCTTTAATAATATTTTAAGTAGTGTAAATTAGTCCTTGAGAAACATCTTTCAATCAAAGCATTCTTCATAATTACGCCATAATTACTTTCTTACGCAGGAAAAAACTATCATGAATCTTAATTGTCTGGAATATAGTCCACAGCTGGAGTGTTTTCCTTGAGGGACTACAGATTTCGTGGGGCATGCCGGTCAGAACAGCCGAACCCAGTCATAATTCGAAACGAGTGCATCTCCGCCACATAAGCTAAAACTCTGCAAATGCTTCCACCTGCTTCGACTGAATAAAAAAAGGAAATTAAACGCGGTGCTGTTTCACATATCACAAAACAATTGTTATAAAAAACAAGAAGATTTTGAGATAGAATTTATTGATTATCCAACATGTTTCGACTTTTAAAAGGCGGTCTTCAAGGGTGGCATCTTATTACAACGCATCCAACTCAGAATTTAAACAATGTTCATGTTATATGTTACGTATCAAATTCAAAATATAGCCATATCTCTACAATGACATTCACTATAATTGGAATTAGTGTGGATATTTGCTGTCTTACAAGTTTTCTAAAAACTGGTTCTGAAAATTAAAGTTTCCAGTAGTCACCAAATTTGGTTACGTTCGGACGCTAGGGACTAGAGCGCAGCCTGGCGGAGAGCTCACCCGCGGGTCTACTACTGCAGTCCGCGGTAATGGTTCCAATCATCGCCCGTCATTACAGGAAGGGCCTTCCGCAGTGGCCGTGGGAAACACACTTAACTACTATACAGGCCATAAATCTAAACTTGACAGCTTGTATTATAGGTTTGTGGTGTCTCAGCCATTATTCTGTAACCCACTGGAATGTGGATCCGTTTAGATATTTGCTACAACGTTTGTGTGCCTGATGTAAATATACTCTGACGATGCATCCTTCATTGCAGTTTTGCTTCAGTAGTCAAGCGCATATATATCATGTCAGCAGTGTGATTACTTTTTATTTAAGTTTAATATAGTTTTCTTTACATTTTCTCAAAGAGGATTAATTTATATTTCTCTGCCCTGACGGTTCACAAAATGGGCATAGTTAACAAGCAAGGTATGAAAGATAATTAACGTAAGGTTGTCTTGCTAATCTGCAACATTTTGTCCTGTGGTCTGTGTGTGTACAATATAGATCATTTGTAATCCAATTTAGAACAGACATTCAGAAGATTTGGAAATTCAATAGGTTTAATATAATATAGAAATTTTCATTATACACTAAGTAATCGAAGTGTCGATTAACAATTTATAGGCCTAGTAAATAATCCTTAGGTGTGTAAAGTAACTGATTGGTGTTACGTAGTTTCTTATCGGCCAGATTGTATGTGAAATTACAAATACCCTTTATCTAAAATTGAAGACAATATATTGCCTATTGCTTTAGAAGTCTTCATTACATTTTTAAAAGTTTCTGTAAAATATTAAGATCCTGGTAGAAACATTTACAAGGCAATTTCAGTCAACTAATACAAATGTCAAATTTTTTAGACCTGCTAGCCTATCCACCATTTCTTAAAGATTTGTGGGCCGCAAGGTTACATATAAAGAAGAAATATTGAAAACTTATGAAAATGTATTACAAATGATATTAGCTTCCTATTGCAAACAGGTTTACATAGGCCTACTACTCAATAATATTTTAAAACGAAAAATTAATAAACGATAAGACTACTGACACTGCTTTTGAATTAATATTGTTTTATCAGTATGGGGTTTATTTTCTGTTGCGATTCGTAGGCATCCATTCAAATGTTCGCCAGTCAGATACTTCCTATTTCTTGTTTCAGCATTTTTCATTAAACCGCATTAGACCCGCCTATGATTTGCGTTAGTATTTTATTGTGAACGGTTCAGTCTCAAAAATTAACAAAGTACCAGTACCGCAACACGACCTGGGGTAGATACTAACGAAAGGTAACGACGAATTGGTTATCTCACTGTGTTACTGATGTGTTAATGTATGCCTACAGGATTATCATGGATAGTATGGTCCTTTTGCATGCAACTAAGGAAATTAAATGCGTTGCTGTCCCTGCAAAGTCTTCAGCATGCAGATAGGTTGGAAATAGCCAATAGACAGTAGAGACGGCGTTGTTTGACATTATAATAGCAATTAGGTAGACTTGTTATATATATATATATAGTACACTCAAATATCACGGCTTCGCATGACGTCTGTGATTTTACTATGACTATATACTTTATAGTTATATTATGGGTATATTTTATTTTCATTTGTTTATTTTATTAATTCTTATGTTGTGATTAGTGGAATTAAAATGAGCTGGCAAGACGTTACAATGACTTGTTTAAGAAATGAAGTTAAGCGAAATTCAAAATTTAATATTCTGGCTTTCAAGTGCCAAAATAGACGAAACTTAGTATCGTTTGTTTAAACTTTTGGCTAGTTGTCATGTTTTATATTTATTAAGTTCTATTCGTACTATTTATTTTTTGATAACGCTATACAATAGCTAGCAGAAACTGTGTAACACCCACCAATAGACCCATGACTGTGTGCTACGACCTCGGAAGTACGAGCTGTAGACATTATTATGACGCCTAGAAATAGTGATGAAGTCGAGAAAACATGTCGGGAATCCTCATTTGAAAGCACTAAGTCGGGTTAACCGAGAAATTCTATCTGATACAGACAAAGAAGGAAATTCTGGACACTTGTATTCGGGATATCCCGGTTAAAAATTTCGACCCGGAGAGCGGCTATCCTGATTAAGATGCATTTATGATATTCATCTCTCCCTCCAGGCAACTGCCGAGATACTACCTAAAATTAGACCAGAACCGCTTCCTTCTACATTCTTTTCAATTCGTTATTCATTAATCATCCTATCATTTGACGCTGAATAATCTGAGGAATTGGAAGCGTCTAAAAACAAACCAAGAATAAATAAATAAATTCGTAAAAAATAAACAAACGATACGTGAGATAAGAACCGGGCTTTATATTTTATATTCTCATATACGGTCTCAGCTGGTGATGGTGTGTGTACTAATTTTAAGTTTTATTTTCTTCGGGCGTTGAAAAACTCTAGGAAGTTCTTTTCCTGCCCAGCTTTCAACAAGAGCACAGTTTATCACAGTGCTGTACCTAATACAATGAAATTGGTAGAAAAAAGACAAAATTGTGCAATAAATTGGGGCCAAATTTTCAGTTCTCAGTAGCCGTCTGTGTCTGGAAGTTCGCTATGCCATTCCTTTGTCGATCACGTAGGGTTTATCGTGATTTATACGCCGGGAAATACTGGACTTGACTCTTACAATAAACAACTTTTATTCGCCCTTTCCTTTATCCCACAATATTTTATTTAGTCCTGCCCTAATGATAGTCATTCCTACATTAATCACGTGGCAAAAGTGAATGAGGCTTGAGAGAGAAAGGAAGAAAGAATGAAAAAACGCCAAGGATTTGTGTTATATAAAAGCAAAATGTACTTATTTTCTCAGTAATTATTTTTAGACATAATCAATACAAAGAATGTTATTTCATCGCTTACGATCACTTCATATGCGAAGATAATGTGTCCTCTTTAAAAGTTTATTGCACGAATTATTTAAATGAATAAATTTACCACTTTCCTTGGATATTTCATACGTTGTTTCATACATTATATTTGTCAAAAGATAGGATATTATCGGATTTGTGTTATTATTTCGCGACATTTTTAAAATATTGACGTTTATAAAACATGTACACTATCTGGGATTAATAAATGTAAACGAAATTCTAATCGATTCCCATATTGTCCAAATATCTGTAAAATAAGTTACATTATATTAATATTAGGGCTGTGGTAATGGCTCATTTTCAATCCAGCTCCTAACACTAAAAGGACAACGCCGAAGCCACGTGCATTCAGAAAGCACCTAAATATTCTTAAGAATCTGGCTATATTTCCCGGCCATTCCCTTTGGTTTTGCAGCTTGTGATCTTGGGATAAGACAGGTCACTTAAGACATTCATATTTAATGTTGTAACATTCTGACCGTTCACTATTAACAACTATTGTAATAGACATCAAGAAATGATTGTGTGCCACAACTAGATTAATAAATAAACTGACCAGAATATATTTTACTTTAAACTTTCGAATATCCATTTTCGTACTTGGAAAATCAACTTCTAAATGCCATGAAGTTATGTCGATGCATTTATTTTGCAGAATTATAGGTAATCATAATCTTTATCAATTATTTCTATTGTGGTATTCCGGGTTGTGATGCCATATAGTGTCGCCAATGGTTACCAGCGCTTAGAAGTAACGTATCACCTCCATCTTAAGGGTAGAATAATTTATAAGACAGCTGACAATCAAATTCTTTATGACTTGAACGCGGCGACAAAATGCTATAAAATCTTCTCGAGTGACTAGCCGGATCCAATGACATTATTACCTGATGATGTAGGTAGTGAACGTCTCTGGAACGTTGAACTACGGATCCATATTGACGCGGCTAGTCGCCCGAGAAGGTTTTATATCTCATGAAGTAAACTTTGCAAAAATCCAAAAGACCATAATCGGCAACTTCATCGCAACAAACGGGGTGTTCATTTCTTACGCTATTATTTACATGTTGAATGAAACTTACACGTGATTTTTGAAAATATAGAAATAGATATATCGAAAAGTGAGAGTAAATATTGAAGTATAAAACGAATCTTCAAATATATTGAGAATGTAGGCCTATACTGCAAATTGAATTTTTGAATAAGAGAATAAAAGACAAAAATATGACTAACCATAACAAAGTAGCCTCCACTGAGTTCCGGTTCAAAAGCAATGAAGCTTAATAATAATTTCATAATTAAATGTTGTTCTTCGGTTTGTTGTTCGTGGACTTACTCGCTCAAACTCCATTGGCGCTGTAAATAATTGTCTTCGGATACGACTAGAAATTATTTTTATATTGTCATCATGTTAACCATCGCACCAAACAACCTCACGCTTCGCTTTAGATAATTCCTTCAAAGAAGACACAAAAACTTGTTTAAAGTCAAAATTTGCGTGGCAAGGAACTTGATTGATGAATGCACGAAGGAAATTTGCAAAGGGCGTGTTTTTTTTTTGCAACAAACTGCACGCATTGTGAGCGTCTCTTATTCATATTTAAGTACATGTAACTTAATGAACTAACACGAGCTGTGAAGGACGAGGGATTACCACGGAGCAGGCACTTGCATCGTGATGGCTGCAATGAATATTCATCAAACAGATAATGGTTATCTGATTGGTAGAAACAAGTAGACCAATCAGTATGGTGATTCTAACTGTAGTTATAAATAGGCAATTGCTTTTAAAATATTAGGTACCTATAAAATATGTTTGTAAGTTTTTATACATGATGCTTTCCAAAAGTTATGTAGTCCGATTAGAAGAATACAAATAAATCGACTTTATTATACGATTTTAATAAACATTTATGTACTAAACAATTGTTTAAATTATTTATCAGAAAATGACATCTGTATATTTATATAAATTAATAAACTTCATTCTGCAGAGTTCCTTTTAAAAGCGAAGAGTCGGTCAACAGATTAAAAATTTCTCCAACTATCTGGGACTCTGCCCTATTCTAAGCCAGATTAATTCAGTCCACCGTCATATCCTATTTCCTTAAGATCCATTTTAATATCATCCTCCTGTCTATAACTAAATCTCGCAAATGGTCGTCTCCGTTCATACTTTTTCAGCGAAATTCTGTGTGAATTTTCGAATCCCACATGCGTGCTAAATGCCACTCCCATCTCATCTTCCTTGAGTACCTTAATATTATTTGGTGAAGAGTTCCTGAATTTTCACCTATTTCATATGTACTTTATCCTGTTAGACCAGAGATGACAAAATTCTGTCAATAAAAAGTTATTTTTCTTCTCGCTCATTTTCCCTAAAATAAATTCTCATTTTAAACGTAATGCTATGCAATGACTCATAAACTTTCAGCATGACGACGATTGTCGAAGGAGATAAGGCAGCCTACAACTCAACCACGCAATGACCGTGCGCGTGAACGCGACCTCCTTCAGTTCAAGACATTCGCCTACTAATACATCCACAAATTTGCGATTAGACTCGCCATGTGTCGGCTTTACTGAACCCTCATGGCATGACTGTGTCATTAATGGAATCCTTCATCTAGATATATTTTGTTCCTGTTTCTTAAGTAGCCACAATACTTATGTTAATGTTCAACATAGAAAATAAATTAGTTGTTTATTGTTTTACGTATAAAATGAAACACAGGTAGTTGTCAGTCAAATTACACGACGTACAACATCGTTCGATGCGAGAATGACAAGTATTTTATGAGGGGCCATTTGTTTACCTTATTTTTTATTATTATAACACCGATTTTCTTGGGTTAAACCCGCAACCCCCTGCTTTCCTGGTTGTTGCTACAAGATCTCTAGTAATAAATAAACTTTCTTACTGTGCGTCCTGTTAACAATTGCCTAGGTTTCTGTACTTCGGTGATGTGAATAACTCATTAAAGCAGAAACCATTGGTTCTTGTTATTCGGTATTCATCGATATTTTCTGCGTGTACACAAATTGAGAGCAGTGGATACATTAAATTAAATGCGGTCATTGGCAAAACAACGGAACTCGAAAACATTAAATTCGCTGTAGGCCAAACCTTACTGTCAAGTGTCTTTTTGAGAATGATTATAATTTGAGGACTCAGAAAGTAAATAAATGTTACTTAACGGTTTTTCTGATCTACAGGCTCTTCTTATCTGACTATTACAAGTGAAATTTAGTCGTCTTGAAGTAGACATCATTTAGGAGCCTGTTTACATTTTCTAGAAGCATACAGTAACAATTTATTTCGATGGAACAGGACAAATAAATCGCGAGTAACTGATTAATATTTGATAGCCGAGTTCTACATATACACCGTTTGGTAGGAGTTCCTTATTATCACTGAGACGCATTACAATATAAACAGAAAATGCAGTTATATTAATTTGCGATTAAATAAATAATGTCCTCCGTTGAGTTAACTGGCCACCATTTCTCGATGCCTACTCCAGAGGCGCGGTGTGGCGATGTCATCAATTAGTGCCGAGTCTAAAATAACTTTTTTTACTGATTGATGTGTGACCGTGTCTTGGCATCGGATTCACACTTGATATAGAGGTTAATAAATAGGTTATTTATAATTACATGGCATTTTTATAATTCTGAATCTGCTGTGCTCAAAACAGGAGAATCTAGCATCAAAAGACATTTAAAATTTCATAACTGAGAAATTAAATCTGAAAGTTATTTGTATAAATTAATAAATAACTCGTTAATTTCAATTGTGGTTTTTAAATCACAAATTGTTATTCGAAATACTGCATCAGCTAAAATTTGATAAAAGAAAATAATTAATATGTTTTATTAATACCTATTCACAACAGCTTACATACTTAAAAGGTTTACCTAATGTCTCGACAATTGCGTAACTTTGTCAATACTTGTAAATGTCCGAATATAAACCCTAGTACTGAAAAGAAAGGTTTCGAGATTTGGAACGCGCAAATTTTAGAATAAGTGCCATTAAAATATTTCTAATGCACGTATAATACAAATCAAACATGTTACTTCAAACAGAAGTAACTTTTCATAACACGGCTTTTGTATTTGAAAATGCTATTAGAATTCGAATCTCAGAACCATTTTTTCATAAATATAGGTAACTACATAAGATAGTACAATTTTGGGGTTAAAGGGTGGAAGACAATGATGACGAGATTTATAGGCTGGCGTGAGCCTATTTGAACGCTACACAATTTGTAAACAATGTGCTTACTACGAAACTCGCCTAAAAAATTGGAGCGAACTGTTTAATTATTGAACCCACTTATTTAATACTTCATATTCTAGTATTTGACTATCCAGTGAGAAAACAGGATGTTCTCATCCTCTCTTCACCTTGATTTTATCACTTCGCTGATGTACAAGTTCACAAAGCACTTAATATTGCATTCTCGTCAAATCAACTTATTCTTCCTCTCCTATCACGAATTAGGATCAATGCTCTGTTGCGATTCAGAATTAGTTATTTAGACATTCGGTATAAACCACAGTCAAAGAATCGGGTTACTAGAAGCAATACGTTCACCGGACAACACAACATAATAAGACGCCGGCATAATCTATGATCCGAGCGGAGTTCGAACACGCTACCTGCATAAGAAAGCACAGCACACAAAACGTGGGCATACTGAATGACCCAAGCAGAGTTCGAACATATGATCTCACGGTTCAAACGAAACAGTACCATACGCGCTTCAAACAGCCCGACTACATTGGCTACTGGCCTCTTCAGCGTTTCAGAATTACAATATTGATTCTGAAATCGCAATATTAGAGAACGCTTAATAATTTGACGGGTCATCATATATTGATCACTGTTGCCAAAGCAATCGCCAGCTACTGCTGTTACTAGAACTGAATACACCTTGAATGAAAAAAAAAAAAGGAAAGAAAAGTGAAACGCAAAGGATGTTGGGTAAAAGTTGTACCCTTGCCCGCCCAGTAGTCTGAAACCTATCAGTCGCACGCATGCACACACATACTTGTAACCTAGATACAGTCAGCGCTGCCTCTGCCACCAGCTGAACAGTCGCCCGGAATTCTGTTACACACGCGGACACTTCGAGACCGGACAGCTTCTTCTTTCTCCCTGGATGTGCACACACCACCGCAAGCTAGCATTGTACTCAACAACTTGTGTGGGGAAGAACTTTTAGTGTAGAATCAGGGGTCTGCGCCGTGAAGACCCAGCAAGCCAGCGTATATAAGAGAGCCTCTCGTCCGGACACCAACCAATAAATATTAAACGGGAACAAACAAATGGTATCTTTTCTCTCTTTCTCACTCGTTCTTCTTTCATTCTTACTGTCTCTCCTTATTAGTTGTCAGTTTGTTTCTATAGATCTTCCTTTCTCCATCCTCTTCTCCGCCTTGATCATGCGATCCACCTGTCCACCTCGCTCTCAACTGCATACACACAGCGTTGTATGTGAATTGCAGTCCCTCGCCAGCAAACACGTATCACTAAATCCCTGCTTGACGTTCTACAATCCATCTTCTTCAGTTCCTCCAGTCCTCCGCCCGCCTGCTTGTTCATTGTCCGATTGTATATCATTTATTCAAGTCCCCGCTCCATCTTTCTTTGTTTTCTTCCGTCTTTCGTTTATCTTTCCTTCAGTTCGCATACATTGAGTTTATTCGATGTGTGTGTGTGTGTGTGTGTGTGAGTGCGTGCGTGCGATTATAACGTTCCGTTCTGTCGTTTCACGTATTGAGGAAACTACATATGAAGTTACGCAGTCATCTATCAATTGCAAGGAGATGAAAGGAAAGCACGAAAAAAGAGGAATTAGTAAAAGAAAAATATAATAATCGAAAAAGTTAAGATAACCCGATGCATGGCTCATAAACCAACTGTCAAGCACGGTTTGCTGCTGTCGGTGAGACCGGGGCCAAGACGAACACTTCGCCGGCAGTCGACGGCCCACCTCCCGCCCCGTGACTTCGTTTACATCCCCAGCCGCACTTCAACTAAATTCAACACAACCTGTTTACACTTTTTCGGGGGTTCTTACAACCATCCTCTCCCCATACATCTCTCTCGTTTACCTGTTTCATTTAAAAGTCGAATGACTGCATGTGGTCAAAAGCTGCCTTTTCCTGTGACAGGATATTTTATTCTTAAGGCTGGACGCTCAGAGAATGGGATGGCTTGGAACGGGGGAAGAGAGAGCTGGTCCAAAGCACGGAGGAACTTGCCAAGAAGGTGAAAAAAGGGGGAGAATTGAGTATTGAAATTGGATGGACAAAAATCCTCTGAACCACGAACGAGAGACGGACATCCCTTAAGGAGAAGAAAATACAAGACGACAGAAATAATTACGACGACATCGACCAATAAATAACACCCTCTACCTTGCTCGCCCTCCCTCCGCTTGAAAATCTCTGACACCCTCCAAACTATCCCAAAAAGACACCACAACAACTTAAAAAGACGATCGACACAGGGAAGGTTTCGCTGGGGGCTGGATAAATGGAAATTGGGTTGCGTAACTTACGTCCCGTTGTCTTCTTTCTTAATAGTTCTGCAGATTCTGAGAAGGGACTGCGAAGAACCGCCTCATCAGAAGCACATGACTTACCCCCATTTCGGCGAGGAAAACCAAACCACCGCTTCCAAGATGAGACGCGTCTGATTCCCCTCGTAAATCGACCAACGTGGGCGTTAAAAGGTGCAACCCACATCCCCAAGAACATGCAGGAATTTGTATAAAACAACCTGAGCTGAACGATGCCTAAGATCCTCGCAGGTGTCAGCATCTGTCGTCAAGAAGAAAGACAGCTTAGTCCACGAGTTTTATCACATTTCCGGCGATAGGCCAGTCCACTATCGTTTTTAGGGAAGGGCAGAGGAGATTCTAAGCTACAAGAATATGCATGTAATTAGAAAGAGGAGAAAGGCGAAAGACAAAAAAAACCCCGCAAACTCTATACCGTGTGCTGTTATCAAACCGAGAAACTTTTTAGAATATCTTATTTACTGAGTTTGTGTTACTGGAAGAGCGCTGTGAAACTCCAATGCTCCGTATTCTCCGTCCTTAAAATTTTCATCTAGACATGAACTTAGTGTGAAATACTTAAGGCTGTTTGTCTGTCCTTTTCACGAACTAGTATTAGACTGCAACGAACAGTCTAAAATCACTAAATAAACACGGAAAGAATTGGCACCTTTTCCTCCATAGAACTTTTTACGCGAGCGTATTTTAAATTGATTTATTCCTAGGTCGTGGTTATTGTAAATTTGTTTTAGATTCGGTTACTGTGGGTTCGGGAGGTGCATGGTTGTAAGCCAAAAATTCAACCGAACCTCAGGGTAATGTAATTCGCGTGGATCCACGTGCAACAGTGACCATGACGATCGCGAGTTCCAAACCTATAAGAAATTCTGTCGTATGCAACAATACGTTCAAATTATACAAATAGGTTTAGTTTATTTTATTCAAGCTAAGGTTGATAATCTGAGTATTCAGAGTTTTCCCTAATGTTTTAAAGGATTGTAATTAGAAGCATTTCCTAACAAATTCACGAATCACTATCGGCCAGAACACTACGAAATCGTTGCAATGAAAATTCGTTACACGTTAGAATAAGTACAAAAAAATAAACCCGAATAATCCTGGCAGAATCGGACTGCAGACGTGAAATTATATCTTTTAGTGAATTTTAAATTGATATTTTCTAAAAAAAATATCAAGGCAAACTGAGTTATTTGATAAAATATTGATATAACGTACTTGTAAGTACAAGCTTGTGTATTAATACATTGATTGAAACCTTATGAGAGGAACCTTATAATACCAAACTGCTTTTCAGGCAGTCCAATTTAAACAACCATATACGAGGTGCGATCGGAAAGTTTCTAGACTGCGCCTATAAAAACCCGTACACTTATCTCAGGTATTAAATTCATCCATCACCCTCGAAGTAGTTCCCCTGGGAGTGAACACAACGATCCCAGCGCCGCTGCCAAGCCTGGAAGCATCCCTGGAAATCTTTCTTTGTCAGCCTGTCAAGCACCATCTGCGATTCTGCCTGAATCTCTTCTATCGTCTCAAATCTCCTTCCCTTTAGCTGAATTTTCATCTTTGGGAAGAGGAAGAAGTCACACGGCGAATAAGGAGGGTGCGGGATGACGGCCATGGTGTTTGAGGCCAAAAACTGCCGAACTTTGAGGGCGGTGTGCGCTGGCGCGTTGTCATGATGCGTCGCATGTGGAGTTCTTCCTTTAGAATCAGCTGACAGCTCCCATAGCCTATCCCAACAATGTCGCACAAGTCGTTGATGGTACGACGTCGATCTTCGTGAATGGCCTGCCGAATCTTCGTAACATTTTCGGGCGTTGTGCTCGAAGATGGTCGTCCAGAACGCTCGTCATCATCGACAGAGGTTCGGCCATTTTTAAAACGTGAATGCCACACAAAAGTTTGTGCACGACCCATTGCGGACTCCCCAAATGCTTGCTTTAGCATTTCATAGGTTTCCGTAGCCGTTTTGGTGAGTCCTTGGCAAAATTTGATGCACACGCCATTCCGAAATCGCAGGAGTGTCGGTGTAATGCACTACCAAAACGCCCGTAACTAAGAAACAAATGCTAATTCGATGATGCCGGCTGGTACACTGATTCACTATAAATGTAGGCCGCACCCCCTAAAGGCAGCAGCTTGTACTACATCCGGTTCGCCCGCTTTTGACACAGTCTTGAAACTTTCCGATCGCACCTCGTATTTTAATAAAATTAGAATAAAGCAGTTACATAAATAATTTAGTTTGCAATGTACAGCTTCCAGTGACGTTTTGCGTTCCTCAGAATAAAATAGCAGGTCTATATGCAGGAGTTAGACTGAAGTATAGAAGATTCATACAGCTACAGGCGGTACGAGCGAATACAATAAATGGGCAATATTAGGAAGATGGGGTTATTTCTGCAAAATTATGGTAATTTTAAAGGCAGTTTTAAAACAATTTGGGGTGGAACCCTACACACCGAGTAGTTTTCTGGTCTTCAGTTCTTCATTCGTTACAAATGCAAATTAGATTCTTGGGTTAAGTTTGTAAGGTTTGGGAATTGCTGTCGTACCAGGAAGACACCTTCACTTTCTCTCTTCCCTGCTGCACGTACCCTGCTAGGGGACCACGTAACACACACGAAGAGGGAGGAAGACTTAACCAGTGAATCTTAAGTGAAATTAGGTACAGTTTAAGACAACGTTATATAGCCTATTTTAATTTTATAAGATGGAGGCGTATAGCGGGTGGAGGCCGATACGAGGTGCGGGAATTAAGATAAACCATAACTAGGAGTGAGAAACAAGACAAGGGAGAAGCAACGACTGCGTTTACCCTACACTGGGTAGTTTCACGATGGAATTCCTTTGTAGATTGGCACTGGGACAAATTAAGAGAAACCTATTACTTATAGATAATGGCAGTGACACAAGGACACACAGGACATAAACAGCGCTCGAGGAAATACTTTTGACGCATAACTAACAGATTAAAATTATTCAAAATTCGTCTGCTCGCTAATTCTATGGCATGTTAATAATAATAATAATAATTAAACAGTGGTATTAATTATTATTTTTATTAGCTATATGCAGAAAGAAAGTTGTGATTTTATCACAAGAACATTCTTGTTAAATTTTACTAAATTATCTGTCTTACCTCATTTAATTTCAATATAGTTCCATTGCTATTTGTCTACAAGCAGAGTATCCTCGGTGTTACTGTAAGAAACTTCGACATGAGTGCTTAACGCCTTTTTTCTGGCAGAGGTTCAGCAACGATCTCCACCAGAACCCAGCGAAGATTTTCGTGGTTGTTCCCTCGTTCCTTAATTTCCCCGCCGAAACAAGCAACTCTGTTCTTGGCGCCGAGGAACCCAGGGCAGATTTTGCGGAGTTGAAGCCTCTACCCGTGCACAATCTTCTCGCCAAAACAAAAGTCTTTCGTCTTGTCTTCGTTGTTCTGCCGCGCTTAGTTTCCGAGTTACAGCAACCATCATTATTGGGACTCGAACTCAAGAACTATCCTCTGAAGTTTTCGTGATTTTCTTAAGTCCTTTCAGGGATAGAACGCTGTAATAGCCAACAACAGTCCCCTGCCATTTTCTTACCTATTCATCATTGTCGATAATTTTCCTGTGTCGTTCGACAAAAAAGAGACTAATAAACTTCTACGTGTGGTAATAACAATAATAAAAAACACACAGTAGGTGGAGGAACTATTGGCCATGGCAGTTGTCAGCTAGGCGTAATAACTATTGTGTTGTGGTCAGTAATGCAAGTCGAGAATCCCTTAACAGTATTACCATTGCATCGGTTAGGGCACAATAACAAACATGATGGACATCGGCTGTTATATTAAGAACAGATTAAGGTTTAGAAAATATAATTTGAAGATCTGTTCCAGCATTAGTCAGCAGGTTTATGTCATTAGTCCCAATTTGAGAGCATGTCGAAACGTTTGACATTGGCATTTAACGTTTTAATTAAAGGGATGAGAATACTGAAGTTTCTAAACCGATACTTCATTAATTTTTCTCCTGGTCTGTCTCATGAACCTCATACATAACTGCATAAATTCAACAAAACATTAATATTCGTAGGCATTCATGAAACATGTATGCGAATGACACGAATTTATAATACAAAATTGCTTTTCAACGGTTCTATAAACATCGGACTTGAATAAAAGCAAGAAAAGTCATGATTTTAAATATTATATTTGTTGGATTTACTGCTGTCAGACTGATATACTGTAATAAGATACGGCCACTGTTACGGCATGGCAATAGTCGTTTCATCCGCTCTTTGCATACATCCGCCATCTTTTAATGAAAAATAGAAGCATTCCTTCTAGATGTGATGGCTCAGCTGGTAAGGGTAAACCACTTCACTATCATATAAGAGTCCGTGGCACGCAGATTACCGTCCTGTATTGTTGATGTTGTCGGATGCAGTCTCTGTCGAAAAACAGAGATTTACTGCCGTGCAAAATTAATGCAGTTGAATTCGGGAATACAGGTGACTAGAACAGCCTATAGTATCCGCCAAAATCCTTCTTTAATCATTAACACGGTCTCACAACTCTCACATTTGTAGCCAACACAACGTTACTAAATAATGTGCAAAACAATTTAGATGGGGCTTACTGAGGGTACAGATGCTGGTTCTGAAGATGAGCGACGTCAATCTAACAGAGCGGATTAGTATAACGGTAATGCTCTGCATGTCGAATCTTGACCGGATTATAGAATAGTGACAGTTCCTCCGAGTGGAATCTGCAAGCTGAGAAAAAAACACAAAAGAATGAAAAATTCGTATTGCATATTATTGAATGGGGCTGAACTTCGTGCTTTAAACAGTTGTGTTTAACCAGTCAGTTCTCAATCTGAAACATTCATGGATACAGAAGACGGGATATTTCAGTCAATAGGTGACTGTGTTGGCCAGAATGTACAAATTAGTAGGGAAATTCTTTGCTTGTGGCGGCATTCATAGACATGTAACGTTGTAGTAATATTATCCTTCTAATGGAAATGTTTTGATTGTTTTCTTCAGACTATAAGAGGAACATTAAGTCACACAAGTGAAAGTGTTTGTATAAAATGGAAGCAGAAAATGAGGAACAGCGGATACGACCGATGAACTGTGAATTAAAAGTTTTAAGCAGATCAGACGGTTCGGCAATTTTTACTCAAGGTAGTAAGTGGTTGATTACAGTAACGATACATCTGTTGTTGGCTAATTTCATATTCCAACTGCAATAATGTAAATTGAACTGTAAAAGCAGATTGTAAGAAACGTGGTTACTCTCCTGTCCACGTTTTCACTACGATCGGTACGGATAATTGTTAGGATTCACTATCATAAATATTCACTGTCAAAACCAAATTCCCCATCAGGTTAGTTACATAAGACTGTTATTAAATTTAGTGTGCTGAAAAACAAGGAGTGGTTACATAATTGTCATTTTACCTGAACGCTTATCATGTATCTAGAAGTGCAGCCTAATTCAAATCATCATAATTTATCTAATGCATTAGGTTATCACATTATAAAGGAGTACTGTAATTTCTGTCACACAGTAGGGCATGAATTGGAAGGAAGTTGGACAATACTAAAGTGTCCCTTAGACAATCAGTTACACTGTTGTAAATAATGGTGCACATTAACCAAACTGAGAAGTGAGTCTTGTTGACCACTCATATAATAAATACATTTTTGATTCTTCATTTAGGTAGCTTCTGAGTGATGTGCTGGCTGTTGCTGATAATTGAATATGGGAAAAGCAAAGTAGTTGATGTTTTGAACAATGGTGTCTTTCATAGCATTTGGTTCAACTTGCTTAAAATTGTTGAGTGATTTAATATATGCCTCACTCATCTTTTGCTTATAAATTTCTGAATATGTGTGCTGGACAAAGATTATGAAGTATTCCATAACTCTTCCCTGCTCGTAATGATTCAAATAATCAGTAATCTAATCATCCTAGTGCCCATTCACCTTCTTTAAATTTAGGGCATAAAAATATAAATACAAAATAAAATAAAACTGAAAACTAATAAAAATGTTTGTTGCTTGAATATTCATCAAGAATATTCCTCTTTAATTATTTTTAAATTATAGTTATTATATATATATATATATATATATATATATATATATATATATATATATATGATCTACATATAATATGTGTATTAAGCATTAGGTGTTGATTCACACCATTTCACTGTTTATTGCAGGAGACACTGCAGTTGTAACTGCAGTATTTGGACCTGTTGAAGTAAAGCCACAGCGGATATTGATAGATAAAGCATGTGTTGAAGCACTTTACCGTCCTAAATCAGGCCTACCATGTAAGTAAAGGGCAACATGAATATAAACTTGAATGAAATTAATGTACTGATTGCTTAGTGATATTAATAGTTATGGTTAGACAGTAAAAATTATAATTTGTCTTTTGTTCACAAAACCCTTGTACCAACCAAGAACTGATTATTTACTTGGTGGATCCCTCTGGTACTTGTACTAAAATGCCTTTTCTGGCCTGCATACCATTTTGTGATTGTGATGAATGTAGTGTTACTTCACAGCCAGAATACACGATAGGCTGTAATCTGCACAGCACATTGAAACTTTTTGAGTTGATCTTTACATTTGGTACATATTTGAAACTGTACCTTAGACATGCTCTTAATAATAAAGCATTAAAACAGTTTTAATCATTTATTACTCTGAACAGTTACAATTACAGTTATTATAAAGTTCATTTACAGACAACTGTGTGTGTGTGTGTGTGTGTCTACAAAATCGGTTCATTTATTTTCAGATGTCTTGTAACTTTAGAACTTGAGAATAGGTTTCCCCATCATTAAGTAAAGGTTTGGGATTCAGTTGTGGTTCATTAAAAAGTCGTCCAGGCAAGAAAATTTGTTCATACCTTTTTATCCTGTACTTCCTGATTAACATTTCAGAGATTAGTATTTCAAATTAAATGAGTTAGTTAATCATGAGCATGAAATTACTAACAGTGGTCACAAAATAACTCGGAGCCTGTATGACTGTTACAGATATGCTAGTGGGAGGAACACTAGCATGCTCAGACAGACTCTTTGCTGTCTTCAGGACAATAGAATGGACCAAAAACATATAAGTGCCGCTCATGCGATTGATTTTCTGTGAATTTATCTTGCTCCCCTGTGCCCATTCCATATTCCCTTCCTTTCTTTCAGTGACATAGCTGAAGCTTGCAGTTATGATGTGGCCACTGTACTAGAAGCTCAGGATCAGTTCTATGTATTTTCTAGGTGTACATGACAGGATGCATGAGTCACTGCTTCGAAACACATGTGAAACTTCCCTGCTTGCTACCCTTCATCCGAGAACGTCAATATCGATCATAATACAAGAGATGCAAGACTCAGGTGGAGTAAGTAAAATTTTCTGTGTAATAAAACTTTGAAATTTATATAGTTATGCAATGATGAAAGGAGATAAAGTTAATATTTATTATATGTACTCCAACATTTATTTTGTTTATTAAACTCCTTGGACAATCAGAGTAGAACCCCAGCATTTCAGACACTACTGTATCTTTGCCTCCGTCATCAGGGATAGATTGACATCCATTTTAGTTTATAGTGATATGGATTGTCTTTGGAAGATTTCATTGCATTTTTTTAACCACATGAGCTTAAAGTTTTACAGTGCTGAAAGTAGATAGAATTATTTTATTGCATTGGAACATTGTTACAGCTCTTGGCATGTGCAGTCAATTCAGCTTGTCTTGCACTAATGAGTTCTGGGATTGCAATGAAATTTTTAGTTGCTGCAGTCAGCTGTATGATCAGTCAAGAAGATAAATTACTGATTGATCCAACCAACAAACAACTTAAGGTATGATGTGTTCAGCCTATGTCATTATATAGGACATTCCTGATTGATACACAATATATTCATTACTGCTTGATAAACTCCCCCCCCCCCCCCCCCCCCCCATTGTCATACCTTGAAGTTGCAACAGCGTTGCTCTCGCATGATAACAGTGATGGAATAATTGAGGTAGAGATAGGAATTTAAAGCTTAATCAGAGCTTATTCTTGGATGATTCAAGAGAATATGTATATTTCAAGTATTTGAGGGCTCTAGATTTTCATTCAGTATTGAAATGAAGGATGCAGTTGTGGGAACATTGTGGTGGTTACACAATGTTGAATGAACAAGTCTTGCAGATCATAATGGGATACATAAACTTTCTTTCTCTGGTTCTGGCGTCCTCTCCCAGGGTTCAATTCCACATTGTATCTCTGCCACTCCTTTCTCTCTTAATAAAATCTTGACCATTTTTGTCAGCTATTAAATAAAAATCTGCAGCCATTTGAATGTATGTACAAGTAAGTCAGTAAAATGTTATACTGCACATCTTGTCTTGCATTCAGAACCCGAAGGTTCATCAACGACTTAACCAAAGCCCTCCACCGGACCCTGTCCTGAGCCAACAAAATCCAATCTCCTTCAACTCCTATCTCTCATAGATCCTGCCTGAGATTATCCTCCCATCTACGTCAAGGTCTCCCCAGCAGTCTCTTCCCCTCAGGCTTCTTAACCAATACCCGGTGCACACCTCTTGTCCCATCCATGCGCGCTAGATGCCCCGTCCATCTCATTCTTCTCAACTTAATCACCCTGACAATACTTGTGGAGGAGTACAGATTTTTAAGCTCATCATTATGCAGTTTTCTCCATGCCCCATCGTCTTCTCTCCTAGGCCCAAATATCCTCCTCAACACCCTATTCTCAAACACCTGCAATCTGTGTTCCTCCCTCTGAGTGAGAGACCATGTTTCAGACCCATACAAAACAACAGGCAAAACTATTGTTTTGTATACTTTAATTTTCAGGTTCCTAGAAATCAGACGGGAAGACAAAATATTTTGAACGAAGTTCTTAAGCTACGAGGCTCGTCCACAAAGTAAGTTTCCCTGGGGCCGTTTACAGAAACAAAACACAATTTCATGGAAATATTTATTGCAACAGATACAGCAAGTGTCCAGCTATTTTTCAACATATTCGCCACCGGAATTGAGACATTTGTCATACCGTGGGACCAACTTTTGAATACCTGTGTCGTAGAAGTCTGCCGCCTGGGATTGGAACCACTTTGTGACAACCATCTCCGCCTCTCAGTCATTCTCAAAACGCTGACACTGACCGGACAGGAATTTTTTGAGGTGTAGGAAAATATGGAAATCACTGGGAGCAAGGTCCGGGCTGTAGGGTGAATGATTAAACACCTCCCAGCTGAACTCCTGCAGGAGACTTGCTGTCCGTCGAGCCGTGTGCGGCCTAGCGTTATCACTGACCGAACTTCACAGTCGGCGGGAGCTGGAATAAGAACCTCCATCTTCAACAGCTGCAACGATGCTACTGTGAGAACGCGGGAAGTACCGTTAGTGCATGCGCCATGCTACGTCATTGCTCTATCACGTACGCATAGTCGCTTCGCGCAATATAAGGTTTGCTAGCTGTGGGACGAGTGGGAAACTTACTTTGTGGACGCGCCTCGTACATATTTTTATCTGTCCAAATGTATATTCTTAACTTGTTGCACCGTACCGTGTCTCCTGACTATTTTATTGTTTTTCTTTAAATATTTTACATTTACATTTTACATTTGTTTTCCCCTGCAGGACAGCAAAGCAAGTTTGACGTTTGTGTTTGATAGTGTTAAGAAGAACACTGTTGCTTCCCATACAACTGGAAGTTTCACCCAGATCCAATATCAAGAATCTCTTATGAAATGTAGAAATGCAAGTGATAATATATTCAGTTTATATAGAGACATGGTCAAGAAATATGCATCAAGAATATAATTCTGTGTTTCTAGTTTGTGCAGAACATAACAGGTGTAGAAGTAACTACCTTTTTACAGTTTACTTACCAAAGGTTTTCACATTTGGTGGAAATGTTTTCCAGACTATTTAATGTTTATGAACGGTACACTCATACTACTTTATGTTGAAGCATTCCAGCGTGTTTTGTGTTTCCAGCAGTTGACAATAAATCCAACTACAGTTGTTTGTGTAGATGGATTTGTTATCAGTCGCTGGGAATAGCCATACATTCTGATGATTCATATTTGAATATAATACTAAATTACAGTCCATATGAAGTTTCATATCATGTGCAAACAGAGAAAACCATTGTTTTCAAAGTTACTGGATGTGTATTTAATTTTCATGCTTCTTTGACAGATATTTGTGTAACAATGTTCTTGTTTTCATCTTCAATTTTGATTGGTAGATTTGGGTGTGATGTGAAGTGTAGTGGAATACAACTCCATTGTTCTGCAACTGAGCTAAAGGGTGTAATTGCAAATGTTGTATGGAAACTGTGAATTTGGGAAGACAAGAATTTTAAGATTGACCTTATGGAGATACTTTATAGGGATCTGAAGTGGCTCAGGATCATGTCAGGGCTTTGATATTAGAAATATCGAACCTTTGGGTTTTGTTAATGTGGTGCTTAGGGATTTGATTGAATACACACTCTAGTTCCTCATAAAAGCTCTTGTTTTTATCATGATTATTTTCAGTTGGTGCACGCATACCCAGAACAGTGAACTCTTAGTATTGTGTATGGTAGACTATCACCAACAAACTGTATCCTCTTAATCATTGGTGTGGTACACTTACATGCAAAAAAGCCTGCCCGTAAGTGATCATCAGTATTCTTATTTCCATAGAAGAATGCAAAATTATCAGTGCCACCCTCGTCCCATCTGACTTCCTGTACTCAGCAAAATATCTTATATTTTGCTAATTCAAAGAACCTAACATTCAGGGTTCCAAATCTTGTCCATTTTCTGTGCTTAGGGCATCCCAAAGAATCTATCCAAGGCCCTGTGTAACATTCCATAAAATTCTATAAAATTACAGTTTTTTATGGTGTGGAGTTGTTAGCCCCTGCCTAACCCCCAAGATGGAGGACCACCCTTTGTGGGTTGTGCACGACTGTTTATTCAGTATATTGACAGCTACATTTATACCTAAAGGCCTTCTTCTTCATCCACAACCTGTAGATATGCCATAACATTGTGATAAGGAACCCACTTAACATGTTTTTGTTAGTACTGTCAAATAAAAATACTGCAGTTGAAGTTATTTTAATGGGAGAATAAAATTGGTTCTTAAAATTTTTTAACATTGGATAGTTTTCTTGTAATGAAGCATTTTGATAGATAACATAATCTTGAGATAACTAACATCATGGAGCTTGAAAAGCTAGTTAATCAAGAAATTCCCGCTTTTATGGAACTCAATGTTCTTTACCATGTTCACAAGGGCCTGCCACAAGTCTCTATCCAGAGCCATATGAGTGAAATCCACATCCTCAAACTCTATTTCTGCAAAGTCAATTTTAATACCATCCTGTCTACATCTAGGTCTTCCAAGTGAGCTCTTACCTTCCATGTCATAATTGGAAAAGTAATAATCATGTTTAAAAACTCTGTACAGGTAGTCTGGTTTAAGACTGTGCCATGAACTTTTCATTGCAAAGCCACCAGTCTCTACAACTAATTTTATGATTGTATGCCATAAAACAATTCTGTGTGTATTTTCAATTTCATTCAATTCTTACCCAGTAACATGATTTAATATGACGAGAAAAGATAATGGTAATAAAACTACAGATTTCTACAGTATATGATTTATATTATTTCTGCATCTTTTTCGTAATATTTTTGTATCATTAATATGGCCTGCAAATCGACGACATTAAATATTAATTTTAATACAGTTTCTTTTGTTTGTTGTTAGCAACTGGAGAATGCAGTGTAAAAAAATGATGAACTGTTCAAGTTGTAAGCATAACAAATCTTAAAGACCTACATAACAGAAGTAAGAAAGATTAGTTTCTTGCATATTATGATATACTGTACTGTAGATAAGTCATATGAAGAGAATCTATCTTCAGTCTTCACACTTATTTCATGTGTAAATGAGTAGTCAGCAAAAATTAACATATGACATCATGAGCAGCAAAACACACAGGACTTGATATAAGCCACACATGGTGTGTAATTTATCTTACATAAGTTAACAAGAAAAATTATACATATACGAGGTGCGATCGGAAAGTTTCAAGACTGTGTCAATAGAGGGCGAACCGGATGTAGTACGAGCTGCTGCCGCTAGGGGGTGCGGCCTACATTCATAATGAATCAGTGTGCCAGCCGGCATCATCGAATTAGCATTTGTTTCTTAGTTACGGGCGTTTTGGTAGTGCATTACACTGACCCTCCTGCGATTTCGGAATGGCGGATTTTCATGAACAAATCAAATTTTGCCAAAGACTCGCCAAAATGGCTACGGAAACCTATGAAATGCTAAAGCAAGCATTTGGGGAGTCCGCAATGGGTCGTGCACAAACTTTTGTGTGGCATTCACGTTTTAAAAATGGCCGAACCTCTGTCGATGATGACGAGCGTTCTGGACGACCATCTTCGAGCACAACGCCCGAAAATGTTACGAAGATCGACGTCGTACCATCAACGACTTGTGCGACATTGTTGGGATAGGCTATGGGAGCTGTCAGCTGATTCTAAAGGAAGAACTCCACATGCGACGCATCATGACAACGCGCCAGCGCACACCGCCCTCAAAGTTCGGCAGTTTTTGGCCTCAAACACCATGGCCGTCATCCCGCACCCTCCTTATTCGCCGTGTGACTTCTTCCTCTTCCCAAAGATGAAAATTCAGCTAAAGGGAAGGAGATTTGAGACGATAGAAGAGATTCAGGCAGAATCGCAGATGGTGCTTGACAGGCTGACAAAGAAAGATTTCCAGGGATGCTTCCAGGCTTGGCAGCGGCGCTGGGATCGTTGTGTTCACTCCCAGGGGAACTACTTCGAGGGTGATGGATGAATTTAATACCTGAGATAAGTGTACGGTAAATTTTATATATATATATATATATATATATATATATATATATATATATATATATATATATATATATATAGGCGCAGTCTGGAAACTTTCCGATCGCACCTCGTATATCTGTGCTGGAGGAAGTGTTGATATGATATGGGACATTCCAGACATTATAGTAGCAAGAGTAAACAGATTTTATTTGAGCTGACAATTTGTTAGAGGAAGTAGTGGTCTCTGATGCAGCAGTAAAAAACCAGTGAGAGAGAGAACATGTTATTAAGCAGGAAGTTAGGGGATTCCCAGTATGAGATAAGTTTCTCACTTCCTCTCTAGTCTGCAAAGTGCATGCTAAGACTAAAGGAGGAGAAGTTCTGACTTTTCTTATTTACACATGGTCCGTTAAAGCCACTCCCAGCAAATTGAGACAGAAGAAAACAGTATTCATTTCAGGTGAAATGTGCAGTATTTTAAACACACATTATAGTAACAACTGAAGAACAGACTGTGAATTGAAAGGAGTGTGTGTGCTTACATCTGAAGTGGATAGCAAAATAACAAAAATGAGTTCTTCATTTCAAGATTCATCACCATATTATGATTATAATGAGAGTTCTGCTTTTAATACTGAGTCAATATTTCCATCCTCAGATTCTGTATCATCAAGTAACAATGCTACAATGTTTTTGATTGGGTCAACATTAACAAGCTTTATAGGTGAGGTGAATGTGAACATATTCCCAACAGAAGATTCATCAGTAAACTACACAAGAGTGGCAGGTGCCAACATACAGTTTCGGCTGTATGATTACCTCATCCCCACTATTGGAGGAATTGTACTGCTGCTCAACTTAGCTGTGGTGGTATCTTCAGGGCTGATTCTGAGAGGGGGAGGTCAGCCACGGACTACTTATCTGTTCCTTGGAAATGTGGCAATGGCAGATCTGGTGACCAGTGTAGCTATGCTGTTTGGACAGCTGTATCCAAGAGAACACAGGAATGAACTGATGTGCATGTTGCAAATAGGTATGTTGGTTTTACTTCTATTGTACAGCACAGTTTAAAAGTAATTTCAGAAAGTAACAAATTTTATCTGCTTAAAAGTAATTCCTTATTATTAATTTTAATACATGGATATTAAGTAAAATGTGTTTAATTTATATTTATTTAATATCATTTTAATTGTGTGCATGCTACTGTTTACTTTCAATTAAAACCTGATAGTGAAAGATTACTCAAGTAAAGCAGTGTCAAACATCTCACTAATGTCTTAACTTTTCTTAAAGTTGTTGAGTAATATGTGAACCTGTTTGCAATAGTAGACACAATTTAATAATATTCTTTAAAAATGTACATGGTGTTTCAATAAACTGTCCTCATTTAAGACCATGCAGCCCGTGAGTTGATAAGCAAGGGTGATTGTGGCCCCTTGTCTAAAAAAGCTTTAAAATCCATGTATAAGTTAGTGTATTGTCATTTAATTATTTTAAATGAGATTAGAAATGCATGTATAATTTCAGCTGAGGATCTTGAAGGGTATAGACCAGTGGTATTCAACCTGGGGTATGCGAAGACATCTTAAAGGGTACGTGAAATTTAAAAAAAAAAAAAAATTATGATAAACACTGAATAATCAGTAATGTAATTTATTTAAGATGTAGATTATATAATTAACTAACTAGATGGCTTACTGAACTCGAAGGTTCATCACCGAATTAACCAAAGCTCTCCACCGGACCCTGTCCTTGGCCAACAAAATCCAGTCTCCTTCGACTCTTATCTCCCATAGATCCCGCCTGAGATTATCCTCCCATCTACGTCTAGGTCTCCCCAGCAGTCTCTTCCCCTCAGGCTTCTCAACCAATACCCGGTGCACACCTCTTGTCCCATCCATGCGCGCTACATGCCCCGTCCATCTCATTCTTCTCAACTTAATCACCCTGACAATACTTGTGGAGGAGTACAGATTTTTAAGCTCATCATTATGCCCCATCTTCTCTCTTAGGCCCAAATATCCTCCTCAACACCCTATTCTCAAACACCTGCAATGTGTGTTCCTCCCTCTGAGTGAGAGACCATGTTTTGAACCCATATAGAACAGGCAAGATTATTGTTTTGTATACTTTAATTTTCAGGTTCTTAGAATTAGACGGGAAGCCAAAATATTTTGAACTGAGAAGTAGCAAGCATTTCCAGAATTAAATCTCCTCCTAACTTCCTCATTTTTATTTGATATTGTTATTCCCAGATATTTGAACTTCGTAACCCTTTCAAAGGACCCTAAGATAATTTTGCCCGCCTGTCTGCTGACGACGAGATACTAACATGTACTTAGTTTTTTCTAAATTTACTTCTAGCCCCACCTGTCTACTAGCCTCTAGTAAAACTTCTGCATTCCTCTTTAATGTATTCATATCGTCCCCCAATAAATTAACATCATCAGCATATGCCAATAGCTGATGTGTCCCATTCAATTGCAAACCCTCCTGCCTATCTTGCACTTTCCTGATAGCATATTCTAGTGCAAAGTTAAAGAGCAAAGATGTAGATTATATACTATGTATAACTTTAATTATACACCAACAACTTTGGGGGTACAAAGTTGAAGATAAATTATATCTGGGGGTATGCAAACAAAAAAGGTTGAATACCACTGGTATAGACCACTTTAGACCTAGGCCTAAATAGGAGTGTTAAAATGGATCTTAGAGAAAAAGTGTGAGTGTGTGTGGATTGAATTCTTTTGTCTCAGGACCACTGCTGGGCTCCTCTTGTGAACACAATAATGAATCTTCAGACTCCGTAAGATAGTAAATTTATTGATTAGCTGAAGTTACAATTTTACATCTCATTCTAGGTATGATAGTATCCAGCACACTGGCATCCATATGGAGTGTTCTTCTGATTGGCATTGATCGTTTCATCTACATTGTGCATGGACTGAAATATCAGCAATGGCTGAATCCTTGTCGAGCTCGATGGCTCATACTTTGCACATGGATTCTTGGTTTAATTATTGGATTCATGCCTGCTATGGGATGGAAAGGTTGGACCAATGGTGGAAAGTACTGCTGGTTTATTAGACTTGCACCACATGGCCTAGTTCTTCTGATTGGAGCTTTAGGGTGCCTTCCTATCATCATCATCACAGTAATGTACACAATAATTCTGTACCATGCCATTAAAAAAGTAATTCAGTTGCAGAAGTCTGACCTTGAAGCTTCAACACATGTACGAAGAAATGATAATCCAAATGCGATGCGAATTTTCCGAGGTGGTCAAAGCAGTACAGAAAGTAGCAAAGATAAGAGGCAACGCTCACCTAAAAAATCAAGGGCTCTTATGGTGGTATTTCTCACAGCTGGATCATTTATTGTCACATGGATACCATATTTCATAGCCTCAGTAATGTATGTCTTTTGTGAGAAATATGCTACAGATGAAAATACATGCAAGTCTTTACGTCTTGCTATTGCATCTCCACTAGCAATTCTGGGATTTATGAACTCACTCTTAAACCCTTTAATCTATGCATGGTGGCACAAGGGATTTAGAACATTTGTGTTCACAAAAATACTTTGTAGGAGGCGGTTGCAGAATCAAGCAAAGAATACATTAACTGTAAGAACTAGGAAAACAACCACATCATATTCCAGTACCAATACAACTGGGACTTCTACTTGCACATCTGATCAATCAAGGCCAACAAGTCAAAAGACAAGTTCAAGAATGATTGAAGGTCCATATATTGGTGATAATGAAGACACACATCTTTAATAAGTCTTCAAATTCTACAAAACTTCAGTTTGTATATTGAGTCATAACATAAAAGTCAAGATGTATGGCTAAGATTTTAAATGCATTTCAAAATATCAACACATTACAGAGATTATCCTACAATCTCTCAGTTTTACCTTCCTTCTGTGTGGGAAAGAAAGTATGTCATTATTCATACTATGTGAGTTGGCTAGTCTGTTTATCTCTTTTCCATACCTGATACCCATCTCTTTTGTACAACTAATGAATAGAGTACATGTCTGTAGAAATTATGTTAACATTTCATTTGGCATACATGTTACAGTATTAACAATAATTTGTTTTTGGCCTTATTTTCTCTCTCATTGGACTTCAGTAAGGTAGAGAAGGAGTTGCATTTCATTTTATATAGTGAATAAGGAAAAGAATAGCAAAATCTGAATTTAAATTTCTCAAAGTCATGATGATTAGACTATATGATTGTGCTGTATTAATCTGTGTAAAAACATTTTGCTTTAATTGGTAATAAAACAGAGTAAAGCAAGTCAAAAGTTCTTTCAAGAATAATACTTTCCATATTTATATGTGTATTATACAGTGTTTCACAAATGGTAAGCCATACATGGGGGGGGGAGTGAATTTTGAGAAAAAAGGTAAACCCTTTGAAGCCAAAGCTCATCTGAAAATAATCACTTTTTATCCTGAGAATCATATATGAAACCCATAAACAGTCTGTAGGCAAAGTGAAATATAGACTGATAAGGTACATGTAATTACCACTGGGCTTTAAAGGGTTAATACACTAGCCCTATTTCTAATTGTTGCAGAGCTGTGGACACAGCACCACAAAGGTCAACGTATTCTTCTAACGTATAAATTATTTGCATATTCATAAGGCTTAAAATCCGAAATTGACACAGTAACGACAATACTCACAAAACATCAGTGGTTTATTGTCTACATTTTCCTTTAAGTCATAACAAAATGAACAACTGTGTTTTCAAAACTGTAAATAAGTGGTTCAATGTACAGCACCAGCACCATACCTAATTTCCTGCTCAAACTGTTCTGCTTTGAGTGTCCCATCAATAGCTTCACAATTAGGATTAAACACAGAGTAAGCACTGATTTCACCCTGCTTTTTTGGACCAGTTCGGGTGTTTTTCCAGATAGCATACAGAATTGATACAATGAGGTACACTGTACCAAATTCTAAATGAATAGCAATGGCATATACAGTTGCCCATAATAAAATGTACAATGTGTACATTGTTACTGTAAATGGGGTGAGTTTTGGACTAGTGATTTCATCTTCTCTGGAGTTACTCTCAATAGATTCAGCATCATCAGTGGTATGTGAGATGAAACTACTGTTGCTGATGTTTCCATCCTAAAAGAGAACAGCCATGAATACCATTATTTTAAGCATCATTCCTATTATTATCATGACTGTAACATGCATACATTAATGTGTTTATATTATTGTAATATTAGTGCAATAAAATGCAACAGGAACTTCCTACATACAAACAAGTGAAACCATGAATCACTTGCCACATTTCATTAGTTTAATTTAGATTTGAGGAGTTGTATTGACTGTTAACAGTTTTTCTATTTTTTTACCAGTATAAAACCTATTAAATTTAATATAGACAGATAATCTGTACAATTAGCAAAATCCCTAGGCAGAAATGTGTGAGTGAACATTGGCTATAATACACCAACATTCTTAGTGCCAAATATCTCAAGGCCAATAGATAGGTACCTAATTAGTTAAAGTAATTGAGCACATAAAAACAAAATTGTACTTTTAGAGGCTGGACACATCACTGTCTTTTCGTGAAAGAAAAGGCTGCCAGCCAGTTCAGGTCATACATGTATACAGTGTACAACATTTTAATTAATTAAAGAATTGTCACTAACAGACACTTTTGCCACAATACCTTTACTTTCTTCCCAGATGTGTAGGCAGTACATTAAATACTTTGAAGTGTAAATAATCTTGATTTAAATACGATAGAGTTTATATCTACTCACACTATATACTGAAGTGCCTCCACTAATCAACCTACATTGTGTAGAAAAGTTTATGGATAATTTAAGAAATGTATGCAAATGCTTAAACAATTACTGTCTCCGATTTATCCAGCTAGAATCATATTTATGATCACTTTATCTGCAAAACTATATAACTTTACATATATGGAATGCAGGGAAAGTTCAATATTATTCTTCTGTGTAATTTTCTTGTATGTGATTTCCACATGAGAACGACTGACAAACGTAAATTGCTGAATGTGATATTACGTTTCGCTGCGATACATTATGTTTTTGAATTATAATGCTTTAAACAATGATATTTGAAATAGGTTACGTTTTATTACAATAATTATTTTTTACGAGCTTTACATCTGAAACGTGGTAAGACACATGTAACCTCTTGTGAAGGTGACAATGAAAATATTCCTGCCTTGTAACCTACATGCTGTTGTGAGCTTAATGTCACCATATTATACAAGGATTGCTTCACTGTTGCCATACGCTTGCGAGCTCTGTATTCAGCAAGTTTACCCTCCATTATACGTTCTACTTCAGATTACATCAAAACTGTAAAAAGATGTCCACCGCATTGCTTGCACAGAGGCGAAAGCAACCTGCCGCTGCAAACTGGCATGGAGAATGAATGCATGTTTATATAAAAATTGCGTTCAATTGACCAATGGGATTGCAAGACATTTTGTTTCTCAGCTCAGGTACTACAACTAACTACAAGACAAGGACGCGTAACATACATACATCTTTATTACATTCCATGTATCCATAAGTTAGTAAGATGACAATAGGATGTAGTATAAGTCATAATAATACAATACATGTTATACAAATACAAGTCATACTATTATATAAATGTCACAAAAATACAAACAAAGGGTTCACTTAAAGTAGAGATAAGTTACAAATAAATCCACCCATTATATACAATACATAAATTATGACTTGCTTGTAAACATTAGAAATTCATCGACAGAGTAAAATGAGTGTGTAATTAAGTATCTTTTTAATGCTAGTTTAAATTGTGCCTTTTTATTTACAAGACTTGTGAGATTTGATGGTAGACTGTTGAAAATTTTGATCCCTGCATAATATGCACTCTTCTGAAAACATGAGAGGTTGGCAATTGCTCTATGAAGCGGATTTTTATTCCTTGTGTTGACACTGTGTATAGCAAAGTTAGTTTGAAAATGTTCTTGGTTATTTATAATAAGTTCATTAATGAGAATACGTATTCACATGGAAGAGCTAAGATTTCTAATCTCTTAAATAGACTTCTACATGAATTCCTAGGTTTGACACCAGCCAACACATCATAATACCAACTTAAATTCTAACACAGTTGATATTAATCTAGGGATGTAACAACCGTTTAGTTACAAAATCGTAGAGATGTATAGTTATGTCTTATGATTATTGAGCTATCATTCATAATTACTGCTTATAATATACATTTTTTTGTACATGTAATTTTCTCAAACCGGAGGACTGAGTACTTTCAGTGCTGATTTATATGTACACAAATGGTGTAAGACCACTTGGACACATTTAATCGATTTGGAACTTTCCTGTGTGGTTCGAGCGGAGTATATCACTCAAACGTCATTACATTTTACACCAATTGTAGGTTTGTTTATTTATTTGTGGTTTATTTAACGATTGTACCAGTAGATTGGAAACATGAACTTTGTGTCTGGTTGATTATGAAATAGTGATCACTTTTTCTGTGAAGTTGTTCTCAGTCTTGCTCCCATTGTTAAGCTTAGTAATTCTTAAATTTGCAGTATATAGAAGCTAGCTGCACACCGCTTAAATACGTATTAATTTCTGTGCACATAACCGCATACCTTCTCCCTACTATGTCAAGGCCGAACAGAAAAAATAGATCATTCATTGGTACTGACAGAATTATTCATTTAATTTGTCCACTGTCTAAGCAGAATTTAGATGTACGAGGTTTAATTCACAAACAGAAATTATTCTATCGTCCACGATGAATGAAAATCTCATACATCTTCTCGTCGTTTGTGAAAACATCAAAATAATGTTTCAATAGAAAGAACACGTGAAAGTGGCTAACAAAATTGATGGGAAGAGTGTCAGTTATTAATAAGCAGCTCATGTTTGTGCCCATACTGGAGAGATTAAAAGCTACAGACTGTCACAAAATGACAATTGATCAAATATTTTCCTTCCTTATCAAACAGGTGTAGTCAGAATTTAAGAGGTTGATATGATGTGACTTCAGGGTGCATGACATGCCTTAAACAGTGGCTGTTTGCAGTTCTGTTTTCCAAAATAAGGAAATTGGTTAACATTTTTACCATTTTGTTGGTAGTTAAAAAAATTGTGATCAGGTTGCTTTATGAATCATCCATTTTTGCATATCCCCTTATGACAAGAAGCCTGTGTGGTGATGAGCTTTCATGTGTGACAATCCTTTTTGTTTGCAGGTAGAATAGAACATTCAGAGTGCTTCCTGTTTTATATTTCACAGTGCTTTGACATTGTAAACAGTTCTGTTGAAGGAACTTCAATCTGACATGGCAGCAAGTTGAGATGTGCAACAACTTGATGCATTTAAACAACAGATTTTGTGAAATTTCTGGCAATTAATATTGTGGTTGTGCTGTGTCATCTGGTATGTGAAGTGTTTGTTGTTGGAGTGAGCAGTGACCTAAGCAGTAAACTATGCTGGAAAGTGAACCAAATGTAAGTTATATTTCTCACTTTGGATTATAGAGGTCTTATGTTTAACAATGTAATTTGTTTATGACTGAATATGCTTTATATACTGTTGTCAGCTTTCATTTTGTAACAGCTATATATTAGATGTATTTAAGTGTCAATAAAACTCCCAGTATTAGAAACATAAAGAGATGTTTCTGCTTCAGGTATAATTATGAATGTTTTGTGTACTCTCTAATTGAGGATGTTGGCACATCCACCAATCTGAAATAGTATTTTCTTTTTCTGTCTTTCTCTTTTATGGTTTAAGATTCCTAGTTTTTGCCATAAAATATATGGAGGTGAATTTTTTTATCTCTGAGATGGTCGCAGCTTCTTGTCCACCTTTAGGAACTGCAGCATAAGATGAAGCAACCCTTGGATAACCATTTAACAAAGGTGAATTTAATCTTCAACATTGCAGTTGGAAGGTCTCTAGATCAAACTTGGAACTAAGAAACCTGAAGTTTTATGATTTCTGTCTGGTGAATATTTTGGGAATACTCCAAGTAAACCACAGCTGCTATAACTTCTATCCATTCAGATGCTATATTTTATTTGTTCTACCACCCACCATTTAAGACTACCAGGTAGCCCCGTCAGTATAGTGACTATTGCTTAGCATAAAGAATGTATCTCTATTGAAAGTTAATGTTCACAATAATTTTTGACTGATTTAAAAATATGTAAATTTCATAGAAGAAACTTTTATGTCTTTCTTGAAACTAATTTTTAGTGGAAGAATATAAATGTGATTTTGTTTCAGACTATTCATTTGGTTACTATGTCAGCTACTGAAAACATGGCTAGTCATCAGGCGGATAACAGTCAGAACTACATCACAGTAATACCAGTGGAATATCCCAGGAGTAGGGTTTATTCTCAACCACCAGGGGAGTACTTGGTGGATCGTTACAGGTGATTACAGCAACACTATGATAGGTTTATGCATACTGAATTACAGTATACAATAACTTATCAGTTCTCAGTATTCATTATGATCAGTATAAATAAAGGTTACAAATCCTGTTCAGTTGATTTACATAAATTAAAGCATACAGCAGTAAGAACAGTAACCATTTTAGGGAGGGCTGCAGCTTATCTTTGAGACAATGTTATTAAGAATGTAAAATTTTTGCAACAAGGATTTAGAAAATAATTTTCTAACAAGTATGAATATATAGGGCAATTCTTAATTATGTACAATGTATGATTTGAAGCATTCACAGCAACTGAACTCAGTAAAATACTCTCAGCAATCAGCCAGAACCAGGGACAGAGATGGTTCCCATAACATCAGTCTCATCTTTTATCCAGTTGACACAGCTGATTGCCTTAGAGGATTTTATTGGGTGCGTACAACAAATATAAGGATTGTGTTCTACTCCTACAATGAAGCCACAAAGTTCCTTTAAACATATGGTCACACCATTTTGTTAGCAAGATATGGAAAAATTGCATACCAGGAATTCTTGGTGTCACAAGTCTCAGTTATTTATTTAAAGTAATATAGAATATTTTCAGCAAGTTCTGTAAACATTAATATTCTTTTGTGTTAAAACTAATAAGTAAATGCATTCATAAAATATGCTACTTGTCTCTTAGTTAATTCCTTTTATTCCTCTTGGGAACATAGAGCTGATATAAAGCTCCTCCATCTCACTCAGTTGTTGGCAAGTGCCTTTATTTCCTTCCAACTTTTCCTCTGTGATCTTGCTTCTACGTTAACAGGTAAAGATTCTGAAAGTTTGCCACAATTTTCCCTCATAGTGCATATATTCCAGAATCCTATTCTTGTTCTTTTTTTCATGCTTAGGGTCGTCAACAGAGAATCTGGTCGGCATTGCTTTATATCAGTTTCTTTCATATTAGAGATATAAGGCAGTGTGGGTTATGAGCCCCTCAGCTGCCCGAGCCTTGTGGAGGGGCTGTCTCCTTTGGCCCCCAGGCTGGCTGAACTGCTTCTTTGCTTGCCCCTTCTCCTCAGACCTTACCAGCATGGGTGGCCCTACCAGGAACATACGTTCCGGCCGGCATCACTCTTTGGGTCTTTAGGGGACTGAACCCTCCCACCAACGTTAAGGTCGTGCAGTCCCTAGGGAGGGATGATTTCTTAATGCTTCCTGTTTTTGCTAACAATATCTTTCTGTTTACAGAATATTTGTAAAGTGTTTACAGAAGTTTTCTAAAATGCTGACTGTAATTTTGAATGCATAACTGAACCCTGTGATGCCAAGATTTCCTGGTGTATAATGTTAGCATATTTTGATAACAAAGCAGTTTAAATCATATGTTTATATGAATTGTTATCTTGATTTTAGAAGTAGAACATGATCTTTATATTTATTGTATGTAATATAAGAATCACCTTGTATAACAAATCCCCTTCAAAGCTTTTCCTTATTAGCCACTGCTGATAAGGACTACCATAGTCTAACACACTAATCATTAGTGAGGAATGAGAGTTGTGGAATTTTTTATTTCTAGAACAGTCCTCACAATGTAAGTTATTATGTGTCCTCTCCTTGCTATATCAGTGTAAAGCAGCCTCTACTGCTTGAGAAGGTGAGGCTTGTATTTTCTGACTGACTAGTGGTGAATAGTGTGGTCTAACTAACAGCACACTGTTAGACCACTAAAACTGGAGGAACATAAAGAAATGTTTTACTGTATAACATAGCAGCATATTATTGTTGTTAAAGTACCTTGGCATTGTGGTGCGATTTTTGGGGGGGGGGATTAGTAATGTATTTGTGCATGACCTGACTTCTGTACCATGATTTGCCACTAATTTATTTTAAAATAAATGGTTTGGTTGCGTGTATGAGGTTAGGAAGGTCACATGTATAATAAATTATACATTAAAATTCCTATTTAATGTTCTTGGAGTCAGTAGATTTGAAGAGTAGACTGATGAAAGCTGTAAATTGAGAAATGCTTTGATTGATAATGGGAAACCATAAATCAAGGAACACTTAAGTGATAATTCCATTGTACTTCAAAAACAGCAAATAATATTATACTGTTTGTTTTATTTTTTAGTTTCTGCAGTACAGCTAAGTTTGTATGTAAGCAAATAATGCTGTTATCATTCCATGAATCTGTTCTCTTATCAATATTTTAAATCTTAACAAGGGAGGCAAGTCAGTTTCTCTGACAAGACTTCTTTTGGTACTTGGATTTTGTTATAATGCTGCACATTGTTTTGTTCAGAATTGGAGCTGTTCTAACTTTGTGGTGCTGTAATTCCAGTTAGCAGATCATAGATTTGCGATCTGTGCTTTATGGTACAGTTCCATTTTGTCCATTTGTTTTAGCTTTATTTTAATGCATAATAATTTCAGTGATTATCTGCGTGATCGTACTCATGAGGAATACATACGCGGGGACTACAACATCAACTCCGAGCCTCAGTTTGATGAGGTGGGTCCCCTGTACACTGTGTCTCAACGGTTTGAAAGGAACAAGTCTCATCTTGGAAATGCTGTGGGATATGGAACTATAGGACATAATGGGGACAGGGACTGGAATAGATCATTACACTCTCACACATCCGGTTTGTCAAACACCACACAGCAGTCTAAAGATAATGATTCAGCTGAGTTGCAGACTGATGGTCAGCAGTCAACTCAGATATTGACATCCAAGTGTAAGTGTATATTTAAATAAATTCTATCTAGTTGAATACAGAGGTCCTATACACTATAATTTGAACTTTTGGGATCTCTGTCTTTTTGATCCATCTAAAAATATCTTAGTGTTGTTTGTGCTGTCCTATTACATTGATCTATGAATACATCTGGACATTTAGTAACATGTCAGGACATGTTCCTGTGCATTGGGGTTTATCTGGGAAATGAAGTTAGTCTTGATATTTTTTTTACACCTCAGATATTGTTATTTCAGCACTGAAGATATGTGTTTACCTAATGTCACAAGTGGTGTTGCATATGGATTTGGAGGATGGAGTGAACATCACAGTGCAAGAACTAACACAGTCTATTCTGCAGGAAGAGGAATTGGGTCTGCCAAGGATTGCAGCCAGCATCTTTACGCTTTGGATGTGCTCTAGCCTACTGGGTAAAACTTTTATAACCCCAACCACACAATACAAGACGTCTGATAACCTGTTCAGTGTTCTTTCCTTCAATGGTTACTTAATATGTCTAATTTTTCATACTGTACAAATTTCTATTGAATCCTGACCTTTAATGTCCAAAAGTCTGGAAATGCAAATGTCAGTTCATTCCAGAGTTACATTTCATTTCATTTAATTTCCTCTACCCTTTAAGCCATGGGCCGTGATAGCTCAGTCAGTATAGTGACTAGCTACGGGCTGGACGACCGGGGTTCGTTCCCCGACGGGGGCAGAGAATTTTTCCTCTAGCCTCTGCATCCAGACCGGCTCTGGGGCCCACCCAGCCTCCTCTACAATGGATACCGGGGGTCCTTTCCCGGGGGTAAAGCCGGCCGGGGCGTGACGCTGACCACTCACCCCCATCTAATGCCGAGGTCAAGGAAGAGAGGAGCTATACCTCCACTCACCCCAAACGCCTACATGGCATATAGTGGGACAAACTTTACTTTACTTTTACCCTTTAAGCCATGTTATTATTATTATTTAGTGTTCTGTCTGATGACAGGTCCATTATTCTGCCCAAAAAGAGTTTGCCAGTTTTCCCTATTCTCAGCTTCTCGTTTTAAATCCTGAAACTTCATCTTCTTTCCTTGTTTAAGATCGTTGGTTAGCTGTATCAGTCTTCTTCCCAGTCCTCGCTTTCCTTCAACCTGGCCTTCAATGATATCACTCAGTAATCCATTCCTTAAGCCATGATGGCAGTTTAAAAGAAATAGTAATGTAAGTATATCTATAGTATTAGAACTTGAAGTTTGACACTGAGACAAAAATGTATCATTGAACCCTGTCATGAACAAGTCATTTCTGAACCACTTTACCATAAGAAATTTTTCTTCCCAGTCTAAGTTTTTTATGTTATATCTTTCCAAGAAGTATACTGTAATTAAGATTTTATGTTTTCATTTGTGTTCAGATTGTATGAATGTAAGTTAATAGAAGTCTTCAGTCTTTTTAAGTTCATGCATCTAGTTTCATGATTTCTTTCCCCACCTGTCTCTCTCTCTGATCTTTCCTTTTTCTTTACTGCTCCTTCCTCTTCCTTACTTTCCTTCCTCTTATTCCTCCTCTACTTGTAATGAAATGTGCACTTTGATTTTGAAGGATTTATTTGATTTGTATACTGTTATTTCAGAACTGCAGCTAAAGCCCCACCATAAACCATATGAAATTTGTCACAAATGGCGAACATTAGTTTTCCAGTACAGCACTGGATCAGAGTCTCATATAGAGAGGGATGAGCCAGTCCTCTCTTTTCAACGAAATATTTTTTTCTCAAAGAGAGAAGAAGAAAAGATAAAGTTAGTATGTTCTAACATATTTTTTTACTTTATATATAGCTGAGTATTCCTACAAAATGTGTGATTGTGATTATACAGTATGTAGTTCTATTTTATTTAATAGTGTTGGATTAGAGAAGGATTATGAAATGGATGTGTTTTTATAATAATACCATTAAAGTTACAACCTTAGTAAAATTCTGAATTCCCCAGTATGGACTAAAATTATATTCAATCAATAAAGTGTAGTAAAATTCACCATTATAAATTTTAATAAAAATTTGTTAAACTTGACTGATGTTTCTTAAAGTGGACAAAAATTAATGCTTGAACAAATAAAGGTTGCAAACAGGTATATACGACCTAGAGAGAGAGAGAGAGTGTGAGTGTTTGCAAGTGTGCTTGTAGTTTTTCCAAATTTATGAGAGTCAAGGAGCATCAGTTTAATGTATTTCATTTTTTGGAGAATAAGTCTTCATTGTGACAAAGTATTGTAATATAATTAATTTAGATAGGATACATTTTAGAGATTTTATTCATATCTTCATAGACTAAACCAATTTATATAAATCTTCCATTATATATTTATGCATTGTATTTGCTTTTCAGATGTCATATCATCCTTCATAATGTTTTTATTTTTATTATAACTACACATTAAGACAAAATAATACAATTTATTGTTTGGCCATAAAGAATTGTGAAATGGTGCATTCAGATATGAAGTTCTGTGTTTTCAGAAGAAACCTGCCTTGAAAGACTTATTCCTATTACTTCAAATTGTCATTATAATGTTTACATCTGTTCCTCAATTTTTGAAGCTTTTTTTGTTTGCATAATGTGATTTTATGAACTGACTGGTGTGACAGGTATGCTGAAAGGATTATATATCATATTTTTGGTGTTTTGTGAAGAAGAAAGGACTGACCTATTTGTAGGACACATCCATTTTTACACTAAAACTTCTTAATAAAAAGCATAACTTCTGCATTTATAAATATAGTGTTTGAAGACATGGAAGATCATAAGAGATTAAAAGTATACATTGTTCCTGTTCTTTGATATTACAGGGATCAGAAGTTGCTGGACCTGCTTTATGAAGAAGCAAGATACAATATTCTGGAAGGCCGATACCCATGTGAAGTATCGCATTATATCATGTTGGGTGGCATTCAAGCTCGTATTGAATTGGGTCCATACAATCCACAGGTTCATACTACACAGTTCTTTAGGTATGGTTACCTGTATATATGAATATTTAGGGTATTTGCATGTGAGTAGGACAGCAGCCTAGGAAAACTGTCCCACAGAAAGAAGGAAGAGCATGCTAAGAAACTGAGGAAGGGCTGTGGGAAGACGTAGATAGGAGGTAGGAAAGCTAGATAGGCTTAAAGACAGACAGACTGACAGAAGCCTGATTGTCAAATGACACACATAAAGTGAAAATATTGTAGGAGGAAGAAGAAAATTGTAGATTGCCATCATGTGTAGTTCACACTGTATATATGTTGCAAAATTTTATACTTTTAATTTTCCATAAACATAAGTGTTGCTTTTGCATTATGGTATGCATCACCATTCTGCACATTTCTAATTTGGCATAATTTACTTCCCAAATTGTTCTCAAAAATTGTCTTGTTCAGTTTTCATACTTACTTTTTAACTACAGTAATGCCTGTAATGTATATGTGGTCAGTATGTGACCTTTTCACATTGTCTGAGTCATTGAATTTGCAGAAGAAAACTGTACCATATTAACGGAAAGAAGGGTCGACTAGAATCTATTACTCAAGATAGTGTGAGTGGGATAATCACTCTGACGTTTGAAATTTTTTCATGGTACTGTTCCAGAGTTTTCCTATGTGGAACAAATTATGTAAAACTTACATTGTAAATAGCTGAGCTTAATTAAAGTGTCATAGCTAAGTGAAGTCAGGATGATTTGAAAAAAATATATTATTTTGAGGGTGAACTTGACAATTTTTAATCATAAATGTTAAGACAATGGTATTCAACCTTTTTTGTTCGCGTACCCCCAGATATAATTTCTCTTCAACTTTGTACCCCCAAAGTTGTTGGTGTATAATTCAAGTTATACATAGTATATAATCTACATCTGAAATAAATTAAATAAATTACATTCAAAATAATGTATTAAATCTGGCCCTGATTATTCAGTGCTTATCATAAAATAATATTTTTTCTAAATTTCACATACCACCTAAGATGTCTTCGCGTACCCCCGGGGGTACGTGCTACTGTGTTAAGACATGTTTTTGGAAATGTGACTAAATACAGATAGTTTCACATGTCTTTAATGTAGGATGCTGTTCACTGTTCTTGTTTATCTTATGAGTAATAACTATGGAAAGGCAACTTAACTCTTGGTTGCCATGTTGACTTGGTGCATCCAACATTAAGGATAGTGTGTATTGCTTTGTGTGGTTTCATTTCCATTGCTACCACCTGTATGGTGTTATTGTGAGCTTCTATTTTCCCACATTGAGCAGTAATGTAGTACATTTCTTCTATAATATGATGAAACCAAAGTTTATATTTGTTTTAATAATACTCTATTTCCTGTTGAACTAGTTATTGCCCTACTCTATAAACATAGTAGCCTTCCAGATTGTTGTGTGATTTTCTCACATGGTGAGGCATCATGCCAGATGAGTATATTAACAGCTGAATTCTTATGTCTAAATTACACCCAAATATAATTATTTGTATCTCTGTGTAAAGTGGCATCAGCATTATACCCTTCTGGCTTGACATACATCATACTATTTTATATTAGACAATATGTATCTGATTATGAAAATATATTGATACACCCTTCTGGCACGATGCTCCCGATCACATAAAACTTTTTTAGTTTCTTGTTCTGCGTATATATTTGCAAAATAGCATAGAACACACACTTAGTTTTCTGGTGAATTTCTCAGGGAACAGCAGTGTAAATTTCTACCAGTACATATGAGTCGCAGCACATGGTCATGGCTTCGAATCAGTGGGAAAAATTCACCTGAAGTACGACTCCTTGAGCAGTTTAAGAGGATACCCACCAGCACACCAGTCAGAAAACTTGTTCGCAAGTATCTGGAGTTCTGCTGGTCTCTGCCATACTATGGGTGAATTGAGTTACTGGAGTCATTTTTCATAGGCATAGGGTCATAATTCTTACCATTTAGTGTGTCATTCATGCACTCTTATTTTTATAGTAGAAAGCAAACTCTTGTATTCATTTGGCAATAAAAATTACCTTCATCAGTGTACAGAAGACAAGTGAATATAAGAATATTGATACATCAGCTAATGGGGTTTGAAACATAACACTCACCAATTTGCTTACAATAGAATTTCTGCTTGTTGCACTGACAGATGTTACTTTCTGTAATGATTATTATGAAATACGCGTACAGTTATATGAAAAATTGATATACAAGTAGACAAGTATAAAACAAGATATAATAGAACTTTGTAGGTATGTGCAATATGGAGCACAGGAAATAGCAATAGCTATGGATAAATACTTTGGGAAATGTCAGTTATTATCTGTTCAGCATTTGCTTTGTAGGGGATCGGATTATTCAGTCATTGTAGCCAGATTGTAGACTGTAGATTAGATTATGTAGACTGTACCAAGAAGCTGCCAGTCTGAGTAAACAAACCTGAAGTCTAGAATGATAGTGAGGGTGCACTTCATATCTCAGAACTAAAAGATAGGTCTTGTAACTGTAGTAAACGCTGATAAGTTTTTATGAAATTCGTAGGTATGAAGATGGCTCCCTTCTGGTTTGTAGCTCCATGTAATCTAGTAGATTCTACAAGACTACATGGCACTACAAACCAGAAGACGTCCATCATACTTGCTGCTGTGAAAACAGGAGATCATATTTGTAGATGTAAGTTTATCTTAACCATGCATATAAATGCCTATACCCTTGTTTGTTTAACATGGCAACAATTTTCATGAGTATAGAACTGAATTAAAAAGTTGTCAGTGGAACCACGGTTCCGGAGAATTTGATGTAATTACGTCTATACGGAGAGGTGGTACAGCGCTTACTCAGTCTCAGCCTTGGCACTAGATAGGAGTGAGTGGTCAGTATCACGTCCCATCTGTGCTTTACCCCCTAGGAAATGAACCCTGGTACCCATTGGACAGGATGCTGGGTGAACCTCAGAACTGGTCTGGATGCAGAAACTAGAAGAAAATCCTCTGCCTCTGTTGGGGACCAAACCCATAGTTAGTTACTATACTGACTGAGCTACCCAGCTCATTCTGTGACAACTATTGACTTCTTATGTATGTAACTTGTGTTACTGTTTGCAGTAATTTTGAAAGCCTCAATTTTTTTATGACATTCCACTCTGAAAAATACTTGGAATTGAGAGGATTGAAGTTAGTGAGGAATTTAATGATTTATGAATGTCACCTTATAGTGTTACAGTAGTAAAATCAGGTAGTTATGATATGTAAGTGCAGTGTGGGAATCAGAAATCATAAACAGTTTTGGTTGGGGAAGCCTCTTAGAAAATTATTGTTTGAAAGACTAATAAGGTAGTCAGGAATAACATTTAAATGGAGCTTAGACAACTGCATTTTCAGGATGTAGATAGAACTTGACTCAGCATCATATCCAGTGGTGTACCTTCATGTTAAAAATGTTTAACTTGTGTATTGCACTACCAAAGAGTTAATTTATTCCACGTTGTAGAAGTGCTGGAGGGAATTATAAAAAGAGGAAGAGGGTAGCATCATTTTGTATTTACTTTATAATTCAACCCATGATGATCTTTATCAGATTTAATTTGTGACGTATATTATTTCAAGAATAATACCTCCTATCTGTATCCAGTTTTGAAAGTCAGGTCTTTTGCCCTTTCAAATAATAAGAAAAAATATTAGGACAATATTGACATGGAGTTTTTTCTTATACAATTTTGAAACAAATATTCATCATATTTTGCCATACATGAGTTCATTCCCAAGCACAGCTGAGAAGTCTGAGAGGATGAATGTGATAGTCTGTTTAATATTTTATTAAATTTGAAAACTCAGCTCCAAACTTAAGGTATATGTTGAAGATTACTAACTTCAAATTATTTGTTTTACCTTTAACTAAAGAACGTTAATGTTTTGTAGGTTTTAACAGTGGCCGTAGCTGCTGTAGTTACATGCATTGACATGTTACACATCAGTTTCTTAATGTATATTTATGAGCTGTTAATATATTTGTAAATAATACTCATTATTTGTATTTTTTGTTGTCTCAAGTATTGTAGCAGATGCATAATTGTGTGAGATGCTAGAATTGCTCATTCACCTCTAATATGTTATTTTATTTATTTTCAATTCAAGGGGAGCATTCTTCCAAGGACAAGTGGAACAACCAGTACGTGGTCTCACTTCCCTTATCACGCATCAGGATGTACCAGTGTTGATAGCAATAAATGCCCAAGGAATATATGTTATTGATGCTATTCAGTGTGTAAGTCAGTTCTCAGTTTTATAAGGCCCAGTGGTAGTGATATGTATCAACTTCTTTAATGATCATTAACTGTGCATTTTTCCCACGGGATGTATTTATGGGGTTTTTATGATTCTCAGAGTAAACAGCATTTATTTAAACAGCATCAACCAGTCATTCTTTATGATGGTGAAGTGTTTTCTTTGAGGTAGGAACTGAATTTTCAAATACTATTAAAATGATAGTCAGCTTCAAAGGGTTAAGGACAGTATCATTATCTTATACTTTGTTCTTGTTACTTCCCATTAATATTACTTGTAAAATTTCCATTGTATGAGTCTTTGTAATAATGACAACACAGTATATGGATATTTATTCCTAGAGTTAGTTCCAGTGAAAATGATACTATACTTATGGTTATTGAAATGGTTGTTTTGTAATCTCATGAATATGATTCCATTCAGTTTTTCTTCAATCTTTTATGGGTCAATCACAACTATGTGTACCACCTGATACTTGTAACAGTGATTTGTTGTGTTTTCTTGAATGATAGGAACCAAATTTATAAATTTTATTAAAATGAGCTGTCATTTTAAGGGTTAAAGAACCCAGGTTTAAATCCATGTGCATTTAATAATGAGGTAGGTAACATAGCGTACTGTTCATGTCTTTGAGATTTGAATAGACATATGTGGAGAAGTGATTTTAATTCTTATCCAAAAATTTAAGAATGCTTGCCACTATGCCCCGTAAATGTTGAAGGAAAGCAGAATTATCAGTTTTTTATGTAGACTGGATTGTGCAGAAATTGCTATGATTTGTAGGCGATGAGTTTACTGCAAGACTTTGAAGACCCATTTTATACAAGACTTTCTCAAAGATCCCATTTATTCCACTGGGTTTTAAAGCTAGTATATGCCAAAACCGTGACTTAAAATTACAAGGATCAGTCTCAAAATTGTGATTTAAATTTTTTATTTTATACAGTTTATAAGAGACATATGTGAAAGTTACATTAATTGGATGTAGTCCTAGCAGTTTTCTTCCAGTGTTGAACAAGAGCATGAATTTTTGATTATATTTAATATTTTGGTTGTTTTAGTTGAGAGAAGTTCAGAACTTCAAACTGCTGTCATATTTGTAAGATTTGAGGTTTTCACAGCGGTGAGTATGAAGATTTCTGTCTTCTGGGTTGTTGCGCTGTGTAGACTGGTCGATGTTAACCAACGTTTCAGAGATCATACTGCCTCCGCCATCAGGGCCTGATGACGGAGGCAGTGTGACCTCTGAAACGTTGGTTAACATCGACCAGTCTACACAGAGCAACAACCCAGAAGACAGAAATCTTTTGCTGTCATATTTGTTAAGCATCTCTTAGTTTTCCTAGATGTCTGTTCTTACATACAGTAAGGTGTGAATGTGAAATATGATGTTCTTGTGTGCATTTTAGACACTGTTACTGGGGTTGAAATATGAAGAATTATCATGGGATTTTGCAAAACCATCTCAAGAAAATAATCCAGATTGCTTGCCATGCCTCTTCCTGCAGTTTATGGTGCTTGAGAATGGTACAAGAGTGTCAAAAATTCTCCAGGTGTTTTCCAAACAGGTACTGTCTCTGAAAATTGTCAGTTGCTGAGGATTAGACATAGCATATGTTAATATAGTTGTCCCAACATATGCAACTTTGACTTACATGAGTTTTGTATAACATGATTTTATATTGAACGTAAATTACGTAAAAGAAGGGAAAGGAAGTGGATTCATGACTTTAATGAGTCGTGTGCTCAACATGGTGCGTACGTTTTAGCGCGCGACTTGTTAAACGATCCCGTGAAATTCCAGTCTTATTATCGAAAGTCCCCAGAATCCTATAAGGAACTTCCTCAGAGAGTTTCTCAACCGTCTGCACTATCTTAATATTTGTTTACTCTGCACTCATGTCGATAACGTACGCGGGTGCTGTTACTTGAGTACTGATGTCTTAGTCCTGACGCACAGAAAAGGAACATGCCGAGTCTCGCTGCACGTGTCTGCAGCATGAAGCTGACGTCAGCATCATGACTCAGACCGGTGTGCGGCGGTTTTCATAATCTCATTTGTTTCAACTGTGCTCCTTTCTTTGCGTCATGTTGTGGACATCGTGTCTTGACTGTTACATGCCTTGATGCATGCCGGTGTGCGGCCTACCTTATAGGTTCACATATTCTCCTCAACGCTCTCTTTTCATATACCCTCAATCTTGCGTTTCACTTTTTAGTAAGAGGCTAGCAAAGCAACAGGCATGGTGAGTTTTATGTATTATAATCTACAAGCTTCCAGAGAGAACATGAGTAAATACAGGGTCTGGCAGAGGAATCTGATGTTTTTGGATTGGTTAAAACTGCAGGCAGATGGAGTCAGGCTTCACACGGAAGGTGGGATCTTACTCGACACATTATGCCATTTCAGTAGCCATGGAGCAATGGAATGCAGCTCACCGTGCGTTTGTCATAGAGAATTTTTTTAAAAGTGGTGATTCAGTTGTTAAAACGCAATGAGCGTTTAGATTGCATTTTAATGTCGGGCGACATGGGAGAGTTCCTACTCGAAACACCATATTATTGTGGGTAGAAAACTTTAGAGCCACCAGTTCTTCATTGAAAAGGAAACCGCCCCAGAGGAGTAAGGACAGTCCGCACACCGGAAAACATCGAGGCCATTAGACAGGCGATAGGGAGAAGCCCTCGTCGTTCGGCGTTGAGACATGCTGCTGCTCTGCGCATTTCGGATCGAAGTGTGAGGAGAATTCTGCATTTCGATCTGAACTTTCATCCTTACAAAATGATGGTTGTCCAGCAGTTAAAGCCAACTGATTGGGAAAAACGTCAAACTTTCGCTGAAGCCATGCTCGAAATGTTAGATGACGACCTGGTTGTTCTTATGAGTGACGAAGCGTATTTTCACCTATCTGGTTGTGTTAATAAACAGAATTTTCGATATTGGTCGCAACAGAATCCAAGACAACTTCATGAACGTCCCCTTCATTCTGAACGTGTTACCGTGTGGTCTGGGGTGGCCAATTTTGGCATAATTGGTCTGAATTTTTTTGAAGAAAATGGACATGTGGTAACTGTTAATTCTGAACGTTACATTGCCATGTTGCGTGACTTCCTCTTGCCAGAACTTCGCATTAACCCCAGACGAATTTTGTTCCAACAAGATGGGGCGACTGCCCATACGTCAAGGGCTTCGATGGAGGTTCTAAGACAAATGTTTCCCTAGCACCTCATTTCTCACCGCGGAGACATACCGTGGCCGCCTCATTCACCTGACCTTTCGCCGTGTGATTATTTTCTATGGGGTTACCTCAAAGGAAAGGTTTACATAAACAAACCACACACTACCCAGGAATTAAAAGATGCAATTCGTCAGGAAGTTCAGGCGATTCCACGAGATATGGTTCAGCGTGCAATGCAGAACTTCACTAACAGACTGCAAGAATGTGTTCGCAGAAATAGTCATCATTTGGAGGACGTCATTTTTAAATCCAACAATTAACTTTCTAAATTTGGTTTTTATCGGATCATAAATGGCACCTATTTCTCTTTGAGTAAAAAAATAAATTTTTGTTTTTTATCAAACTACAACTTTGTATTAACATTTCAAAAACCATCAAGTTCCCCTGCTGGACCCTGTACAAGACTCCAGACTGCATTATAACATGCACTTCACAAGTTTATTGTAATTTAAATATAACCTATATTCTCTTAATTCTGTAGTTACTGTCACTGGTGAACTGTTCTTTTTGACATTTATAATTCTATATCTGATATCCTTTCCATACTGAATAAACTTTTCATTTTTGCACCCATTCTGAAGTCTCTTGAAGACATGCTGGTTGCTTGGATCTCTTTATAGCAAGGCCTCTACATAAAATGGGAAATCATTCCAAATTTAAATGAATATAATTAATATATTGTTACAGGAAACTACTGATTGTTGATGTGCAGAATATCTGTGCACAACTTTTTCCCCCTAAAAGCAGTTGTTTGTGTTCTAAGATTTAGACATCTTTCTGTGCTTGCTTCATGGTGTGGGGTTTGTTTTGGGAGGGTTTACGAGGAAACTAACATTGTTGGATGCTACATACATTGTATCTCAGGCATGGTAATCTGTGAATCTAAGAATGCTGGTTTGATCATGGAAGAAACTTCTTTCAGATCTAAAAGATGATTATTTGCAGGATTTTGTAAATTAAATCAGCAAGTACAAAATTCTTGATGTGTGTGTACTATGAGAAATTTTGAAAATATTGATGAAGTTAATGTTAAAGAATTGCTACAAAGTGATGTGTGTGAACTGGGTTTCTACCACATGATAGACAGAAAGACATTTTTAAAGCTGCTGCAAAAAAAGTATGGAGAAAAAGAGGGCAGGGAAAATGAGATTGAAATTCATATTGCCATGAGGAGTTATAAAGATATCACAAAAAGAAATGTTCATTACAAACTGTTTCTCAAAATAAATGTCAGTTGTATAAAAAATGTTATTTCAGGAGATCTGTAAATGCACCAAACAAAATATTTTGGATTATCCATGTTTTTAAATTATTCATGTTTCTCCCCCCCTTTACTAGCCCAGATAATTGAGAGTTTACTGTATGTTCTACTTCAGGCTGTGATGATGGATACTCTGATATCAGCATTTGTAGAAGAATTGAAACAGAAAACAGTTGTCTACATTGATGAAACAGACCGACCCGTATATGACACATCAACAGATAGTGATGGTAAGAAATTGCTTCAGTGAAAATGTTATTTTATTATTTACCTGTATAATGAAGAGTAGTTAAAAAAATACATTACAGCTCTTTCCTTACCTGCAGATACACAAGTGCCACTGACAATGGTGAATCGCCGAGAGCTGCCACAGTCTTGTCTAAGTAATAAGTTGAGTAAACTCACACTTGCTACCTTTGATGATGATGGTATGTAATACATTATTGTTTTTATTTATCTTAATGTTTTTAAGTAGTGCAGATATCATAAGAGTTGTGCAAGTTAAATAAATATGTTTGTCTAAAGAAACTGAAGTAACAAATGTTTGCCATATTTTTGTACTCTTTTGCTTTTGTATGCTGAGCTTGGGGATGGGTCATCATTTAAAACATTGTTGGTAAGACCTGATTGTGTTTGGAGAGCCTCAAATTTTTAAATACAAATTTTTGTGGTTTTATATATCTTTTTTAATATGAACATTATTTTGGATACCCCTAGACCTGAAACTTAACACAAATTTTGGTTTAGAATGACAATCTATATTGCTTATCACATAGTATTTAAGCATCCATATAAACTATAATGAATATTTGGAAATCTAACTCTGAATAAAAAATATATCATGGGGTGCAATCTGACTCCATACCTATTGTACATTATGTATGCACATTGATTCTCCTTTGTAACATTTTAGTGTTATAATAGTATCCCTTGTAATTTTAGCAGCAGTTACATGAGAATTTATTTCATTAGTGTTTTTTGTATTATTTGACTAATGTTGAGGCATCTAAGTACTTCATACACAATATGGCCAGAGCTGAAGTATGTTAAATTTACACAGGAGTGATAGTAGTGGTTTCTCTTGCAATAAAATAGTTATATTTGGAACAGAATGGAAAGTAATACAAAACTACCACATTATTAGTTAAACACTTTATTTGACTCATTCCTCATAATCAGATATTTTCTTCTATTTGAACTTCAAAGACTTTGACAGTAACCCCTATATTCCCTATTTTATATGTATTGCTATAAATAATTGAAAATTTGTGTTTGTATTAGAAGCAGTTACCCAGTTTGAATTGTCTTAGTACATAAAATTGAGAATATTTACAAGATTAGGTAATATGATATACTATCACAGCCTTTTCTTCTTTTGATTCTTAGAATTTTCATAGAAAGTTGTGATTTGATTAGACAGATGTAACTAACTCACTCCCTGGTAGCAGAACCCACACCATCCCCCAGCAAATTGACATCAACAGCATAGGCAAGTACCTGGTGCACGCCATTCAATTCAAGCCCTTCCTGATTCCCTCTGACGTTCCTGATGACATGTTCTAGAGCAAAATTAAAAAGGAGGATAAAGCATCTCCCTGTTTTAGGCCATTGTGCACTGGGAAGGGATCTGACAGGAGGTTACCTATACAATCTCTGCTAGATACCCTGTCCATACACATCTTAATTAACCTAACAAATTCTTTTGGTATTCCAAACTCAATCAAAATGCCATACAGTGCCTCTCTTCTGAGTCATATGCCTTCCTAATGTGAACTGAGCCATTATATTCCTCTTTCTCTAATATTTGTCAAATGCAAAAGATCTGATCAGTAGTTGACCTGTTATGGCAGAATCCACATTGATCGTCCCCAATAGTTTCATTCATAAAGGACATTAACCTTGCCAGAAGAATATTCGATAAAATTTTGTATGACATCGACAAAAGAGAGATGCCTCGGAAGTTACTGCACTCAATTTTGTCCTGATTCTTTCCACTGTTGTGGTAGTACTTCCTGGTTCCAAATTGAGACTGTAAGCTATCATCTGCATGGATTAGTTCCACTGGAATTGAGTCAGTGCCTGGAGATTTATAGCATTTTAATTTCCCAATGACAATTTAAACTTTATTAAGGCTTGGTTCTGGGAAGAAGGGCTCCTCTGTATGTACTTCAGGCTCTTTCAATTGATCAGCTACATGAACATTTAGTAACTTACTAGAGTAATCCTTCCATCTATCTACAATGCCATGTGAGTCTGCGAGCAGATCCCCATTCTCGTCCTTGATCATATGTGTCCCAGGTTTGTACCCCTTCTTAAATTTACTTATGCCTCTATACAACTCTCTGATGTTTTTATTTTTGCTGTTAGTTTCCAGCTCCCCTATCTGATCTTTTAGATACTCCCTCTTCTTATTCCTCAAAGTACTGCTGGTTTCTCGCCTTACACTGATATCTTTCCCTGCAGCCTGCAGCCATTGCAATCTAACCTTCTTCCATCTTACCAAGATAGAGCATTCTTCATCAAACCATGCTTTGTTTGCGAAATTTTATGATATTAGAAAGATGTGTGGTAGCATAAACTTAATTTTCCTCGTTTACGAGGTGCGATCGGAAAGTTTCAAGACTGCGCCTATAAAAACCCGTACACTTATCTCAGGTATTAAATTCATCCATCACCCTCGAAATAGTTCCCCTGGGAGTGAACACAATGATCCCAGCGCCGCTGCCAAGCCTGGAAGCATCCCTGGAAATCTTTCTTTGTCAGCCTGTCAAGCACCATCTGCGATTCTGCCTGAATCTCTTCTATCGTCTCAAATCTCCTTCCCTTTAGCTGAATTTTCATCTTTGGAAAGAGGAAGAAGTCACACGGAGCTTAGAAAGGAAGTTGGGGTCGGTTCTTGCAAGATCTTTGAGCTCCTGACAAACGAGAAGTCGATTCTGCTTCTGGTCCTCAGACAGGATGCGTCGCATGTGGAGTTCTTCCTTTAGAATCAGCTGACAGGTCCCATAGCCTATCCCAACAATGTCGCACAAGTCGTTGATGGTACGACGTCGATCTTCGTGAATGGCCTGCCGAATCTTCGTAACATTTTCGGGCGTTGTGCTCGAAGATGGTCGTCCAGAACGCTCGTCATCATCGACAGAGGTTCGGCCATTTTTAAAACGTGAATGCCACACAAAAGTTTGTGCACGACCCATTGCGGACTCCCCAAATGCTTGCCTTAGCATTTCATAGGTTTCTGTAGCCGTTTTGGCGAGTCTTTGGCAAAATTTGATGCACACGCCATTCCGAAATCGCACGAGGGTCGGTGTAATGCACTACCAAAACGCCCGTAACTAAGAAACAAATGCTAATTCGATGATGCCGGCTGGCACACTGATTCACTATGAATGTAGGCCGCACCCCCTAGCTGCAGAAGCTCGTACTACATCCGGTTCGCCCTCTATTGACACAGTCTTGAAACTTTCCGATCGCACCTCGTAAAACATTGGAATTCATGCCATTATGTTAAATGTTTCCCATGAAAGGCACAAAAATATTGTACCAGGTTTTTGGTCAGACTAGAAGCTCCAGACATGCTGGTCTTTGTCATGCATATTTGAATACTTGTGAAGCTGTTTCCTGTACAGCAGCAAAGAAAATGAGTAGGTCTATTAGTTTTCAGTAATGTAGGTCTGTTTTTTAAAAATCAAGTGCACAGAAATCAGTTTTCATGGTGCTTATTCTTTCTTTTCTCTTGTATGTATAGAGAATTCATTGACATGAAGTCCATTTTTTGCGTACTTCAATGGGAGGTCACTACAAATCGAAAATAAAAAATAATTATTTGTGCTACTTTTAACATTAAAGGGGTTATGGACATTCAAAGTTGTTAAAGCAAGTATTTATAAATGTGAGAAGCTAACAATGTGCAGACAGTTTGTCACGTGTTTGGCAGCAGTACTGAGCAGGCTTTACTTAATACTGGAGCTACACTAATATAACATGCTGTTGATATTTTCAATATGTATGTATATTCTAACAAAGAGTAGGCAGATATCCATTTTGATTATGGATTCTGTAATGGGTATGCAGTGACACTTTTCCAAGAATATCAGAGATGATTCCAGAATTGACAAACACTTGAATGGTGTTTCCATGCATGCACAGGTATTTATAACAAAAAGATTATTTTTTAACCAGTGACTGAGTGTTCAGTACCAAAATTGTTGACAAGGAAGTGGTCATACTCAAGACTGTCAACAGTAGTCCAGCCACCAGTGTTTGGAGAACATTTCATCACAGCCACATTCTTTGGATGAGTGTGTGGAAAACTCTTAACTATCATGGTTGCTATCTGTTTCATTGGCATATTGTTCAAGCCAGAAGATTACCCTGCATGTATGGAATTCTGTGGCTGGATCATTAAAAAATAATCAGCTTATTCCTCTTTCTCTCTTTCTCCCAATCAGACAATGTTCACAAGGGATGGAATAACAAAACATAAATTCCCACTTATGGACTGTGGAGAATCCAAATTAAACAATGGAGACTCATTTTTGCTTCTGAATTTCTATAAATTTCTTTTGTGAGATTATTGTTGATAGACTTATTGGACCATTTGTGTTTGAACACTGCTTAACTACATATAGATACCTAACTTGAAGACCACCTGCCAGAACTCTGGGAGATGTGTTGCTCGAGTCACACAAGGTATGTACTTTCAGTACAGTTGTGCACCAACACACTTTGCAAGATGTGTGAGACAGTGTTTCAACCAGCAGCTTGAAGATTGCTGGATTGGCCAGGGAGGGTCATAAGCCTGGCCACCAAAGTGATCATTTATAACACCTTTGAAGTATTACATATGGTGACATATGAAAAGAGAAGGTGATGTAATAAATTATTTCTTCAGCAAAATCTGTAAAACAGTTCACAGTAAACTTGCTTTTGCTGCTTGTTTTTACCAACATCTTCAAATGTCTGTAACTCCTTCATTATTGAGAATGAGTACTGTTTATTTTCATCCTGTGATGACCTCCCCACATCATGGGGCATTCTGTAATTTTAGGGAAACATGAAAAAGGATTCATTTAATGAAAATGTAATTGGTGATGCACCTGATTGCTGCATGCATTTGTGGCTACCATGGAAAATTACATCATCACTGATCTCTCTTATCATGAGGCTGTGTGTGAAGATTTACTCTTTGCAAAATTTTAATTTTATGATCCTTCTTCCTTTTCGAATGTTATTTTAACTTTTTATATGAGGCTGCTACTGTAACTAGTGTATTATGCATTGTATTGTTTATGGATTTGGAGGCATGTTAGTGTCAGTAGCTGTTTGTGCCTGCATACTGTTTATTTTATAACAGTTGTGTCACATTCATCATACATAATATCCACCCATCTTTATTACATTCCATGGATCCACAAGTTAGTCAGATGACAATAGCATGTGAAGTAAGTCATAATACAATACATACTATTATACATATTACAAGTACAATTCATACTATTGTAAAATTTCACATACACACAAAGGGTTCACATAATTAGTGATATGTTATAAATTCATCCACCCATTACATACAGCAGATAAATTATACTACCCACATATATTGTATGAAGGCAAAAAAATCTTAATGAATGTTTTGACTTATTTGTGAACATTACAAATTCATCAGTAGTGCAAAATGATTGTTTAATTAAGTACTTTTTTATTTAGAGGACTTGTAAGACTTGATGATAAACTGTTGAAAATTTGTAGCCTCTTTGATAACATTATTGAGGATTTTACAGTATGTAATATGAAATGCTGTTGTGTTTGGGTCATTGCTGTTCCTGCTATGAATATACAGACTCCTTTTACATTTGCAAGATATTTTTATTCCTTGTGTAAGCTAGTTATTCTTTATTTTCCCCATATTTTTATATTTAATTGGAAAGCTAGCTTCTGAGATATTTAGAAAAGTATACTAAAAATGAGTTACTTTGTTAGTATCATTGTTTTTATAAACAATTTCTCATGTTTCACCCTTTAGAGGAAGCTGAAACTTGTTCTCTGCTTCGAAGGCATTAAGTTACCTGCTGCAACAATATTAATAATCATAAGATAATGGGCATCATTGTCAGATAAGGCTATTCATTATGGGAGAAATAGAAGATGAACTAGATTACATTATCCATAAACATCATTTGCTGTAGTGGAGTCATTTTGAATTTTTGTTGCAAAATTTACAGTTTGTATCAAATCATATGTTGTTAGCAATGAGTTTATTTGTTATTTTGACTGTTTTCATTGAGATAGTCTATATTTATGTCATCACAGATTAAGAATTCAGTTTTTGGATTGTACAGATACTTTAAAAGATTTCTGTCTTCTGTGTTGTTGCTCTGTCGCCCTGATGATGGAGGCAGTATGACCTCTGAAACGTTGATTAACATCAACCAGACTACACAGCGCAACAACCCAGAATACAGAAATCTTCATACTCATCGCTGTGAAATCCTCAAATCTTACAGATACTTTAAAGTATAATAGCATCTAATCCCCTAAGACATGTATTTAAATCACCTGACAGAGTTCTGTACAAGTTTATTGTAATTCTTAACACAAAGTAGAAATCCTTGGAGGGTTCTCATATGATTTCATAAGTAATGCAAAATCTTCCTTATCATGCATTCCATTACCGTAGAATTTATTTGCCTGTTTTTTTAATTGATCAGTTTGTTGTAATTAAATACCTCACTCAAATTGACAACTCTCTTTCTTAACAGTTTATACACCATATGATGTCTGAAATGTTCTTCAGCAGCAGCTATATCTGTGAGCATCTTAAGCACATTTAATAGTTCAGGCCTTGGCATATTGTGGGTTGTTTGTCAAGCTTCGTAAATTTGGTGTACCAGTTCTTTTAAAAATTGATTGCTTGAACATAGAATGAACAAACCTTCACCAGTTTAATCCCAAAACTAAATCAGCGTATGCTGATCCTCTTTTGGTGGTGGGAATTTGATTAACCATGATTCATAACCTTTCCTAAGTCTAAAACATCTGATGTCCCAGCCAGTTCTGCTAATAGACAGCATGAGATCAAACAGTACACCGGAATGGCACACTCTGATGGTTTTATTTAACCTTTCTCTAGCATTACAACGATTGGCAATTACAAAAGGACAAGGCCTGGTACTTTTGCTTACCTCACTTGAAATAACACAAAGATAGGCTATTCCTAGTATGCTTGTATGCACAGTTTTGAAGTAGAATCAATCCTGTCCTCATCCTGGTAACAGTCATCCTCATTCCTAATAGTTATTGTTGGTGTTTTCTTTATTTTTGCAGATCATTCGTTAGCAGACTGTGTGTCTAACTACTAGTGCATGAAAAAGTGGCTTACTGTCCACTCTGTAGATGCATTTGCACATTGTAATTGGAAGCACATATCTATATAATTGCAGCCAAACAGGTTAGTTTTTGTGGATTGTAAAGTGTAACTTACAGGATGTTTTATTTCTTATTAACACTTTAAAGTGTGTATAACTTCTTTATTACTGAACACGGTTATATGGACCTTTCACAGATTGTTCTAGACACTTGGGAAATTTGTTACACTCAAACATTTTCTGTCATGTGCCCAAAGATCACAAAATTTATGCAAACGAAGAACAAATTTGTTCAGAACCTTGGTTAGAGTTTCTATACAAATGGCTTCAATCTCTGATTGTATGGCAGTTTTCATTTTACGTATGGAATTATGTGTGGATTTTTCTGAAACACCCTATCCTTCAAATTCCCCCATAGAAAATAATCACAAGGGTGTAAGTCTGGTGAGGTTGGTGGAATCTTTCCTCATATAGCGTTGGATACTGGTTTAACAGGACTCTGTCCTTAGAAATGTCATGAAAAAAGCAAAGTAGGGCATTACTGGTTTGAGGGCTGGCATGATCTTTTTGACACCAGACCAAATTCATTTGAATGCCATATCAAGTCAGGAAAGAGATAGATTAATCACTCAGCAGACTGAGGTAAACATCGGTGAATACAGGACCAAATATTCTGATGCATGATAATGTACACCATACTGTAACTCTCAGGATGCATTGGGTTGGCAGCAGTAAGCTTTGGATTCCCTGAGATCAAAAATCAGACATTTTGCTTGTTAATGTTGCCATCTAAGTGGAAGTGTACTTTATTGGAGAACCATGTGACATTCAAGACACCTGGATTGTGCTCCTTACTCGTGTCACAAGTGTGTAATGTCTCACTATTCCATCTTCTGACACTGGGTGACTCAGCTGTATTTTATACAGAAACAGTGTCATATCATTACAACAGATTTTCTACACATTGCTGGTTAAGACATTAATCTGTTGTACTAAACAATGCACACATTTCCTTGAACTTCATATGATTGCCTCTTGTGCTGTAGAGACAACTTTTTCCATGAATGGATGCACTACATTTAAACCCATTTGCATGTTTATTACACACTTCCTGTTTCTTCAAACAGTTTAATAATTTGGTACATAGTGTTTCTCCACAGCAACACAACTACCACCAGAAGACTGAAAGGTTTTTATTCAATGCCACCGTGTTACTCGGTTCAGTGTTGACAACAGTAACATATGAATTTACCAATTGTGCACGAAGATCTGTGAAAGTTAAATAAAACTGTGTTCAATAACAAAGTAGTTATACAAATTTTAAAGTGTCAAATGATAAAACATCCTGTATGGTATAGCATTTAAATTTTTTTATAATGCTCTGTATTTCAGATCTGTAACATTGCATATGTAAGTAGATTCAGCATATCTGAAATTTCTTTTTCAGGACACTGCATTGGTCAGATGGGATCTTGGTCCTTCAGTTATTGAGTACACATTTGGATATATATAAGGATGTTCTAGAGTACCAAATACTGCAGAAATCATGCAGTATGACCACCGGTGGTATTCACAGAAACTAGTATGTATTCCACATTGTTATACATTCTTTCCAGTGCACCATAAGTATGAGCCCTAGTTTAAAAATTGGCAGTCCTTTATTGTTGTTTTATTGTATTTAATTCTGAGTTCCTTGAATATTTTGTTAGTTGATTCAAGTGACAGTTAAACATGTTGAGAACTGAACATATTTAAGGTTAGTGTCCAGAATTAACACAAATTTAAGGTGTTGTATCCGTTAACCAACTGTAAGAACTCAGTTTCTGCCACCAGAATCCTTGTTATATATTCCTTTTAATTGTCCGTGCTATACTGCCATACGACACCACTGGCACTGCTATGTTTTATAGAACTTCATCTTTGTTTCTTACCTTGGTTTTAATTTAAAATGTTTTTATAGTGTTGCATAGAAATTTAAATCTGTGGCATTTATTATACACAGTCATCTTGTTCCTAAGTTATAGCCTTCATCTCTTCAGATAAAATGTTTTTACTTTTTCTGTTGGTTGGTTGTCAATAACAATTTTACTGCTAATTAGAAGCCTACACCTGAGTGCCATTTGATGTTTTGTATGGATATTTTCAGATTGTAATGCTTTCTGTAACTGTTGTTCATTTTCAATTACTAACTCATCCTCTGTGAACAGTGTATTAAGAGGAATGTTTATGCTTAACCATAAGTTATTCTTAATCTAAGATTTCCATTTTCCAGGAGTGTCATCAATGTATGTAATAAATAAGGTCTGGGACAGAGAGGACCCTTGCCTTACTCTGTTCATTCAATTTACTTATATAGTTTATCACAAATCTAATACACTTGTTTATGAGCATAACATATTTAAAACTTGTGTAATGTGTAATGGGTGTCCTCATTTTTGTAATATTTTCCAGAGATTATTCAAAATATTCCCAACCTGACCATTGCCAAAACCGGTCTCTGCTGGATTTGGTCTCTGTACGATCCAGTCTATGACAGTCCATCTCTGAAGAGACCGATTGAGGCAGAGACCGGGTGAGGAAAGACCGAGTCTGGCAGAGACCGAGTGTAGCAGAGACAGGTTCTGTTGTGGATCGAGTAGGGAAAATTGTGAAAAAATTCAGAATTTTCAAAAAATCAAAAAATGCTGCAAATACTCTAAAAAGCTTACAGAACCACAAATTTTCGATTTTTTAAATTTGGAATATTTCAAATTCTGTTAGTTTTGGACAATTTCCAGCCTTTTTGATTTTTCGAAAATTTTGAATTTTTTTCCATATTCTGCCAACCCGAGCACTCCCAGAACCGGCCTCTGCCGTACCCTGTCTCAGACGCACCCGACATCTGCACGATCCAGTCTCTAAAGAGACAGGTTGAGGCAGAAGCCGAGTCCGACAGAGAAAGTATGAGGCATAGACTGAGCCCGGCAGAGACCAAGTGTAGCAGACAAGTTATGGATCAGGTACGGAAATTATTTTTAAAAAAATTCAAAATTTTCGAAAAATAAAAAAATGTTGCAAATTGTTTAAAAAGCGCACAAAACTACATCTTTTTTAATTTGGAATTTTTCAGATTTCTTTTGTTTTGTACGCTTTTTGGACAATTTCCAGAATTTTTTATTGTTTGAAAATTTTTAAGTGTTTGAAATATTATTTTTCAAATTTCTCCCGACCCTACCTCTGCCAAAACCGGTCTCTGCCATACCTTGTCTACGACGCACCCGGTCTCTGCTTGATTCGGTCTCTGCACAAAGCATTCTCTGAAGAGACCGGTAGAGGCAGAGACCGAATCCGACAGACAGTGAGGCATAGACAGAGTACGGCAGAGACCGGGTGAGGACGCGACCGAGTGTGGCACAGAACAGTTCTGGTGGGGATGTGGTATGGGAATTTTTGAAAACATTTTTGAATTTTGAATTTTTTTAGTTCTGTGCAAGTTTTGTACAACTTCCAGCATTTTTTAATTCTTTCAAAATTCTCCCAACCAGACCCCAGCCGGACCCGGTCTCTGCCGTACCTTGTCTCTGAAGCACACGGTATCTGCACGATCCGGTCTCTGTATGATGCAGTCTCTACGGGCCGTCTGCAAAAACGGTGAGGCAGAGACAGTCCGACAGAGCCCGTGCCAGGCAGACACCGCGTTGGGCACAGACTGAGTCCTGCAGAGAACGTGCGAGCCAGAGGCCGGGTGAGGCACAGACCGATTCACACCGGTCCACAGTTTGTTGCTTCAATTGTGGTGAAGAATCGGAGAGATATGAAGTATTCTCTGTCCTATCACTGCCTCTCCCCAGTTCCAGTAATGAGTGTTCACTCGATGTGAGTTTTAAACCTTGATTACATTACAATTACAATACAAGGTACTATTCAAAAGTATTTGGACCCATTTTGGAGTTGCACGAGAAACAATGGTATTCAGTTTTGCTAATAGGTGATAATATTGCACTTTTATAATCAGTTCTGCACCGATCTCGCTCGTCTACTTTGCTTCAGTGTGATTTTACATCCCTTCAAATGTGACCATGTTGGATGTTATGACTTCTGCGTTTTACTAGGATGGCACATTTAAAAGAACAATGAATTTGCAACAGAATGACTTGACCCTCCTTTCAGAGGTCATTACAGGAGATGAGACGTGGATTTATGACTACGATGCAGCAGCATTCCTATCGGTGGAAAAGCATTTTATCTCCATTCCCAAAGAAGGCCACACAGGATTGCTTGGATGTCAAGAGCATGTTGATCATATTTTTTTAAATCAACAGGATTGTTCAATAGATTTGTGGCATGTAAAAGGTCCTTACGAGTATGAAGAAGGTGCTTGGTGACCAAATACTGTGGCCATGTTCGTCACCTATGTCTCTTCTGCTGCGCTACCAGATGACTGGCAGTTGAATCAGGCCAAAGGCACAGTACTTGAAAGTTAGAAGAAGAAGAGGATTGTTCACCATTAATTTATCTACAGTGTCTATAGGAGGCATATGGGGCTCAGACATCCACAAAAATGGTGCACTGATGACTGGTTGCCCGAAGAAAGTTGGAAATCTTCTTTGGTGGAAGACCAGCAGACTTGATGTTGTGCCTGGCCAGCAGCCTGCTGCATTGCTGGAAATCTACCAGACAGCAATCTTCACACTCACCGCTGTGAAAACCTCAAATCCTACATTTATTAACTTTCTCACAAACATTCCATCATATAAATAATTGGTGTATGACAAAATATAAATATAACTAAAACTTATCTCTTATAATATTGTAAACCAGGGGTCGTCAACCTTTTTATACCTACCGCCCACTTTTGTATCTTTTGGTGGTAAAATTTCCTTACTGCCCACCGGTGCCGCACATATTGCCCACCACCATGAAAGAGGTACAGCTCAAAGACTGAGTGATGGCCGGTGGTAAGCCCCGCCCTCGTTATGCGCACTGAGCTCATTCGTTGCTCCCTCGTCCACGAGTATACTTCGAGAAGTGTCCGGTGAATTATTATCTATATTCAAATTTTAGAGATGGAATTCAAAAGTAAATTGCAAAAGCATATTTTAAAAAGTCAAACTCGCTAAGTTGTTAGCAATGTATTCGATATACGGAGAAAGAACAAAATTTGTAACAACGGACAAAAAACCCCACCGCCCACCATGAGAGCTTGAATCGCCCACTAGTGGGCGGTACGGACCAGGTTGACGACCCCTGTTGTAAACATTTAATCAAATACATGGATAAATAACCTATGACAATGCAGTGTGATCATCTTTACAATAGTAGTTGAATCTGCAATAAGAGATTTATGTTTTCCAAACATGATCAAAACAAACGAAGTATACAAAATAGCAAAGAACACTGGATGCTACATTCTATCAAACAGCAAAACAACTACGTGTGTTATGCAACACTAGCATACTCTATTTATTAGCAACAATCTCTTGTAATATTTAATTCAAGGACTGCAATAATGCATTCCCACAGTGTGGACAATTTTTTAAAAATTATGCGTAGCTCAAGTAATAGTGTTTGCATGACAATATGACCTCCCTCGCTTAACTTACATAACATTTAAAATTCACATTTCACTTCAATTTGTACCGTCAGGTATTTATGAAGCAAGGCCATAAGAACAGTGAGAAATTCACTTACCCAAGTCTTGAGAAGTCACCTGTCCCAAGTCTTGAGAAGTCACCTGTACCAAGTCTTCAGAAGTCACCTGTCCCAAGTCTTGAGAAGTCACCTGTCCCAAGTATTGAGAAGTCACCTGTCCCAAGTCTTGACAAGTCACTTGTCCCAAGTCTTGAGAAGTCACCTGTCCCAAGTCTTGAGAAGTCACCTGTCCCAAGTCTTGAGAAGTCACCTGTCCCAAGTCTTGAGAAGTCACCTGTCCCAAGTCTTGAGAAGTCACGTGTCCCAAATCTAGAGAAGTCACATGTCCCAAGTCTTGAGAAGTCACCTGTCCGAAGTCTTGAGAAGTCACCTGTACCAAGTCTTGAGACGTCACGTCCCAAGTCTTGAGAAGTCACGTGTCCCAAGTCTTGAGAAGTCACCTATCCCAAGTCTTGAGAAATCACATGTCCCAAATCTAGAGAAGTCACATGTCCCAAGTCTTGAGAAGTCATCTGTCCCAAGTCTTCAGAAGTCACGTGTCCCAAGTCTAGAGAAATCACTTGTTCGAAGTCTTGAGAAGTCACCTGTCCCAACTCTTGAGAAGTCACCTGTCCCAAGTCCACAGAAGTCACCTGTCCCAAGTCTTGAGAAGTCACCTGTCCCAAGTCTTGAGAAGTCACATGTCCCAAATCTAGAGAAGTCACATGTCCCAAGTCTTGAGAAGTCACCTGTCCCAAGTCTTGAGAAGTCGCCTATCCCAAGTCTTGAGAAGTCGCCTGTCCCAAGTCTTGAGAAGTCGCCTGTCCGAAGTCTTGAGAAGTCAACTGTCCCAAGTCTTGAGAAGTCACCTGTCCCAAGTCTTGAGAAGTCACGTCTCCCAAGTCTAGAGAAGTCACTTGTTCGAAGTCTTGAGAAGTCACCTGTCCCAAGTCTTGAGAAGTCACCTGTCCCAAGTCCACAGAAGTCACCTGTCCCAAGTCTTGAGAAGTTACCTGTCCCAAGTCTTGAGCAGTCACCTGTTCCAAGTCCTTAGAAGTCACCTGTCCCAAATATTGAGAAGTCACCTATCCCAAGTCTTGATAAGTCGCCTATCCCAAGTCTTGAGAAGTCGCCTGTCCGAAGTCTTGAGAAGTCAACTGTCCCAAGTCTTGAGAAGTCACCTGTCCCAAGTCTTGAGAAGTCACCTGTCCCAAGTCTTGAGAAGTCACCTGCCCAAGTCTTCAGAAGTCAACTTTCCCAAGTCTTGAGAAGTCACCTGTCCGAAGTCTTGAGAAGTCACCTGTCCCAAGTCTTGAGAAGTCACCTGTCCCAAGTCTTGAGAAGTCACCTGTCCCAAGTCTTGAGAAGTCACTTGTCCCAAGTCTTGAGAAGTCACCTGTCCCAAGTCTTCACAAGTCACCTGTCCCAAGTCATGAGGAGTCACCTGTCCCAAATTTTGAGAAGTCACCTGTCCCAAGTCTACAGAAGTCACGTAACCCAAGTCTTGAGAAGTCACCTGTCCCAAGTCTTGAGGAGTCACCTGTCCCAAATCTTGACAAGTCACCTGTCCCAAGTCTTGAGAAGTCACCTGTCCCAAGTCTTGAGAAATCACCTGTACCAAGTCTTGAGAAGTCACCTGTCCCAAGTCTTGAGAAGTCACCTGTCCCAACTCTTTAGAAATCACCTGTCCCAAATATTGAGAAGTCACCTATCCCAAGTCTTGATAAGTCGCCTGTCCCAAGTCTTGATAAGTCGCCTGTCCCAAGTCTTGAGAAGTCACCTGTCCCAAGCCTTGAGAAGTCACCTGTCCGAAGTCTTGAGAAGTCACCTGTCCCAAGTTTTGAAAAGTCACCTGTCCCAAGTCTTGAGAAGTCACCTATCCGAAGTCTTGAGAAGTTGCCTGTCCCAAGTCTTGAGAAGTCACCTGTCCCAAGTCTTGAGAAGTCACCTGTCCCAAGGTTTGAGAAGTTACCTGTCCCATGTCTTGAGAAGTCACCTGTCCCAAGTCTTGAGAAATCACCTGTCCCAAGTCTTGACAAATCACCTGTCCCAAGTCTTGACAAGTCACCTATCCCAAGTCTTGAGGAGTCACCTGTCCCAAATTTTGAGAAGTCACCTGTCCCAAGTCTTGAGAAGTCACCTCTCCCAAGTCTTGAGAAGTCATTTGTCCGAAGTCTTGAGAAGTCACTTGTCCCAAGTCTTGAGAAGTCACTTGTCCCAAGTATTGAGAAGTCACTTGTCCCAAGACTTGAGAAGTGCGTGTCCAAAGTTTTGAAAAGTCACTTGTCCCCAGTATTGAGAAGTCACTTGCCCAAGTCTTGAGAAGACACTTGTCCCAAGTCTTGAGAAGTCATTTTTCTCAAGTCTTGAGAAATCACTTGTCCCAATCTTGAGAAGTCACTTGTCCCAAGTCTTGAGAAGTCACTTGTCCCAAGTCTTGAGAAGTCACTTGTCCCAAGTCTTGAGAAGTCACTTGTCCCATGTCTTGAGAAGTCACTTGTAACAAGTCTTCAGAAGTCCCTTTTCCCATGTCTTGAGAAGTGCATGTCCAACTCTTGAGTAGTCACTTGTCCCAAGTCTTGAGAAGTGCGTGTCCCAAGGCATGAGAAGTGGGTGTCCCAGGTTTTGAGAAGTCACTTGTCCCAAGTCTTGAGAAGTGCGTGTCCCAAGTGTTCAGAAGTCACTTGTCCCAAGTCTTGAGAAGTCACTTGTCCCAAGTCTTGAGAAGTCACTTGTCCGAAGTCTTGAGAAGTCATTTGTCTCAAGTCTTTTGAAGACACTTGTCCCAAGTCTTGAGAAGTGTTTTGTCCCAAGTCTTGAGAAGTCACATGTCCCAAGTCTTCAGAAGTCACCTGTCCGAAGTCTTGAGAAGTCACCTGTACCAAGTCTTGAGACGTCACGTCCCAAGTCTTGAGAAGTCACGTGTCCCTAGTCTTGAGAAGTCACCTATCCCAAGTCTTGAGAAGTCACATGTCCCAAATCTAGAGAAGTGACATGTCCCAAGTCTTGAGAAGTCACCTGTCCCAAGTCTTGAGAAGTCACGTGTCCCAAGTCTAGAGAAGTCACTTGTTCGAAGTCTTGAGAAGTCACCTGTCCTAAGTGTTCAGAAGTCACTTGTCCCAAGTCTTGAGAAGACCTGTTCCAAGTCCTTAGAAGTCACCTGTCCCAAATATTGAGAAGTCACCTATCCCAAGTCTTGATAAGTCGCCTATCCCAAGTCTTGAGAAGTTGCCTGTCCAAAGTTTTGAGAAGTCGCCTGTCCGAAGTCTTGAGAAGTCAACTGTCCCAAGTCTTGAGAAGTCACCTGTCCCAAGTCTTCAGAAGTCACCTGTCCCAAGTCTTCAGAAGTCACCTGCCCAAGTCTTGAGAAGTCACCTGTCCCAAGTCTTGAGAAGTCACCTGTCCCAAGTCTTGAGAAGTCACTTGTCGCAAGTCTTGAGATGTCACCTGTCCCAAGTCTTCACAAGTCACCTGTCCCAAGTCATGAGGAGTCAATTGTCGCAAATTTTGAGAAGTCACCTGTCCCAAGTCTAGAGAAGTCACGTAACCCAAGTCTTGAGAAGTCACCTGTCCCAAGTCTTGAGGAGTCACCTGTCCCAAATCTTGACAAGTCACCTGTCCCAAGTCTTGAGAAGTCACCTGTCCCAAGTCTTGAGAAGTCACCTGTCCCAAGTATTGAGAAGTCACCTGTCCCAAGTCTTGACAAGTCACTTGTCCGAAGTCTTGAGAAGTCACCTGTCCCAAGTCTTGAGAAGTCACCTGTCCCAAGTCTTGAGAAGTCACCTGTCCCAAGTCTTGAGAAGTCACCTGTCCCAAGTCTTGAGAAGTCACCTGTCCCAAGTCTTGAGAAGTCACGTGTCCCAAATCTAGAGAAGTCACATGTCCCAAGTCTTGAGAAGTCACCTGTCCGAAGTCTTGAGAAGTCACCTGTACCAAGTCTTGAGACGTCACGTCCCAAGTCTTGAGAAGTCACGTGTCCCAAGTCTTGAGAAGTCACCTATCCCAAGTCTTGAGAAATCACATGTCCCAAATCTAGAGAAGTCACATGTCCCAAGTCTTGAGAAGTCACCTGTCCCAAGTCTTCAGAAGTCACGTGTCCCAAGTCTAGAGAAGTCACTTGTTCGAAGTCTTGAGAAGTCACCTGTCCCAACTCTTGAGAAGTCACCTGTCCCAAGTCCACAGAAGTCACCTGTCCCAAGTCTTGAGAAGTCACCTGTCCCAAGTCTTGAGAAGTCACATGTCCCAAATCTAGAGAAGTCTCATGTCCCAAGTCTTGAGAAGTCACCTGTCCCAAGTCTTGATAAGTCGCCTATCCCAAGTCTTGAGAAGTTGCCTGTCCCAAGTCTTGAGAAGTCGCCTGTCCGAAGTCTTGAGAAGTCAACTGTCCCAAGTCTTGAGAAGTCACCTGTCCCAAGTCTTGAAAAGTCACGTGTCCCAAGTCTAGAGAAGTCACTTGTTCGAAGTCTTGAGAAGTCACCTGTCCCAAGTCTTGAGAAGTCACCTGTCCCAAGTCTTGAGAAGTCACCTGTCCCAAGTCTTGAGAAGTCACCTGTTCCAAGTCCTTAGAAGTCACCTGTCCCAAATATTGAGAAGTCACCTATCCCAAGTCTTGATAAGTCGCCTATCCCAAGTCTTGAGAAGTCGCCTGTCCGAAGTCTTGAGAAGTCAACTGTCCCAAGTCTTGAGAAGTCACCTGTCCCAAGTCTTGAGAAGTCACCTGTCCCAAGTCTTGAGAAGTCACCTGCCCAAGTCTTCAGAAGTCAACTTTCCCAAGTCTTGAGAAGTCACCTGTCCGAAGTCTTGAGAAGTCACCTGTCCCAAGTCTTGAAAAGTCACCTGTCCCAAGTCTTGAGAAGTCACCTGTCCCAAGTCTTGAGAAGTCACTTGTCCCAAGTCTTGAGAAGTCACCTGTCCCAAGTCTTCACAAGTCACCTGTCCCAAGTCATGAGGAGTCACCTGTCCCAAATTTTGAGAAGTCACCTGTCCCAAGTCTAGAGAAGTCACGTAACCCAAGTCTTGAGAAGTCACCTGTCCCAAGTCTTGAGGAGTCACCTGTCCCAAATCTTGACAAGTCACCTGTCCCAAGTCTTGAGAAGTCACCTGTCCCAAGTCTTGAGAAATCACCTGTACCAAGTCTTGAGAAGTCACCTGTCCCAAGTCTTGAGAAGTCACCTGTCCCAACTCTTTAGAAATCACCTGTCCCAAATATTGAGAAGTCACCTATCCCAAGTCTTGATAAGTCGCCTGTCCCAAGTCTTGATAAGTCGCCTGTCCCAAGTCTTGAGAAGTCACCTGTCCCAAGCCTTGAGAAGTCACCTGTCCGAAGTCTTGAGAAGTCACCTGTCCCAAGTTTTGAAAAGTCACCTGTCCCAAGTCTTGAGAAGTCACCTATCCGAAGTCTTGAGAAGTTGCCTGTCCCAAGTCTTGAGAAGTCACCTGTACCAAGTCTTGAGAAGTCACCTGTCCCAAGTCTTGAGAAGTTACCTGTCCCATGTCTTGAGAAGTCACCTGTCCCAAGTCTTGAGAAATCACCTGTCCGAAGTCTTGACAAATCACCTGTCCCAAGTCTTGACAAGTCACCTATCCCAAGTCTTGAGGAGTCACCTGTCCCAAATTTTGAGAAGTCACCTGTCCAAAGTCTTGAGAAGTCACCTCTCCCAAGTCTTGAGAAGTCATTTGTCCGAAGTCTTGAGAAGTCACTTGTCCCAAGTCTTGGGAAGTCACTTGTCCCAAGTATTGAGAAGTCACTTGTCCCAAGACTTGAGAAGTGCGTGTCCAAAGTTTTGAGAAGTCACTTGTCCGCAGTATTGAGAAGTCACTTGCCCAAGTCTGAGAAGTCACCTGTCCCAAGTCTTGAGAAGTCATTTGTCTCAAGTCTTGAGAAATCACTTGTCCCAATCTTGAGAAGTCACTTGTCCCAAGTCTTGAGAAGTCACTTGTCCCAAGTCTTGAGAAGTCACTTGTCCCATGTCTTGAAAAGTCACTTGTAACAAGTCTTGAGAAGTCCCATGTCCCATGTCTTGAGAAGTGCATGTCCAACTCTTGAGTAGTCACTTGTCCCAAGGCTTGAGAAGTGCGTGTCCCAAGCCTTGAGAAGTCACTTGTCCCAAGTCTTGAGAAGTCACTTGTCCCAAGACTTGAGAAGGCACCTGTACCAAGTCTTGAGAAGTGCGTGTCCCAAGTCTTGAGAAGTTACTTGTCCCAAGTCTTGAGAAGTCACTTGTCCCAAGCCTTGAGAAGTCACTTGTCCCAAGTCTTGAGAAGTGCTAGTCCCAAGTCTTGTGAAGTCACTTGTCCCAAGTCTTGAGAAGTGCGTGTCCCAAGGCATGAGAAGTGGGTGTCCCAAGTCTTGAGAAGTCACTTGTCCCAAGTCTTGAGAAGTGCGTGTCCCAAGTGTTCAGAAGTCACTTGTCCCAAGTCTTGAGAAGTCACTTGTCCGAAGTCTTCAGAAGTCATTTGTCCAAAGCCTTTTGAAGACACTTGTCCCAAGTCTTGAGCAGTCACTTGTCCCAAGTCTTGAGAAGTCACTTGTCCCAAGTCTTGAGAATTCCCTTGTTCCAAGTCTTGAGAAGTCACCTGTCCAAAGTCTTGAGAAGTCATTGTCTAAAGTCTTGAGAAGTCACTTGTCCCAAGTCTTGAGAAGTCACTTGTCCCAAGTCTTGAGAAGTCACATGTCCCAAGTCTTGAGAACTTCACTTGTCCCATGTCTTGAGAAGTCACTTGTCTCAAGTCTTGAGTAGTCCCTTGTCCCATGTCTTGAGAAGTCCATGTCCAACTCTTGAGTAGTCACTTGTCCCAAGTCTTGAGAAGTGCGTGTCCCAAGCCTTGAGAAGTCACTTGTCCCAAGTCTTGAGAAGGCACCTGTCGCAAGTCTTGAGATGTGCGTGTCCCAAGTCTTGAGAAGTTACTTGTCCCAAGTCTTGAGAAGTCACTTGTCCCAAGCCTTGAGAAGTCACTTGTCCCAAGTCTTGAGAATTGCTAGTCCCAAGTCTTGAGAAGTCACTTGTCCCAAGTCTTGAGAAGTGCGTGTCCCAAGGCATGAGAAGTGGGTGTCCCAAGTTTTGAGAAGTCACTTGTCCCAAGTCTTGAGAAGTGCGTGTCCCAAGTGTTCAGAAGTCACTTGTCCCAAGTCTTGAGAAGTCACTTGTCCCAAGTCTTGAGAAGTGACTTGTCCGAAGTCTTGAGAAGTCATTTGTCTCAAGTCTTTTGAAGACACTTGTCCCAAGGCTTGAGAAGGCACCTGTCCCAAGTCTTCAGAAGTGCGTGTCCCAAGTCTTGAGAAGTTACTTGTCCCAAGTCTTGAGAAGTCACTTGTCCCAAGCCTTGAGAAGTCACTTGTCCCAAGTCTTGAGAATTGCTAGTCCCAAGCCTTGAGAAGTCACTTGTCCCAAGTCTTGAGAAGTGCGTGTCCCAAGGCATGAGAAGTGGGTGTCCCAAGTTTTGAGAAGTCACTTGTCCCAAGTCTTGAGAAGTGCGTGTCCCAAGTGTTCAGAAGTCACTTGTCCCAAGTCTTGAGAAGTCACTTGTCCCAAGTCTTGAGAAGTCACTTGTCCGAAGTCTTGAGAAGTCATTTGTCTCAAGTCTTTTGAAGACACTTGTCCCAAGTCTTGAGAAGTGTTTTGTCCCAAGTCTTGAGAAGTCACTTGTCCCAAGTCTTCAGAAGTCACCTGTCCAAAGTCTTGAGAAGTCACTTGTCCCAAGTCTTGAAGAAGTGCGTGTCCCAATTCATGAGAAGTGCGTGTCCCAAGTCTTGAGAAGTCATTTGTCCCAAGTCTTGAGAAGTCACTTGTCCCAAGTCTTGAGAAGTGCGTGTCCCGAGTTTTGAGAAGTCACTTGTCCGAAGTCTTCAGAAGTCACTTGTCCCAAGTCTTGAGAAGTCATTTGTCCCAAGTCTTGAGAAGTCATTTTCCCAAGTCTTGAGAAGTCTTTTGTCCCAAATCTTGAGAAGTCACTTGTCCCAAGTCTTGAGAAGTCCTTGTCCCAAGTCCTGAGATGTCACCTGTCCCAAATCTTGAGAAGTCACTTGTCCCAAGTCTTGAAAAGTCACTTGTCCCAAGTCTTGAGAAGTCACTTGTTCCAAGTCTTGAGAATTCACTTGTCCCAAGTCTCGAAAAAATCATTTTTCCCAAGTCTTGAGAAATCATTGTCTCAAGTCTTGAGAAGTCACTTGCAAAAGTCTTGAGCAGTCACTTATCCCAATTTTATAGAAGTCTTGAGAAGTCACTTGTCCCAAGTCTTGAGAAGTGTTTTGTCCCAAGTCTTGAGAAGTCACTTGTCCCAAGTCTTGAGAAGTCACTTGTCCCAAGTCTTGAGAATTCCCTTGTTCCAAGTCTTGAGAAGTCACATGTCCAAAGTCTTGAGAAGTCATTGTCCAAAGTTTTGAGAAGTCACTTGTCCCAAGTCTTGAGAAGTCACTTGTCCCAAGTCTTGAGAAGTCACTTGTCCCAAGTCTTGAGAACTTCACTTGTCCCATGTCTTGAGAAGTCACTTGTCTCAAGTCTTGAGTAGTCCCTTGTCCCATGTCTTGAGAAGTCCATGTCCAACTCTTGAGTAGTCACTTGTCCCAAGTCTTGAGAAGTGCGTGTCCCAAGCCTTGAGAAGTCACTTGTCCCAAGTCTTGAGAAGGCACCTGTCCCAAGTTTGAGATGTGCGTATCCCAAGTCTTGAGAAGTTACTTGTCGCAAGTCTTGAGAAGTCACTTGTCCCAAGCCTTGAGAAGTCACTTGTCGCAAGTCTTGAGAATTGCTAGTCCCAAGTCTTGAGAAGTCGCCTGTCCGAAGTCTTGAGAAGTCAACTGTCCCAAGTCTTGAGAAGTCACCTGTCCCAAGTCTTCAGAAGTCACCTGTCCTAAGTCTTGAGAAGTCACCTGTCCGAGGTCTTGAGAAGTCACCTGTCCCAAGTCTTGAGAAGTCACCTGTCCCAAGTCTTGAGAAGTCACCTGTTCCAAGTCTTGAGAAGTCACTTGACCCAAGTCTTGAGATGTCACCTGTCCCAAGTCTTCACAAGTCACCTGTCCCAAGTCATGAGGAGTCACCTGTCCCAAATTTTGAGAAGTCACCTGTCCCAAGTGTAGAGAAGTCACGTAACCCAAGTCTTGAGAAGTCACCTGTCCCAAGTCTTGAGGAGTCACCTGTCCCAAATCTTGACAACTCACCTGTCCCAAGTCTTGAGAAGTCACCTGTCCCAAGTCTTGAGAAATCACCTGTACCAAGTCTTGAGAACTCACCTGTCCCAAGTCTTGAGAAGTCACTTGTCCCAAGTCTTGAGAAGGCACCTGTCCCAAGTCTTGAGAAGTGCGTGTCCCAAGTCTTGAGAAGTTACTTGTCCCAAGTCTTGAGAAGTCACTTGTCCCAAGCCTTGAGAAGTCACTTGTCCCAAGTCTTGAGAATTGCTAGTCCCAAGCCTTGAGAAGTCACTTGTCCCAAGTCTTGAGAAGTGCGTGTCCCAAGGCATGAGAAGTGGGTGTCCCAAGTTTTGAGAAGTCACTTGTCCCAAGTCTTGAGAAGTGCGTGTCCGAAGTGTTCAGAAGTCACTTGTCCCAAGTCTTGAGAAGTCACTTGTCCCAAGTCTTGAGAAGTCACTTGTCCGAAGTCTTGAGAAGTCATTTGTCTCAAGTCTTTTGAAGACACTTGTCCCAAGTCTTGAGAAGTGTTTTGTCCCAAGTCTTGAGAAGTCACTTGTCCCAAGTCTTCAGAAGTCACCTGTCCAAAGTCTTGAGAAGTCACTTGTCTCAAGTCTTGAAGAAGTGCGTGTCCCAATTCATGAGAAGTGCGTGTCCCAAGTCTTGAGAAGACATTTGTCCCAAGTCTTGAGAAGTCACTTGTCCCAAGTCTTGAGAAGTGTTTTGTCCAAAGTCTTGAGAAGTCACTTGTCCCAGTCTTCAGATATCACTTGTCCCAAGTCTTGAGAAGTCCCTTGTCTCAAGTCTTAAGAAGTCACTTGTCCCAAGTCTTGAGAAGTCACTTGTCCCAAGTCTTGAGAAGTGGGTGTCCCGAGTTTTGAGAAGTCACTTGTTTGAAGTCTTCAGAAGTCACTTGTCCCAAGTCTTGAGAAGTCATTTGTCCCAAGTCTTGAGAAGTCATTGTCCCAAGTCTTGAGAAGTCTTTTGTCCCAAATCTTGAGAAGTCACTTGTCCCAAGTCTTGAGAAGTCCTTGTCCCAAGTCCTGAGAAGTCACCTGTCCCAAATCTTGAGAAGTCACTTGTCCCAAGTCTTGAAAAGTCACTTGTATCAAGTCTTGAGAAGTCACTTGTTCCAAGTCTTGAGAATTTACTTGTCCCAAGTCTCGAAAAAATCATTTTTCCCAAGTCTTGAGAAATCATTGTCTCAAGTCTTGAGAAGTCACTTGCAAAAGTCTTGAGCAGTCACTTATCCCAATTTTATAGAAGTCACTTGTCCCAAGTCATAAGAAGTGCGTGTCCCAAGTCTTGAGAAGTCACTTGTCCCAAGCCTTGAGAAGTGTTTTGTCCCAAGTCTTGAGAAGTCACTTGTCCCAAGTCTTGAGAAGTCACTTGTCCCAAGTCTTGAGAATTCCCTTGTTCCAAGTCTTGAGAAGTCACCTGTCCAAAGTCTTGAGAAGTCATTGTCCAAAGTCTTGAGAAGTCACTTGTCCCAAGTCTTGAGAAGTCACTTGTCCCAAGTCTTGAGAACTTCACTTGTCCCATGTCTTGAGAAGTCACTTGTCTCAAGTCTTGAGTAGTCCCTTGTCCCATGTCTTGAGAAGTCCATGTCCAACTCTTGAGTAGTCACTTGTCCCAAGTCTTGAGAAGTGCGTGTCCCAAGCCTTGAGAAGTCACTTGTCCCAAGTCTTGAGAAGGCACCTGTCCCAAGTCTTGAGATGTGCGTGTCCCAAGTCTTGAGAAGTTACTTGTCGCAAGTCTTGAGAAGTCACTTGTCCCAAGCCTTGAGAAGTCACTTGTCGCAAGTCTTGAGAATTGCTAGTCCCAAGTCTTGAGAAGTCACTTGTCCCAAGTCTTGAGAAGTGCGTGTCCCAAGGCATGAGAAGTGGGTGTCCCAGGTTTTGAGAAGTCACTTGTCCCAAGTCTTGAGAAGTGCGTGTCCCAAGTGTTCAGAAGTCACTTGTCCCAAGTCTTGAGAAGTCACTTGTCCCAAGTCTTGAGAAGTCACTTGTCCCAAGTCTTGAGAAGTCATTTGTCTCAAGTCTTTTGAAGACACTTGTAACAAGTCTTGAGAAGTGTTTTGTCCCAAGTCTTGAGAAGTCACATGTCCCAAGTCTTCAGAAGTCACCTGTCCGAAGTCTTGAGAAGTCACCTGTACCAAGTCTTGAGACGTCACGTCCCAAGTCTTGAGAAGTCACGTGTCCCAAGTCTTGAGAAGTCACCTATCCCAAGTCTTGTGAAGTCACATGTCCATAATCTAGAGAAGTGACATGTCCCAAGTCTTGAGAAGTCACCTGTCCCAAGTCTTGAGAAGTCACGTGTCCCAAGTCTAGAGAAGTCACTTGTTCGAAGTTTTGAGAAGTCACCTGTCCTAAGTGTTCAGAAGTCACTTGTCCCAAGTCTTGAGAAGACCTGTTCCAAGTCCTTAGAAGTCACCTGTCCCAAATATTGATAAGGCGCCTATCCCAAGTCTTGAGAAGTTGCCTGTTCAAAGTCTTGAGAAGTCGCCTGTCCGAAGTCTTGAGAAGTCAACTGTCCCAAGTCTTGAGAAGTCACCTGTCCCAAGTCTTCAGAAGTCACCGGTCCCAGGTCTTGAGAAGTCACCTGTCCGAAGTCTTGAGAAGTCACCTGTCCCAAGTCTTCAGGAGTCACCTGTCCCAAGTCTTGAGAAGTCACCTGTCCCAAGTCTTGAGAAGTCACTTGTCCCAAGTCTTGAGATGTCACCTGTCCCAAGTCTTCACAAGTCACCTGTCCCAAGTCATGAGGAGTCACCTGTCCCAAATTTTGAGAAGTCACCTGTCCCAAGTCTAGAGAAGTCACGTAACCCAAGTCTTGAGAAGTCACCTGTCCCAAGTCTTGAGGAGTCACCTGTCCCAAATCTTGACAAGTCACCTGTCCCAAGTCTTGAGAAGTCACCTTTCCCAAGTCTTGAGAAATCACCTGTACCAAGTCTTGAGAACTCACCTGTCCCAAGTCTTGAGAAGTCACCTGTCCCAAGTCTTTAGAAATCACCTGTCCCAAGCCTTGAGAATTCACCTGTCCGAAGTCTTGAGAAGTCACCTGTCCCAAGTCTTGAAAAGTCACCTGTCCCAAGTCTTGAGAAGTCACCTGTCCGAAGTCTTGAGACGTTGCCTGTTCCAAGTCTTGAGAAGTCACTTGTCCCAAGTCTTGAGAAGTCACCTGTCCCAAGTCTTGAGAAGTTACCAGTCCCATGTCTTGAGAAGTAACCTGTCCCAAGTCTTGAGAAATCACCTGTCCGAAGTCTTGACAAATCACCTGTCGCAAGTCTTGACAAGTCACCTATCCCAAGTCTTGAGGAGTCACCTGTCCCAAATTTTGAGAAGTCACCTGTCCCAAGTCTTGAGAAGTCACCTCTCCCAAGTCTTGAGAAGTCATTTGTCCGAAGTCTTGAGAAGTCACTTGTCCCAAGTCTTGAGAAGTCACTTGTCCCAAGTATTGAGAAGTCACTTGTCCCAAGACTTGAGAAGTGCGTGTCCAAAGTTTTGAGAAGTCACTTGTCCCCAGTATTGAGAAGTCACTTGCCTAAGTCTTGTGAAGTCACTTGTCCCAAGTCTTGAGAAGTCATTTGTCCCAAGTCTTGAGAAATCACTTGTCCCAATCTTGAAAAGTCACTTGTCCATAGTCTTGAGAAGTCACTTGTCCCAAGTCTTGAGAAGTCACTTGTCCCAAGTCTTGAGAAGGCACCTGTCCCAAGTCTTGAGAAGTGCGTGTCCCAAGTCTTGAGAAGTTACTTGTCCCAAGTCTTGAGAAGTCACTTGTCCCAAGCCTTGAGAAGTCACTTGTCCCAAGTCTTGAGAATTGCTAGTCCCAAGTCTTGAGAAGTCACTTGTCCCAAGTCTTGAGAAGGCAACTGTCCCAAGTCTTGAGAAGTGCGTGTTCCAAGTCTTGAGAAGTTACTTGTCCCAAGTCTTGAGAAGTCACTTGTCCCAAGCCTTGAGAAGTCACTTGTCCCAAGTCTTGAGAATTGCTAGTCCCAAGCCTTGAGAAGTCACTTGTCCCAAGTCTTGAGAAGTGCGTGTCCCAAGGCATGAGAAGTCACTTGTCCGATGTCTTGAGAAGTCATTTGTCTCAAGTCTTTTGAAGACACTTGTCCCAAGTCTTGAGAAGTGTTTTGTCCCAAGTCTTGAGAAGCCACTTGTCCCAAGTCTTCAGAAGTCACCTGTCCAAAGTCTTGAGAAGTCACTTGTCCCAAGTCTTGAAGAAGTGCGTGTCCCAATTCATGAGAAGTGCGTGTCCCAAGTCTTGAGAAGTCATTTGTCCCAAGTCTTGAGAAGTCACTTGTCCCAAGTCTTGAGAAGTGTTTTGTCCAAAGTCTTGAAAAGTCACTTGTCCCAGTCTTCAGAAATCACTTGTCCCAAGTCTTGAGAAATCCTTTGTCCCAAGTCTTAAGAAGTCACTTGTCCCAAGTCTTGAGAAGTGCGTGTCCCGAGTTTTGAGAAGTCACTTGTCCGAAGTATTCAGAAGCCACTTGTCCCAATTCTTGAGAAGTCATTTGTCCCAAGTCTTGAGAAGTCATTGTCCCAAGTCTTGAGAAGTCTTTTGTCCCAAATCTTCAGAAGTCACTTGTCCCAAGTCTTGAGAAGTCCTTGTCCCAAGTCCTGAGTAGTCACCTGTCCCAAATCTTGAGAAGTCACTTGTCCCAAGTCTTGAAAAGTCACTTGTCCCAAGTCTTGAGAAGTCACTTGTTCTAAGTCTTGAGAATTCACTTGTCCCAAGTCTCGAGAAATCATTTTTCCCAAGTCTTGAGAAATCATTGTCTCAAGTCTTGAGAAGTCACTTGTAAAAGTCTTGAGCAGTCACTTAACCCAATTTTATAGATGTCACTTGTCCCAAGTCATAAGAAGTGCGTGTCCCAAGTCTTGAGAAGTCACTTGTCCCAAGTCTTGAGAAGTGTTTTGTCCCAAGTCTTGAGAAGTCACTTGTCCCAAGTCTTTAGATTTTATTTGTCCCAAGTCTTGAGAAGTCCCTTGTCCCAAGTCTTGAGAAGTCACGTGTCCCAAGTCTTGAGAAGTCACTTGTCCCAAGCCTTGAGAAGACACTTGTCCCAAGTCTTAGAAGTGCGTGTCCCAAGTCTTGAGAAGTCACTTGTACCAAGTTTTGAGAATTCACTTGTCCCAAGTCCTGAGAAGTCACTTGTTCCATGTCTTGAGAAGTGCGTGTCGCAAGTGTTCAGAAGTCACTTGTCACAAGTCTTGAGAAGTCACTTGTCCCAAGTTTGAGAAGTCATTTGTCCCAAGTCTTGAGAAGTCACTTGTCCCAAGTCTTGAAAAGTGTTTTGTCACAAGTCTTGAGAATTCACTTGTCCCAAGTCTTGAGAAGTCACTTGTCCCTAGACTTAAGAAGTCACTTGTCCCAAGTCTTGAGAATTCACCTCTCCCAAGTCTTGAGAAGTCACTTGTCCCAAGTCTTGAGAAGTCACTTGTCCCAAGTCTTGAGAAGTCACTTGTCCCAAGACTTGAGAAGTGCGTGTCCAAAGTTTTGAGAAGTCACTTGTCCCCAGTATTGAGAAGTCAATTGCCCAAGTCTTGAGAATTTACTTGTCCCAAGTCTTGAGAAGTCATTTGTCCCAAGTCTTGAGAAATCACTTGTCCCAATCTTGAGAAGTCACTTGTCCAAATTCTTGAGAAGTCACTTGTCCCAAGTCTTGAGAAGTCACTTGTCCCAAGTCTTGAGAAGGCACCTGTCCCAAGTCTTGAGAACTCACTTGTCCCAAGCCTTGAGAAGTCACTTGTCACAAGTCTTGAGAAGTGCGTGTCCTAAGTGTTCAGAAGTCACCTGTCCCAAGTCTTGAGAAGTCATTTGTCCCAAGTCTTGAGAAGTCACTTGTCCGAAGTCTTGAGAAGTCATGTGTCTCAAGTCTTTTGAAGACACTTGTCCCAAGTCTTGAGAAGTGTTTTGTCCCAAGTCTTGAGAAGTCACTTGTCCCAAGTCTTAAGAAGTCACCTGTCCGAAGTCTTGAGAAGTCACCTGTACCAAGTCTTGAGACGTCACGTCCCAAGTCTTGAGAAGTCACGTGTCCCAAGTCTTGAGAAGTCACCTATCCCAAGTCTTGAGAAGTCACATGTCCCAAATCTAGAGAAGTCACATGTCCCAAGTCTTGAGAAGTCACCTGTCCCAAGTCTTGAGAAGTCACGTGTCCCAAGTCTAGAGAAGTCACTTGTTCGAAGTCTTGATTAGACACCTGTCCCAAGTCTTAAGAAGTCACCTGTCCCAAGTCTTGAGAAGTCACCTGTTCCAAGTCCTTAGAAGTCACCTGTCCCAAATATTGAGAAGTCACCTATCCCAAGTCTTGATAAGTCGCCTATCGCAAGTCTTGAGAAGTTGCCTGTCCCAAGTCTTGAGAAGTCGCCTGTCCGAAGTCTTGAGAAGTCAACTGTCCCAAGTCTTGAGAAGTCACCTGTCCCAAGTCTTGAGAAGTCACCTGTCCCAAGTCTTGAGAAGTCACCTGCCCAAGTCTTCAGAAGTCAACTTTCCCAAGTCTTTAGAAGTCACCTGTCCGAAGTCTTGTGAAGTCACCTGTCCCAAGTCTTGAGAAGTAATCTGTCCCAAGTCTTGAGAAGTCACCTGTCCCAAGTCTTGAGAAGTCACTTGTCCCAAGTCTTGAGATGTCACCTGTCCCAAGTCTTCACAAGTCACCTGTCCCAAGTCATGAGGAGTCACCTGTCCCAAATTTTGAGAAGTCACCTATCCCAAGTCTAGAGACGTCACGTATCCCAAGTCTTGAGAAGTCACCTGTCCCAAGTCTTGAGGAGTCACCTGTCCCAAATCTTGACAAGTCACCTGTCCCAAGTCTTGAGAAGTCACCTGTCCCAAGTCTTGAGAAATCACCTGTACCAAGTCTTGAGAACGCACCTGTCCCAAGTCTGAGAAGTCACCTGTCCCAAGTCTTTTAAATCACCTGTCCCAAATATTGAGAAGTCACCTATCCCAAGTCTTGATAAGTCGCCTGTCCCAAGTCTTGATAAGTCGCCTGTCCCAAGTCTTGAGAAGTCACCTGTCCCAAGCCTTGAAAAGTCACCTGTCCGAAGTCTTGAGAAGTCACCTGTCCCAAGTCTTGAAAATTTACCTGTCCCAAGTCTTGAGAAGTCACCTGTCCGAAGTCTTGAGACGTTGCCTGTCCCAAGTCTTGAGAAGTCACTTGTCCCAAGTCTTGAGAAGTCACCTGTCCCAAGTCTTGAGAAGTTACCTGTCGCATGTCTTGAGAAGTAACCTGTCCCAAGTCTTGAGAAATCACTTGTCCGAAGTCTTGACAAATCACCTCTCCCAAGTCTTGACAAGTCACCTATCCCAAGTCTTGAGGAGTCACCTGTCCCAAATTTTGAGAAGTCACCTGTCCCAAGTCTTGAGAAGTCACCTCTCCCAAGTCTTGAGAAGTCATTTGTCCGAAGTCTTGAGAAGTCACTTGTCCCAAGTCTTGAGAAGTCACTTATCCCAAGATGAGAAGTCACTTGTCCCAAGACTTGAGAAGTGCGTGTCCAAAGTTTTGAGAAGTCACTTGTCCCCAGTATTGAGAAATCACTTGCCCAAGTCTTGAGAAGTCACTTGTCCCAAGTCTTGAGAAGTCATTTGTCCCAAGTCTTTAGAAATCACTTGTCCCAATCTTGAGAAGTCACTTGTCCAAAGTCTTGAGAAGTCACTTGTCCCAAGTCTTGAGAAGTCACTTGTCCCAAGTCTTGAGAAGGCACCTGTCCCAAGTCTTGAGAAGTGCGTGTCCCAAGTCTTGAGAAGTTACTTGTCCCAAGTCTTGAGAAGTCACTTGTCCCAAGCCTTGAGAAGTCACTTGTCCCTAGTCTTGAGAAGTGCGTGTCCCAAGGCATGAGAAGTGGGTGTCCCAAGTTTTGAGAAGTCACTTGTCCCAAGTCTTGAGAAGTGCGTGTCCCAAGTGTTCAGAAGTCACTTGTCCCAAGTCTTGAGAAGTCACTTGTCCCAAGTCTTGAGAAGTCACTTGTCCGAAGTCTTGAGAAGTCATTTGTCTCAAGTCTTTTGAAGACACTTGTCCCAAGTCTTTAGAAGTGTTTTGTCCCAAGTCTTGAGAAGTCACTTGTCCCAAGTCTTCAGAAGTCACCTGTCCAAAGTCTTGAGAAGTCACTTGTCCCAAGTCTTGAAGAAGTGCGTGTCCCAATTCATGAGAAGTGCGTGTCCCAAGTCTTGAGAAGTCATTTGTCCCAAGTCTTGAGAAGTCACTTGTCCCAATTCTTGAGAAGTGTTTTGTACAAAGTCTTTAGAATTCACTTATCCCAGTCTTCAGAAATCACTTGTCCCAAGTCTTGAGAAGTCCCTTGTCCCAAGTCTTAAGAAGTCACTTGTCCCAAGTCTTGAGAAGTAACTTGTCCCAAGTCTTGAGAAGTGCGTGTCCCGAGTTTTGAGAAGTCACTTGTCCGAAGTCTTCAGAAGTCACTTGTCCCAAGTCTTGAGAATTCATTTGTCCCAAGTCTTGAGAAGTCATTGTCCCAAGTCTTGAGAAGTCTTTTGTCCCAAATCTTGAGAAGTCACTTGTCCCAAGTCTTGAGAAGTCCTTGGCCCAAGTCCTGAGAAGTCACCTGTCCCAAATCTTGAGAAGTCACTTGTCCCAAGTCTTGAAAAGTCACTTGTCCCAAGTCTTGAGAAGTAACTTGTTCCAAGTCTTGAGAATTCACTTGTCCCAAGTCTCGAGAAATCATTTTTCCCAAGTCTTGAGAAATCATTGTCTCAAGTCTTGAGAAGTCACTTGTAAAAGTCTTGAGCAGTCACTTATCCCAATTTTATAGAAGTCACTTTTCCCAAGTCATAAGAAGTGCGTGTCCCAAGTCTTGAGAAGTCACTTGTCCCAAGTCTTGAGAAGTGTTTTGTCCCAAGTCTTGAGAAGTCACTTGTCCCAAGTCTTTAGATTTTATTTGTCCCAAGTCTTGAGAAGTCCCTTGTCCCAAGTCTTGAGAAGTCACGTGTCCCAAGTCTTGAGAAGTCACTTGTCCCAAGCCTTGAGAAGTCACTTGTCCCAAGTCTTAGAAGTGCGTGTCCCAAGTCTTGAGAAGTCACTTGTACCAAGTTTTGAGAATTCACTTGTCCCAAGTCCTGAGAAGTCACTTGTTCCAAGTCTTGAGAAGTGCGTGTCGCAAGTGTTCAGAAGTCACTTGTCACAAGTCTTGAGAAGTCACTTGACCCAAGTTTGAGAAGTCATTTGTCCCAAGTCTTGAGAAGTCACTTGTCCTAAGTCTTGAAAATTATTTTTCACAAGTCTTGAGAATTCACTTGTCCCAAGTCTTGAGAAGTCACTTGTCCCTAGACTTAAGAAGTCACTTGTCCCAAGTCTTGAGAATTCACCTCTCCCAAGTCTTTAGAAGTCATTTGTCCGAAGTCTTGAGAAGTCACTTGTCCCAAGTCTTGAGAAGTCACTTGTCCCAAGTATTGAGAAGTCACTTGTCCCAAGACTTGAGAAGTGCGTGTCCAAAGTTTTGAGAAGTCACTTGTCCCCAGTATTGAGAAGTCAATTGCCCAAGTCTTGAGAAGTCACTTGTCCCAAGTCTTGAGAAGTCATTTGTCCCAAGTCTTGAGAAATCACTTGTCCCAATCTTGAGAAATCACTTGTCCAAAGTCTTGAGAAGTCACTTGTCCCAAGTCTTGAGAAGATACTTGTCCCAAGTCTTGAGAAGGCACCTGTCCCAAGTCTTGAGAAGTGCGTGTCCCAAGTCTTGAGAAGTTACTTGTCCCAAGTCTTGAGAAGTCAGTTGTCCCAAGCCTTAAGAAGGCACTTGTCACAAGTCTTGAGAATTGCTAGTCCCAAGTCTTGAGAAGTCACTTGTCCCAAGTCTTGAGAAGTGCGTGTCCCAAGGCATGAGAAGTGGGTGTCCCAAGTTTTGAGAAGTCTCTTGTCCCAAGTCTTGAGAAGTGCGTGTCCTAAGTGTTCAGAAGTCACTTGTCCCAAGTCTGGAGAAGTCATTTGTCCCAAGTCTTGAGAAGTCATTGTCCCAAATCTTGAGATGTCTTTTGTCCCAAATCTTGAGAAGTCACTTGTCCCAAGTATTGAGAAGTCCCTTGTCCCAAGTCCTGAGAAGTCACCTGTCCCAAATCTTGAGAAGTCACTTGTCCCAAGTCTTGAAAAGTCACTTGTCCCAAGTCTTGAGAAGTCACTTGTTCCAAGTCTTGAGAATTCACTTGTCCCAAGTCTTGAGAAATCATTTGTCCCAAGTCTTGAGAAATCATTGTCTCAAGTCTTGAGAAGTCACTTATAAAAGTCTTGAGCAGTCACTTATCCCAATTTTATAGAAGTCACTTGTCCCAAGTCATAAGAAGTGCGTGTCCCAAGTCTTGAGAAGTATTTTGTCCCAAATCTTCAGAAGTCACTTGTCCCAAGTATTTAGATTTCATTTGTCCCAAGTCTTGAGAAGTCCCTTGTCCCAAGTCTTGAGAAGTCACGTGTCCCAAGTCTTGAGAAGTCACTTGTACCAAGCCTTGAGAAGTCACTTGTCCCAAGTCTTAGAAGTGCGTGTCCCAAGTCTTGAGAAGTCACTTGTACCAAGTTTTGAGAATTCACTTTTCCCAAGACCTGAGAAGTCACTTGTTCCAAGTCTTGAGAAGTGCGTGTCCCAAGTGTTCAGAAGTCACTTGTCACAAGTCTTGAGAAGTCACTTGTCCCAAGTTTTGAGAAGTCATTTGTCCCAAGTCTTGAGAAGTCAGTTGTCCCAAGTCTTGAAAAGTGTTTTGTCACAAGTCTTGAGAATTCACTTGTCCCAAGTCTTGAGAAGTCACTTGTCCCTAGACTTAAAAAGTCACTTGTCCCAAGTCTTGAGAAGTGCGTGTCCCAAGTCTTGAGAAGTCACTCGTCCCAAGTATTGGGAAATGACTTGTCCCAATTCTTGAGAAGTCACTTGTTCCAAGTCTTGAGAAGTTACTTGTCCTAAATCTTCAGAAGTCAATTGTCCCAAGTATTGAGAAGTCACTTGTCCTTTTTCTTGAGAAGTCACTTGTCCCAAGTCTTGAGAAGTGCGTGTCCCAAGTCTTGAGAAGTAACTTGTCCCATGTCTTGAGAAGTCACTTGTCCCTAGTCTTGAGAAGTTACTTATCCCAAGTCTTGAGAAGTTACTCGTCCCAAGTCTTGAGAGGTGCGTGTCCCAAGACTTGAGAAGTTCGTGTCTCAGGTCTTCAGAAGTCACTTATTTCAAGTCTTGAGAAGTCACTTGTCCCAAGTCTTGAGAAGTCACATGTCCCAAGTTTTGAGAAGTGCGTGTCTCAAGTTTTGAAAAGTAGCGTGTCCTAAGTCTTGAGAAGTCACTTGTACCAAGTATTGAGAAGTCACTTGTCCCAAGTGTTGAGAAGTCACTTGTCCCAAGTCAAGATTTGTGACACGCACTTCTCAAGCCTTTTGACACGAACTTCTCAAGACTTGGGACAAGTGTCTTCTCAAGACTTGGGACAAGTGACTTCTCAAGACTTGGGACACGCACTTCTCAAGACTTGGGACACGCACTTCTCAAGACTTGGCACAAGTGACTTCTCAAGACTTGGGACACGTGACTTCTCAAGACTTGGGACACGCACTTCTCAAGACTTGGGACACGAAATTCTCAAGACTTGGGAAAAGTGACTTCTCAAGACTTGGGACACTCACTTCTCAAGACTTGGGACATGTGACTTCTCAAGACTTGGAGCACGCACTTTTCAAGACTTGGGACACGCACTTCTCAAGACTTGGGACAAGTGACTTCTCAAAACTTGGGACACGCACGTCTCAATCCTTGGGACACGCACTTTTCAAGACTTGGGACACGCACTTCTCAAGACTAGGGACACACACTTCTCAAGACTTGTACAAGTGACTTCTTAAGACTTGGGACAAGTGACGTCTCAAGACTTGGTAATGCACTTCTCAAGACTTGCGACAAGTGACTTCTGAAGACTTGGGACAAGTGACTTCTCAAGACTTGGGACACGCACTTCTCAAGACTTGGAACACGCACATCTCAAGACTTGGGACAAGTTTCTTCTCAAGACATGGGCCATACACTTCTCAAGACTTGGGACAAGTGACTTCTCAATATTTGGGACAAGTGACTTCTCAAAACTTAGGACAAGTGACTTCTCAAGAATTGGGACACGCACTTCTCAAGACTTGGGACACGCACTCCTCAAGACTTGGAACAAGTTAGTTCTCAAGACTTGGGACAAGTGACTGTTCAAGACTTGGGACACGAATTTCTCAAATCTTGGGACAAGTGACTTCTCCAGACTTGGGAAAAGTGACTTCTCAAGACTTGGGACAAGTGACTTCTCAAGATTTGGGAAAAGTGACTTCTGAAGACTTGGGACACGCACTTCTCAAGACTTGGGACAAGTGACTTTTCAAGACTTGGGACACGCACTTTTCAAGACTTGTGACAAGTGACTTCTCAAGACTTGGGACACGAACTTCTCATGATTTGGGACACGCACTTCTCAAGACTTGGGACAAGTGACTTCTTAAGACTTTGGACAAGTGACTTCTCAAGACTTGGGACAAGCACTTATCAAGATTTGGGAAAAGTGACTTCTCAAAAGTTGGGACAAGTGACTTCACAAGTTTTGGGACACGCATTTCTCAAGACTTGGGACACGCATTTCTCAATCTTTGGGACACGCACTTTTCAAGACTTGGGACAAGTGACTTCTCAAGACTTGGGACAAGTGACTTCTCAAGACTTGGGACAAGTGACTTCTCAAGACTTGGGACAAGTGACTTCTCAAGACTTGGGAAACGCACTTCTCAACACTTGGGACAAGTGACTTCTCAAGACTTGGGACAGGTGACTTCTCAAGACTTGGGACATGTGACTTCTCTAGATTTGGGACATGTGACTTCTCAAGACTTGGGATAGGTGACTTCTCAAGACTTGGGACACGTGACTTCTCAAGACTTGGGACGTGACGTCTCAAGACTTGGTACAGGTGACTTCTCAAGACTTCGGACAGGTGACTTCTGAAGACTTGGGACAAGTGACTTCTCAAGACTTGGGACAAAACACTTCTCAAGACTTGGGACAAGTGTCTTCAAAGGACTTGAGACAAATGACTTCTCAAGACTTCGGACAAGTGACTTCTCAAGACTTGGAACAAGTGACTTCTGAACACTTGGGACACGCACTTCTCAAGACTTGGGACAAGTGACTTCCCAAAACTTGGGACACCCACTTCTCATGCCTTGGGACACGCACTTCTCAAGACTTGGGACAAGTGACTTCTCAAGACTTGGGACTAGCAATTCTCAAGACTTGGGACAAGTGACTTCTCAAGGCTTGGGACAAGTGACTTCTCAAAACTTGGGACAAGTAACTTCTCAAGACTTGGGACACGCACATCTCAAGACTTGAGACAGGTGCCTTCTCAAGACTTGGGACAAGTGACTTCTCAAGGCTTGGGACACGCACTTCTCAAGACTTGGGACAAGTGACTACTCAAGAGTTGGACATGGACTTCTCAAGACATGGGACAAGGGACTACTCAAGACTTGAGACAAGTGACTTCTCAAGACATGGGACAAGTGAAGTTCTCAAGACTTGGGACAAGTGACTTCTCAAGACTTGGGACAAAAACGCTGCAAACCTTCTGAAATGCGCACAAAACCAAAAAAATTCGGAAAATTCGGAAAAAAATTAAAAGTTGAAAATTTTCAAAATTTCTTAGTTTTGTGCGCTTTTTGGACGATTTGACACGTCTTTCGTTTTTTCGAAGTTTTTCGAAAAAATTGAAATTTCTCAAAGGGGTACCCCTTTGAGAATTTTCAAAATTTTTCGATATCTTAAAAAAATTAAAAACGACTGCAAACTAAGAATTTTCGAAAAAAATTGAATTAAGCTAAGACGGGTGAGGCACAGCTCTAAACAGGCAGACAAGACTTAGGACAAGAACTTCTCAAGACTTGGGACAAGAACTTCTCAAGACTTGGGACGAGTGATTACTCAATACTTGGTACAAGAACTTCTCAAGACTTGGGACAAGAACTTCTCAAGACTTGGGACAAGTGACTTCTCAAGACTTGGGACAAGAACTTCTCAAGACTTGGGACAAGTGACTTCTCAAGATTTGGGACAAGAACTTCTCAAGACTTGGGACGAGTGACTTCTCAAGACTTGGGACGAGTGACTTCTCAAGACTTGGGACGAGTGACTTCTCAAGACTTGGAACAAGAACTTCTCAAGACTTGGGACAAGAACTTCTCAAGACTTGGGACAAGTGACTTCTCAAGACTTGGGACAAGAAATTCTCAAGACTTGGGACGAGTGACTTCTCAAGGCTTGGGACGAGTGACTTCTCAAGACTTCGGACAAGTGACTTCTCAAGACTTTTGACAAGAACTTCTCAAGACTTGGGACAAGTGACTTCTCAAGTCTTGGGACAAGAACTTCTCAAGACTTGGGACGAGTGACTTCTCAAGACTTGGGACGAGTGACTTCTGAAGACCTGGGACAAGTGACTTCTCAAGACTTGGGACAAGAACTTCTCAAGACTTGGGACAAGGACTTCTCAAGACTTGGGACAAGTGACTTTGAAGACTTGGGACACGCACTTCTCAAGACTTGGGACAAGGACTTCTCATGACTTGGGACAAGTGACTTCTCAAGACTTGGGAGTCTAGTTCTGATAGGGATGGGACAGGTCAAATTTAGAAGGAAATTTTTTCAAATGTTTCGAAAAATCAAAAAACGCTGCAAACCTTCTGAAATGCGCACAAAACCAAAAATTGTCGGAAAATTCGGAAAAAACTTAAAAGTTGCATTTTTTAAAAATTCTTAGTTTTGTGCGCTTTTTGGACGATTTGCCACGTTTTTCGATTTTTAGAAATTTTTCGAAAAAATTGAAATTTCTCAAAGGGGTACCCCTTTGAGAATTTAATTTTTTTTCGAAATTTTAAAAAAATTAAAAACGACTGCAAATGGCGTGAAACGCGATGAAAACTAAGAATTTTCGAAAAAAAATTGAATTCAGCTAAGACGGGTGAGGCACAGCCCTAAACAAGCAGACAAGACTTGGGACAAGAACTTCTCAAGACTTGGGACAAGTGACTATTCAAGACTTGGGACGAGTGACTTCTCAAGACTTGGGACAAGAACTTCTCAAGACTTGGGACGAGTGACTTCTCAAGACTTGGGACACGCACTTCTCAAGACTTGGGACACGCACTTCTCAAGACTTGGGACAAGTGACTTCTCAAGACTTGGGACAAGTGACTTCTCAAGAATTGGGACACGCACTTCTCAATATTTGGGACACGCACTTCTCAAGACTTGGGACAAGTGACTTCTCAAGACTTGGGACAAGTGACTTCTCAAGACTTGGGACACGCACTTCTCAAGACTTGGGACACGCACATCTCAATACTTGGGACGAGTGACTTCTCAAGACTTGGGACGAGTGACTTCTCAAGACCTGGGACAAGTGACTTCTCAAGACTTGGGACAAGTGACTTCTCAAGACTTGGGACAAGTGACTTCTCAAGAATTGGGAAATGCACTTCTCAAGATTTGCGACACGCACTTCTCAAGACTTGGGACAAGTAACTTCTCAAGACTTGGGAGTCTAGACCTGATAGGGATGGGACAGGTCTAATTTAGAAGGAAAAATTTTCAAATTTTTCGAAAAATCAAAAAACGCTGCAAACCTTCTGAAATGCGCACAAAACCAAAAATTTTCGGAAAATTCGGAAAAAAATTAAAAGTTGATAATTTTCAAAATTTCTTAGTTTTGTGCGCTTTTTGGACGATTTGCCGCGTTTTTCGATTTTTCGAAAAAATTGAAATTTCTGAAAGGGGGTACCCCTTTGAGAATTTTCAAAAATTTTAGAAGTTTTAAAAAAAATAAAAACGATTGCAAATGGGGTGAAACGCAAAAAAATTAGAATTTTCGAAATTTTCGAAATCATATTGAATTCAGCTAAGACGGGTGAGGCACAGCCCTAAACAAGCAGACAAGACTTGGGACAAGAACTTCTCAAGACTTGGGACAAGTGAATTTTCAAGACTTGGGACAAGAACTCAAGACTTGGGACGAATGACTTCTCGAGACTTGGGACGAGTGACTTCTCAAGACTTGGGACGAGTGACTTCTCAAGACTTGGGACAAGAACTTCTCAAGACTTGGGACAAGAACTTCTCAACACTTGGGACAAGTGAGTTCTCAAGGCTTGGGAAAGTGACTTCTCAAGACTTGGGACACGCACTTCTCAATACTTGGGACACGCACTTCTCAAGACTTGGACAAGTGACTTCTCAAGACTTGGGACAAGTGACTTCTCAAGACTTGTGACACGCACTTTTCAAGGCTTGGGACACGCACATCTCAATACTTGGGACACGCACTTCTCAAGACTTGGGACAGTCACTTCTCTAGACTTGGGAAACGCACTTCTCAACACTTGGGACAAGTGACTTCTCAAGACTTGAGACAAGTGACTTCTCAAGACTTGGGACAAGAACTTCTCAAGACTTGGGACAAGAACTTCTCAACACTTGGGACAAGTGAGTTCTCAAGGCTTGGGAAAAGTGACTTCTCAAGACTTGGGACACGCACTTCTCAATACTTGGGACACGCACTTCTCAAGACTTGGGACAAGTGACTTCTCAAGACTTGGGACGAGTGACTTCTCAAGACTTGGGACAAGAATTACTCAAGACTTTGGACAAGAACTTCTCAAGACTTGGGTCAACAACTTCTCAAGACTTGGGACAAGAACTTCTCAAGACTTGGGACATGTGACTTCTCAAGACTTGGGACGAGTGACTTCTCAACACTTGGGACGAGTGTTTTCTCTAGACTTGGCACAAGAATTTCTAAAGACTTGGGACAAGAACTTCTCAAGAATTGGGACAAGAACTTCTCAAGACTTGGGACAAGTGACTTCTCAAGACTTGGGACAAGAACTTCTCAAGACTTGGGACAAGAACTTCTCAAGACTTGGGATATGTGACTTCTCAAGACTTGGGACAAGAACTTCTCAAGTCTTGGGACGAGTGAATTCTCAAGACTTGGGAAGAGTGACTTCTCAAGACTTGGGACGAGTGACTTCTCAAGACTTGGCACAAGAACTTCTCAAGACTTGGGACAAGAACTTCTTAAGACTTGGGACAAGAACTTCTCAAGATTGGGACAAGTGACTTCTCAAGACTTAGGACAAGAACTTCTCAAGACTTGGGACGAGTGACTTCTCAAGACTTGGGACGAGTGACTTCTCAAGACTTGGTACAAGTGACTTCTCAAGACTTGGGGCAAGTGACTTCTCAAGACTTGGGACAAGTGACTTCTCAAGACTTGGGACTCGCACTTTTCAAGACTTGGGACACTCACTTCTCAAGACTTGGGACAAGTGAATTCTCAAGAGTTGGGACAAGTGACTTCTCAAGACTTGGCACACGCACTTCTCAAGACTTGGGACAAGTGACTTCTCAAGACTTGCGACAAGTGACTTCTCCAGACTTGGGACACTCACTTCTCAAGACTTGGGACAAGTGACTTCTCAAGACTTGGGACAAGTGACTTCTCAAGACTTGGGATACGTACTTCTAAGACTTGGGACACGTACTTCTCAACACTTGGGACAATTGACTTCTCAAGACTTTAAGACAAATGACTTCTCAATACTTGGGACACACACTTCTCAATACTTTTGACACGCACTGCTCAAGACTTGGGACAAGTGACTTCTCAAGACTGGGGACACGCACTTCTCAAGACTTGGGACACGCACTTCTCAAGACTTGGGACAAGTGACTTCTCAAGACTTGGGACAAGTGACTTCTCAAGACTTGGGACTCGCACTTCTGAAGACTTGGGACACGCACTTCTCAATACTTTTGACACGCACTGGTCAAGACTTGGGACAAGTGACTTCTCAAGACTTGCGACAAGTGACTTCTCCAGACTTGAGACACGCACTTCTCAAGACTTGGGACAAGTGACTTCTCAAGACTTGGGACAAGAACTTCTCAAGACTTGGGACAAGGACTTCTCAAGACTTGGGACAAGTGACTTCTCAAGACTTGGGACAAGAACTTCTCAAGACTTGGGACAAGGACTTCTCAAGACTTGGGACAAGTGACTTTTCAAGACTTGGGACACGCACTTCTCATGACTTGGGACAAGTGACTTCTCAAGACTTGGGACAAGTGACTTCTCAAGACGTGGGACACGCACTTTTCATGACTTGGGACACGCACTTCTCAAGACTTGGGACCAGTGACTTCTCAAGACTTAGGACAAGCACTTCTCAAGACTTGGGACACGTACTTATCAACACTTGGGACAAGTGACTTCTCTAGACTTGGGACAAGTGACTTCTCAAGACTTGGGACACGCAATACTCTAGAATTGCGACACGCACTTCTCAAGAGTTGGGACAAGTGACTTCTCAAGACTTGGGACACGCACTTCACAAGACTTGGGACAAGTGACTTTTCAAAATTTGGGACAAGTGACTTCTCAAGACTTGCGACAAGAACTTCTCAAGACTTGGGACGAGTGACTTCTCAAGACTTGGGAAGAGTGACTTTTCAAGACTTGGGACAAGTGACTTCACAAGACTTGGGACTAGAACTTCTCAAGAATTGGAACAAGTGACTTCTCAAGACTTGTTACAAGAACTTCTCAAGACTTGGCACGAGTGACTTCTCAAGACTTGGGACCAGTGACTTCTCAAGACTTGGGACAAGAACTTCTCAAGACTTGGGACAAGAACTTCTCAAGACTTGGGACAAGTGACTTCTCAAGACTTGGGACAAGAACTTCTCAAGACTAGGGACGAGTGACTTCTCCAGACTTGGGACGAGTGACTTCTCAAGACTTGGGACGAGAGACTTCTCAAGACTTGGGACAAGAACCTCTCAAGACTTGGGACAAGAACTTCTCAAGACTTGGGACAAGAAATTCTCAAGACTTGGGACAAGAACTTCTCAAGACTTGGGATGAGAACTTCTCAAGACTTGGGACAAGTGACTTCTCAAGACTTGGGACAAGAACTTCTGAAGACTTGGGACTAGTGACTTCTGAAGACTTGAGACGAGTGACTTCTCAAGACCTGGGACAAGTGACTTCTCAAGACTTGGGACAAGAACTTCTCAAGACTTGTGACAAGGACTTCTCAAGACTTGGGACAAGTGACTTCTCAAGACTTGGGTGTCTAGTCCTGATAGGGATGGGACAGGTCAAATTTAGAAGGAAAATTTTTCAAATTTTTCGAAAAATCAAAAACGCTGCAAACCTTCTGAAATGCGCACAAAACCAAAAATTTTCGGAAAATTCGGAAAAAAATTAAAAGTTGAAAATTTTCAAAATTTCTTAGTTTTGTGCGCTTTTTGGACGATTTGCCACGTCTTTCGTTTTTTCGAAGTTTTTCGAAAAAATTGAAATTTCTCAAAGGGGTACCCCTTTGAGAATTTTCAAAATTTTTCGATATCTTAAAAAAATTAAAAACGACTGCAAACTAAGAATTTTCGAAAAAAATTGAATTAAGCTAAGACGGGTGAGGCACAGCTCTAAACAAGCAGACAAGACTTAGAACAAGAACTTCTCAAGACTTGGGACGAGTGATTACTCAATACTTGGTACAAGAACTTCTCAAGACTTGGGACAAGAACTTCTCAAGACTTGGGACAAGTGACTTCTCAAGACTTGGGACAAGAACTGCTCAAGACTTGGGACAAGTGACTTCTCAAGACTTGGGACAAGAACTTCTCAAGACTTGGGACGAGTGACTTCTCAAGACTTGGGACGAGTGACTTCTCAAGACTTGGGACGAGTGACTTCTCAAGACTTGGAACAAGAACTTCTCAAGACTTGGGACAAGAACTTCTCAAGACTTGGGACAAGTGACTTCTCAAGACTTGGGACAAGAAATTCTCAAGACTTGGGACGAGTGACTTCTCAAGGCATGGGACGAGTGACTTCTCAAGACTTCGGACAAGTGACTTCTCAAAACTTGGGACAAGAACTTCTCAAGACTTGTACAAGTGACTTCTCAAGACTTGGGACAAGAACTTCTCAAGACTTGGGACGAGTGACTTCTCAAGACTTGGGACGAGTGACTTCTGAAGACCTGGGACAAGTGACTTCTCAAGACTTGGGACAAGAACTTCTCAAGACTTGGGACAAGGACTTCTCAAGACTTGGGACAAGTGACTTCTCAAGACTTGGGACAAGAACTTCTCAAGACTTGGGACAAGGACTTCTCAAGACTTGGGACAAGTGACTTCTCAAGACTTGGGAGTCTAGTTCTGATAGGGATGGGACAGGTCAAATTTAGAAGGAAAATTTTTCAAATTTTTCGAAAAATCAAAAAACGCTGCAAACCTTCTGAAATGCGCACAAAACCAAAAATTGTCGGAAAATTCGGAAAAAACTTAAAAGTTGCATTTTTAAAAAAATTCTTAGTTTTGTGCGCTTTTTGGACGATTTGCCACTTTTTTCGATTTTTAGAAATTTTTCGAAAAAATTGAAATTTCTCAAAGGGGTACCCCTTTGAGAATTTAAATTTTTTTCGAAATTTTAAAAAAAATAAAAACGACTGCAAATGGCGTGAAACGCGATGAAAACTAAGAATTTTCGAAAAAAAATTGAATTCAGCTAAGACGGGTGAGGCACAGCCCTAAACAAGCAGACAAGACTTGGGACAAGAACTTCTCAAGACTTGGGACAAGTGACTATTCAAGACTTGGGAAGAGTGACTTCTCAAGACTTGGGACAAGAACTTCTCAAGACTTGGGACGAGTGACTTCTCAAGACTTGGGACACGCACTTCTCAAGACTTGGGACACGCACTTCTCAAGACTTGGGACAAGTGACTTCTCAAGACTTGGGACAAGTGACTTCTCAAGAATTGGGACACGCACTTCTCAATATTTGGGACACGCACTTCTCAAGACTTGGGACAAGTGACTTCTCAAGACTTGGGACAAGTGACTTCTCAAGACTTGTGACACGCACTTCTCAAGACTTGGGACACGCACATCTCAATACTTGGGACGAGTGACTTCTCAAGACTTGGGACGAGTGACTTCTCAAGACCTGGGACAAGTGACTTCTCAAGACTTGGGACAAGTGACTTCTCAAGAATTGGGAAATGCACTTCTCAAGATTTGCGACACGCACTTCTCAAGACTTGGGACAAGTAACTTCTCAAGACTTGGGAGTCTAGACCTGATAGGGATGGGACAGGTCTAATTTAGAAGGAAAAATTTTCAAATTTTTCGAAAAATCAAAAAACGCTGCAAACCTTCTGAAATGCGCACAAAACCAAAAATTTTCGGAAAATTCGGAAAAAAATTAAAAGTTGAAAATTTTCAAAATTTCTTAGTTTTGTGCGCTTTTTGGACGATTTGCCACGTTTTTCGATTTTTCGAAAAAATTGAAATTTCCTTTGAGAATTTTCAAAATTTTTCGAAGTTTTAAAAAAAATAAAAACGATTGCAAATGGGGTGAAACGCAAAAAAAATTACAATTTTCGAAATTTTCGAAAACATATTGAATTCAGCTAAGACGGGTGAGGCACAGCCCTAAACAAGCAGACAAGACTTGGGACAAGAACTTCTCAAGACTTGGGACAAGTGAATTCTCAAGACTTGGGACAAGAACTCAAGACTTGGGACGAATGACTTCTCAAGACTTGGGACGAGTGACTTCTCAAGACTTGGGACGAGTGACTTCTCAAGACTTGGGACAAGAACTTCTCAAGACTTGGGACAAGAACTTCTCAACACTTGGGACAAGTGAGTTCTCAAGGCTTGGGAAAGTGACTTCTCAAGACTTGGGACACGCACTTCTCAATACTTCGGACACGCACTTCTCAAGACTTGGACAAGTGACTTCTCAAGACTTGGGACAAGTGACTTCTCAAGACTTGTGACACGCACTTTTCAAGGCTTGGGACACGCACATCTCAATACTTGGGACACGCACTTCTCAAGACTTGGGACAGTCACTTCTCAAGACTTGGGAAACGCACTTCTCAAGACTTGGGACAAGTGACTTCTCAAGACTTGGGACAAGAACTTCTCAACACTTGGGACAAGTGAGTTCTCAAGGCTTGGGAAAAGTGACTTCTCAAGACTTGGGACACGCACTTCTCAATACTTGGGACACGCACTTCTCAAGACTTGGGACAAGTGACTTCTCGAGACTTGGGACGAGTGACTTCTCAAGACTTGGGACAAGAATTACTCAAGACTTTGGACAAGAACTTCTCAAGACTTGGGTCAACAACTTCTCAAGACTTGGGACAAGAACTTCTCAAGACTTGGGACATGTGACTTCTCAAGACTTGGGACGAGTGACTTCTCAACACTTGGGACGAGTGTTTTCTCTAGACTTGGCACAAGAATTTCTAAAGACTTGGGACAAGAACTTCTCAAGAATTGGGACAAGAACTTCTCAAGACTTGGGACAAGTGACTTCTCAAGACTTGGGACAAGAACTTCTCAAGACTTGGGACAAGAACTTCTCAAGACTTGGGATATGTGACTTCTCAAGACTTGGGACAAGAACTTCTCAAGTCTTGGGACGAGTGAATTCTCAAGACTTGGGAAGAGTGACTTCTCAAGACTTGGGACGAGTGACTTCTCAAGACTTGGCACAAGAACTTCTCAAGACTTGGGACAAGAACTTCTTAAGACTTGGGACAAGAACTTCTCAAGACTGGGACAAGTGTCTTCTCAAGACTTAGGACAAGAACTTCTCAAGACTTGGGACGAGTGACTTCTCAAGACTTGGGACGAGTGACTTCTCAAGACTTGGTACAAGTGACTTCTCAAGACTTGGGGCAAGTGACTTCTCAAGACTTGGGACAAGTGACTTCTCAAGACTTGGGACTCGCACTTTTCAAGACTTGGGACACTCACTTCTCAAGACTTGGGACAAGTGAATTCTCAAGAGTTGGGACAAGTGACTTCTCAAGACTTGGCACACGCACTTCTCAAGACTTGGGACAAGTGACTTCTCAAGACTTGCGACAAGTGACTTCTCCAGACTTGGGACACTCACTTCTCAAGATTTGGGACAAGTGACTTCTCAAGACTTGGGACAAGTGACTTCTCAAGACTTGGGACACGTACTTCTAAGACTTGGGACACGTACTTCTCAAGACTTGGAACAAATGACTTCTCAATACTTGGGACACGTACTTCTCAACACTTGGGACAATTGACTTCTCAAGACTTTAAGACAAATGACTTCTCAAGACTTGGGACACGCACTTCTCAATACTTTTGACACGCACTGCTCAAAACTTGGGACAAGTGACTTCTCAAGACTGGGGACACGCACTTCTCAAGACTTGGAACACGCACTTCTCAAGACTTGGGACAAGTGACTTCTCAAGACTTGGGACAAGTGACTTCTCAAGACTTGGGACTCGCACTTCTGAAGACTTGGGACACGCACTTCTCAATACTTTTGACACGCACTGGTCAAGACTTGGGACAAGTGACTTCTCAAGACTTGCGACAAGTGACTTCTCCAGACTAGGGACACGCACTTCTCAAGACTTGGGACAAGTGACTTCTCAAGACTTGGGACAAGTGACTTCTCAAGACTTGGGACACGTACTTCTCAAGACTTGGGACACGCACTTCTAAAGACTCTGGACAAGTGACTTCTCAAGAATTGGGACAATTGACTTCTCAAGACTTGGTACAAGTGACTTCTCAAGACTTGGTACAAGTGACTTCTCAAGACTTGGGACACGCACTTCTCAATACTTTTGACACGCACTTCTCAAGACTTGGGACAAGTGACTTCTCAAGACTTGGGACTTGCACTTTTCAAGACTTGGGACACTCACTTCTCAAGACTTGGGACAAGTGACTTCTCAAGAATTGAGTTAGGTCACTTCTCAATACTTAGGACAGGTGACATCTCAAGACTTGGGTCAGGTGACTTCTGAGGGCTTTGACATGTGACTTCTCAATACTTGGGACATGTGACTTCTCAATACTTGGGACATGTGACTTCTCAAGACTTTGGACAGGTGACTTCCCAAGAGTTGGGACAGGTGACTTCTCAGGACTTGGGACTTCTGACTTCTCAAGACTTGAGACAGGTGACTTCTCAAGACTTGGGACAAGTGACTTCTCAAGACGTGGGACACGCACTTTTCATGACTTGGGACACGCACTTCTCAAGACTTGGGACCAGTGACTTCTCAAGACTTAGGACAAGCACTTCTCAAGACTTGGGACACGTACTTATCAACACTTGGAACAAGTGACTTCTCTAGACTTGGGACAAGTGACTTCTCAAGACTTGGGACACGCAATACTCTAGAATTGCGACACGCACTTCTCAAGAGTTGGGACAAGTGACTTCTCAAGACTTGGGACAAGTGACTTTTCAAAATTTGGGACAAGTGACTTCTCAAGACTTGCGACAAGAACTTCTCAAGACTTGGGACGAGTGACTTCTCAAGACTTGGGAAGAGTGACTTTTCAAGACTTGGGACAAGTGACTTCACAAGACTTGGGACTAGAACTTCTCAAGAATTGGAACAAGTGACTTCTCAAGACTTGGGACAAGAACTTCTCAAGACTTGGGACAAGAACTTCTCAAGACTAGGGACGAGTGACTTCTCCAGACTTGGGACGAGTGACTTCTCAAGACTTGGGACGAGAGACTTCTCAAGACTTGGGACAAGAACCTCTCAAGACTTGGGACAAGAACTTCTCAAGACTTGGGACGAGTGACTTCTCAAGACTTGGGACAAGAACTTCTCAAGACTTGGGATGAGAACTTCTCAAGACTTGGGACAAGTGACTTCTCAAGACTTGGGACAAGAACTTCTGAAGACTTGGGACTAGTGACTTCTGAAGACTTGAGACGAGTGACTTCTCAAGACCTGGGACAAGTGACTTCTCAAGACTTGGGACAAGAACTTCTCAAGACTTGTGACAAGGACTTCTCAAGACTTGGGACAAGTGACTTCTCAAGACTTGGGTGTCTAGTCCTGATAGGGATGGGACAGGTCAAATTTAGAAGGAAAATTTTTCAAATTTTTCGAAAAATCAAAAACGCTGCAAACCTTCTGAAATGCGCACAAAACCAAAAATTTTCGGAAAATTCGGAAAAAAATTAAAAGTTGAAAATTTTCAAAATTTCTTAGTTTTGTGCGCTTTTTGGACGATTTGCCACGTCTTTCGTTTTTTCGAAGTTTTTCGAAAAAATTGAAATTTCTCAAAGGGGTACCCCTTTGAGAATTTTCAAAATTTTTCGATATCTTAAAAAAATTAAAAACGACTGCAAACTAAGAATTTTCGAAAAAAATTGAATTAAGCTAAGACGGGTGAGGCACAGCTCTAAACAAGCAGACAAGACTTAGAACAAGAACTTCCCAAGACTTGGGACAAGAACTTCTCAAGACTTGGGACGAGTGATTACTCAATACTTGGTACAAGAACTTCTCAAGACTTGGGACAAGAACTTCTCAAGACTTGGGACAAGTGACTTCTCAAGACTTGGGACAAGAACTTCTCAAGACTTGGGACAAGTGACTTCTCAAGACTTGGGACAAGAACTTCTCAAGACTTGGGACGAGTGACTTCTCAAGACTTGGGACGAGTGACTTCTCAAGACTTGGGACGAGTGACTTCTCAAGACTTGGAACAAGAACTTCTCAAGACTTGGGACAAGAACTTCTCAAGACTTGGGACAAGTGACTTCTCAAGACTTGGGACAAGAAATTCTCAAGACTTGGGACGAGTGACTTCTCAAGGCATGGGACGAGTGACTTCTCAAGACTTTGGACAAGTGACTTCTCAAAACTTGGGACAAGAACTTCTCAAGACTTGTACAAGTGACTTCTCAAGACTTGGGACAAGAACTTCTCAAGACTTGGGACGAGTGACTTCTCAAGACTTGGGACGAGTGACTTCTGAAGACCTGGGACAAGTGACTTCTCAAGACTTGGGACAAGAACTTCTCAAGACTTGGGACAAGGACTTCTCAAGACTTGGGACAAGTGACTTCTCAAGACTTGGGACAAGAACTTCTCAAGACTTGGGACAAGGACTTCTCAAGACTTGGGACAAGTGACTTCTCAAGACTTGGGAGTCTAGTTCTGATAGGGATGGGACAGGTCAAATTTAGAAGGAAAATTTTTCAAATTTTTCGAAAAATCAAAAAACGCTGCAAACCTTCTGAAATGCGCACAAAACCAAAAATTGTCGGAAAATTCGGAAAAAACTTAAAAGTTGCATTTTTAAAAAAATTCTTAGTTTTGTGCGCTTTTTGGACGATTTGCCACGTTTTTCGATTTTTAGAAATTTTTCGAAAAAATTGAAATTTCTCAAAGGGGTACCCCTTTGAGAATTTAAATTTTTTTCGAAATTTTAAAAAAATTAAAAACGACTGCAAATGGCGTGAAACGCGATGAAAACTAAGAATATTCGAAAAAAAATTGAATTCAGTTAAGACGGGTGAGGCACAGCCCTAAACAAGCAGACAAGACTTGGGACAAGAACTTCTCAAGACTTGGGACAAGTGACTATTCAAGACTTGGGACGAGTGACTTCTCAAGACTTGGGACAAGAACTTCTCAAGACTTGGGACGAGTGACTTCTCAAGACTTGGGACACGCACTTCTCAAGACTTGGGACACGCACTTCTCAAGACTTGGGACAAGTGACTTCTCAAGACTTGGGACAAGTGACTTCTCAAGAATTGGGACACGCACTTCTCAATATTTGGGACACGCACTTCTCAAGACTTGGGACAAGTGACTTCTCAAGACTTGGGACAAGTGACTTCTCAAGACTTGTGACACGCACTTCTCAAGACTTGGGACACGCACATCTCAATACTTGGGACGAGTGACTTCTCAAGACTTGGGACGAGTGACTTCTCAAGACCTGGGACAAGTGACTTCTCAAGACTTGGGACAAGTGACTTCTCAAGACTTGGGACAAGTGACTTCTCAAGAATTGGGAAATGCACTTCTCAAGATTTGCGACACGCACTTCTCAAGACTTGGGACAAGTAACTTCTCAAGACTTGGGAGTCTAGACCTGATAGGGATGGGACAGGTCTAATTTAGAAGGAAAAATTTTCAAATTTTTCGAAAAATCAAAAAACGCTGCAAACCTTCTGAAATGCGCACAAAACCAAAAATTTTCGGAAAATTCGGAAAAAAATTAAAAGTTGAAAATTTTCAAAATTTCTTAGTTTTGTGCGCTTTTTGGACGATTTGCCACGTTTTTCGATTTTTCGAAAAAATTGAAATTTCCTTTGAGAATTTTCAAAATTTTTCGAAGTTTTAAAAAAAATAAAAACGATTGCAAATGGGGTGAAACGCAAAAAAAATTAGAATTTTCGAAATTTTCGAAAACATATTGAATTCAGCTAAGACGGGTGAGGCACAGCCCTAAACAAGCAGACAAGACTTGGGACAAGAACTTCTCAAGACTTGGGACAAGTGAATTCTCAAGACTTGGGACAAGAACTTCTCAAGACTTGGGACAAGAACTTCTCAACACTTGGGACAAGTGAGTTCTCAAGGCTTGGGAAAGTGACTTCTCAAGACTTGGGACACGCACTTCTCAATACTTGGGACACGCACTTCTCAAGACTTGGACAAGTGACTTCTCAAGACTTGGGACAAGTGACTTCTCAAGACTTGTGACACGCACTTTTCAAGGCTTGGGACACGCACATCTCAATACTTGGGACACGCACTTCTCAAGACTTGGGACAGTCACTTCTCAAGACTTGGGAAACGCACTTCTCAAGACTTGGGACAAGTGACTTCTCAAGACTTGAGACAAGTGACTTCTCAAGACTTGGGACAAGAACTTCTCAAGACTTGGGACAAGAACTTCTCAACACTTGGGACAAGTGAGTTCTCAAGGCTTGGGAAAAGTGACTTCTCAAGACTTGGGACACGCACTTCTCAATACTTGGGACACGCACTTCTCAAGACTTGGGACAAGTGACTTCTCAAGACTTGGGACGAGTGACTTCTCAAGACTTGGGACAAGAATTACTCAAGACTTTGGACAAGAACTTCTCAAGACTTGGGTCAACAACTTCTCAAGACTTGGGACAAGAACTTCTCAAGACTTGGGACATGTGACTTCTCAAGACTTGGGACGAGTGTTTTCTCTAGACTTGGCACAAGAATTTCTAAAGACTTGGGACAAGAACTTCTCAAGAATTGGGACAAGAACTTCTCAAGACTTGGGACAAGTGACTTCTCAAGACTTGGGACAAGAACTTCTCAAGACTTGGGACAAGAACTTCTCAAGACTTGGGATATGTGACTTCTCAAGACTTGGGACAAGAACTTCTCAAGTCTTGGGACGAGTGAATTCTCAAGACTTGGGAAGAGTGACTTCTCAAGACTTGGGACGAGTGACTTCTCAAGACTTGGCACAAGAACTTCTCAAGCCTTGGGACAAGAACTTCTTAAGACTTGGGACAAGAACTTCTCAAGACTGGGACAAGTGTCTTCTCAAGACTTAGGACAAGAACTTCTCAAGACTTGGGACGAGTGACTTCTCAAGACTTGGGACGAGTGACTTCTCAAGACTTGGTACAAGTGACTTCTCAAGACTTGGGGCAAGTGACTTCTCAAGACTTGGGACAAGTGACTTCTCAAGACTTGGGACTCGCACTTTTCAAGACTTGGGACACTCACTTCTCAAGACTTGGGACAAGTGAATTCTCAAGAGTTGGGACAAGTGACTTCTCAAGACTTGGCACACGCACTTCTCAAGACTTGGGACAAGTGACTTCTCAAGACTTGCGACAAGTGACTTCTCCAGACTTGGGACACTCACTTCTCAAGACTTGGGACAAGTGACTTCTCAAGACTTGGGACAAGTGACTTCTCAAGACTTGGGACACGTACTTCTAAGACTTGGGACACGTACTTCTCAAGACTTGGAACAAATGACTTCTCAATACTTGGGACACGTACTTCTCAACACTTGGGACAATTGACTTCTCAAGACTTTAAGACAAATGACTTCTCAAGACTTGAGACACGCACTTCTCAATACTTTTGACACGCACTGCTCAAGACTTGGGACAAGTGACTTCTCAAGACTGGGGACACGCACTTCTCAAGACTTGGGACACGCTCTTCTCAAGACTTGGGACAAGTGACTTCTCAAGACTTGGGACAAGTGACTTCTCAAGACTTGGGACTCGCACTTCTGAAGACTTGGGACACGCACTTCTCAATACTTTTGACACGCACTGGTCAAGACTTGGGACAAGTGACTTCTCAAGACTTGCGACAAGTGACTTCTCCAGACTAGGGACACGCACTTCTCAAGACTTGGGACAAGTGACTTCTCAAGACTTGGGACAAGTGACTTCTCAAGACTTGGGACACGTACTTCTCAAGACTTGGGACACGCACTTCTCAAGACTTGGGACAAGTGACTTCTCAAGACTTGGGACAATTGACTTCTCAAGACTTGGTACAAGTGACTTCTCAAGACTTGGTACAAGTGACTTCTCAAGACTTGGGACACGCACTTCTCAATACTTTTGACACGCACTTCTCAAGACTTGGGACAAGTGACTTCTCAAGACTTGGGACTTGCACTTTTCAAGACTTGGGACACTCACTTCTCAAGACTTGGGACAAGTGACTTCTCAAGAATTGGGTTAGGTCACTTCTCAATACTTAGGACAGGTGACATCTCAAGACTTGGGTCAGGTGACTTCTGAGGGCTTTGACATGTGACTTCTCAATACTTGGGACATGTGACTTCTCAATACTTGGGACATGTGACTTCTCAAGACTTTGGACAGGTGACTTCCCAAGAGTTGGGACAGGTGACTTCTCAGGACTTGGGACTTCTGACTTCTCAAGACTTGAGACAGGTGACTTCTCAAGACTTGGGACAAGTGACTTCTCAAGACTTGGAACAGGTGACTTCTCAAGACTTGGGACATGTGACTTCTCAAGACTTGGGACAGGTGAATTCTCAAGACTTTAAACAGGTGACTTCTCAAGACTTGGGACAGGTGACTTCTCAAGACTTGGGACAAGTGACTGATCAAAACTTGAGACAGATGAGTTCTCCAGCCTTGGGACAGGTGACTTCTCATGACTTGGAACAGGTGACTTCTCAAGAATTGGGACAGCTGACTTCTCAATACTTGGGACAAGTGACTTCTCAAGACTTGGGACAGGTGATTTCTCAAGACTTGGTACAGGTGAGTTCTCAAGACTTGGTACAAGTGAGTTCTCAAGACTTGGGACAGATGACTTGTGAAGTCTTGGGACAGGTGACTTCTCATGACTTAGGACAATTGACTTCTCAAGACTTGGTACAGGTGACTTCTAAAGACTTGGGACAAATGACATCTCAAGACTTGGGACAGGTGACTTCTCAGGACATGGGACCAGTGACTTCTCAAGACTTGGTCCAGGTGACTTCTCAAGACATGGGACACGTGACTTCTCAAGACTTGGGTTCCTCGTCTCTCCTACCCTATCTACATGCAAAACACGGACAGCCTCCTGTATCTCGCTATCCAGAGACTAGGTGGCCCATAATAAATCATGAATCTCGTGATGACACAATTAGTAATACTTACTTCAGTTTCCGTCCAACTCACTAATCGATCTAATATGCTGTCCTACATCGTGAAATTCAAGTTTCGATAATACATGAAACTGTGCATAATGCTTGTATTAATTTAATTTAAGTAGGGCCCGCTTTAACCTCTTCTAGATACTGCGCGTATCCATTGTTAATTAAGAGAAGAGCTTTCTGAATTTGGTTCAGTTAAAAGCTCAAGTAAGTCTGAGTTCCTTTAAAATGAAAGCCATTTGCATGGAGAGATTCTATTTACTAACCTCAGTTAAAACAGCACAGCAGTCAACTAGCCCTTACGATTTGTGGTACTGAATAACACTGTAAAGTGCTGCATCAAAAATTTTCGGGTTTTTTGCGCTTTTCAGACAATTTCCAGCATTTCTTGATTTTTCGAAAATTTTCGAATTTTCAAAATTTCTTTCAAAATTCTCCCCACCTAATGCCTTGAAGAATCGGTCTCTGTGGGACTGCCTCTTATGTACTGTCTCTGACGAACGCGGTCGTTGACTCACACGGCCTCCGACGTGCAGCCTCTGAAAAGCCAAGTTGCAGCAGACACAGATCGAGACGGTCGGCCACACACAGCGAGGCCACTTGACGAAGACACCGAGGCAGTCAGCTACCGCGTGAGATAGAGACCGAGTCCGGCAGAGACAATCGGTGGCATTCACCGAGGCTGGCATGCATCTCATGGGTAGTGATTTGATAAAATTTTGAAAATTTGCGAAAAATCAAAAAATGCTAGAAAATGACTGAAAAGCGCACATAACATAAATTTTTTGAAAAATTCGAAAAAAAAATTTAATGTAAACATTTTCGGTTTTTTGCGCTTTTCAGACAATTTCCAGCATTTTTCAATTTTTCGAAAATTTTCGAATTTTTCAAAATTTGTATCAAAATTCTCCCCACCTAATGCCTTGAAGTAAAGAGTGTCTGTCGAACTGCTTATGTACTGTCTCTGACGAACGCGGTCGTTGCCTCACACGGTCTCTGACGTGCAACCTATTAAAAGCCAAGGTGCAGCAGTAAGTCACAGATCGAGACGGGCGGCCACACACAGCGAGGCCACATGACGAAGACACCGAGGCTGTCAGCTACCGCGTGAGATAGAGACCGAGTCCGGCAGAGACAATCGGTGGCATTCACCGAGGCTGGCATGCATCTCATGGGTAGTGATTTGATAAAATTTCAAAAATTTGCGAAAAATCAAAAAGTGATAGAAAATGACTGAAAAGCGCACATAACATAAAATTTTTGAAAAATTCGAAAAAAAAAATTGAATGTGAAAATTTTCAAAAATTGTCGGTTTTGTGCGCTTTTCAGACAATTTCCAGCATTTTTTTATTTTTCGACGATTTTCGAATTTTTCCAAATTTCTTTCAAAATTCTCCCCACCTTGAAGTACCGGTGTCTGTCGAATTGCTTCTTATGTACACACACAGCGAGGCCACTTGACGAAGATAACGAGGCAGTCAGCAACCGCGTAAGATAGAGACCGAGTCCGGCAGAGACAGGCGGTGGCTTTCACCAAGGCTGGCATGCATCTCATGGGTAGTGATTTGATAAAATTTTGAAAATTTCAAACATTTGCGAAAAATCAAAAAAATTTGAATGTGAAAATTTTCAAAAATTTTCGGTTTTGTGCGCTTTTCAGACAATTTCCAGAATTTTTTTTATTTTTCGACAATTTTCGAATTTTTCAAAATTTCTTTCAAAATTCTCCCCACCTTGAAGTACCGGTGTCTGTCGAATTGCTTCTTATGTACTGTCTCTGATGAACGCGGTCGTTGCCTCACACGGTCTCTGACATGCGACCTATTAAAAGCCAAGGTGCAGCAGACGGTCGGCCACACAGCGAGTCCTGCAGAGGCCACTTGACATAGACACCGAGGCAGTCAGCAACCGCGTGAGATAGAGACCGAGTCGGGCAGAGACAGGCGGTGGCTTTCACCAAGGCTGGCATGCATCTCATGGGTAGCGTATTGATAAAATGTTGAAAATTTTCAAAATTTGCGAAAAATCAAAAACTGCTGGAAATTGTCTGAAAAGCGCACAAAACCCAAAAATTTTGAAAAATTTGAAAAAATTTTGAATGTGAAAATTTTCGGTTTTGTGCGCTTTTCAAACCATTTCCAGCATTTTTCGAAAAATTTTGAATTTTCAAAATTTCTTTCAAAATTCTCCCCACCTGATGCCTTGAAGAACCGGTCTCTGTCGGACTGTCTCTTATGTACTGTCTCTGACGAACGCGGTCGTTGCCTCACATGGCCTCTGACGTATTTATTTATTTTATTTATTAAGTGTTCTGTCTTATGACAGGTCCATTGCTCTGCCCAAACAGAGCTCTCCAGTTGTCCCTATTCTTGGCTTCTCGCTTTAATTCCTGGAACGTCATCTTCTTTCCTTGTTTAAGGTCGTCGGTTAGCTGTATCAGTCTTCTTCCCAGTCATCGCTTTCCTTTAACCTGGCCTTCAATGATATCACTCAGTAACCCATTCCTTCTCATAATATGTCCCAGCCAGTTAGCTTTCCTTCGTGTAATCGCCTGCAGAATGTTTCTTTGCTCGTTGACTCTCCTCAATACTTCTTCGTTGGTCACTCGATCCGTCCACCTGATCTTCTCTATTCTTCTCCAACACCACATTTCAAAACTCTCCAGGTATTTCTGTTCCTTCTTCCTGAGTGTCCAAGTCTCTGCTCCATACAGCGCGACACTCCATACGTAACACTTCACTAGTTTCTTCTTCATCTCCAAGCCCAACTTGCTAGTGAGAAGTATCCTCTTCTTGACGAAAGCTGCCTTGGCCATGGCTATCCTTGCTTTTACTTCCTTGGTGCATACAACGTCCGTCGTGACTATGCTTCCCAAGTACTTGAAATGCTCCACATTCTCCATCTGTTGGTTTCCAATTACAACGTTCAATGGTTCTGCTCTCGGTGCTATCCTCATTACCTTTGATTTTCCAATGTTGATTTCCATTCCATACTCTCTACCTGTTTCCACTAACTTGTCCATCATGTTCTGTAATTCCTCCTCTTCCTTCGCCAATACTACTAAGTCGTCTGCATACTTTACAGTCTTTATCACTCTTCCTCCAATTTTGAAGTCTCCTGTTCCCTCCAGAGCTTCCTTGGCAAGCCATTCCCCGTACAGGTTAAAAAGAATTGGTGATAAGCAGCATCCCTGTCTTACACCTCTACCTATCTCAACGCTGTTGGTGTCTCCTGAGTCCAGTCTCACTTTGACTTTTTGCTGCATGTACAGGTTTTTGATTAGTCTTCTATCTCTCCAATCAATTCCAATTCTCTGTAGGATCCTCATTAATTTCTTCCATTTTACTCGATCGAAAGCCTTCTTCCAGTCGATGAAGCAGGCACATACTTCTTCCTTGACATCGAGAACTCTCTCTGAAATTATTCTCATAACTCCGATGGCATCTCTGGTTCCTCTTCCTCTCCTGAATCCAAATTGGTCGTCTCCCATCACTTCCTCTATCTTCTTTTCTAGTCTTTTAGTCAGTATTCTAGTCATTATCTTCGCCGCATGTGAGATTAGGCTGATGGTCCTGTAATCGCCGCACTTCTTGGAATTCTTTTTCTTCTGTAATGGAATCATTGTTACTTCCAGAAAGTCCTTGGGCCACTCACCGGAGATGTATATCTTGTTAGCGAGTCTAGTAAGAACCTTCACTCCTTTCTCTCCAAGTTCTTTCAATAAGTCCAATGGGATTTCATCATCTCCCATAGCTTTTCTTCTTCTCATATCCTTTATGGCCCTCTCTACCTCGCTCTTCAGTATCTCTGGACCTTTGTCAACCTCCTCTACTTCTTCTTCTGGCTCCAATTCCATCTCCTTCTCATCCAGTCGATTGGCCTTGTCATAGAGCTCTTCAATATAATTTTCCCACACAGCTTTAACTTCATTCTGGTCACTGACTATCTTTCCTGATGGGTCTTCTATTTCCTGTGTTCGAATTCCTTTGTTCTCTTTCCATCCTAGTTCTTTCGCCTTTGCATACATCAAATCGTATCTTCCAATTCTCTGGAGTGTCATTATCTCATCACATACTTCGTTGATGTAATCTTCTCTCGCCTCGTCTGTTTCTCTACTCAGTTCGTTGTTCAGTCTTCGATATTTCTGTCTTCCCTCTTCAATGTTGATATTCTTCCATCTCCTCCTCTCATCCATCTTATCGAGCATAGCCTGTGTAATCCATGCCTTCCTTGGTACCCTTTTCATCCTACCAACCTTTTCTTCTAATGCCACTGTTAGGCACTTCTTGACATTTGTCCATTCCTCTTCAACGCTTTTGCCTTCACTTTCACTTAATTTTCCTTCCAATTCTGCTCTTACTTCATCTCGCGTGCTCTTCAGGTTGTCCGCTGATGGCACTGTTGTCACATCCTTTATGCTATTCCTAAATCGTTGCTTCACTAAGATATAGTCTATCTGGTATCTGCTCCTGTCTCCTGGGCTTTTCCACGTATACAATCTCCTGTGATGCTTCTTGAACCAGGTGTTGGTGATTACCAGTCCATTTCTTTGGCAGAAGTCAACCATCATGTCCCCTCTCCTATTCCTCTGACGTGCAGCCTCTAAAAAGCCTAAGTGCAGCAGAGAGCACTAAGTCAGAGATCGAGACGGGCAGAGACGGTCGGCTACACACCGAGTCCTGCAGAGCCCACTTGACGAAGACACCGAGGCAGTCAGCAACCGCGTGAGATAGAGGACGAGTCCGGCAGAGACAGGCGGTGGCATTCACCGAGGCTGGCAAGCATCTCATGGGTTGTTTTCATAAAAAGTTGAAAATTTTCAAAATTTGCGAAAAATAAAAACTCTGGAAATTGTGTGAAACGCGCACAAAACCCAACATTTTTTAAAAATTCAAAAAAAAATTGAATGTGAAAATTTTAAACAAATTTCGGTTTTGTGCGATTTCAGACCATTTCCAGCATTTTCTGATTTTTCGAAAATTTTCGGATTTTTCAAAATATCTTTCAGAATTCTCCCCACCTGATGCCTTGAAGGACCGGTCTCTGTCGGACTGTCTCTTGTGTACTATCTCTGACGAACGTGTTCGTTGCCTCACAAGGCCTCTGACTTGCAGCCTCTGAAAAGCGAAGGTGTGGCAGACACCACGTCAGGCAGAGATCGAATAAGTATCTACACCACCCAGTTTTTTCCCGGCCCAGTCTTACCGGTCGCGTTCTCTGTCGAACACAGCTTCTGCCGGTGTGGGTGACTGGTGGATCGGCTTTCAAAATCCGAAGAATTTTCGAAATTTAGAAAATTTTCACAAATTTCAAAATGTTCGGAAATGTCATAAAAACGCTAATTAAAAATTTCCGAGATTTTTTAATTTTTCGAAAGTTTTGAAAAACTTCAAAATATTTTTCAAAATTCTCCCATCACTGTATCTGCTGGACCATGTCTGCCTGACCGTTTCTCTGCTGGTCTGACATATCGGGTCTAAGCCTGACCCGGTCACTACCCGACCCTTTGTCTGCCTGTCCATCCCCAGAGCCCAGCCTGGTCATAAAGTTACAAGCAGGAATTTTTCTCCTTATTTGCAAGTTACTCCTTTGCACAGTACATGTTTAAAGTGATTTTGTTACTTCTTATGTGTTTCTTCTTGTTTATTATTCTGGAGGGTCTAAAGAAACCAATTTGGAGACTTTTGACATAGTCTGTTTTCACCAGGCAAAAATCCAAAATCATGTTTTTAAAGTATGAATTATTGCTAACCTAGATCAAGACATTTAGTATTTTCTCACCTGAGCTGGAAATGGGTACCTCTATACACATTGTTGGTCTCTTATTGGTTTATATTCTTTATTGTACAACACAATCTGTGCTCACAAGTAGAAGTAAGCTGTAGACATGCTAGCAGAACCACATTTCTGTACTATATATATGCAAAATATACTTCCCCATGCGGCACTATGGTTACATCTAGTGCTAACAATGTTGTGTATTTGAATGCTAAAAATAAACCAAATCACTAGAAAAGAAAGATTATGCTGTATTACAATTTTCAATCCCATTCATACATACATATTCACAAAGCCAGGTATTTTGAAATCAAACTAATTTCAAAATAAACGCTACCACTTTACATACAGGATTATATACAATAACCATAAACATATTTAAAATACAAACTCATAATATGGTAATCACTGTTAATATAAGCCTATTTTCCTTATTATGTATTCTTTCCAACTGTTTCTTCCCCCAAAAAATTATGAAGTGTGTTATATAGGATAAATAATACTTCAGTATGATACAATTATTAAGGTGTATATCAGTCATTTCTGTTCTAAACCCATCCTCACAGGTACAGATACTTTACTATTTACTTGTAACTAATGTAAATTAAGCTTAAACAGCTTCCAAATTATATAAATGAATAAGCTTACAGTGTGAAAATAAGTATCCAGAAAGAGTCAATGAATACATAAAAATCATGAGATAATAACAATTTAAAATTTTTGTTTTGCATATTCTGTACCAATTCATATATGTAAATACTTTTCATATTAGCTTAATCTCTCAAAAGCTTTGAAAAACACATTCCTATTTGGTGTTAATAGTTTCTGTTTTATAAAACAGCATTCCCTTAGGTGTGCAAAGCAGCTTTACCTAATGCAAAAAGCAGATTGTCTACTTTGAGAAATCATATTTTTGATGCTATGATGTAGTTAATGACAAATGCCAGATACTTCTAGATTCACTTATGTACATAAGACTAAATGGATACAGTTAGGGGCATCAATTTCGGGCATACTTCTGTAACAAATCACATAAAATGACCCCACTATTATTTCTTATACTGCCATCTGATTAATTTATGTGGAAGTGTAGCTTGCTCATGCTTACATCCTAGCCAGCAGGTTGTGTGTTTCTGCTCATGAAATGACACAATTGCTTTTCTCTTGGACATCACCATTTGCTTTTTCAATCTCAAGTAATGCTGTATGAAAGATGTCTGCCACAGACTGAAAAAGAAATCATGAACATGTGTGCAGTATGTTCATGCAAGTTTTTATTTCAGCAGACAGGCCTGTTTAAAGACAAAATATTTTTACATAAAGGTCACTGGTTTTTGTAAAATGCTTAGACTCCTCCTCATGGCAGTACAAATTTCCATGTAATGTCATGTATTCAAACACACTCTGACCCACAGTGTAGTAGTGTCAATATACTGTAGCACCATGATCTGACTGCCATGATCGCTACTCTCCCCACCTTTTTCACCCTCATTCTCCCCATACTCTTCTCACTTTTGTTGCAGCATTGACATTTTCTGTCTAACATGTGCTGGAAGTGCAGTTCATAAGCATTACCTTGAGCCACTCTCCATTATCTTAGTCAACATTTTTTTAAGTTTCTCACAGCACATATCACTTAAAAAATTTCAGATTTGCTTATTCCTTTGTTAGGAAAACCTTTCAAATCATGATCTTTCGCAAATGTTGTAACTCCTTGGTTCATAGACAAAAACTTTACAGCAATAAGGCTATCATCACAAGTCTGTACATTCTTTCTCAGATGATAAGGGGCACTGTATAGCATCAACTCTGTTTTCTGTGGTAATCCTCTTTCAGGGAATCCTAAACTCCTGAAGCTAAATGCTCGTAGAACCCAATTTCAACAACTTCACTATCCATCTATGCGCCTGGCTGGTTCTCATAATGGACAGGAATGAAATTTGCTTTGGTATCCTCGAACAATCACAGTTCTTTGGCTTCTGCAATCACTACAAATTTCAGTTTGTGATTTTTAGATGCATTTCCACAATACATGTCAGTAGAGTGTTCTTTAAAAGATTTAAGCCTGAAAGCACACTCTTCTCTTTTTTATTTGTTAGTAAGCCTTTCCAGAAACAAAAATCCAGACTTCATCATCATCATCATGAACTGTATATAGGGTTTAGACCATATGGCTTGTTCCTATGAAACCCAAGATAGAAGTTCTTGGTCCTTCCATCAAAGCTTCATCATCCCAGGTCTCTAGGTCATCGTGGTTGGTAATGGAATGCCAACTGTGCAAGCTGATTTCTGTCCGTGCATTGCAAATTGTCTTTCCAATTTTGTTCACATTTTTGTATTTCTTCAACTATCTGAAGTTTTTCTCTAAAATCAGCATTCCTCTGATGGTCCAGCCTGGTAAAACCTAATAGTGGTCTCAAAAAGTGCATCTGTGTTGCCTAAACGTTTTGAGTATCTCTTCCGTTTAAAATCTGATTTTGAGGTAATATTGTGTAAACACAATTTCATATCAACTGTAATTTGTTTGCCAAAATGTCTTCTAATAACACCATTCATCTTATTAAATTTCTGTAATCTGCTATCTATATCTTTTTGTGGTCTGAAAATGTACTTCCCAAGTATATAAAATCAGAAACTTGCTCTATTACTTCCTTTCCATTTTCACTCATATATTTCTTCTACACATTCCCATTGTTTTAGATTTTAAAGTGGAAATTTTCATATCATATTTGCATGCAATTTTGTTTAGCTGGTTTGCTGCAAATTGTAGTTCATCTTCAGACTTTGTTATTAGTACCTGATAATCTGCATACAGTATTGTTTGAATTACTCTATTTTCTGTTGAGTGAATTCCATTATTTATAGTTTGTTTCCATTCTTTAACTACTCTGTCAATATATATATTAAATAAAGACGGAGAAAGTCCACATCCTTGTCTTACCCAGTTATTGGTAATTATGGGTTCTGAGGTTTGTCCATTTAAATAATTAATATAAATTTTTGAATTTTGATTTCAGCTTCATATTGCTCTGATTAATTGTGACTGTACATTTTCTTCATTTAAAATCTGCCATAGTTTCTCCAGATTTCAATTGGCATAGGCTTTCTCATAGTCAATGAATAATATAAATGTTGGAAGGTTAAATTCTCTTCTTTTTTCAATAATTTGTTGAAGTGTAAATATGGCATCCATAGAGCTTCTTCCTTTCCTAGAACCATATTATTCTTCCCCTAAAAATGTGTCAATGACCAAATTCAATTTATTTCTAAGTATGTTTGCATACAATTTGGAAGCAGTTGATAGTAATGTGATACCTCTATAATGATCACATTTACTTTCAGGTCCATTTTTGTGTATATTGATAACCAAACCTGTTTCCCAGTCCTTTGGTATTTGAAGATACTGCCATATGTTATTAAAAAGTTCAAGTAATTTCTCCTTTAGCAACTGTCCTCCATATTTGAAGTTCTATATTTAAACCATCCAAGCCTCAGCTTTTCCTATTCTTTGCCTTTTTTAGACATCATTCAATTACCCCAACATTATGTTTTCTGTAATATCTACTGTTTCATTGTGACAATACACATCAGTAAAGTGTTCTCTAGAAGATTTAAGCCTGAGAGCACACTCCTCTTTTTCACTTGTAGTAAGCCTTTCCAAACAAAAAACTCAGACTTATTGGTGTTATATATTTAATCCAGTTGTAAGCATTCTGAAATTCAATGTGGAACACATCAGTTGATGGGCTGGGATATCTCAGTCAGTATAGTGACTAGCTACGGGCTGGATGACCGGGGTTCGATCCCCGACGGGGGCAGAGGATTTTTCCTCTAGCCTCTGCGTCCAGACCGGCTCTGAGGCCCACCCAGCCTCCTCTCCAATGGGTACCGGGGTCCTTTCCCCGGGGGTAAAGCCGGCCGGGGCGTGATGCTGACCACTCATCCCCATCTAGTGCCGGGGTCAAGGAAGAGAGGAGCTATACCTCCACTCATCCCAAAATGCCTACATGGCATATAGTTTACTTTACTTTATTTACACATCAGTTGCAGCATCATCGGCACACAGTCTCATGAATACCATATCATTGCCTGAATCCAGTCAGCCATCCAATGGGAAAACTGTACTCCCCTTCCAATAGCAAAGCTTCATGAAAAATTTAATTTCTTTACACAAAAACCAATGTTCCTTCTGCTCAATTCTGGCTGAACCTCTACAGAGCAACACCAACCTCTTTACACATGGAATTTTTCATACACTTGAATCTGGAAGGTCCAGCGCTACAATTACAGTCCCTTACAAATTCCACTACATGCATTTTGTTGTTCTTTATGTCATGTATGGTTTGTACCCACATTCCTCAATCTATGGCTAATTTTGTTGCTGATTCCCTGTTCTCAAACTTCTCATCAACCTTGATTTGTTCATCCTAACAGTATCTGGTAAACAGTACAAATTATGGAGCTCCTCATCACCTCTCTTAGGTTCAAATATTCTCCTAAGCACTCTGTTCTCAAACACATTCATTCTGTATTCTTCCTCTCAATGTGACAGACAAAGTTTCACATCCATACATAGAAACCGGTAAAATTATAGTCTTGTATACTTCAATTTTCATATTTTTAGATAGCAGACAGAAAGACAAAAATTCTGAGCTGCAGAGTACAAAACATTTCCTGATTTTAGGATGCTGTTAATTTCTTTGTAAATGAAACTCCACACAATTTTAAAAATTAATTTTCTTACAAAAACTTTGAAACAGCTTTAAAATGAATGTATGGAACTGGCAATACAAGCCAACAATTCTAAAATTCTGTACACATGAATACAGAAGAACTTTAGAATGTTAGTCAAGCAATCTGAAAGTGAAGAAAAATCTTTCAACCATACCTCATTCTGTTTAGCAGATGTCTCAAGAAAAGCTGCTTTCCAGGAGTCTGCTAATCGCTTTCCTTCCTCACTGCTGATCATCCGTTCCATATGGAGATCTGTTTTGTTGCCCACCAGAACAATTGGTACACTGCAAAATGTTGTATATTTTACACACTTCACTACATCACAATGAAAGAATATAAAAACTGAACACAGACCTGGATGACAATAACAAAACCAATTATTACAAGTTACTGAACTGCAAAACAATCTTATACAAACCAGGCATGTAAGAAAATCCAGTTTTATTCTTTAATTACTTGTTTAATAGTAGCAAGAAACATAATGCACCTTATATAAGATCTTAAGAGTCGCGATAAAGAATCAATATAAGAGCTGGCTCTGCTCCCACCTCTGTGTGAAAATACCTACTCTGTTTGGGTCCCACAGAAGAAGCTAACCCTAAGGCAATGTCCTACATGAGCGATAAGAAGCGAGCTGTGCGAGCTTCATAAGCAGCATGGGGTGTCATATGACATAAGGGAATCGCTTGTTGTGTCCTCAGTGAGAGACTGCAATAGAAGCACACGGTCTTTCTGTGCATGCACCTTCCCTGTACTGCACAGTCAGAGCTTATCTGCGCATGTGCCTTACTGGCCAGCGCAGCGACCTGCGCGAAAATATCAAAATATTTGATCTCGGAATCCTGCCGCTTTACTCTCTTGACTGATTCGCTGTAACCTAGGACAGTGCCATACAAACAGCCAGTTTGATATTTCCGCTTCACCCACGCAAATCGCACCGCTCGCATTTAATCGCTCACGTAGGACACCGGGTAAGCCAAGGATTGGATTGAACAGAGCCAGCTCCTGAAATGTAGCAGTTTCATTATTAGATTAATGAATGATGGATCAAGTTCAGAAAAACAATAATACTGAGTGCAATGTACCATCATTTCAACCCTTTACAGTTATACTGTTGAATCATAAGAGGATCCCCACAATTGTATAAAATGTAAAAAGGAAAAAAATTAAATCTTCATCTTCAAGTGAAGGAAATAGGTAAGATCAAATATATGGTGCACTGTTAAGCAATGTAATCAGAGTAACTGGACAATATTATGATTCATGACCACTTGAGAGAGATTCTGTAATTTTGCCAATTGAAATTTAAATGGCCTTCACTGACAAAAGGGTTATCATTTTTTCACAAACTGGATCCAAAACCTAAACCAAGGAAACTTTCAGCATATGAAGAAATGACTGATGATTAATTCATTTGACAGGAATGATTCAACTAGCAGTCAGCAAAAGACACTCCTGTTTAGGGATTAACCTGAACAAAACAGGAAAAGGTCTTCTTTATGGTTTCTACACAAATGACTTCTAACTTTATTTTCAGTGCATCACCATAGAATTTATCTTAAAATGAGTTTGATATGTGCACTGATAGCTATAAAAGTTCAGTACAGGAGATACACAGTAATTCCAAGATTTTGATTTTGTTACACTGACATTTAATTGCATCAAGGGTTCTCAGTTTCATAAAATAGAACTTTCAACAAATATTACTTCAGTGTTTATTGAATTTAAAATATTTTAGTTCCTCTACTATTGTCCAATGTATGTTATCCCATCATAGTATTTGTAATACGCTATTCCTGTAATATTTAATTTCTACTCCCTTGACATCACTGATACATTTTTCATACATCTGTTCTATCATCCCTCTATTTTCAACCATAATTCCATTCTCATTCCCTATATTCATCACCTAAACCATTCCAATTCTTCCCTAATTTGCTTTTCTCAATTTTTATACACCTTTGACCTAAATCTCAAATTATCACTTCATTATTTCTCCCTCTCCACCATTCTTGTCTGATTTAAACACATTATTTTACACATGATGGACCTGTACCAGACATTCTCACAAAAGGGATGTGAATTACTGCAACTTAGTACTTGCTGGTGTGACACATTCCTCCTCCAAAAGCTGCCCAAAAACATCAAAATGTGCCTTTTATGCACAAACTTAGTGATGTAGTAAATACAGTGAAGTCTTTAAATGTGGTGGGTCAGAAAACTCAATTTTTTTTAATTTCAGTATGCTGTAAGAAGCAAATTAAGTCTGAATAGCACCTCACATAGTTTTACACACTGTGAACACTGCATAATACCAGAAGTTATATTTTGTTTCATAATGGCAAATATAATATTTATTACTGGCAATTACCACGTATTGATATTATCAAAAATATTTGTTTCTTTTATTCTTTACCGAAACATGTTTCCATTATAATATGAAAAATGCTTTATACCAGCAATGTGGTTATTACTTTGTTGATCATTTATGAACTCACACTATACCTCCCTCAAGGTGCCACCTTAATGGTATTTATAAATCATTCCACAAACCAGTAATTATTTCAAACTTGCACCATAATAGAAATTGTTAATCATCATTGATCATAGTATATTCACTACCCCTTCAATATATTCAGATGTATGTTGTATGATATCTAGTAGCAAAAGATATATGCCTACTTACTGAACCTTCCCTGTCATGTCAAGCAATTTGTCATATATTATCTGTACAACTTCAAATGACTTTGATGAAGTAATTGAATAGACCAGGACATAACCATGTATATCCATTGAGTACTGAGCTGGAAATATCGAATATTCATCTTGCCCAGCTGTATCAACAAGCTTCAATTCATATTCTTGACTGTTAACTCGAGTAGACTTTGTAAATGCTACAAGTAAACACAAGAAGATTAGTGTCAGATAAAGAAATTTAAAAATAATACATGCCCCCTACAACAGAAGTTTCATACAAAACAAAGTCACATGAATAATACCTTTAACAACATCTGCCTAATATATCTGTATTAAATAAAAGCCAATATGGTGTTTATGGGCAGGTATGTTTGCTTGCAAAGATGAGATATTTAAATGGGCAAAATATTCAAATTATGTACTGTAGCTGTAAAAATTAATTTTATTGCAATATTTTGGTTTGCTTGATGCTGATTCATATAACCAATACCCATTAGCATTTTGCATGTTGAGGTCATGTTTATTAGGGATGGGCAGTTCATGAATGAGTCGTTCAAAAAGAACAAATCACTCCTGTGACCTGCGAACTATCTGCTCACTGAAGGAGAACAAGTCCTTCACCTCATGAACAATGTAGCACAAACCTCTCTCCCTGCTCATAGGAGTCATAAATAATTATGAAGAAGAAACAAAAATAGTAAACTTGTCAGTGAGTTGAGTCCACTGGGAAAACTATTCTTCACCAGGACTACCCTGATTTAAACCACACCTTTATCTTCAACTCCATAAAAATTTAGTTTTTATAGTATTACATCATGATTCACACAATAAAATTGTTTAGCAAGGTCAACATATTTCACTAACGTACATTTTATCATTAACAGCATATACAATTTCATCTATGGAATTCTACAAGACTGTCTGTTAACAGACTTTTCTAAATTCAAATTGTTCTTCTGTAAGGATACTGTTGAAGTTTAAGAAACCTTTTACATTCTTGTATAAATTTTTCTAACACATTCTAGGAAACGATGTTTGTTGAAATATTGAAAAGCTGTGGGAAGAAGGAGTTGACGCATAATTGACGGCACTTTGCCAGCACAATAAGGAAAAGCCAAATGTAGAAGAAAGTACCTCCGAAATACAAGTTCGGCGCATTATGGCTGAGTCAACTTGCTCGGAATGGTCAAGCTACAAGGAACAATACTCACTATTTTCTATTGTAGGATCATATGAGTCCACAAATTGTCCTTCAACGAACTGAATGCTCAGTGATGACTTTCCTGTAACACCAGAATTAGATATTTATGCTGAACGTGCATGAATGAAATTTACGCTACTAAACAATGGAGTTTATTGTACTAAACACGACCAGGTTATGTACAGCTCACCCACTGATCTATAGCCCATTATGGCAATTTTCCTTTGCTTAGGTGGCATTTTCACTTCACAGAACACGTTATTATACAAGATAAATAAAACATCCCCGTAGAAACTGTGAGTTGAGGTGTCGTATCTGCTGTCAACCTATAAATAAAACAAATAGATTTTCCAGATATAACAGAACGCGTAAAAACCTTTCGCAATAGACTTTGCAATGACATCGACAGATGGCGTTGGGCAGAGAACATTAAATAATACCAACATTACGGGGTGGTCATGTTCCGTCACCATCATCACAGATTAGTCATTTGATGCTATAAAACTAATTTATTCACTTCATCTTATCCACAAAGTTTTGACGTAAATACGTCTATACGGAAGGGTCATTCGGCAAAAAAGTGGAACGAAAATGTGTAAGATCCGTATCAACAAATAGACAACAATGGTTACCTAGGGAGCATTGTTGTTACCTAGGAAAACGTGTAAGATACATATCAACAATGTGTAAATATGGACCGACAACAATGACCAGCTTGTGCGCATTGTTGTGTTACCTAGGAAACGTCATCTGTTTACTAGGCATTGTTGTGTTACATTATTGCCGTCAACAATCCGCTTTCGTTATTGCGGAAAGAGCTGAGCTGTGAATCGCTTTTAGAAGAAGTGCGACGTAGACTAGATAATTTTGACATTACATTTAGCTACCTTCCTTTCATTGTATTTATTGCTTAAATATAATTTAAATACGGAGACGTATTTACGTCAGATTCTCCGGAACCGTAGTTCCACTGTCAATTTTTGTAACCGATGGAGGCATAAGAACCATCCGAATCGTAGATGATAACCACAGAACATAGATCTCCATGGACGAAAGCATGACTCGCACTTTCGCAGAATTGCCATTTTAGTTATTTGACCATAAACTCTGTACTTTATAGAGCAGCATGCCTAAAAGGAATGAGATTTTGCCCCTTAAACGCCACGTAGTTAGTGTATCAGTTGCTTCAATTATCAGTAACTGCGTTTTACCAACGTACGACAGTATTAACCGGCTGTTCTTTGTAATGGGAATAGTGCGGAGTTAATATTTAAATGTAATTTGTAAGTTCCGTTTTCACAAGTTAATAACGACGGATTTTTCTTGTGAAATGTCTTGATTCAACACCAAGCTCTTGCGATTAGTGTTGATTAGGCATCGTTTTTAAGATTAAGTTGCTCCTTGTTACAATTGTTGCCACATGGATTGAAGGGATTTGAGTTCTACCCATCTGACTGCTTGTCTCTTACACCTTGTTAGTTTAGACTAAGGAGGCAACTTCAGTTCTTCCACGTCACAAATTATGTTGATGACTGCCTAAAGGAATCTGAGAACAAATCTGGTGCTTCAAATTAATTTTATTAGGGCATAGTGTACCTTGGCACTTCAGCATGATTTTGTGCATTTTCAAGTTTCAGCAGTTCATCTTGCTGTTTGTCAGCACCTTGTGCCATTATTGCTCATCACAGTGCATCCTCATTCATTGCCCCTTATTACCCCTCCAAGCCAGGCAGCTTAAGATGTGGGTTAGTTGTCTAATGCTATGCTACTCTACTCTTCAAACAGCCTTGAAGCATACTCTATCTCTGATGACACTGCCAAGGGAAAAATTATAATACTTAATACTGGGTTTATCTTTATTTTTATATTCTCACACAGAAAGGACACTTTAAACCATTGCACAAAATGTAAGCAAAATCCTGCCTACCAATTTTTTTCACTTCTCAACCTTGCATTCATATACTATTATCTTATAATCCCTCAAATGAGTACCTAGTACATCAAAAATAACTTGTTTAATCATTTATCATTAATCCAAAACCCTAATTTTGAACCTTAAACCAAATAACACATCATTTGTATTATTTTTAAATGCAATATATATATGAATCTAACCACCAAAACTTTTCCCATATGAAAAGCTGATACACTGCAAGAAAAATAAGTTTTTACTTCATTAGAATAAAGATCCTGCACTGCAACCCAAAACTTTGGACTATGAGAAATAGACCTTGTTAGTGAGCAGTTCTTCAAAACAAATCATCTCCACTGAAACTCAGAATTCAAGAACACAGGCAAACTTAATAATTTTTCACACTGGTAACACAATACATTAAGTATGGAAATATCAGCCAAATCAGACACTACAAAACTACTTACACACTTAATAAAGAAACACAGAACGAAGTTTTCGTTTGTTTTGTTTGAGACAGTATTAAACAGGCAAAAAGCACTGGAATGCTTCTACAAAATAGTGGATTAATACAATATATTGTTCTTTTGTTTCTATTGACTTCTTTGACATTGCTCTCGGGAACTACATTTCCATAATGATGCTTCCATAGTGATTGGCTAAAAGCTAACAGTTTTTAGACAAGCTCCAAATGCATGTGAAGTAACACAACCCAATAATAATGCTCTACCCACATTGGCACTAAACAGTAATATTCTGAACAACACAAAAATTAAATACTGGCACTTTCAGTCAATTTGTTGTATAAGAATGGAAGTGACTTTTTTCGAAGCACTGGATGTAATACTGGTTCCTCTGACATCTTGTGTTTTATAATCCAACTGGGTACTTCAGTAATTTTTATTATTTACCTCACAGTAGTCTTTACCAAGGAAGTTGTAATATTCAAAAGTACACAGGCATATAATGAAAACAATTTCTATGCTTTGTCTCTTCTCATGTATTTGGGGCTTTTTATATTACAAATACACACTGTAAGGATGATTACTTGTACCACTAAGATACAGTGATACTATATCAAATATAAAATGACATCCTGTACTGTGTACATAGAAATAAAGAAAATAACATATGGTCACTTTCTCTCACTCACACACAAGGTAACCAACATTATTGTGTCTGCATAATAATACAACATGAATATCATTTATAAATTCCACAATACATGACCACTAGCAACCAATGTTTGGATAGGTACTGACACTCAATGCCTTTTACTTTCTTACAAAACACCCATACGACTGGTCCAAATACCCGTACATTACAATACATGCCCTCAATAAAATTTCTGAATTACTTATTTCAATCAAAACTTCTTATTAAATCATTTAGTACTAATTTCAGTAACTGTATTGTGATTCAATGCTTCTCAAGAATAATCAGAAGACCAAAGTCATTATGAAACGTATGTCACTCAATGTAGCTGTTAACTAATATACTGGTAAACTTAGTAATATAATCACACCTCTTATAATGTAGAAAAACTGAACCAAGGATATGTTTAAAAGGACAATAAGATAACACAAATTTGTTCTTTACCTGATATTCACATTGAGAATACAGCATCCATTAATTTGGGCCTCAATCTTTAAAACAAATGCTTTTATTATATATATAAATGACAAATTTGTTATGGTGCCAGTGGCCAAGAACATAATGGAAATACAGTAAATGCTTTTTTACATCAGATAGAATAATAAGCTCAGACAAACATTCTGGCATTCCTTTGCATGGGTTGTAAAACACTGGTTCAGACCTAAATTGCAAGGGAAGTTAAAGGTCTGTATTTTTTGATATGATGCAGGAAGGTTGTACCACTTGCTAAGAGCATCTTCACTCAAAGATGTCATAAGAAATGGTGTTATAAAATTATCTATAGTCTAAAATGTCTAATGACCAAAATATCAGTTATAAGAATCCAGAATGGAGTGATTCGATATGACTTTGTCAGGAGAATGAGAAACACTGCATCATTCTATGTGTTGGATTCTGAGAAAACACGTGAAAGAGCGTAATATTATTACAATTATTTCCACTATATCAGCATGACTGCAATTTCTTGTATAAATTTGATAATTACCTGAACATAATATAAAAAAGCTTTTTTTTTACACAATCCTGTGTCACTGTCCTGCGGCTTCAAATTTCAGACTTGACTGAAGAAAAAACTTTATTTCTCTCTATCCAGACAAAAAGCCTTATCTCTTTCCCCTTTAAATGAAGACCAAAATATTTTTCATTTTTGAATTTAAAAAAAAGTCTGCTCAATATGAACTTACAACACAATGCTTTCACTCCTTTCTCAGAAACCAGATCACTTTTATATGTTTCAACTAGTCACATTTTGTACTCTAACATATGCACTAAAATGGAGAGGAAACCTCAATAGTTTAATTAATATTTTAGTACTGTTTCAGAAATGCAAGGAGTTCCAAGTTAATATAAGCTCTTCAAATCCTGATATGTTCAGGATGCTGGTTTTCATTTAGTTAATAAATATTAAATAAATAAGACATATATAAATAAATATAGTGTAGTCATTTAAATAAAGTAATTTTGCAGCAGTATTGATCAACAGTATGCAAATGTACTAAAATTCATCTGCTGTACTATACTGCTATTGGTTTTACTATCAAGTTGAGGTTATGGTATATGCCTGTTTGTGTACAATACAAAATCCAACATAGCAATACATTTTTATGCACAAAATATGGCGAAACTAATGGTGTCAGATCACATAGCCAGATAAATGTTATTGCAAATCATTATTAATGTTTGTATGCATACAATATATATTTCCTATGAAAATTACTCATTCTTAATGCACTAAGAATGTTGTAAGTGACCAATAGCAAATACTGTAAACCTACATCAATTACAATTACGCAAAGACAGAAACATCCATTCGAATATTAGATGTCTAGCCAAGACAAAATTCTACTGCTATGCATTTCCAGCACAAAACAATGAGCACCTCATACTAATATGGTCCTGACCTGCCCCAAAATTGTCATGGCACTAAGCTAGGTTTCTTCACTACACTAAAATATTTTTGATCAATATCTGTGAATAATTCATTATTCGTCTAGAAATACAGTGTTATTATTATATCACCCACAATGAATATATTAAATCTACCACAGCCCATTTAATTAGTATTTCATATATAATCATATAAGTTATGAGATTGTGCGAGTGCAAATGGGAATATGTAATGTTATTACACTGAGGTCCTATTCGGTGTTATCCAAGACCCAAGAGGATGAATATTTTAAAGGATCTGGACAAGCGTATCAATAATATTGAATACCCAACACATACAATTGCACAATGACATGAATGAATTTCAACAGAACACATTGCATGTGTGTCTAGGAGAATAGAGGCACAACGACTTAGCCTAATGGCAGTTTTTACAAGAATAGGAAATCTACCAAAACATTCAGCAAGCCCCAAATAAACATTGGAGTACCTTGGCTAAAAAGTAACATCCAGGACAAAAAACCAACCCTTTCTCAATAATGTATCACAACCATTAAGTCATTGCAAATACATAATATGTTATACTGCCCCAGCCAGTTCATACTGCACCAATATTAAAGTTCAAAACATAATAATACACTGGTAACTGTAATAAACAATGGAAAAATAAGTAACTGCAGTTATACACATATAAGGTGTCAATATTAAAAATGTATACTGACAGTCCCAGAAATACAGAAATTCCAGTTAATTACTACATGAAACTAAATAAAATCTAGGCTTTGCCTTAATAACTTAAGTGAACTATAAAACAACTATTGCTGTAGCTACCTAGTAACTATATATAGGTAAGTGATGCTGAACCCTTCTTTCACTATCATGCAATATTACACATTGTGTGCTATGTAACGTTATGTGCAGTGTTATTGCAAACAGTAGCACTTCATGCAGAACACCGTATCTACTTTGGACATGGACAATTACTGACTACCCAGGAATGATCACAAAATTCCATTTCATTAAAATCTGAATTAAAAACCATCTAGTTTTCAAAACTGGGCTGGAAGCATTATAAATTTAGCATATAACCTCCTTGAGAAAATTATTTCAGTGACAGAAAATATTTCATAATATTAGTAGTCTAATTGAATAATTTTAAATATACATCAGCTCATTTAAAAATAGTTTAGAAAGGGACCAAGATGAATTCTGAATGAGAACCTTTGGTCATGGAAAAAAATTAAGTCCAGAAAAAATAATAAACAGATACCCATTTTACAAAACTTATAATCACTTTATGAATACAGGCAATTATTTACAAGTATGTTAATGAGCATCTAGTTACGACATAAACACAAATTCATTAAGAAACTGTAAATTCTCAGAAGTTTCAATCTGGTGGGAAAGATCTAGTCCCTGAGTACTAATGGTACAGGCAATCTCACACATACAAGCACCAGCAAATTACCACGGCTGCACATGAGAGAATTTACGTTACCATTGTTCCCAATATCACATATTAAAATGTACAAGTAAAAATGTGATCTCCTTAACAAATCACCTTTACCAGTATAGGAAGCAATGAAAAGTAGGGCAGTAATAAAAGAACCAGTAAAACTCACTGATAAACCAAGAGATTCAAGATAAATACCAAAAACAACACAACTAATGTTCTTTGAACCTAAAAATAATGTGTACCTGCCTGCCAATAACTGTGTGGCAAGGAAGTTCAAGAAATCTCCAAACTGGAAGCACTTATAAAACCTTACTTTAATACTACATAATAAATATGAGTCCTTTCCATGGCCAAAGGTTCTTACACTTTAGTATCATAATGTAGTATTAACAATTATATCTGTTATGGTCACTATACATGACATAATCCACAAAACAATTTCAATACTGGAATCAGTTTTTGTGCTGCTACTTCTCAACTGACCTCCATTTAGAATCATGTACTTACAATGGTGTAACCATATAATATCTAACAACAAGTTGCAAAGCTAAATTTTCTAACACTTTAACTTCAATACAGTAATGATATGGTGCAATAACTTTACAGCTATGCTGTCATGGAGCGTCACACTTACAAGTATAAAACACTGGTTATCATCATTTCACACTGAAGATTTGAAATAGGTTTTTAAAAGATATTTTTGAGTTATACAAGCAGACTCATCATGCAGTTCTCTATATAAAAAAAGTATCTTCAGTTAAACTATGTTCCTTTGAGAAGTTTGGTCTCTTCGAGTCATTATAGTTGATATCACATGCATTACAGTAGGATTGTCCTCTATAGTTTTGACAACTAGCACTGAATTACCTAAACACTCATAAGATTTAATTCCGCTTGTGTAAGAAGGAGACTAAAGATCTGCTATTCCAATCCTACATAAGTATTGGCTTGATAAATATATATATATCACAGTTTAGAATGTCAGCAATGCCAGAGAGAAAGCACCAAACCAATGGAAAGGTGAGGAGACACAAAACTTCCTTTTCCTTCCAACATAAATTACAGATATTTGCAAGTGCAGTTATTTTCAGTTATTTGTTTAAATAATAATATTGAGGTACGATACATCCTAATACAGTCAAATATGAAGGGAACATAATTTCTTCTACACAATGCACCATCCAATGAAACTGATGAAGCTTATTTACGAAGGGAGGCATTGACAAGACAAACACGTTTGAGCATACAACCAGAATGATTAAGTTACAACTTACAAAGTGCACCCAAAAATACATTCATGGTACACATATATCAGTGGCCCTTCAACAGTTACTAACTTTGATGCAAATATTTTAAAACAAGTTGAAGAAAACATTAATATAATGAATAAATATGAGAACATTCCTCTGTCTTCCACTGTTACCTTAATAATAAAAATTTTGTTTTGCAACAAAGAAGAATTAAGACAATAACTACAGTCAATCAGTCTTAGAAAAGATTCACTGCAGAAGGTAGTGATGACAAAAGTGCAATGATACAAGTTTTGAATGGCATCATCACATACAAATACATGTTTGTACAGAATTTTGTAGTACAAGTAATGTTTCCAAATTGTGTGAAATTGTGTAAAAAACTCGAAAATTCTAAGGAACGCTAAACACATCAAGCTAGCAGAATGCATCTTATTAATACAAAACACTGTAACTTGAAGAGAGCATTTGAAAGGACAAGTAAGCCGGAAAACCTGGCAAAACTTTGGCAATCAAAAGGCAATATGTTTCCATTGCAATTGACCCTTCCTTTGACAAGACCATATCTTACATACAACATATAAGCTTGACTCAAACTTCATTTATGAATGTAGGTCTTTTCAAAACCTGGTCTTTGAAACAATGAGCATGACTAGTCATTGAATACTGAGGCACAGGAAATCATTCTTTAAGAAAGAAGAGAAATATCTTATTCACACTTGTGTATGTACTAAAACCTTGCATCATACGAAAACTAGTAACAAAATTCTAGCCCCTTTCCTTAGGCAGTTCATATGTTAGCAAGTGGACTCTGCAGCCATGCTCTCTAGTCTACACTCGATAAATACATACATCTATCTAGCATCACTGAAACATTAATTATCATCAGAATATCTTCAATAACATCAAGAGTATTTAAAATTAAAATCAGTACAGGTAGCAAGAACATAGCATTCTGCACCAACAGAGCCTCAACTCAAACCATATTGCTCATATCTCTTTCACATCTACAGCAACAAGATGATCAAATAATCATTAACAAACTTTACTGCATAGAATGCTTCCCTTTTGTAACATCCACAGTAAAACATCAGACTATTAACTCTATGGGGGAACCTATTCCATTTCTTATAGGAATTCTCTACTAAAAACTAGCAAGTATGTACTGATATAAGTTAATAAACAGTTAAATAACTTAGGTAAAAAGTGGTAAAGAATAATGTCAATGCTTCTAAACAAATGCATCTGAGCTAGCTTCATAAGATTCTAGCCTCTGTCTTATAGTTCATTTACTTCCCAATAGCAGCAGCAGAAGCAGTTGTGGTGATGAGTGTGTTAGTGGTGGAATCAGAAGTAGTAACAGTAGCAGAACTACCAGCTGGAACAGCATTTGCTGTAGAAGATACAGCAGAGGTACCTTCCACCTTGACAACTTCATCTGCTATTCCTGTGGCCCTTGACTCCTTGTTCTCTGGTTCTTGTTCTTGCATCAGCAGTGTCACAACTAGGGCACACCACATGCCTGTTCGCGCTTTACGAGATCCTGCACTTAGTTCTTGAATACTAGCTGCTAGGGCCAGTATATCTGCATTAAAACATAACTATATTATACTATTAGATCACAGCTTGCCATATATTTTCATTCAGATAACTCTTACAAAATGTAAGCACTTCAACTGCAACTGAAATTAAATGGTCTGTGTTCTCTGAGGATGATATAGTGAATAAAATCATTTAACAGATTGAAACTGATGAATAGGAAATCCTGAGACTGTACTGTTTAGCTCAACTATAGGCCTACCTACTTGATGAGAGATCTGAGAGCTAGCCAAGAGAAATCACATGTTTTTACATGCCCAGTGAGTTCTAAAAGTGTGAGATGACATAATGATGAGATCAAATTTAAAATTATATTGTTTGGTTTAATTTGGGGACACGTATGATAATCAGGAAGTATATAACCTAGGTGCAGGCAAATATGTAAAGCACACAAGTAAACTACCCACCTTTGTCCTCTTGAATACGAGGAGTCTGAATCCCAGCCACAATACTATGATGTCGGTTGGTTGAATTGATAATTTCATCACGACGCCGAGCCTGCACTTTTTTTATGGAATCAAGCCATGCCTCCATGGACATATGAATCTGTGGATTGACAGCTTCACCACGGAGTCGCTCCATTTTGGCAATCAGTGTGATCACCTGTCAATAAGGAGAGAGTATCCTGGATTTCTCTCAAGTTATAATAAAATAAAAGCAGAAACTCTACATGATAAAGTTTTTGAAATTTAGTTGCACTTAGGTTTAGCTATGTACTAACAGGAACCCTTACAACAGTATGCATAATTTTTTGTTGTGCTACTCCATACAAAGAACTTTGGCAATAACGTTTCTTATAATACGAGTGCCATAGTTACATTTATAATAAATTATTACACTACAATTTTTTGTGAGAATAAGAAATGTTTCAGGAATGAATACTTCCTTTTATAAATTGTGCATGTATGTGTCTGCACATGTGTGTGTGGAGTACACACAAATGCACACACACACAAGGAGTCCCATGACATAAAGTCAATACTTCACCTACTTTCAGGGGAGGTCATTAAAAGTTGAAAACACAAAGTAATCATTCTATCTGTTCACAACACTGAAGGAGTTATGGACAAATGAAACTGAAGTTGTTGATGGAAATAATCAGAAAAATAAAGTTTAATGTGTACTGTTTTAGAATTTTTAATGCAGCAATAACTTGTTACAACAACAATACAAAGCAGATGTCACTTTCTTAGGCAAGTTCTAGTTCATTACAAAAGAGAAGCAGTTGCTCTACAAATCAATAAGAAATAACTGAATTATGGATATAAAGTATGCTTTAAAATACAGGTCCTCTAAATTTTCCATCACATTAAATGTTTATATACCAGTATCTCATATGTGAAGTACTTACCCTGGCATGTTCACGCAATTGGTCCACAATGAGGCGATCAACACGTGATGGATTGGGTGGGAGTCTAGGTACAGGAATGTTATTAGCAGATGAAACTTTCTTCCCTGGATTGTGCCTGGCAAGCTCAGCCTCTGTCTTTTTGCGTTCCTTCTCAAGATTCTTGAACTGATCATAACACTCTTCAAGGCGTAAGTGAAGTTCACTGGATGGTCCACTGCGCCTGCACCAATTTTATTATACATCAATTTGACAGATATTTCAAAGGTGGGGGGAAAAAAGGTTTGTTTCTATAAATACAAAAAGAAATAAATAAGAACAAAAGAATTCATCCACCTGCCTCTATCCATAATGGAAGTAACAGTAACAGTTACTTGTATTCCTCACCATGAAAGTAAACTTAATTAAATTTCTCATTGTTGAGCCTTCTACCTATTACTTCTATCCATACTTAACTTCCAATATCATAACCATCACAAATAAGACAAATTAATGTTAAAACTTTGTGTATGTCACATATAACACAACCAGAACCCCAAAATTACTCAGATCTCACACTGAGTTACAAGTTCCATTCACCAGCTGTCATCATTATTACCCTATCATTGAGTATAAAATGGAAATCTGGGTTTACAAATGCTTCCATGCAAAATGTGGATTTCTACCTTCAGAAATGAAACTGGATCTTTCAGGCAAGTTTATTTAACATTATATAATGTCTTATGTAAACCTAATTTGAACTCTAATTTTCAATTATCTGAAAAATATCTTATATGGAAAGTTTTGTTATTCCTACCAACCTCAGTAAACAGTAAGATATATTAAGAAACAGCATTCATCATCTTAAAACATTTTCCTTTAACTATTAAATAAATTTTACTGTCTTGTTACTTACCGAACAGACCTGAAGCCATACATGTGTGGTGAGAAATGAAATATTCCTGAAACATCGTAAAATGGCATCATATCGGATGATGATGGCGATGATGATGGAGGACCTGGTGGTAGATATCCTAGGCCTGCTCTGTTCGTCATCAACTCTGCATACAATTCTGTAGGATAGGGAGAACCATCCAAAGGTGGTGGAGGAATCAAATGGTGTAATGGAGGCAGAGAATTGGTACCAGGGGGACCATATGACATAGGAAGGCTTGGACGAAGATCTGCTGGCAGGAAGCTAGAGTTAGGTTCAAATGTTGGTGGACTACCAGAAATGAAGTTTGTGCTGCTGAAAACTGATCCACTATTACCACTGGAAAGTTGATTCAGCTGAGGAACTCCAGTCAAGCCCTGTAAAGTCTTTCCCCCCAATTCGTTGTTATTGTTATTGTTGTTATGGTTCTGAGAGTAAGTACTCCCTCCACTTCTATCCATACCACATGGTCCTCCAAATCTTATTCCACTGCCATAACCAAAATTTCCAGATTCTCTTTTGCTCAGACCAGAAGCAAAGGACTGAAATAAAGAAATATCCTTTTATAAGTAATAAACTGTGTCAATTATTTTCACAGATCACTGTTTCTCCAAAGGAGAATGCTATTTACACATGTGTTACCAGAGTTAAAATATATTTATAAGCTACAACAGATACATCAAGATTTTCATCATAAGGATCACAAGACATGTATAATTAAACTATAGCTAATATGACTAATTACATAATTATTTAATATAATAATCTGATCCATAATAACAGCTTTACATCACTCACTTTTTAACTCAAGAATATGAAACCTAGCTTAAAGAACTCTGTAAAAGCAAACCAGCATAAATCAGAATCAACTTTTGTTAATGTAATATTTGTATGTTTCTTAATGTACAGTAAAGAATGTCCTGTTCTCAATACTGTCTTATATTTATTCACCATGTGTGACAGAAAACATAATGAAGATGGTATGACATTAAACTGGATGCCCCAAGTTCTTAAACCCATAATCTCCTAAAGATCTTGCTTCTGTATTTCATCATCATCATCATGTAGCTTTCAAGGAGTTAGGCCATTTGTTGGCCTGTTCTGGTTTCACTTTTCCAAAAGCCTCTTCAGAGGTCTTCCCCGACTTCTTCTGTTTGGTACATAATTTCTTAAAATTTTGGGTATTTAATAATCTTATTAACAGTTCCTTCATGTCATTCCAGAATGAAAGGATAAAGGGAGGGGAGCTTGAAGGGCATGATGGGATGCCAATAACACAGTGTAATCTTGTTTTATAAAATAAGTAACCAACTATCAGAACATCAATTCGGGTAACTACAAAAAGAGTACGTAATAAATGACCTGCTATATATTATGGTTTCAATTTCAAGTATTTTAACAGAAAAAACTTTCAGCAATTATAAAATACGAGGCGCGTCCCAAAAGTAAGTTTCCCTGGGGCCGTTTACAGAAACAAAACACAATTTCATGGAAATATTTATTGCAACAGATACAGCAAGTGTCCAGCTATTTTTCAACATATTCGCCACCGGAATTGAGACATTTGTCATACCGTGGGACCAACTTTTAATACCTGTGTCGTAGAAGTCTGCCGCCTGGGATTGGAACCACTGTGTGACAACCATCTCCGCCTGTCTGTCATTCTCAAAATGCTGACGCTGACCGGACAGGAATTTCTTGAGGTGTAGGAAAAGATAGAAATCACTGGGAGCGAGGTCCGGGCTGTAGGGTGGATGATTAAACACCTCCCAGCTGAACTCCTGCAGGAGACTTGCTGTCCGTCGAGCCGTGTGCGGCCTAGCGTTATCGTGCAGGAAGACAATACCGGCACTAAGCATCGTTGCAGCTGTTGAAGATGGAGGTTCTTATTCCAGCTCCCGCCAACTGTGAAGTGCGGTCAGTGATAAAGTTTTTGAATGCACAGAGCATAGCGCCGATCGAAATTCATCGTCAGCTGTGCCGGGTCTATGGGCCTAACGTTATGAGCAAGCAGATGGTGCGTCGCTGGTGCAGACAATTTTCAGCGACGGGCCATTCAGAACAAGCGGCGCGGGATGCTTAGTGCCGGTATTGTCTTCCTGCACGATAACGCTAGGCCGCACACGGCTCGACGGACAGCAAGTCTCCTGCAGGAGTTCAGCTGGGAGGTGTTTAATCATCCACCCTACAGCCTGGACCTGGCTCCCAGTGATTTCCATCTTTTCCTACACCTCAAGAAATTCCTGTCCGGTCAGCGTCAGCGTTTTGAGAATGATAGAGAGGCGGAGATGGTTGTCACACAGTGGTTCCAATCCCAGGCGGCAGACTTCTACGACACAGGTATTCAAAAGTTGGTCCCACGGTATGACAAATGTCTCAATTCCGGTGGCGAATATGTTGAAAAATAGCTGGACACTTGCTGTATCTGTTGCAATAAATATTTCCATGAAATTGTGTTTTGTTTCTGTAAACGGCCCCAGGGAAACTTACTTTTGGGACGCGCCTCGTACCTAGAAATACTAATAAAAATTCTGAAATATAATTACTGTACCTGTTGGCTGTGGTTTGAAGATCGGTTGCTGATGTTTCGAGGAAAGCCAATGGGAGAGTAGACTGGAGGCGACTGCTGGGAATTAGAACATGAACCAGGACCTGAACATGAGGCTGGCACTATATTTGAACAGGATTCCTTGCTGCTTGACACACATGGCAGGTTAATTTTTTGTGCTGTTCCATTTATCTTCAAGAGGCAAAGCTGATGGTCAAGGCTGTTCAGACTTGCATCACACATTGTGCTGCTACTAGTCTGAGATACGTCATGCCTTGTCATCCCCACATAACCATTGGCCAACTGCAGAAGACTTGCAGGGAATGGGCAAGACTGAAATTCAAGATTAATTACAAAACTATATGTAGTACTCTCATCTATTTATATATCATACATAAAATGTGTCTAAAATGCAATGGCAGGGTTTCAAAGTAACATCACTTCATAACCACATGTGATAGAAAACATCTAGTAAAAGAGAAAATTTCATGATATCACTAGACAAACAGAAGTAATGTAAAAAGCAAGTGAAAAGATAACCAAGAGAAGGCACATTAGTAGCTGTGCCACTAGCCATGTTTCCTGCGCAGAAGACAGTGCAACTGTGTTGCAGCTGATTGACTTCTACATAATTTAGTCATATGACCTCTGCATGATGTTAACAATACGACAGAATAATTGGAAGATCTGTCTGTCCATGTTTCATCACCAAAACTAAAGAATAAATTTTGATGCAATCTAGTATTGGGGATTTATTCCAATTTTTTTAAAACTGGTCCAATATACCCCATGAAATACACTTGAAAACTAATTTTATAAAAGTCTTTAAAAATGTAACAAAAAAATTGGAAAGGTATAAAATATAGACCTCATTAACAACTGCAACCTTTAATGCTCAGTTGTAAAGTTTTTGAAATGGTGTATATTTAATAAAATCCAAGAAAAGTAATTAACAACCACCTTTACAATGAGACTTGTATGTTTCTCTCTTTAGCCTTTATTTCTACTACATGAACAAAGTACAAAATGGATAAAATACAGGAAATTAAAAATTTATCTGGAGCAAATGAATATGAAGACCACAGCAGAACACAGATCTTGAAAGCAAGAATCCAGAATATATTTTATGTGGAGTAAGAGTATTCCACTGGAGTATATGTTTATACTATTTTTTATTGTAAACATCATATTAATCTGATTATTATATAACATAAAATGTTTCTCTCAATGTTATAATCTATAAGATTAGATACCACAATATCAATTACACTTGCATGTCTTCTATTATTCACGAAAGTGATCATGTAATTATATATCACAGAATCGCAAGTCCAAATGTATTTATATATCCAATTATGTGCTTTTCTGAATAAGACTTGTATGATGTTCACAAAATGACTGCATATACGACTGATTGTGCATATTCATTTGTCTGTCCACATGCTTCAACATCAGATATGCTAAATTTATTTCGAGACAATGGAGATGAACCTCCTGGACAGCATGCCCATATAACCTTTAATATGTGGTTATTTTAATTTGACTCACCTTATTGGAATCTTTCTTGGGTAGGACAGGATTGATTCTGTCAAGAGCTGAAACTTGTGACTGATTTGGAGCAGAGTAACCACTCACATTATTAAGTGCCTCTGAACTAGAACTTGAGCTCAGACTCAGTTTGCTGGTAGTACTCAACATCTGAACATAGTTGTACATCTGCTGGTCATTTGGTAAACCCTGTCCATACAGTATAGGACCTGTGGGAAAAACCTAAATTCTGAACAGGAAAACAATCTGCACAAAGAATGACAAAATATTTACACAACTGCAAAAACAATTTTCTTTCAGTCTGGTACAAAATTAAAAGTAAAAATTACAGATAAAGTAAAATTTCATTTCCATTAACAAATATTCAAAATTTCACAGCTGCCAATAAACAAAAAATGAATCTCAACCCAACTCAGCCCAAACTGCTGACTGACAATGTCCAAGAGGGTGAACAGCAGGACTCTACCACAAATTATACAATCAATTTAAAATGCTCCTCAAAACAGACAAATTTGTAAACCTTCCCTTTATCTTTGATATCTGATAGTAACAGTGAAAATAAGCCTCTCTAACAATATCATAACAAATATGCTAAACATTTGGAGCATTCAGCTACTGGAAATTGTAAATCACAGTGAAAACACATAAATTAGTGTTTCAATAAACAAATTTAACTATGTACAAAAAATTGCATTTCTGACTTAATGTAAGCTAAACTAAAAGAGGCTGTAGTGAATATGAAGTTTGTTTTATTCTGTTGTGGCATTTGCTAAATCACGGCTGTGAGTTCATCATAAACACAGGCATCAAGTTTTTAAAACAAACAACTGATCTCCAAAATACTGTGCAAAATCATGTCAGATGTTGAAAGTATCCTAAGGCAATGAGGAAATGTAAAAAAACACACATCTGAATGGTTAAGAGGTCAGAAGAATACAGAGAAGAAATAACATTATTAAAATATGGATGACAGAACTGTTGCTACCTGTAAAAATGGTGAGGCCACACCTTTAGGTGGATTCCAATGTACCTGTGAACAGAGCCCTCTCAGCAGAGTTCCACAACACATCACATCACATCACATTGCTGTTCAACCATTGCATTCTCCTTACCTCCACCTATACCCCAGACTAAAGGAATGTTTAAGAAGCTTAACAACATCAAACACAATACTATAGCAATACTCAAAGTGTCAAAGGAAAACTAATTTCTGTTATGACAACACTGCTGGTAGAAATATTAAAGACAACTCTGAAGGAATGTAATACTTCTGGAAACTTATGAGTCAGATCTCATAATTGTTTTAAAATTATACTGGTGTTAGTCATACCTTGAGCTGGCTGATGGGGGCCTGAACCTTGTGGAACTGAGCTAGATGAATAAAGAGACAGAGGCGAACCAGTCATGAAGTTGGAATCAGATGAAGGGTCCTTCACCATAGCAGAGGAAGAATTGAAACCCTGAAATACCAATAAAACATATATGGTGGCTGTGCAAACTTCAGGAACTCTTAGAATAATTTCTTAAAACTTTCTGTGGTGATATATCTTAAAATAATTAGGAATCTTGGCCACCCAGTCAGAGCTGTGAAGAGAAAAAAAAAATTGTACTGTGTAACAATGTGCCACTAAACAGTACAAAATTCCATCCAACAATACCCCTTTGCATGTCTTCTCATTCAATATCACACCAAGGAATGCATTCCTAAAATGAAAAATAGTAGTGTAACTATATTTAGCCACCGAGAAGAATGAAGTTATTTGAACTATTAATAACGCAAGGATTACAATTTCCAAGCAGTCTGATCTGACTAAAATCACTATGTAATATAAAGCTGCATCCCTTTACAAGATACTTCATACAGTAAATTGTTTTGCTTTTGTAATCATGCAGTGCACAAAAAGGGTACTCAATACAAAGAAAAATTACTGTAACCCTATTGCAGAGTCATTTATCCACCTTACTCACACACTCACTCACTCTATGGTGCAGGAAATTGTTTCAAAAGTAAATTGTATACCCGACTTGTCGAAGAATAGCCCACTTTCTTTATGGAACCAGAAGGGTCATAAGCGTGTTCACAAAAGCCTGGCACCAGACTCTATCCTGAGCTAGCTGCATCCAGTTTGCTCCATCAATTCCTATCTCCCTAAGGACCATATTAATGTTTTCCTCCCATCCATGCCTAGGTCTTCCCAGTGGTCTCCTTCCTTCAGGCCTCCCAACCAGTATCTTGTAAACACCCCTCCCCTCCCCCATGCGTGCCGCATGTCCCACCCTCCTCATTCTCCTCGACTTAATCACCTTAACAATGTCAGGTGAGAAGTACAGGCTGTGAAGTTTATCATTATATAATTTTCTCCCTTATCCATCTTCCCTTTTAGGTCCAAATATCCTCCTCCTTCTCCTCAACACTGTTCTCTAAGACCTTAAATCTATGTTCCTTCCTCAAAGTCAGAGACCAAGTTTTGCACCCATACAGAACAACTGGAAAAATTACACTTTTAAACTTTAGATTTTTTGATACAAAATGGGAGGACAAAAGATTTTGAACTGAATGATAAACAGCATTCACCGAATTTAATATTCTCTTGATTTCATCATGAATGTCAATCTGACTTGTTAATGTCGTCTCCAAGTACTTCAATTGTCACATTTTTGACTAATTACATTCTGATTCTGTCCTGAATTCTGATGCCGAGACATGATCATATACTTCGTCTTCTCTTCATTTATTTCTGGACCAACATCCCTCAAAGCCCTTAAGAGTGTTTGTGTGTTCACTTTAATAGAATTTATATTATCACTCAACAGATTGATATAAACAGAATAGACCAAAAGTTGATGTGTCCCATTCACTTCCAAACTACCCTGACTTTCATGAACTTTCCTAATGGCACAATCTAAGGCAAAACTGCAGTACAGTCAAACCTCAGTTCATGAACGCCTCGGATCATGAACAATTCAGTTTACGAACACAAAGCTTCTCGGATGACGTACTGTGTCTTGAGTTACGAACACGCAAGCCGTCAACATCGTGGAGCGATAAGCTGGGAGTATCAGCATCGGCAGTATTCGTAGAAGAATGATCCAGCATGGGGCCAAAGAAAGACAATGATAGCAGCAAAGTGAAAAGAAAAAATACCAATATCATGATAGATGTTAAGAAAGAAATCATAGCCAAACATGAAAATGGTGTTCGTGTCTCTGATCTTGCTACTCAGTTTGGGATGGCAAAATCAACGATCTGTACTATTCTTAAAAATAGAGAGACAATCAAGAAAGCCGATGTTGCAAGAGGAATGACAGTTATTACTAAACAAAGACCACGGACGATTGAAGAAGTGGAGAAATTGCTGCTAATTTGGATAAACGACAATATGTTAGCTGGCAACAGTGTTTCTGAGGGTATGATTTGTGAAAAAGCAAGGCGATTGCATGGTGACCTGGTAAAAAAATATCCTGGTACGAGTGGAGATACTGATGTTTTCAAAGCTAGCAGAGGATGGTTTGAGAAATTTAAGAAAAGAAGTGGCATACATAGTGTGGTTAGGCATGGGGAGGCTGTGAGTGTGAACCAAAAAGCTGCTGAGGAATTTGTGCAAGATTTTAGTGACTATGTAAAGGCTAATGGATTCATTCCCCAGCAAGTGTTTAACTGTGACAAAACCGGTCTGTTCTGGAAAAAAATGCCAAGGACATACATCACCCAAGAGGAGAAAGCATTACCGGGACACAAACCAATGAAGGACAGACTGACTCTTTTGCTATGTGGAAATGCAAGCGGGGACTTCAAGATCAAGCTATTACTCGTGTACCACTCGGAGAATCCGAGGGTGTTTAAGAAAAACAATGTGATAAAAAGTAAATTGCCAGTTATGTGGAGGGCTAATAGTAAGGCTTGGGTAACTAGGCAATGTTTTATTGAGTGGATTCATGAAGTCTTTGCCCCAAGTGTGAAGAAATACTTGCAAGAAAACAATTTGCCACTGAAGTGCCTTCTTGTGATGGATAATGCACCTGCTCACCCTCCTGGCTTGGCAGACGAGTTGATGGAGGAGTTAGATTTTATCACAGTGAAGTTCCTGCCTCCTAACACGACTCCTCTAATACAGCCCATGGATCAGCAGGTAAGAAGCTCTATACTAAGGCACTTTTTCAAAGATGTTTTGAGGCAACCTCTGACACAGAATTAACACTCAGAGACTTTTAGAAACACCATTTTAATATTCTTCATTGCTTAACTCTCGTTGACAAAACCTGGCAGCAAGTGACTTACAGGACCATGAATTCAGCCTGGAGGAAATTGTGGCCAGAATGTGTTGCAGGCAGAGACTTTGAGGGCTTTGACAATGAAGATTCTGCTGTTATCGATGATATTGTGTCTCTAGGCAAAAACATGGGCTTGGAAGTTAACAATGAAGATGTGGAGAAGTTACTAGAGGACCACAAAGATGAACTCAGCACGGAAGAACTGGAACAACTACAGAAGCAGCTACAAAAGGCGATTGTGAAGGAAATGTCTTCAGAGGAAGAGGAAGGAAGGGAGGATGTTCCTACTTCTTTGATCCGTGAAATTTGTGCAAAATGGGGTGAGGTGTAAAGTTTCGTGGAAGGATATCACCCCGATAAAGCAGTAGCAAGCCGCAGCATAAACATTTTCAATGATAATGCCATGTGTCACTTTAGAAACATTTTAAAACGTAGACAAAAACAAATCACACTGGACAACTTTTTAGTGAGACAGAGGCCCAGTGAGTCTGATGCAGAGTCGAGTGGTGCCAAGAGACAGAAAAAAGAAAAAGAATCCCCTTCCAAACAATAACATTTCACTTCCTCACCACCTTCCACTTACGCCATCAACTATCCTCCATACAGGTACGGTAAAACTAAATCAAGTTTTCGTCTATATTTGATCTGCTTAGTGTTGTGTTTATCTTTTTTGTGATAGATTTAATGGCTTACATTGATTTTGTGTTAAGAACTTGTGCACAAAGTAAAAGTAAAGTTTGTCCCACTATACGCCATGTAGGCGTTTGGGGTGAGTGGAGGTATAGCTCCTCTCTTCCTTGACCTCGGCACTAGATGGGGGTGAGTGGTCGGCATCACGCCCTGGCCGGCTTTTACCCCCGGGAAAGGACCCCGGTACCCATTGTAGAGGAGGCTGGGTGGGCCCCAGAGCCGGTCTGGACGCAGAGGCTAGAGGAAAAATCCTCTGCCCCGGTCGTCCAGCCCGTAGCTAGTCACTATACTGACTGAGCTATCCTGGCTCATACTTGTGCACAAAGTACTGTTGTAAAATTTTAAATAAGCAATCATCTGGGGTCCAGGAACGGATTAATCCATTTTACATTAATTCCTATGGGGAAAATAGTTTCGGTTTATGAACATTTCGGTTTACGAACGACCTTCAGGAATGAATTAAGTTCGTGGACCGAGGTTTGACTGTATTTGTGTTGCTACTGCTAACCCATATATACTATGCAGAAGGCAAATGCAAATTCTGATTATAATAGGAGAGATTCTAATATCCTAAAAGATGTACATAATAACTCAATGGCACAATTTCTTCACTTGCCTGTTGATTTGGTTGATACTGTTGCTGCTGAGCACACAACTGGAGCTGCTCAGAATATGGATCTGGTTGTAGGGGCCTTGTCTGAGGGTGAGGGGGTGGTAGTGCTTGCACTGACTGCCCTGAATCTTGACCTGAACCTGGACAATGTCCTTGCATTGCTGTCAAATTTAACACATCAAAATCGGCATGCTCTACTGACCCTAGGTTTAGGCATGGGTACTCTGAATTGGAGCTCAACTGAAACAGAAAAATTCATCTTCTTCAAACTTTCAAATGCCAGACAGTTAGTCTGTTGTGATAACTCTCTCTTCTTAGAAAATCAGAGTTTGTTACAATTCTATAACTGGACTCTTGAACTTTACCACTGATAGTGAAACGTTCAATATTGCATATCATGAAGTTTACTCACTTTTGCTTTCTGTAGTCTCATTATGACATTGTAAAAACTTGAAAGAATAATCATTTTAGTGAAAACTTGTATGACCTTCCAGCTGTTAAGCACAAGAAATTTCCAATCTCCAGGGTTGAATGAATTTAAAGTTGCGTTATAAAGGTGCATTTAATTTATAGATGGCATTCCTCTGCTACCTAGACATATGCAATGTGTTCTAAATTGACTGAAGATCAGCTACATGGCAGAACAGCAGCAGGAAGTTTAACAGTGCATTTAAAGGTGCACAATTTACAGGGTCTGTTACAATAATAGTTTTCCCAAAATAAGTTAGTTTTATGCAAATACTATATAAAAATACATGGATATTTAATGGAACCCAGAAACATTTACAGTTATTTCTCAGGTGAACAAATAGTGAGATACATTCAAAAACATATTTAGGTCTGTAAGTAATGTGCATTTTACAGCAAAGTGCATGACTGACTTGCACTGACATGTTTCTGTTTAATAATGTTAACATGCTGCATGAGACAATACTTACATAAAGTGTTTGCTAGTAGATCAGGATGACCTGATTTTAAAAACTAAAAAATGGGACACCTAACAATACCTATATATTTAAATGTTCATTCTCACACACCACAACTAAACTACTTAATAGCACATCACATACTAAAACACAAATATTATTCCAACTACAAGTGCAGTTTTACTCTCCAACAATAAAAGATGTCAGTAACCTGATTAGTGAGTAGTATTGCCAATAATTCCCTAAATGGAATTCAAATCATGATCTTAACAAAGATACCATGTACCATAATAATATAATATGGTGTAAAACACAAGCTTAGATTATATATAGCTTTATTTAGGTAGTTTTTGTGTCGACACTTTCATTTTAATGCTTCTGATGAGATAATGTCATTGTTTAAACTTATTTGTTACTCAACTCCCATACATTTAAATTGAATAATTTAATTGTGTCTGGTTGCAGGTGTTCTTTCACAGCTGACACAAAACGCTCTGTTATTGCTCATACTTCATTTGACAAATTAAAGCAATGGGAAGGAAAAGCTCCAGAGTGAGGTTAACACATGAAGTCAGCAGAGTCCCTAGTCAGGACAAATTCTCAGCTGTGTCATTGCAGTATAACTTCTATGAGATATAAATTCAGTCTGAGTTCATTCAAACAAAATCCTTTATATCAACAATTTAGTACAACAGTGAATGTGGTTACTTTAACCAAAAATATAATTAATTATGAATAACACTATAAAATTCATTACTCACAAAATCTTTCCCAATGTCAATTTGCGACTGCCCGAAGTCTGACATTTTTAGTCCATCAACTGGGCCCAAGCTGTCCACACCACTAAGATTAAGAGAAGTTACATTCACACCATTCTGATATTGCTCTGCCCATCGACTGTCCAACATACTGGAACCACTATACAGAGAGAAAATGTCGGATTCCCTCTGCGATGATCCCCTAAATTCAAAAAACAAAATAAAGTTTTGTGCTGAATATTAAAACTACAATGATATACAGAGGTCCCTTGGTTAATAATAATTCAATTCATTTATTCAAGTGCTTGACAACAGCCAAGCGATAACAACAATACAAACATAATAATAATAACTGGTTCCACAAGAAAGCCATCATTAATTGAAATTACTGTTAAGTGAATATAGAAATTATTCCACCTAGGAGTGCTCTGATTAGCCAATACTGTGGACCATGCAATATAAACACTTCATTAATCAAAAACTTATTGCTGATAGAAACAATGGGATCCTACAAGAGGCAGATCATTAATCAATGGCATCATACACTAAGGGACCACTGTACAGTATCCTACACTTGCATGTCAAAAAGAATATTGTGTTATTCTATCTGAAAACTGAACAATGCATATGGGACCTTATAGATTAGTTGTAGGTAATAAGTATCTCATCCTAAGAACCTGTGGGATACTAACAGGATTGGAAAGGTGTATGCTTCAGAAGACTTTAAAATTCCAAATGTTTTTTCCAGGCCGCAACATGAGCAGTGACATCATCAGGTTGTTTAACAAAGCTCAAATGTACTTACATCACTGGCACTCAAAATAAGGGCAAGTACAACATATGAAAGTGTTTCCAAGAGTACTACAGGAAGCACCCCTACGGTACCAATTACTGCATCTGCAGCAAATCCAAGAACAGCAACCAGATGATTTATCAAGCATTAAGCATTTAGTCAATAGTCCAACACAAGAAGGTGATCAAAACTTCATTTCAAGGATTCTTTCAATGATGAAGCTCATTTCACCCAACATATTACTTGTTAGAAAGACCACACATGGTCAAAGCAGAACCTTCATTCAGTAAGACAGGTACAAATTTTCAATAAATTTCTGGTGTGTTATTGTAAATTATTTAATACAGATTAATTTCATGCTACTAACACTGCTTACATATGCAGGTTATTAGACTGTTTGGTTAATGAGTTAACCACTGTCAAGGGAAATGTGGTTTCTTCATGGGGTTCCTTCACACCTTAGCAATGATGTAGCAAATCATTTCAGAATCACTGGTTAGGCCATAATGGTTCACTACAGTAACCAACTAGCTTACCAGACCCTAAGTCCTTGGATTTCTACCTGTGGGGCACATTAAAACAAAGTCTTATTGCACAAAACAAAAAAAAAAAAAAAAAAAAAGAGGAGCTGTGGCATTGTGTACATCATGCAGTAGGAGAAATGAAAACCATGCCAGAGTACTGCAAGACAAGTTACAAGTGCACCACACAAAAACTGAAATAATGGTGGCCATTTTCATCAATTGATGTTGTTATTTATGCCTACTCTACATTTCATAATAATGTTTTTGTTACAATTATAATTTTATTTACTCTTTCTTTACAATAAACTGCAAACTCTAAAAACATCTCATAACATGTTAATTAAAAACTTTAGGCCCCATATACATAATAGCTTTTCAGTAGTTTTCAGCACAAAATAACACTATACTTTTCAAAATGCACTTATGGGACACATGTATACAGGCTAAAACAAACATAACCTAATGTACATACCCTGGAAAATAGTCATTAGGCCCACTGCCAACTACAAAGGCATCATCATCCAATATCTTTGCCACAAGATCATCAACCATCGAATTATCCAAGTATGGAGCCCCATCTTGGCTCTGCAGATCTCTGTCTTGTACACCCTGAAACTTTTAAAATATGAATGATGAATGGACTGTAACAGGACTTAAATTCTCTTCACAGCTGAGTCATATGAGACTTTCCTGTAAGTAAAATTGGCACTACATGCATTGTACATGATTAGCACAAAATACTTCTGTTAAATCCTTGTAAGTAGGATTTGAGGTTATCATGGCAGTAAGTCTGAAGCTGCAAGCCTCATACAGCCAAGAAGTAAGCAACAGTTAACATGAACAAATAAGTACAGCAGATACATAATTAAATTACATGTGAAATGATGAAACATATTTATAGAGAACTTCCTTGTGGCAGAATGTTAAATAGCATAAAATTTTTTTTTAAGAATGACCTGAAGATGAACCATACAGTGGTTGACTGTCCACATCGAAAATTTAATTTAAACTCGATCAAACAGATGAATACATAATTAAGCTACTACTTTAAAGTTTCATACATATGTCTGTTACTGTAAGCAATAAACTATGAAGTGGTTCATTTTATTAGTCAACTTTATTTTATAAGATATGACAGACTTCTGATATGGACTGTGGTCTTCTGGGTCACAATGCTATATAGTCTTGTAGGGTGAAAACCACTTACAACAATGCATAATTCAAAACACAACAATACAAATCTTCAGTTCCCTAAAAATCTTAAATCTCAAAGGCTTCTGGTATCACCACAAACACGTCTTCTTCCATCTGTCAGTTTGTAAACCCTTCCCTATAGCTTCTGAACCAACTGATGATTTTTAGAAATTCTGTATGAACATCAAGCCAGTAAGAGACCACTCCACCTCTGTGTTCTTAAATTTGCCTCTATCAATAATACCAACATGGCTGCTATGGACATTTTGGAGGTGGGACCAGCACTTAATGTATGGTCCTGAAACTTAGTGCTACATCTTTGAAAAATATCAGCTTTTTATTTTTAAAGACTTGAACATGAACATCATAAGTGTATGATGCCTATATCTAGCATTCAGTTTCACAACAATAACCACAGAAGTAATCATGCCAGAACGGATGGATGGATCATAGGTTCTTTTTTTGACATTAAAACAATTTATAATTTGAATTGAACAGAGATGTATCCTTATAGTTCTAATAAATTAAAAGTTGTGATTTCATAAGTTATAACATAATTACGTTGCTAGACTAACAACCAAAAGTGACGCACAACAAAAATGGCAAAGAGGATATCTGAAAGGGCCTGAAATGTGTATGTCATTGCCTATTTTGTCAACCAAATTTAATAAACGTTTGTTGGTATACTGATGAAGAATTACATTATAAACTACACTGTAAGAAACAATATAAGATTACACACGGCATCATTATATAAAATTAAAATAATAAACATTAATGTGGTCCTGTAAGGCTACCAATGGATAGTGCTTTTCAAAACTTTTATCAGCCTAGATTTGTATTCATCTGTAGAATATTTATAAAACCTAATATTCTCTTCAAAAGCCACAGACCAGTACCAGATCTGCTATTCTGTAATTTCTGTATTCAGCACATAATTTTTAGTACAACATCCATGCCATAAATCATACCTGTCCTTCACATTATTATGATTACAAAATGGTGAAAGTATACTTTAATATTAACTACAGATGTACACATTTCTGAAACAACACCAACACTGAAAAAAATCACTAGCAATTATATATAATCACATAAAAAACACCACAAAGAATTGCCACATAGCCAACAGCAATTTCAATACATATTTCATACAATAGAATATTATCAAACGAGATACATGTTCTCTTTAATGGTGGAAATTTATCAGAGTCCAATCTGGAGATTTTTAGAACATTTACACCCAGCATTAACTTACCTACAATATTACGCAACCCTACATCTGCTTGAAACTACAACAGCTGCATAAACTTTTACTCACTTGAGGGAAGTCAGACAGGGTTCCATTAAGTGACCATGGTGACAAACTGTCTTGAACCAGATTTTTATCCATAATCCCTCCATGCACCACCTGCCCATCCTGTTCACACTGCAAAAAACAGTCTCATGGAAGACAACTGCAGAATCAGTTATGTCATAATTAATCAGAGAAAAGTACTGAAACTCACAGTAAGTAAAGTAAAGTTTGTCCCACTATACGCCATGTAGGCGTTTGGGGTGAGTGGAGGTATAGCTCCTCTCTTCCTTGACCTCGGCACTAGATGGGGGTGAGTGGTCAGAATCACGCCCCGGCCGGCTTTACCCCCCGGGAAATGACCCGGTACCCATTGTAGAGAAGGCTGGGTGGGCCCCAGAGCCGGTCTGGACGCAGAGGCTAGAGGAAAAATCCTCTGTCCCCATCGGGGATCGAACCCCGGTCGTCCAGCCCGTAGCTAGTCACTATACTGACTGAGCTACAGTACTTAATTCAAAATATCCATAATTTACTTTTACCGACACAGAACAAAAGTTAACACTAATGAAATGTCAATACATAAGGAAATCAAATGGATAAGTTCTTTGCAAAAGAGTTAAATAATTTCATAGCCATCGCTTGGCAAAGCCTATTGTTATAAAAACACCATGAAAAACATTAATTAAACAGACTTGTCGGTTATAACTGGTCAAATTGCATGAAGTATAACGTATGGTAACTTGACACAAATGGATAATAAAATTTTACAAACGCATATTTTTCATTCAATCAGTACACGCGTCTAATTTTGGTGGTAATCAATACCTGGCACATTTTAGCATATACTTATTCTGCAAAAAAATTATTTATACTGCTCTCTTCAACGTGTTTACCGTACGTGCCACCTCGCTGACAGCTGAGACCAAATAAGTAAACCGCCCACGTCACTTCTCAGTTTCCAGATCACAGATGCATTTCTCATTAAGGCACCGAATTACATCGTTATAAATATACAAGAGCAAAATTCGTTATTACAGATTAATTATTATACTTCACCACATTCATCACGTTACACAGAAAAGGGGTGCAGCAACTAGACTGAAGCACAGACGTCTAGACAGTCAAAAATCACATACTAAACCAACCCTATGTAGTTATCACAAAAACAGCAAGGTACAGAAAAATATAAACTTAGTAGTATACCTTTCGAATGGATATTTTGTTTGTTTCCAGTAAATTACTTAAGCCACGGATTTCAGACAAAGCCATTTAGAAACAACCTACATACTTCGTACTTTAACTTTTAACTTCTCTGGATCTCTGCTGCAGACTGAATGGGCTCTTCACATTGACGTGTTCACCCCCTTCTCAGGATTTATTAACAATTGTAATATGACAACATATTTAGAAATATATAAGGTACATTTCCATTAAAGGAACTAACGTAAACTCTTATTTGTATTTTTATCATTACTTAAATTAATAGGTCTTACATATCTAGCAAATCAAGTTTTCTAGTATAGGACAAATCCAACCAAGGGTTTCTTCTTGGGATTGGTTGGAATACCTTCGTTTCTGCAAGACTTCGAACTTTGGGCGGTTTATACGAAATTAGCGGCTTATTTCTAGGTATTGTAGACAACAGGCCTCTGACGTGAATCTTGTTATGGTTTCCCTAATTTAGGCAACCACTATCCCAGCGTTCTTTAAAGAACAGAACTGAATGTATTTACATGTGTCAGTCTCCAATAGTATAGTGTTCACACAGAACTTTCAAGAAAAAAGTCAGTTAATGGGCATACAGTTCAAACTATTAGCAGTAGGGTGCCTGCATTTGAAACACATCAACTTTCAGAGGTCAATAGTTCACAGTCAGTCATCATACCAAAATATTTCACATGATTGCCACACAGTGTCTTACATTTCCCTAAACAGTACTTTAATAAAAGATGCACACCTCCCAAAATAAAACCTTAGAATCAAATATTGAAAGGTTCTAGTAATGCTCCCATTGCTGTTATCTGCATAATCATATTGTTATTGTAGATGCTAAAATCCTTGCAAAAACAGGGAGGTTTCTTATTTACTTATTTGTAGTATACTTTGTCAGAAACTCACACTGTATTTACCATTCATCTATATTGCATTCTATTTCCCAGTGATTACGGGAAATTATTGTACAGTACATGCAAACATCTCTGCAATTTCAAATATCTATATAAAATCATATTTTTTGTAAACGCATATACAACAGCCATACTCCACTTAAATGTACTTATTAGTACCATAGCAGTTCTCACCCCCATCTAGTGCTGAGGTCAAGAAAGAGAGGAGCTATACCTTCACTCACCCCAAGTGCCTGTATGGCATGAAGCAGGATAAACTTTACTTTACTTTATTAGTTTATTACTAATAATTCTATAGCAAATGCAATGCAGGCTATGTAGACAAGATGTGTGGGTAAAAATAAACACTGAAATGGTAACCTCATCAAACCAGGTGTAGCTGATATTAAGTAACCAAGGGATAAACTGCAGTGGCTGAGGAAATGATAATGCACACATTTATACTAATACTAATAACAACAATAACAGCTCAACAGTTGCAGGAGCCAAATAGTCAGCACAAGATAGAATAAATACAACAGCAATAATAGTCTGGGTAGAAATTTGACAAAAGGGATCAGAAAGTAGAGAATTCAATAAAATCTTCTTGAGCAATCAGCCATGTCAATTGGTTACACAAACAGACCAGTGTTTCAGGAACCATCTCCATCCCCATCATCAGGGTTCTAATGTCATATACAAAATGCAAGACAGAAAATGAATAGAACAAAACAGACTTTACTTACATTCTAGATATCTTTCAGAGTATGAGCCAAGGATGTGGAACACATCACAATACACACCTGCAGTGCCATAGCAGTTCTGCACTGTTAGGGGCATATTTCAGAAGTTCTCTACAGGTGATCAACACACAGTGGACACAACAAAGCAAGAGAAATGACAGTTCACAACATACGAGGTACGATCGGAAAGTTTCAAGACTGTGTCAATAGAGGGCGAACCGGATGTAGTACGAGCTTCTGCCGCTAGGGGGTGCGGCCGACATTCATAGTGAATCAGTGTGCCAGCCGGCATCATCGAATTAGCATTTGTTTCTTAGTTACGGGCGTTTTGGTAGTGCATTACACCGACCCTCCTGCGATTTCGGAATGGCGTGTGCATCAAATTTTGCCAAAGACTCACCAAAACGGCTACGGAAACCTATGAAATGCTAAAGCAAGCATTTGGGGAGTCCGCAATGGGTCGTGCACAAACTTTTGTGTGGCATTCACGTTTTAAAAATGGCCGAACCTCTGTCGATGATGACGAGCGTTCTGGACGACCATCTTCGAGCACAACGCCCGAAAATGTTACGAAGATTCGGCAGGCCATTCACGAAGATCGACGTCGTACCATCAACGACTTGTGCGACATTGTTGGGATAGGCTATGGGACCTGTCAGCTGATTCTAAAGGAAGAACTCCACATGCGACGCATCGCAGCCAAGTTTGTGCCAAGGCTCCTGTCTGAGGACCAGAAGCAGAATCGACTTCTCGTTTGTCAGGAGCTCAAAGATCTTGCAAGAACCGACCCCAACTTCCTTTCTAAGCTCCGTGTGACTTCTTCCTCTTCCCAAAGATGAAAATTCAGCTAAAGGGAAGGAGATTTGAGACGATAGAAGAGATTCAGGCAGAATCGCAGATGGTGCTTGACAGGCTGACAAAGAAAGATTTCCAGGGATGCTTCCAGGCTTGGGAGCAGCGCTGGGATCGTTGTGTTCACTCCCAGGGGAACTACTTCGAGGGTGATTGATGAATTTAATACCTAAGATAAGTGTACGGGTTTTTATACGCACAGTCTTGAAACTTTCCGATCGCACCTCGTACTTGCATCTGTTTCCTAGATTAATCACTGCTAAGGTTATTGGACATCTCCCATCCTCTGATGAAACAGCATGGTAATCACATGCTCAGATAGTATGATAATGGAACATACGTATTATATATTTCACACATAAGAAAGCTTTTTATTATTACTGTATCAAAGTTAATAAGTGGCTGGATCCAGCTTACAATATTTATGAAATATGTAAGAATGTTTTATTGCACTTCCAATTTTCTTTTCCATTTGATGTTACCCATCTGTCACAAAAGAAGGAGCAAGTGTATTTCTTCTTACATCTGAAAGTAATAGGCTAGTTCATAGTTTCAGCTGATGATATTACAAATGCAGAACATGAGGTACAGTTGAATTTTTGAGGTAGAAGGCTGTGTTAAGTAAATTACTATTGTGGTTTATATATCACTTATTTGAATTCAAGTATTTGTGTTCTTTTAACTTTTACCATATTTATCATTTCTCCAAGTGATACATATGTCTGTAGATCAACTACCTCACATCCTCATATTTAAGGAAGTTAAATGGGATGCTACAGATATTTTTAAATTATGGTAACAAAAACTGCATATAATTTTTAATCTATAATCATAAAAACAAAAAATCTGACACAGAATGTTATCTCAGTCATCAGGCAGGGTCACATAGACTTAACTGGACAACTGTCATTATTGAAAGGGACAGAGTCAATTACCATATTTACAAAAAAGGATATTTTTATTTAATTAAATGCTAACTGCATCTGTATAAGAACAGCAAAACCAACATTACAGTGTATCTGGGACAATCTCTCCTTTGCGAGATAAAAGTGGATTCTCCAACCTCCACGTACAGTATCACAAAACAAAATAAAATTGTACACAACTGACCAATACCTTCACAATTACGATTTTACAGCATACAGCATAATTGAGGGATGGGCAAACTGTGATCTGTGGACTGGATGAAGATCACATAAGCTTTTGCTCCATCTCGAACCTATAAATTTATTTATTAAATTATTTATCTCAAAATAAAATACTGACCATACTAAAACGTAAAGTTAATTTGTTAGTTCTAAAAGAACTATAGCACATAAAATACAGTGCATATATAGTTTAGTACCAGCATACATTTGTGGCAATGCCTTATTACATGGGGTGAAAATATGTTCTCTGTGATGCCACATTCATGCAGTTCTTTTAACAGAGTTAAAGTAAGATTTCCACTGGTTTTTGTCAGTTGAGTATGAATGTTCCATGAAATCAGTGGTTCTGGGAGAACTGTCTATTTTGTTTACAAGAAGAGGTATTTACTGAATGCAATAAACTATTGTAACTGTATTACTCTGTACTGTCCTTGTAAAATAAGTATAAGGAATTAATTAAAAATAGACAGTTATTATAGGTGTGGAAATATGTTTACAGATGTTGGATCTAGGGCTGTGTGCCTAATTTGTGATAACACAGTCTCAGCACTCAAACTTTTTAATCTGAAATACCACTTTACTTCAAAAAATGCAGGATATCATGCCAATTAATCTTTGGAAGCAAGAGCAAGGAAAGCCAAAGAAATGGCATTGAATTTCAAAAAGCAACAAGAGTTTTAACATCCCAGAGCAAGTGCAAAAAGCAGCAACCCAACAAAGACTTCAGTGGCATATAACATTACTATGCATAGTAAACTGTTTTCAGACAATTTTTGTGAAACACTGTATAATGCACGTAACTGAAGCAGCTGGTCTGAAAAACAAAACAATGTTTGAAAATATGAGTTTATCGCAAATAATTGTTTGACATATGGAAAAATGGTGATTTAATAACAGAGTTAAATGATACGTACTTCTTGGTAATGTTGGATGACAGTACAGACACAAGTGACACACCTCAACTGCTGATATTTATACAAGGTAAGACCACAGACAACTTCAATATCATCACTGAATTACTTTCAGTGGAATCTCTGAAAGACACAACTGGCAGAGACCTGTATGAAAGGCTGTCAACGATACAATCTATCACAGAGTAACTTACATAGTATAACCACAGATGGCTCTGAATTTAACAGATAAAAATACAGGCCTTTCAAAAAGAATGTAAGATACAATGGACAATACCTTCTGATCAAGAAATGATGTATTTCCAGGAGGTACTCTGCCAAATAGTTCTGAATATGGATCATGAGATAAGCACAGTTGTGAGATTTGTGAATTTCATATGAACAATAGGTTTGAGTCACAGACAGTTCACATCCCTGCTGGAAAACCTGGATGTTGAATATACTGGAATACCATATCATTTCAACATTCAGTGGCTGAGCTTGGGCAAAGTCCTCAACAGAGTGTCAGACTTGTAGCTGAATATGAAAGAGCAAGAGTAAATGTTAAAAAAAAGTGAAAATTGAAACTCTCCATGGTAGAGAGTTTGCCCACCCCTAGCACAGACAATAAATTGGTTATCAACTTTTAAAATGACAGAGGTAAACTAAAATATTCAGGAATTTGTTCCTTAATTATGACCCCGTTAACATTAAACATATACAGCCGTAGTGGAAGTGGAGAAGTGCTGCCATGCATGAACTGTCAAAGATTTCATACAACAGGTTTCAACAAGAAATATCTATATATGAGTATACTACTTCTCAGTCTATTTTTAAATGGACAGTATAAATAACAAACTGTTCTGAAATTACAACAACAGACCTGCTTATAACTGCTTACTCCTCTGTAACTTCCGATCACAGATATTTTGCGTCTTTGCTCGCTACCCCAGAAAACTGGCAATATACTAAATTACACAATTCACATTTTCATAATTATGTACAAGGAAACACATTCCAACACTACAATCACTCCACTTTCACACAACAAACCTCCAGAGAGAAATGGTTCTGTTCAAAATAAGTAATTAAACATATAACAGATTTCATTTACCATCAGACAGTGCTTGTATCTGATGGTAAATAAAATCTTAATGCTTGATGCAATGGTATGGACTCCATAGGATTTAGCACATTACGACAGAATCAATTGGAAACATCACTGATTACACTTATTAAGTTTAATGTAATGTAAGTTTTGGAGATGTATTGCTCATCTGTTTTGCTGTAACTGCTGTATCATTCATTGCAGAGAAGAGTAACTGCTTGGTAGGGATATATGAAAAGATTACTTCCCACCAGGTCTGGGTAAGCAATCATTTAATATTTTCCTTCTTTTCTGCAACTATTAATTTTTGCCACACTCTTTTCCACAAAAATGTAACTGTGCTTAAAAAGTAAATGTTGACAGCACTGAGGCAAGTCAGATACTAAGAACTGGTATGACCTCAATCATCAAACTATGAATGGAAGCTTTTGCACATCTACACCCATAATTATAATTATAACAGATGATTTATACTATTATACAGAGCCATGCTGTACTAAATGGTGTGTTGGACAAAGTATATAGCATCTGGTACCACACTGTATAATGTAGTGAACAAGGGTTTTAATTGTCCTTTCAGCAATTATTCACAATGAATTACAAATTATGTTTTGTTACTTTGCTTCCTGAATTCACAATTTAGAAAAAGAAACACTACAATTATTTGGTAAAGCATAGTATAATAATCATGGACAAAGAAAATTATCATTGAGTTACTTTGAACTAAGTTCCACACATTTCCACTGAAAAGACAAGATATCATCAATTACTTGGAACAGAAAAAACATTCACCAATCAAAAACTGAAACAATCCATTGAAGTATGAATAATGATGTATTTATATATGTAATGCATTTAAAAAACAGCAAGCTCTACTTTACAGTTAGAATGTAATTTTATCTAAGTTGGTGCTGTAATTATTATCAGTGTTCTCAATGCCACCAGCATAAATACATGGACAATTTTAAATTAATTATTTTACTAAGCTACTGTTATTCATTTAAAACACAAAGCATATTGCACATATATGTACAGAAATATGAAAATAATATTATTTCTTATTTGTACACCATTTATAGACATTCATCATAAATAATATTTTCTTAAAAATTCAATGCATTTTACAAGAAAATACACTATTTCTTTCCTGTGTCACAGCAGTTACAATATCAATCAATTATGCTTCCTTAAAACTGATCTAAGTCCTATTAAAACAATTAGTCAATCCATGAAACATTCATCCAATATTAAGATTCTGGAAGCATACCATCAATTTCCTTATGAGTATATAATACATAACATGTAATCTTAACTGAAATAGTTGAAGTTTATACCTTACACATTTTACATGTCTAACTTAAAGTTGACTACAATATTTACTGTACTCTATTCTAAATAATGCATTATTCATGTCCATATGCAATTCTCCATTGAAATACCATTTATTCTTTTACTCATCAGTACAAAATCTCTGCCTCACTGACAGACAGGATGCTACATTGAGAATTTCAACATAACTGAAACTGTGGACAATCCCAAAACCTTATGATTTTTGTTTTATGATACTGAAGGCAATATGCTTCCCTCCCAATGCCTATACAAATTCATTTACTAAGTCACAGAGAAAAACCAATATTTTAAAAGTGGGCTGGAAACAATATTTTGTCTGATACTCCTTTGCATATACAATGCTCACCGAAAGGCTTCAAGATTAAGCTACAAAACAGTCCCTCTATTTTACTACTAAGATGGGCAACCATTAAGTTGCACTAACCAAGCAATTCCTTTTTCAGGTGATAATTGCCATTTTAAATTTCTGTTTAAGTAAAATGGGCTTTAATCATATAACACTGTAAACTGCTTACCTTTACATCAACATGGTAAATATGGCTTTAGGGCATATACCTACGATTTTCATTAAACAATTTTATTTTAATGATAATCCAACTGTGTCTTATGATTCATCACAAAACAAAGTCCCAAAGACACATGACTGCTCTGTCTGGCAAAGCTTCCAGAACCATACTGACATTAAATATGGTCAAGTTCTGATAAAATTATGACTCCATTTGAGAAACCCTAGAAGGCTGATCAATCTTTATCAGAATCTGTTGTCTTCCTGACATAACAGCTGAGCAAAACAGGACATAGGATACAGGATATCTTGTTCACTCATATAATAACTAATGCAGTCAATGATAAAAATGGTTGGTTTTTCTGGATTGTCTGGTAGTTTACCAATGTTTCAGAGGTTCTTACTGCTTCCATCATCAGTGTAATGAGTAAAATGTGCACAAATTGGTTTGAGTTATAGAAATCAGTCAGTCAAGGCAGAACCTTGACCAGACCAGTACGGAATAACGTGAGGATCAGGCAAGGGAGCCAATAGGAAAGGTGTGGCATGCCACAGCCAAACTGAACTCCAGGACACTAACATCCTCTCCACCACATCAAGATATGTGGACCAGATGATCAGGAAGGCCACTAAGACCAAGCTACACCCAACAACATGAACAGGGAGGATGGCCTTCACCTGAGCCAATCACAGAAGCCCCTCATCCACTCTCTCAAAGGATTTAGGGATGTAGAAAGCATCCAATACAGCATTGCCAGTTCTCATCTGGCCACTAGACCACCACACTATCCTTTTCAGGACATCACCTGTCCCAGGTCAGTTCCTTCCTCCCTCCCTCCCTCTAATCTCTCATGTAAATTAGTACACTGTCTCTCCCCATGTATTTCTTTCCTCATATCCTCCTCCTTCCATCCACCCACACTTCCTTATTTCCAGTGATCTACCCAATGGAACCTGAGAGGCCATTATAAAGGTAGCGTCCTTTCCCTCTTTCTGGCCAGGCGATGGCATGTCCCCCTTTCTCCCATTAGCTCCCTTGCTCTCACTTGATCCTCACCTTATTTCCTACTGGTCCGATCAAGGTTCTGACTAGTTCCTATATCTCAAAATGATTCCTCATTGCTCAGATGATAGAAGCAGCAAGAACATCTGAAATGCTGGTATATTTCTACTAGACTACATGGTGCTATAACCCAGAAGACAGCCATATTTGTATTCATCACTGTAAGAATCTAAAATCCTACTTAGTCAATGATGAGTTCAATAAGCCTCTTGAAATTATACTCATCTAATAAGGGTTCTTCAGCTGCTATTTCCAGGCACCTTATATTCGACAGATGAATAAAAGAGGATATATGCAGCACCAGAACGAACAGAATTATTAGAGATCTCACTCACTTCATGGTCATCAAATTTATACCATTTGCCATATTCAGCATTTTTGCAGTATGCAGTATAATGACCACCTTCCATAGTGCCATAATGATTCGATATACCATATAAATCATAGCTGACATATCGCTGGCCTGGAACCAGTGTGAACTGACTCATATCCAAATGAAATGGAAAATCTACATATGTTTGCCGCTTGCGCCACCAGCCATCATGATAAAACCTATGAAAAAATACAACATTTTCAAGGTATTCTGAATATATGACAGTAATGTGGATGTTTTAGAGCATAGCATAATGACCAGTTACGTAAGTTCAGATGATATAAATATCATGTATTTGGGAGAAACTATTTTCAGTTCCAAAAACTGCTAAATGAGAGCATAACTTAAATGTAGATATTTGTTAAGTGCAACCTTGTCACCCCTCTATTATTCATCCAAGGGGAGCACACAAAAAAGAAATACTGCACAGCTGCGCTAAGAGCAAGCTGAATAATTATCACAGATAGGTCCCCCAAATTAGGAATTAAACTAATAACCTTCAGTATAAAAATCTGTTTTAAATTTCTCATAAAGATTTGGAGTAAGAAAATTTTGGCATTAATTAAATGGTGTTTAAAGAATGCGAGAACCTGGCAACATAGAAAATTAACATAGCATGGACTAGATTTATTGGGAGAATAGGAGTTTATAATAAAAAGGAATAATGTTTTATTGGAAATTGTACTTTTTCTTATAAAAAAGAGAATGACAATCAATACTTGACAACAGAATTATAATAATTTTGTATACATAAAAATTCATATCAACAGCTAAAAATGAGATGTGATTCAAAAAACTATAAGGCTGATGGAATGATGACATTACACTATTTTCAAGACAGTAGTGCTGACATAAAGGATAGCTTCTATTAGGGACTGGAATGTGTGTGTATATTAACCCTCTAAAACAGTGGTAACTATATGCACCACCAGCTTTTAACTAACTGTATTTTTAAGTAACTGTATTTTGCTCACTAAGGTGCATTTATGGGTTACATATGATTCTCAGAATAAACAGCATATATTTCCCTATACAGCATTATCTAATTAATCTTTGTAACAGAGATGTGTTGTGTTTCCTAGATGAACTTTGTTCTTCAAAGTATTAAAGTGATATTATATTCAAGCATTCTGCTGTGGGGGTTTCTTACAGAATTTTTAATAACTTCTAGTCTTCCATCACATATAGGAAAAATAGTTACTGTTTCCATTTATATACATTTCTGTAGCACTAAAGTATTTATGTTGTAAGTATAATGTAATGGTTATATGACGTCTATGCAAAAGTTAGATGAGATGACATTTTCAAACCAACAAGCAGGAATAAGATTATACTTGAAATCAGATGTCATAGTGACATAATGAGGAATTTACTGTAAATGATTAGAGGCCTATCATAAAGATTGAGTAAAACCATAAAACAGTTTCCTGGCCAACATTTTAAATTATCACCTAAATGCCAGTGGGCCAAACTTGTTTACACTGAAGCATCCAGAAAGAATACACAAATAAGCACTTCTGAATTTCTCAGTCTACCCCTAGTGTCCACACAAAATCAAATATTAATGCATTGCTTTAGCACAATCTACTCTCAATAATGTGACTTCATTATCTGCTCTATGGGTCAAAATATCATATGTAAAGTCAGAGTTGAGTACTAGAAGTTACAGATAAGCTCAACCTCATGATGGTCCCTCACTATCCTCTAGCTATATAAACCACATGATGTGTTCCTCACGCCATTGCCATTTAAATTTTAGATAATCTCACACATGTTTCATCATATGCTAGTTACATGAATGCAATTCACTTACACAAAAAATCCAAAATTTTTAATGAAGAGGATACATACCTGTTCAAGTGTATGACAAGGATGGGAGGTAGTTTCTGAATATCAAACTTCTTAATGGCATCACGCTTCTCCTTACAGGATGGACAATTCCATCCAGAAATCTTCTCACCATATAGGTACAATTTAATGCACTCCTGTCATGCAATATAAACCATAAACATTATTTAATGACTGTGTAGCAACTCAAATTTTACTTGGCATTGATAATCCTGTAAAGTTAATGAGTGAATGAAGAGGAAACAGATAAACATAAAGAATTATGTTCCATCACAGGTTAAACTCAAGCTTGTCCATAAGCCAGTATGCTAGTCACAACAGCAACCGTGCTGTCTAACTGCAATGTTAACCGATAATGAAAGGTTCTACAAATGAAGCATGATGCAGACTATTAATCATAATTTAGTGCCAATGTAGCAAATGTTAGCTATGAAACATGTGAATTATATCACATGGTTTGCACAAACATCTGGCTATGGAATCATTTCTAGAACTCTCTTGGCTGGTGATCTGGAAATTAAAATATCTAGACCCTTCTCTGTGGTTCTGTGTGACATGACCAGTATATATGGCCTTGTGGAGTGGTTAAGCAGCAGAACTAGTGGATGGTAGCAAAGAAGTGGTGTTTAGACAACAATACCTGTGTGACCTGCTGCAAGAAAAAAGTGATTACTAACAGTGTGGAATCCAGGCAGAAGAATGAATGATCAAGATTTGTGATGTATAACTGTAAAGAACTGCAATCAAGAAAATAATTATTTGTAATTATTGCAAGATTAGTAAATCCATACTCCAAACAAACCCACAATCAACTAATGACTTTAGTTGTGGTACCATTACTTATAGTTGATGATTACACTCAATATAATAATTTTATTTTCCGTCCTTACACAAGCTTATAGATTGTTAAAATTACATAAAATTATAACATTTCAACATTTTTGATATTGTTACATTTTAAAATGACGACATGTTTCGATGTTCAATTCCATCATCGTCAGGTCTATCAATCAAAATTAAAATTAAAACTGTTGTATCTGCTGCTCTGCGTATACTGATTTTGTTTCTACCCGTTTAGATTTTATTTGTTTAATCTCCAGGCTTCTTCCATTTAATTTTGGAGGCTGCGCCTGGGTGCCTTATATCGGGTTGTGTGTGAGGTGCTTGTCCGATGTTACGGAATGGCAGACAGCAACAGTAACATCGGACAAGCACCTCACACACAACCCGATATAAGGCACCCAGGCGCAGCCTCCAAAATTAAATGGAAGAAGCCTGGAGATTAAACAAATAAAATCTAAACGGGTAGAAACAAAATCAGTATACGCAGAGCAGCAGATACAACAGTTTTAATTTTAATTTTGATTGATAGACCTGACGATGATGGAATTGAACATCGAAACATGTCGTCATTTTAAAATGTAACAATATCAAAAATGTTGAAATGTTATAATTTTATGTAATTTTAACAATCTATAAGCTTGTGTAAGGACGGAAAATAAAATTATTATATTGAGGAACACAAGCATGATGCAATTAAGATATAAGCTGTAAAAAAATTACACTCAATGTTACTGTGCACAATGGAAACACATAAATCATACTGAATTATATGCCAGTCAAATTTTATGTGTAAACCTGTATGCATGAATACACAAGAAATTTTCTCATATATACTGTATTTGTCAAAATTTTCTTTGGTACAATTTAAATAATTTCACAGTTATTTGTATTGCATCTTCAAAGCAAACATTAGGTGCTATCAAAACGTTTCTGGACTGCACATAACAAAAAAAGTTAGTATTACTATTTCATGATGTCTCATTTGTAGTAATTAGTCCCTCTGCAAGATAATACAACCTTGTTAAGTGATTTTGCCATTGCTGAAGTACTTCTGGAACCCATGTTTCAGAATTTGTTGGCTCTCAGCCATTTATTTTTGTTTCTAAGAAACAAAAATAAATGGCTGAGAGCCAGACTTAGTGAGTATGGGGGATTGGAGACCATGGCCATATCATTCTTCACCAGACATCATTAAAGAAAGATGGCTGTGTGAGTGGAAGCATTGTCATGATGTAGCTTATAGTCACCAGTGTGCCATTTTCATGGATGTCTGAGCCCCATATGCCTCCTATAGACACTGTAGATAAATTAATGGTGAACAATCCTCTTCTTCTTCTAACTTTCAAGTACTGTGCCTTTGGCCCATTCCAGACAAATGATCAAGTCAACTTGTCATGTTAAACTCTTTAGTGCTTTAAAGTAGTAAGTGGTAAGCCTGCTGTCTGCACAATTTCTATTTGAGCCTCATTCAACTGCCAGTCATCTGGTAGAGCAGCAGAAGAGACATAGGTGACAAACATGACCACAGCAGTTTGTTTACCAAGCATCTCTTTCACACTCATAAGGACCTTTTACATGCCATAAATCTACTGAACGATCCTGTTGATTTAAAAAAAAATATGATCATCATGCTCTTGGCATTCAAGCAATCCTGTGTGGCCTTCTTTGGGAATGGAGATAAAATGTTTTTCCACTGACAGAAATGCTGCTGCATCATAGTCATAAACCCATGTCTCATCTCCTGTAATGACCTCTGAAAGGAGGGTCAAGTCATTCTGTTGAAAATTTATTGTTCTTTTAAATGTGCCATCCTAGTAAAACACAGAAGTCATAAACATCCAACATGGTCTCATTTGAAGGGATGTAAAATCACACTGAAGCAAGGTAGACAAGCAAAATTAGTGCAGAACTGATTATAAAAGTGCTCTATTACCACCTATTAGCAAAACTGAATACCATTATTTCTCTTGCAACTCCAAAATGAGTCCAAATACTTTTGGATAGCACCTTGTATTGTAAAAGTGACATATTAATGTAATGGAATCAATATTTAAAACTCACATTGAGTGAACACTTATTACTGGAGCTGGGGAGAGGCAGTGATAGGTCTGAGAATGCTTCATACGTCTCCGATTCTTCACTACACTTGCAGCAACGAACTGTGGACTTCTGCTGGCCATAAAATAAATTTCGGATCAGTGATACATTGCACCTACGGAACTTATCCCAAGCTTGATCTGCTGGTGACAAGTTGTCATTACTTGTTTCTTTTAAGGGTGACTTCCTGCTCCGCTGGAAACAGAAAGAAAATATATACACTTTAATACTGACAGTAGTTGCAAGAAATATAAATAATTCAGTAAATCATTTAGAAGAATGTTGAAAACATGAAAATATTTTATCAAAGATAATACAAGATATGAGAAATACATGTGTAGTTTTAGATTCTAATGTCCAAATGTATGGAAAGAAAAGGAGCACTGAAAATGTGGGACCAACATAATGAAAATTTGCTAGAGCAGATAAATAATCAGATAATGAAGTATATGAAAAGAAAATGTAAAAGGTTTTCAAGAACCCACACAACGGAAATGGTTTTGGATGGAAAGTCTAATGAAAGAAGAAAGGTGAAGTGATAGTGATTATGTGGGATCATAAACACAGCTGAAGTGAGAGTGGTTATGCGATGTTATAAACAGGTGGTGCCACCACCATGAGAACCTGAAATCTCAATTTATATTTAATGCTGTACACCAATTATTTGTGATGAGACTGTTTGTAAGGAAGTTAGTAATGTTGAATTTGAGCTTCATACCAAATGTTGTGGCCAACTGGTTAACATCCCTGTAGATTTCCAAACTATTTGGAACAGGTGGAAAAATTACTTTGGCCAGTCAAAAAGGTACACAGTTTTAAATATGTCAGACAGACTGAAATGTATAGAGCTCAGTCAGTAATACCTGAATTTGGTTTCAATGAGACTGAAATTGTTACTGAAAACCAAAATGTATATAATTCATAAAATTTTAGTAAAGTGTTGATTACATACAAAGAAATATGGATACAAAAGATCTGACAACCACACTGCTTAAATTAGTTATCCATATTCAATATTTGCAAAAGCAATTCATTGCCAAATATACTGCACAATGTATACTTAAATCATAATTTCCTTATTTCCATTTTGTCAATAAGAAAACGTTTATGCAAAATAAAGAAAGCCATACTTACTTAGCTTAATATTTACATTCCTAACACAACATATTGCAGTGATAGCACCTGGCACCTGTGATGAAAGCAGTGCTTTCAAAGAATGAAATTTAATGATAATTTACAATGAAAACTGGTTTTTAAAATGAAAAACATTCAACACAAATGGTAGAAGTTCAATAATGGTACTCTCTGAATATATCATGTAACCTGAAAAACAACATTTGGTATAAATCTCAAATTTAACTTTATTAACTTTGAAGATTGCCGTCTTCTGGGTTATTGTGCTGTGTAGTCTGGTACATTTCCACCAACGTTGCAGAGGTCATACTGCCTCCATCATCAGGGCAATGAATGTGCCAATCAAGCAGAAAGGGCTAAGTTTATAGGGACCAGACAGTGTCCAGAGTACCCTGATCCTAGCCAATGGGAGCTGGTGTCAAGTCAGGCGTGGGTGGGGACCAACAGGTGTGAGTGGGCATGTCTTGCAGTGTGTGAGAGAGATGGAGAGAAAGGGGAGGGAGAGAGAGGGAGGGGGAGGGGGAGAGAGAGACAGAGAGAAGTCCAAGAACCAGCTCTAAGAGGGCCTCAGGGAGTCCGCCTGTTGAGATACCAGACATTGAGAGTCAGGTGGAGTGTGGAAGCGAGCACAGGCCCTGGGGCCCTGAAAAGGGCTGAGTTTTAGTGGTCCAGGTGGGACAGGCGGCACTCTATGGGATGCTTCCAGAACCCTCGGAGAGACTGAATGACGGGCTTCCATGACCAGATCAGGTGAAGTCCATCCTCCCTGTTGAAGCTGTTGGGATTTAATTCAATTTTGGCGGCCTCTCTGATGATTCGATCCATGTATCTGGATTTTGTTGAAAGGATAGAGGTATCCTGGAGCTGCATATGGTGGCCCAGGTTGAAGCAGTTTTTGACCACGGCAGATTTCTCATGCTGTCCCTGCCAGATGTGGCACTGTGCTCCTTGATCCTAGTCCCAATGTTTAATAGTGTAATAGTGTGTGCATGTCAATATGACCTCCTCCCTCACTTAACTTACATAACATTTGAAATTCACATTTCACTTCAATTTGTACCTTATTAAGATCTTCATGAAGCCAGTCCATAAGAATAGTAAAGAATTCATGTGAATCTTGCTGTTCATAACCTTGGAACTGCTTCCTATGTTGACCCACCACTCTCTTCAGGTCTCGACAAGTAATGGATCGGAATTCCCCAGACCACAGTGCTCTTACTACAGCTGCAACCTCCTCTGCAACTTCACCCTGTGTACTGTTATTGTGATGGTTCACATCCTCATGGTAATCTCCCAAACAGAAGTAACGCACTAATGGGGTGGTGTTGTTTATGCATTGGATGATGGAGTTCATGTAACAGGTGTTGCCTAGATTTTTTAATCCAGTAATTCCGTGACCCTTTAAGGTAAAGTATATCATCAGAGAAGTAATGTGCATGCACATATAATAATTGGAGAGGGGGAACAGATCTTTAAAAATATTCCACTCAAGTAACAGCAGGATGAAATGCATGTAAGGAAATAGAATAGAATCAATGAAAACATCACCACTATATTCAACAACACATAACAGATACAAAAGTAAAAACATACACTTTCAGACATGGAAGCAATTCCTCAGGAGGACTCTGCTCCGTGGAGTCAGTTTGAGGGGAAGTTGCGTTTTTATGTCTATCTGTCAGTCAGTCCACGTGTTTCATCTCTGAAGCTAATGAACAGACTTAAATTAAATGGGCATCAAAGGTTTCCATTAAAGTTGTTAAACCAATTTAATTTTGGTTCATAATGGTCAAACACAAACAATATTTTACACGAAGCTCAAATGAGACTTTATCAATTTTCTCAGTAATAATCATAACCAACAAGTTCCCCAAAACAGCAGAGGGACCTGAAGGAGGCAACCATCTGTCAGTCCCCTACTTCATTGGAACTTACAATAACTTAAACATAAGTAAGGTCTATGATATGAAGCTTTCACAGTGGATGTCATTAATAAAATCTTCTCGGGCCAGCAACCACATTATTTGGTTAAATCTGCTGTGGCTGATGGCTTGAGAAGATTTTATTAATATGTACTGTTGGCTAAACAGGAAAGACAAGGAAAACGAGATTATGACTTTACACATATGGACTGAATAAAAGCAAAACAGAACTTACTAAAAATATAAAGGATTCTAAAACTGAATATTTAGCTGTGAAAGAGATAACAAAAGAAGGCAGAAGGATGAAAAATTTCAGAAGATAGGACTATGTTGGTATGTTACTGCAAAGAACAAATGTTGGAGTAGAGATCAGATCAGTCAACAGACTTCTGGATGGGAATTTATTAAGCTTTAATTTTTATGCAAAACACTTGTTCTACAGCTGACATTTTTACCATCACATGTGCATGTCTGTAACTTTGGGGAGAATGGGAGGAAAAGGATAATTTCACAAAAAGCAATAAAAAATAGTGTCCAACGTAGGTCATCATATATGAATGATGTGGCAGTACTCACAAAAATGTTTGTGTGCAACACTGCCAACAGGGTAATGTGCCTAGTAAAATGCCATAAAATCTATTAACTGTGTATACATAAAACTATGGATGGTACAATGCTGTATTTGAAAAAATAAATTCATGGAAATCATCTTACCTTGTTCCCATATACAGCACTGAAGTCTCTTTGGCGTGCTGCATTTATCTCTGAAGGTTGTGGCTTCTGAAGAGGCTTAATTTTTCGATCAAACTGTGGGGGCTTATGTTTAACCCCCACATCTAGATCCTCTACCAACTAAAACACATAATTACTTGGTTCATTATATTTAATTTGTATGAAGTGATCATTTGTACACAATGTTTTGTTCTTATATCAATTAACAAGAATATGCATAGTCAACTGGAATAACATAAAATAATACAATATCCTAGTCACACATTTCAACTAAAACAGTTATCTTCATGGCTCTTATTTTGGTAGTAATAAGTTGTATGAATACAATATTGCAAATGTATAAAACTAGGTAGACATTAAAGATGAGGTACAAATAAAAATGAAACTTAGTACAGATAGCATATTTTGTAGTTTTGTAGTTTTGAAGACTCACCTATTAAGAGTAAACTGTACATATAATGCAATAATATTTGTAATATAAATTCATAAGGAGATATAAATGATGTACACTCCTGTAGATTATATATTGCACACATAACTTTATGCACCTAGGTAACCCTGTTGTTGTTGCTGCTGTTATTTCTTGGCTCTACAACCGAGTTGTGGGTTTTCACCGCCTCCTTTTCGGAGGTTTCTTGGTCTTTGAAGTGTGCATTTGTAAGTAGTGAGTGACCAGCCAACTGACTCTACACAATTTCTACTCAATCCTTATTTCACTGCCAGAGCCATCTAGCAGTGAATCAGGAGACTTGGGTGAGAAATAGGTGACCCTATTACCTAATTCCATTACTTAAGTAACAGTAGTAACAGTTCATTCTTCATATATTATAGTATAACCATGAAATGCTATATATTAAATATTAAACTTATTATATGGCATACTGCTGTACATGGAAGTGCCATATAAATTTTTAGTGCAATTGTTTTGTGGCTCCTCCCACCCCAAGTTACTTGAAGTGGTCATGAGTACAACTGTTGCTCAGAAAGACCACCAGTCACAAGTCTCACTCAATATTTCAATGCAAGGAATTACTGTTAAACATAATTTAAAACATCATTTTATGTAAGAGAGCTAATCCACACCTTTTCAGGAACTATGACTAAACATACTTAAAGCAAAAACACAGCTACATTCGATTTGGTTTCATACACACATGGTCAGAAGAATAAACACACTTACCTGTGCTATATTGGGAGATGAGTGAGAGCGCTTCATTATACCTGATCTTGATGGTTCATCATTTTTTAACTGTGTGTAATATGTACCTGCAACAAAGTTACTTTTCCAATATATTCCACTTAATTCATTCAATTTTATAAATGTGTCCATGTTATCAAGGGCAGAAGCAAACAAGTAATAAAATAAATGACACAAGCACACTATTAATGAAAATATGTTTATATACAATTCGTTACAGGTAACAACTAGTAACTACAAAGACATTATCGGGTTAAAGGAAGTGGCAGGTGAATGATGTGTTGCAAACAGGAAGACAGTGACTTAGTTAATATTTCCTCCTTTTCAGGCCCAAATATTTTACTTAAGTTAAGGCTAGCACTGCAAAATCTCCTGCAACACATCTGCTGTCCTTAAAATATTGACATTAAAGGGCCAGAAAACAATACATTCACTTACATCAGCATTACCATTCCATAAGAAAACAACCATAATAAAAGAAATTACCATTATTACCTTTCTCATGTTCTTGACTCTCTCTTTCTTTTTGTTTCTCTTCTTCTAGCTTCTTCGTTTGTTCAGCATCTTTCATTCGTTGTCTCTCCTCTGATGCTTTCCTAGAAACACAACAAAGCGACACTTCTGTTGTTAAGACACATTATCACTCTTTCACTGAGCTGATGTTTGATTTCAACAACCTTAAGAACGTGTAACTGTAATATCTTTCTGTCCTGCCAGTCTTGTAATTTAGAAGTTAGGTTCAAATACAAATGATAATGATTTGGCCAGTGAAAATGTTACAAATGCCAGATGTCTTGAAAATAATTTGTCATTAAAAGTCTGAAGTTATTGAACATTCCAGTTCGGATTTTCTTTCGTGGAAAATTCCTACCAAAAAACCCCCGAACATTCCAGTTCAGATTTTCTTTTGAAGTGGTTTTGTAGAAATGTGGTGGCGCTTAATCTTGTTCAAACAGCACATCATCAAGACCCTATTCTTCCAAAACAGGCATTAGAAATTCCTCTACTTGAGTTGCCATTTTAACATTTGTAAATGTAGCACTTCAGATGGAAAGATTTGGAAAATCAAGTGGCACAAATCATACACTTGATCATAAAACCTACTCAAATGTGTTCAGTATTCTTTCCTTTGCTTTTTGGTTCATGAGCAATGTTACAGTAAAACAGTATATTTCATGTGTACTCTGTTCTTTCAGGTCAAAAAAGTGTATGTAACTTGATAAATGACCATAAGACTTGTTAAGATTCAATGAAAAACAAATTTAAATTTTGTGAAATGGCCTTTAACAATAAGAGTGATCAGTAATGCAGCTGACGTACTTCTTACATCCCACAGATCCCTTGTTTACTGTGTACAGTTTATTAGTTTTTCAGATTTTTATGAGTGTCCATTGTCAATATTCAGGTAATATACAAAAAATAGCGAACAAGTTCATTAACACTAGTGACCACTCAGTGGCTCAGTTCACCTACTGCCAGAACACTGATATCTCCACTGCCATGAGAACCTTACATCACACACAGAGGCTAGTTACTTTATTTTTCTGCTCTGTCCAGCCCACACCTTTCCCAGATATTCCACCCTCCTAACCAACCTTCTGGAAACAGATCAGTACTATCAAATCTACCACTCTGTTCTACTTGCTACTGGCTATCACCTGACACCCAAACATTTGATGCATACTGTACGTATTGTGACAACCCATGAGGTAGTCACTTTGTCTTGAAGCTGAAGATAGTAATATGGACCTCCATAATGTCAGAAATATAGTCCAGTCCTACATATTGCCTTCACCCAAACACAGGACCAGCATCAGAAAAGAACAGTTATCACACTGGTAAATAAGTATTTCTAAGTACATTCATAACTAAAGCAGAAGAAGACAACTGTCTGGGATATTTTTATAGACTAAGTGACTGCATGGCAAATGATTCACTGAACAGTATTTTATAAAACTATCTAGTAATACAATTTACCTTCCTTCTTGTTCTTTCACTAGCTGTTTTACATCTTCTTCTTTTGCCTCAGCTTCTTTCTTTTGACTCTGTGCCTTCTCTGCTGCTTCCTCCAATTGCTTAGAATGTTCTAATTTATCCTTTAGTAGTTGTTTCTCTATTTCCTGCAAAGGTGATAATAAAATCTTACTTATTATAACAAATATATATTATGTTTCAAAGTTTTGGTGTAAACAAAATAGAGAAAGAAAAGAAGCAACAACAAGAAAAGTCCCTGAAGTTTATAACAGTTTCAAAATTATTGCCATGAGAAAAGTAGTCAATGTTTATTAACTGAATCTATATCCATAGTGTCAAATGATAAAATTATTAATGAATAATAATTTCAAAGACATGGAAGGAAGTAACCTAACTTAAGGTACCATTAGCAATCTGCATAGAGCAGCTGAGGTAGACCACAAAAAACCTCAGCCAGGATGGATTGTCTCCTGGATGAGAGCTCCCAGATATGAAGCAGGAGTGCTAACCACTCAACCACAATATTCTGCATGTTTTAAGTAAGTGTCATATGGTGGTCATAAGAAACCACCATAAAACATGTTCAGTAAATTCAAACAAAGTTGCTTCATCATAATAAAGGTTTTGTGAAGTCAAAATTCATGTCAGTGACTCAGAGGATTGCATAATGCCCACAGACAAGAAGCTCTGCTGTAATTCATTATGGCAAGATGGGAGTATGCCTTCCAACTGGGAGGGAAAGTGAGGAAAGCTGCTCATAAATTATAAACGTTAATCAATTACTGCAAGTAATAACATATTAACTACTTTATCTTGCCAATGGTAACTGAGTTAAGAAAATATTAGAACAAGAAGTCACCTGACTTTCAGACCAAGGTGATACTTTCCCACAAACGAGATTTGTGGGACTGAGGTTAATTTGGGTACAAATGCTGAAGAAACTAATCACACTTCCATAAGGAGGACAAACATGTAGGTTACTTTTAATAAAACATTAGCAGAAGCTCTGCTCAAGAAAGCAACAATACTGTTGATCTAACAATCACCCTTGTGATGAGGGCAGCAAGATCTCTGAAATGTTGGTGCACTTCCGCCAGACTACGCAGCTATACGAACCAGAAGATAGCCACCTTCATACTCACCGCCAGGAAAAGCTCAAATCCCACTTAACAATCATTACTTTGGAGATTTAATGCATTACTGAAAAAATGTCATATATTTATGGTATTTTCATAGAACAGATACTACCATTGTAATAATACAACTTACCTTGTGAATGAAGAGAAGCAGCCTCTTTTATTTCTCTTATTTTATGCCAAAAAAGACAATGTTTACCTCTGCCTGCAGGTTCTCTTCTAGTTTGCTAATGCTGAGTAAGAGCTCTTCTTCTCTGTTCTGCAGAAGCTTTGTACGTTCCTCTTCAGCTTCCTTCTCCTTGCTAATTCGCAATACTTCCCACTCCTTATCTGCTTCTAGTTTGGATTCCTCCATCACTTGAGATTTAATTGCTAGTCCCTTAGCACGAAGTAGCTCAGTTACTGCCTCACTTCGCTCTTTGTATGTCTGCAAAGCTGCAGCTTTGGATCCACGATCCACACTTGGCCTTACAATGCTGCTTGTTCTGTCTGAGGAAGAGCTGAAGACTTTTGAATGAACCTCACTTACACTATCCTGTGTCACTACTTGCACACTGTTCATACTGTCTGCTGTTAAGCTACCACTTGCACAAGAAGGTGGCTTAGATGCACGATCAATAACTGGCTGAGAAGCATCCATCAAATTTGGATATTCCACATCATCTGTAAAACCATAAGTCTGTTGTACACTATAAACATTTATTAAAAGAAATAAGTGAAGCATCACACCCTGCATAAAGAAACAGTACGCTCAGACTTAATTTCCAAGGTGATAAAAACACTAATGGTTTATTTAGACTCCTCAAGGGTTGCATGTTTACATTCAGATACTGGGCTTTCCTCTGAAAGCAGGGGAGTCAGTCCAGTGTGAGTGAAATTGCTATAAAATAAACAAATGAATTGTTTACTGAACTGGTTTTATGAAGCCATAACAAACAGCATTAAATTAATAGTCTGTAAGTTCAATCTGTGTTTTTTTATTTCATTTATTATGCTGACCTACTCACGGGCCTAAATACCAAACTACATACAACACTGAGTGTGAAAATGATGACTTTCATCATTGTGGGACACTGGGGAGGTGTAAGTGTTTAAATTATGTATTGGAATGCTGCACTGAAAATATTTGGGGGGAAAAAACAGAAAGCAAATCATAATTCACTTGTTAAATACTAAAATTTCCCTGATTACAAATGTTGCTTATTACCTACCTACAACACAGTATACATTAAAGAATGGACTCATAATACTACTAGTTGCACTGCAATCAGAGGAAATACAAAGTTAGAGCTTTGTTATCCAGAATGCATGGGGAATAGGATATTTCCCTTACTAAATGTTTTGAATGATCAAGTTTAGTTTCTGAAACAAGAAACAAATCCTAACACTAGAACAAAGTGATAAACACACAATAAATGCATTTACTAACCTATTCCATGGCAAAAACCACTTGCTATTAGAAAATTAGAAGATTAAGGTGTGTAGGTCTGCATAACAAGTACATTAACTTAAAAGGTATGTCTTCTAGGGACATAACTTGCATTCATGTAACATATCGAGTAGGAGAGGAAGAACATTACTTTGCAAATTTTAGAATTGTGAGACCTTTCTCAGCATTAGCCCATAAAACAACTTAATGTGCTTAAAGCCAGTGGCACATGACACTAAGGATAAGTGTGGCAAATTTATAGTAAATTGAATGTCTTCACTTTGCTTAATGGGAAACCTCTCTAAATAATACTCTAACTGTTCTAACCTTAACTTGTGCAGAGTTTTGCATTTCTCAGAGCCTTTTCTAGCTTTAGAGGTCGAAACATTATTTAAACACCTATCTAATACTTAATGCCATAAACTGTTTGAAAGCCAGAATACTTGTATCCAAATATTCCTATACTCACCTTTCACTTAACAGATATACTTTCAATGTTCTGATTTATTAACATTAGTATTTTTCCTCTTCTGTCCATAATTGTCAATAGGAATATTGGAGGTTATAATAAGCAGGTCACCAGAATAATATTCTAATATACAACCACAAGAAACAGCCAAGGCCCTGGATGGTTCAGCCACAAGTAAAATACTTACAACCTCTCTGAACAAGACCAATAAGTGTACTGCAAAATGGCAGTAGTGCAAAAATACACATCACAATCACTGCAGATACAAAACACAAGATGGCTTTCCCAAAACAATGCTCACTCAGACTGCATTACAGATAGCATGAGTATATATTACAGTACAACAAAGATGTAAATTGAAGGAATATGAAACAGTCATTACTAAAAACCTATGAATTTTTAGGTCCTGATTAATGCAGCTTTTATCATATATTGTTTACCCTACCTCACCATTCATGTAGTCACTCTTCCAGTTCTTGTATGTCTCATACAAGTTCACCTTTCAATTGAATCTTATCTAGATTACCTAACAGATCATCCATTTCTGAGAGACCAGGATTATGTGGTGGTTTCACTTGAGAATTTGTAGTGAGCATGGGGTATTTCAGTAACCATTCTTCATAACCTCCTTCCAGAATAAGTGGAGCAGACTTATAGATGATATCAGGATCCCACTGAAAATAGACCAATTCTTCAGTAATCAGATTTACTTGTAAAGCTTTGTCACTCCCACAACACAATCATTATTACACATAAGAATGGAATGTTGCACCCACCATTATCTCCATTAAGCTGAGATACAGAGTTCTCATGTTTGTATGAATAAAAAGAGAAATTAAAATAATATTGTGTAACAACTGAGCTGAAAAGAATGTCAAATAAAGGGTTTCAGAAGGTTTGTCACCTGATTTAGCAGTCAAGCTTTTGAAAAGTTCTGATTTTTAATTATATAATAATTAATCAAATGTTGCTACTTTCAGTTAGATAATTTAATTTCCATAACGCATTCTGACAAAATGAAAGAACTGATTAATTTTACTGAATAACATACAATTTGTTATAGGCACTAAGGCAGGCATCCAACTGATAAACCTTCTAGAACTACTGCATCACTGTGGCCTTGATGTCTTCATCTAACTCAAATCTAACCAATGCTTTCATGAGGAGGCCAAACATAAAGTTACACAATAACAGATCCAGACGGTACAGAGTGATGGTCCAACATCTTTCAGTGCCTGAAATGCAGCATGTCCTAGACATTTTAGGAAACATAAGGATGGTCATGAGCATAGTGGAATGCTTTCTCTTTGTGATGATACAAAGGTCTCATATGGATTCCACAGTAGCTCATGTTGATGTCAAGATCCATGAATGCCAATATCATTTAACTTCATTTATGTTGAAGAAAACTGTCAAAATTACTCTTCCCACAGATGGGTGGGTCTTGACTTTCTTCGGTGAGGCAAGGACAAGTGTTTTCACAGCATGCTACAGCTCTTCCCATGGGTTTAAAGTTGTGGCATCACCTGCCACAATCTGTAGCAAAAACACATCACCTTCCATCCAGTATCACTGCAAATGCTATGGTGATAGTGCCATATGCTATTACTTGCAACCATCTGTAAGCATTTGTGAGACCCACTATGTGCACAACTTGTGATATCCCAGACAGTGCACAATTTTGTGCAAAGTACAGACTCTCATTCTGAATTGTGTTGAGAGTGTATGAATGCTCCAACATATGTCTGCACAGCTTGCTCAATTTTTGCAACACCCTCAGGTGTTTCAATGATGTGCACCTGGCTGTGCCACATTGCTCATTCCCTTTTATTTTAGATATATCAAATTAAAACAATGGAAGAACATTTAAGATAAACTATTCTTAGGGCAGAGAATCAATTTCTAATGGTACATTACACATCACAGTGAAGTTTCAGTCATGACCAGAAAGTTCAAAAGTAATTCATGTGTATTATCTGGGTTCTTATTTAGTAACATTTCCAAAATATTTTGGCTTTGTTTACATACCTTAATCAAAATACTCTTAAGAGTGTAGAGATTGGTTCCAGGCTGATGAGATTTCTCTGTTGTGAACCAATCTAATAGAACAACCAAATCTGCATCTTTCCTTTTACCCCAGGCCAACTTTGATTCAGGAGGAAGTGACTTTTCCAACGCTGCTGCACTTCTCCTACAGAAAGTAACCACCGGATTAAAATTCAAACTGAATAACTGCTAAATCAAAGAAAAATAATGTTATCTTAGTGATTAAATCTATGTAATACACAAAATGTGCCAATTTCACTTACACACTTCACTCTTCCAAGCTATACTTATTCAAACTTGGCATATTTTACCATTTTACTGATCTAATAGCACATAGACTTTAGAATTAAATTAATCAAATATTACTTCATAATACACATCATCATCAAACAAGATACCTCTGATCTATTCAGACTTTCAAGTAAATTTAATATAAGGCCAAACCCTAAGAAAACTTTTTCAAGTAATAATTACTTTATCAAGTCTACATAGTGCAAATGAGCCACATCATTGACACCAAATGCAAGAAACATGAATGCATACAATAAATATATCTAGTGGAAAAGCCAGCAATATGAGAATAATACATAACAAATCCATCAGATATGGCAAGACAACAATCCTATTCTGGATTCTAGTTTCATGGATTAACTCAAAAAATATCTGAAGAGTACCTTGCACAACATAAAACCTGTCACATAATTACTACTACTAATTTACATTGTTTTAATTAAGATCTCCTTTATTTAATATATTGATAGTTGCAAATAAATGACAAAAATGAGTTTCTATAGAACAGGCCTGCACAACTTGTAAGTTCACATAGGCCAAAATGTAAACTACAGAAATGCTTTGGGCTGCAGTCTCATATTTCCTGTATTAGTTAAAAGTGTATGAACATTATGCATTAATTATGTGTAAATACATTAATGTGTTATATTCATTATTGCATTAATTAAATGTAAATGCTTTTAATGATTAACAAAAATGTTAAAATTATTTACTCACTTTCAAAGTAAGATACTCACCCTGCTTCCACAATTTTTTCTGGAACATTTATACAGTTTCCAACAGTCATACGGGACTCAGCATAACATGTGGCTGGCCGAGAATCAAGAATTAAAATGTTCATTTTTTTTTCATTTAACAGAGAATACAGCTGTCTGCTTGATATACTAACATCATTTGCACCTAATAAGAAAATTAACCTAGTTAAACACACATATAATTTAAACCTTAACTTAAGGTAATAATAAACAGCTTGCTGAGAAAGGAAGAGGCTATTATTACACAAATGATTTCATTGGCAAGAATGCATGCATAAAGAACATATGCATGCAAATGTGAACAGGGAGAGACAGTTTTATATCTCATGCTACATTCCAAAAAAATCCAGTTTTTCAGATTTTTCCCGAATGTTGCATCAACGATGTAAATGTGTAAAAGGAAAACTTATTCCCATGTTTAGTTTACTGTGAAGATATTCAGGAAGCATGGAAGTAAAACTTCCACTCTTAACTTCTGTATCAGATGTAAATAAATGAAAAAATTAGTAAAATCCTTGGTCTGTCATAGAGGTTACTAGGTTGGCTCCGTAACATTCTGAATGCAGCAATGAAGAGAAATATTCTGCCAGGAACTAAACCCTGACCAGGGTCCAAAGCCTGACACTGATTAAGCTACCACAGTACAGAGGACAAGCTACCACAGTACAGAGGACAGGTCAGGTATTCTCATTCACACACTTCCATTGGGATCTCTCTTCTTCTATGTGTTCTTACTTTTCCATGTCAAGCCACATTCAGTTCTGCATAAGTTTACTTAACTGTGTGTGACAAATAAACTGGTATATTAGTGCAGCATGTATCATGCAGATATGCAAGTTTCCAATAAATCAAACTAAAATTGGGAAAACCATATGGAATGCACACACAGGAGATCGGTTTGACGATAACTATAGAAATGTACAATCATTAAACTGTAACACAACAATGATAAGCGTAAAAATTTGATGATTGTGGTCCAAATCATTCTACAGACTTTTTGTTACAAGTTACAATTTCTGCAACATACTGTACTTATCCAAATGTACTTTAAGCACATTCCACTTTATAATACGTAGTTCCCAGTATAAGTCAGATAGTTTAAATTTACACCACCTGGCATTCCATTGACTAGACTGGTATCTTCAGTTGGTTTTTCCAAATTAACTTGCTTTCTTTTCAGCTCTTCCATTGCCTCTCTTTCTTCTTCAACTAATTGTTCAGCTTCAATTTTCTGTTGCTCATTCAGTAACTTATACCTGTAAATCAAAGCCAATTAATTGAATACACATTACATTTAAAGCACTGAGAGAAATACAACACATATAGTCCATCATCAGGCAACTCTACACAACCATTTTATACTTTAGCAGTGATATAAAGATAGAAAACATGCATCTGAAAATTTCCGTCTTCTGGGTTGTTGCGCTGTGTAGTCTGGTCGATGTTAACCAACGTTTCAGAGGTCATATTGCCTCCGTCATCAGGGCCCTGATGACGGAGGCAATATGACCTCTGAAACGTTGGTTAACATCGACCAGACTACACAGCGCAACAACCCAGAAGACGGAAATCTTCATACTCACCGCTTTGAGAACCTCAAGTCTTACATGCATCTGAAACTTTGTGTGAACATAATAGTGTCATTGTTCATTCTTTATATAATTGTTACGAAGTATTGAAATGATCTGCTAAGAGTTTAGGATTTTTTATTGCATTATCATTTCTCTTTATTAATGGGGTTACTTCTTCTGTAGAATATTTAAGTTTCCTTCCTTAGTATTTTCCATACTGCTTTAATTTTATTATTGACGTAAATACGTCTATACAGAAGGGTCATTCGGCAAAAAAGTGAAAACGTGTAACGAAAATGTGTAAGATCCATATCAACAAATAGACAACAATGGTTACCTAGGAAAACGTGTAAGATACATATCAACAATGTGTAAATATGGACCGACAACAATGACCAGCTTGTGTGCATTGTTGTTACCTAGGAAACGTCATCTGTTTACTAGGCATTGTTGTGTTACATTACTGCAGTCAACAATCTGCTTTCGTTATTGCGGAAAGAGCTGAGCTGTGAATTGCTTGTAGAAGAAGTGCGTTGTAGACTAGATAATTTTGACATTACATTTCATTACATTACATTTCCTTACATTGCATTCAGCTACCTTCCTTTCATTGTATTTATTGCTTAAATATAATTTAAATACAGAGACGTATTTACGTCAGATTCTCTGGAACCATGGTTCCACTGTCAATTATTTTACTCTAGTATCTGTTTATTGTAATGCATATGTTTAGCCTCTTTAATGCCTTGACTATCTTGCAATAATACCTGTAGTGAATTTTCATTATTTGGTTGTTACTAGACTGACAATGTAGGTAAGATCTAATTTATGTTTGCAAGATGTTTTGATGCCTTTAGTAATCCACACATTACTTTCAGATATCATTTTCACTGTTTTAGTCAAGAAACTTGCTTCAAAAATTGTTAAGAAGATATTTTGAAATGTGTCGAATTTTGAATCTACATCATGGCTGTTTAATACTGAATCCCACTTCTCATTTCTTAGACATGTTATAAATTCTTTAATAGTGTATTTGATCTTAGGGAAGTGGGCTGTGAGGATGGTAAATGGATGCAGTTTGCTCAGGATTGTGGCCGGTGGCAGGCTTTGGTGTTGTCGGTGTTGGACCTGCAGGTTCTGCTACCAGGGAGTCAGTTAGTTAGTTAGTTAGTGTCTTCACTGACAAGTCTGATTCATTTCCTGTAATTGTAATTGGAGACTGATTCTATATTTTTATAACCAGAAATCATGATCAGATATCCCATTTGTCACTGGTTCAATACAAATATGATATTTTTTGGAACTGTCTATAAAAACACTGTCAATAACAGGACTAGAGTAATTTTGAATTCTTGTGGAGAAATTAACAACTGAGATGAGATTGAAAGATGATAGTGGGGAGTTTAGACATTGTTTGTGGTAACTTTCGGTAAGATTATTAATATTAATGTTGCCACATGACAAATTCTGCTGTAGGTTTATAAAGATAAGAAAAGTTCAAAATTACCTGTGGTAGCTCTGTATATAGCTAAGACATAAATGTTGGAGAGTTTAGATTCCAATTGCACAACACAGCATCCTATGCCTTGTTCTTTGCAGTGATGCAGTACATTTAACTGACTACATTTTAGATTATTTCTGACAAAAATACTCACTCCTCCTTTTGCCATATTCTGTTTACAGTAACTAGTTCCTAAAATATAATTGTCAAGATTGATCTGTAAGATCTCTGGCAGTTTCATATGGTGTTCAGTTAAACATAGAATATGTGATGAGTATGTATTATTAATGGGCATGGATAGTTCATCAGTTTTACTCTACTCCACTCAAGAGCACATCTTCAACAAGTACATGGAAACAAAATTAAATATTAATCATAAGTGCACTCAACCACTCTTGATATCAAACTGACACTCGCCATACTGCTACAAGTACACTATATAAAATATACTGATTTTTCCATATAAATTAAATCTGAAACCAATCTTAACATACACTAAGAGTGGGGATTACACATAAAAATGGTAGTGGTGACATCAGACTTCTGTCCTATAAGTTTATATCATACCATCCTGCTGTCATACTCTAATGTTCTTTTATTTGCATGGTTATTGTTCTATTCAATAGTCATTCTTTACACACCTTTCTTTCAGGCAATTGTCTTATGTTAGCACCACTAAGCTCTGGAACATGTGACAGCAGTAAGTGGAGCTAAATGCACATAGAAGGGAATGGCAGATGGAGGGAAGTTCACAACACCAAAACTGAATATGTGCACAATGAAAAGATAAACCTAAAAGAGACCCAATTTGAATGAAATTCTGTAACAAATTTACTAGTTAACAGTAAAAATAAAGCTGTCTCACTGCATGCCATGATGGAGGTGCTTGTGTGAATAGCAGTATAGCTCCTACTCATTAGTGACCCCAGCAACAGATGGGGGTGAGTAGTCACCAACCCCCTGGCTGCACTTTATGCCCCCCTTTTCAGAGAAAGAAATACCAGTACCCACTGGATATGAGACTGGGTGGATACAAGAGCTGAACTGAACACACATGCTAAATGGATCCTGCTGGGGATCGAACCCATCATTCAGTCAACAGTCAGACAGTACTTTGAATAGGCTACCCCAGCTCACTAAGTCAGCATGTTCTCAGAATCCTATTATAAAGCAAAATGGAAAGTACTGAAAATGCTTGTGTACTGTTACTACAGTCTCTAAAATTAAATGCAAATGTTGACAGATCTTATTTAAAGGAGTTTCAATCACCAAAAATCAGATATAATTAAACAAAAAATTAACTTAACCTAACTTACAACTGCAATGTAGAAAAAAAGTGTACCCACATATCATGTAAATGTCAGACTGTAGAGCTCGGGAAGAAGAAGAAGTCAGACATTAAAAGGAAAACAAAACAAATGTAAATAATACAAATATTACATTCACCTTTGTTCCAAACTGATGGCAAGCTTCTCTGTAATATCTAATGCAGTTTTTACATTCTGTGAACCAAGTAAGTTATTCAAATAGTCCTTTTCCTTCTGATATTCATGTGATTTCTGAATCACGGTCACCACAGTGAGATATTTCATGTACTGAACGTAACTCAATTCCTCATCACCAGAACGCCTACATTTTTTGGCTGTTTCAAGCAACTTGTCGGCTGAATTACAGAGCCTGCAAAATGAAGCGTTAACATCATTTCACACACTAATCCTATTTCCAACGTTAAAACCCAATAATGTATATAACATCAAAATTACTTACATTGTTGCTTTTTTTCCTTTAATAAATTCATCAACGTTGTATAAAACTTTCAAATCTGAAATTGATTTGCCAATGTATAAAGGTTTCAGTTTTGTTTCTGGCATGTTGAATATGAGTTTAATTTTTTATAATTCACGAACTATTCTATCCAGTTTCTCTTTTGTCAGCTTGTAAACACAATTGACGCAAAACTTGATACGGTTACATGTATAAATTATACAATGAGAATTGTCTCTAAAACGACAACCAACAAAGCGCCTAAAAAACATTTAATTGATAGTATTATATTACGAAGTCACTCGTACACACCACTTAATTATCCATTTAACACCAAACGTGCAGACTTGCTTCGACAGCTCACATCTGACATACAATAACTTCATGAAGTATCGTCTCTTCCACTTTGTTACCAACATCCTTAGATGATGCATTACTATCCGCAATTCCATGTCTGCCATCTATCAGTTATTAGTGTCACGGTTGGTGGCTACATTAGCTCAGCTGATTAAAAGACTAACTATTTCTTGCACATACACAATTTTTTCCCATCTTGACTAAACCACAATAGAAAGTGAAATTTATGAGAACCGCAGTTTGTAAACTACTTAGGCCACAAACGAAATTACATTTCAATTACTAATCCAGTCATCAAATTAAAACAGAATGAACAAATGGAAATGACATACAAAAAGAATGGAACAAATGGAAAAATAATTGGAAATGGTATTATTAGTTAAACTATGTAGGAAATAAAGGAGTGTTTACTTTACTTAATGAGTGATTAATTAGATGAGAACGAGTTGTCAGAATTTTATTTGTTATTTTGTCACAAGCTGACAATTTTTTAAGGAATTATATTTTCAACTAACTTCATATTCAGTTGTTGGAATCATTTTTAAACCAAGGAATTTATTGTTAATGAATGTTAAAAATTAAATCGCGTCTTTTTCCCTAATTCATGTAGACTTAATCTTTCTGGTATTGTTAGAAAGTAACTACTTAAGGCATCAGCATCTTTTCTGGACCCTTTAACTTTTTATTGTATATAAAAAGAGGGCATCTGTTCAGTTAAATGTATTTTTCCTGTTTCCTATTTTACCAAGTTACGTGCTGTTTGTAAGATATTTATATTATGTAATCCAGTCCATTGTCTTGTGCATACTTTCATATTTAATCAGAAAACTGGCTTCAAATACGACAGAAAAGTATACGTAAATCAGTGAGATTTGAGGTTCTCATGGTTGTAACATGAACTGGCCATCTCTAGAATGTTGCACCATTCTACCAGACTACACAGTGCAATAACACAGAAGACAACCCTCTTTATAACAAAACGAATTAAACTTATTTTTGGTACAACTGTCTTTTTTCAACAGTTTCCCAAGTTTAGTGTTTTAGTAGAATTTGAAACTGAATGACAGTCATTATTTTTCCAGTTCTCTGTTTCAAATATACTATAGTAGTTGAATTTATTATGGTAAATGTAGATGAGCTTAGTTTTATATTATCCACAAAAATATTATTAATTGTGATACTTTAGTCATCTTGAATTCTTGTCAAATTTACAGTATGATACAAATTGTATGGGCTTATAATGAGTTTTTGGGGCTGTTTTCATGAAGACAGCCTATATTTATGTCTGTATGACATAATTCATCACTTTTGCACCTTAGTCCCCTGATATTTTGATTAAAGATATTCAGTAAATGTAAACTTCACATTTACAAAGAATGCGGTATTTTCTCTTCCACCTCCCTTCTACCTCGTCTCTTTAATATCTCCATAAAAGTTACAAAATAAGGGCATTATGTGACTGAATAAAAAAGAACTAAGGATTCATAGGAAATCTGAAAATTTTGAGGCTTGCTGCCTATAGTTATACATGCATCCATGTGCAAAACACTTTTTACAGATTTCCATTACATACTGAAAGGAACATAACACAATAACACACACACATAAAAACAAGATTTAACACGCAGGTATAATTGTGTCTCAAAGTATGTTAGAAATTCAGCTTTCACAATGAAATCAAACTTAGCATCTTGCAAAGCACAAAGAATAGCCTTTCAATCAAGAAATGAGACATAACTGTCAACAATACTGTGGAATCTCACACCTTATAAACATAAAGGGAAAATTACAAACAGAAAAACTAACTTTTCAAATAGAAACAAGCCCCTTATTCCATGAATCTTTAACAGCAAAACACACTTCAGTACAAGCCACCTACTTATTACTGGTTCAGCTGAATCAATAGCCACTTTGTGACTGGTCCAGAAGGGTCAGTGGCTTGTAACATTTTGTAACATCTATTGTGATTAAAAGGAATTATGTGCTCATAATTATGGGAAGATTTTGATACTCGTGTTAACTTTTCCTTTAGGAGTTGCTACCACAGATTAGAGCCAAGTAATTAACTCCATTGTGCATGGATGTCCTTGAGCAGCAGATAAAACTCAATTATCCAATCAAGAAATTTACAATGGACTGCCCAAAGTTCATCATTGTGATAACAAAACCTGCCATTAGATTGTTCTCAGCTGGTTCATTCTCAACCTATTTCTCCATGATTAATTTTAATATTTATATGTTTTCCAAATGGTCTTCCAGGGAGGATTTCAAAACAAAATGTATTCATTTGCTGTTTCCACCATGCATACTCAAAGTGAGTATAAAGTATGTTGTATCACTATTACTGCTGATTCCAAATCAAAGAATTACATTTCAGCATATTTGGTCATTTAATTTTTGCCTCATATAATAAATGAGCAACCATCACACTAAATGTGAGATTACTTGACAAGACAGTGTGTGAATATTCATATACTTCCACCAAACATTTTGTTAGATGACAGGTACATAGTTTGGATCTTGATCAACACAATGATAAAAATCAAAAAATTGTTTTGACTTCACTCAGTCCTTCCAAGTACTCTTCAATTACAACTTCCTCCCCTCCAGCCTTCACATGATTTGGGAATTAGCCAAAACAAAAAGGGCAAAAACTTTCTGCTGCTTAGGAACACTGATATATACACACATATTATCTAAGCACAAGGGCAATAAAAAAAATATATAAACATTTTGTATATGTAGACCTATAATGTTAAATCACATTACTGTGCAAAGGTATGTTGTTCCATCATTCAAACCATACACAATTTAACAAAACAACAAGAAAATTACTGTGATGTTAATAACTTATACAACTAATAATTAACAAGGACATGAAATCAAAACTGTTTAAAAGCTTGTAAAATAAACTCAGCTGTATGGAGAAATACTGCAATTATCTGTTTTCAAGTGAATAGTTTCACTTACTGTCCACAACATTGTTAATTTTTTCTTTGGCCCTCAACCAAGATATGAACAGCAAATGTGAGGCTTGATAATGAAAAGGTTGTTGACCCCTTCTGAAGATGGTAAGTGTTAAACAATATATGATCCCACCGAGTTTTTTTCATTCTGTTTGAGTAGTCTTATAAAACTTAGAGCTTTTAGTTTGTCATTATAACATTGTTGGTTTATGTTTTGAGAACAGCAGCCTGTACACAGAAAACACTACAGTCCAACACACAACCATTTTTATCCATCCACAATAAAGAGGCACTATTTATTTACTGCTTAAATGAGTATTCCTATGCTCAACATGTTTGTTCCCAGGTACTCCCCACTTTCAATCTATTCTTAGTTTAGATTGCCTATGACATAAATGTTTCTTCCCAGGCACTCCAATTTTACATGAGTCTATTTCTAGACAGGATTCAATATCACATGCATGTTTTTCCAGTATCATTTAAACTTACTTCTACGAAGGATCACACGGTTCTTCCCATGCACTTTCATTTACATGGAGCTTATTCCTCACAAGGATTCCCTAAGACTCATCTTCACAAGCACTCTCAATTCTCAAGGCCTCTCTTTTGTCCAGATGTTCTTTGATACTTCAACATCAGACTTTCTGAAATAAGGCTTCTCCTAAATAACCAAGCAGTCAGATAAAATAAATATCAATTTGTTTTATTTGAAAAAGATCAATGTATTTTTGCTGTCATTAGCACAGATTTCATGTCTCCTAATTCCACTGTTTTCACAGATCAATCACTATCTTGACCACATGATTTCAAGCATTGCTGTGCTGCACAGCAGGGCCTTACTGCAGAAGTGTGTACATTGTACCAGGTTGCTCCACTAATATGCAGCGTTTACCATAGTTACAGAAGGGACAGGCATGAGAATGCTCTCATAATCATGGGCAACAATCAATATTATCTTCACTTTTCCTGGCTCCTGTAACCCAAACATCTGCAAAAGACTAAATTCAAATTGGCAGTTTCTGTGCATTCCACACCTAAGCCTTGCCATACTACACGAGACCCTATCAAGCGTAGATTTTATCCATTTTCATTAATACTGCATTGATCATGGATGATGCACCAGCAATTTCACATGAATGTTTAACATGTCTATTGCCAGTCTGTAACTGACAAAGTCCTTACAGCCACAACACCAATTGCTCTGACTGACCACCTGACTTGTGAACCCCACCTTGCCCACAGACTTCATGCAGTCCTTGTGACAATGGCATTCATTTTGCTCTCATGCAACCTGGATTCTGATAAAGCAACATTGCTGGTATGTACTGAGTGTTTCTAGGTTGTTCCCTGTGACACCCAATACTTTCCATGAAAATACACAACACCAACTGTACACATGTGAAAATAAGCTGACACATGCAGCATCAATCAGTCTCTCACACAAGAGCATTTTTTGCTGATACCAGGGTAGGAGTACTGCACTTCTGCTGTGTTGCCCATGACCCTTACATACAAAACCTCTGTTCCATTGTTCACACCTCCCTCTCATGAGGTCGGGGTAAGTACACACACGTGTCAAAGAAGTCCTAACTACCTATTAGTTTCTTACCTTCTCTCAACTGAACATATGGCTTCTACTTGGGAGGTTAGCAGTTAAAAATGCAGGTATCCTGCCTGAAAGGTTTAATGATTTTTCTCAGTTCCACCATGAAAATGAAGGGTTAGCAGGTAACCCCAATGTTACTATAAAGTAATGCTTGCTGCTGGTATCTATGTTCCTGGAATCTTAAGAAGAAAAGGTTGTCTCTCTGTGCCCACAAGAATGTTGATGTTAATCATACAAAGTCAAAGTCCAGAAGTTATCATACCCATATATTTTCCACTTGCCATGGCATGTGATGTAGGCCAACAGGAAATATTAAATCCTACATGACAGATACAAATTAAGAGGCATTTTGTACACTTCCATGGGAATCTTCCAATGGAAGCATTTTAATCTTAATACCATCTACACTAGGGGTTCTCAACTTGTGGCCCACATGTGGTTCGCTGATGTGTTTTGTGCAACCTGCAAGCAGTTTTGTGACACTGGATGATTAAAAATATTTACCTTATATCAGAAAACATGCTTTGTTAATGTCATCTGTATTTAGCAGTACATCTAGCAACTGTTCAGTTTAATGGCGAATGTGAATTCAAGAACTAGGGCATGTACTGAGAACACCTGGAAGGATTCATGCAAATTTCAACAGAAAACCTCATACTGAAGTGTTACTCAAATTAAAGCTGTGTCACATATCTTAACAATAAATGACCGTTAAGAAATTTACAGAGTATTATGTGAACCTGTTTGCAATAGCAGGCCAAAGCATTATTATACTAAACTGATATGGAATTTCAATAAACTATCCTCATTTATAACCTCATGGTCCACGAGTCAATAATAGTAAATGTGGTATCAGATCTGGTAAAGGTTAAGAACTCCTGGTCTGCACAACCTAAATGATTGGATTTGAGGATCTCTGGCACAATACTAAATTTGACCCTTCTGAGTTGTGACACTGAGCATTTTGTCTACATGAATAAGGTCATGATGATCCTACATCACACCATTATGTTTTTCCTTAATTACATATATCTTAGAATATGATACTGTTCTTTTTGCTTTCATAACCAATTCTAAATTTTAAAGTTGAACTTATGCCAACAGTTTTATCCTAAAGATGGCTTTCTTCTGGATTACTGTGCTGTGTGACACTGTCCTAATGATGGAGGCAGCAAGTACCTCTGAAATGTCAGTAAATGTCTACCAGATACACAGGACAACAACCCAGAAGACAGCCATCTTATCCTGTTTCCCTGATGCTTTGACAACAGATCATGCCCATACCTTTCTGTGCTGTTTCTTGTTTGCACTAGTTGACTTTAATAATCTCACAGACAATTTTTTTAAACTTATTACTATATTAACAAAGTCAGCCATCTGACAAATCTGGGGCAAAACAACAAATATAGAAATATGACCATTTAAAAAGTTGTAAGACAATATTAGATAAAATTTATGCTATTCTTAACATAATCACAATATTATGTCTTTATTCTTACCAGGCTACAAATTAAACTTGTAAATAAGCTCAATTATGCTCATCTCACAGCCAAATATTACTTCAAAGTTTACAAAAGAAAACTCCCAATTTGTATTTTAATTACAGTTTGCTTCTTTGGAAAATAACAATTTTCATATGTAATTATTTGAGTGACAAAAGACCATGCAACATATGAAAGCTAAATAGTTACATATTTTTAAATAGATAAATTTATAAAATACAGTTTTAGTGCAATTTTAAAATCTGAGATTCCATCTTTAAATTTTGAACTTTAATAACGAATATTCACAAAACAAAGCAACACACACTATTTACATTAAAATATCTGAGTTCATCATTAGGGAGCATTACATACAAAAGCCTGAAGGCATATAATGTGCAACATCAGGTAAAATAGTTATTACTGAACTGGTGTGTACAGTGAAACCTCGATGCATCGTTTTTGGCGGGGGTGGGAAATAAAAACGATAAATACGGGAAAACGATAGTTGCAGAAAAGCATTAAAATTTTTAAAAAAAGTTAACTTTTCTCTTTCAAAGTTACTTATTTTTACCAAAAATGTCTTTAATGGACAACTGGTTTGTCAAAACTTTATGTTTTAGGCCAAACAGAGCCCTTTCCACGTTCACTAATATTATGCGTATGCCAGTGTCCTATCTGGGAGGGCGTTGTAGAAAAGTCCAGTCTCATCCGCATTATAAATGTCCCGCGGCTCGTATCCCTCCAGCAGTGTTGGCAGTCTCTCGAGCCACAGCTCCATTCTTTCCATATCCACAGCAGCACTTTCGCCGGCTAACTTCTTATAAACCATGCCACGTCGTTCTTTAAATCTAGTAATCCATCCATTCGATGCAAAATTTTCAATATTCAGTCTTGAGGCTATCGTCTTGGCTTTTTCCCGCAAGATGCTGCCATCAGCAGGAATTCCTGAGGCCCATGCTTGCTGGTACCAGGTGAAGAGGACACTTTCTAGCTCACTGAAAGTTGATTTTCTTCCGGTTTTCCTTCTTTCTTTTTTGCATGAATTACCACACTTGTCAGTTTGTTTTCGGATTTCTTTCTTCTTCACAACTATTGCATTTAAAGTAGATGGTGCTAATTCAAGGCGTTTAGCAATGTCGATTCTTTTTTCAAATGGATTCTTCTCCAATTCTTCTTTCTTGAAGAGTTCTGACTTGCTTTACTGGGCGAGACATGGTACAGGAATAATAACAAAATAATTAACAGGAGTAACAGGAATAACAAAATATTTACGGGAACAACAAAAAATATATAGACTGGAACAATAACAGGAAGAACAGAAATATGAACAGATAATACTATTACTGCCGAACTCAATGAAATGTAGCTGTAAAAGACACTTAACCACTGGAAACGAGATGAACCAGAAGAATGAAAAGTGTCGCCCACCTTTCCTTTGTACTTATAATGAAAGCATTCCTGAAGAAATTCACACTGCACATGCCATCTGGCACTGCTGGAATGAAATATGAGTGCACCCTAATTAAACTCATAAAATTTCTGACAATGAGCAACGCCATTCACTCCAACTATCACCACCACACCACTGACCCCTCATTCCAAAAGAATCTGCTGGTTGGGCGACATAACAGGTTACCGCTACTGTATATTCCAAAAGCATTGTGTGTCTTTCGGTATTAATTTATCTCAAAACCCAGCATTTTAAATTCTAAAAACATCGCGTAAATTTCGTTACAATTTCTCAGAAACGATCATTGTGAGAAAATGTGGGCCAGGACTAAGAGTTTTGAACGATTGATGCGATAAAACAATAGTTCGAGGAACGATAGAAGTGAGAAAATGTAACATTATTTTATATGGGACGTTATCAGGGACCGAACAAAACGGACAATGCATCCAGGAGAACAACAGTTCGGGGAACAATGGATAGAGGTTTCACTGTAATCATGATAAAACTAAATTTTGGTTATGTCAATACTCCTTTGCAAATGAGTCAATATTAAGAAAAGGGACAGCAAAAATGCTGTATCTATAAGTCTCCTAGGTATCATTCTCTCAGGCTCACTCGTACATTCTGATTAACATAAAACTATTAATCATAACAACACAGATTTCATCTGTACTGTACAACTTAAAAAAATTATTAGAGTAATAGACATGGCACATATCTACGTACAGAATGCTGCACTTACGGAACAATGCTGTTTAAGTAACCCTTTAAGTCAGTAACACTAACAATTCATATTATGGGCAAAAATAATGTCCAATGTATCTTCTGAACAGACTGAACTATAACTATCTGCAAGTCTTCAAACTCATATAAAATTCATATTCTAACACCATGTGATGTAACAAACCATTCACTGCAACTTCCAGTTCCCACACACTTCAATTCAGAAGGATTTCAACTTTTGTTCCTTATTTCAATTAATTAAATCATAATGAAACGAGGCAGAAAATGGAAGTGGAAGGATTGACTGATGAAAGTAGTGAATATATAGTGTGGACACTTGCAGAGGATAGGGGAAATAGACTGGCAAATAAGATACAATTGGGCGTGTACAAAAAGTAGGAAGGTAGACGAAAGAGAAGATGGAAGGAAAATGTCAAGGAACCATGTAACGTATGGGATTTCAAGGAGACTGGCATGACTGAAGAGAATAGAAATGGAGTAAGAAATGGCAACAGCCACAATCCCATACTCATACATATAAAATGTATGAAGTTTGTGTCTCAAAGAACATAGTTCCAAACAACATCTTTTATGGTGAAAACCTTTACACTGAACTGGAAGAAAGAGAAAAATCACTATTTTAAAGGCTAATGTCAGTAATATTAAATAAAAATTATAACAACTGAAAAAGCCCTATCACTCCCACCCCTACCAACAAATGAGACTGCTCTACTGTCAATAACATCACATGTCATGATTCAGTGTGATGAGTATAAATACATATGGCAGTGCATTATGTCAGTTTGAGTATAGAAGTACATCTCACATTCACTCTATGCCTCGAGGCCCGTCAATTGGCATCGTGTGAAGAACCTCATCCAGCAGCTGTAAAGCACGATGTAAGTGTACCTGCAAACAGGAGGAATGCATCTGAACAAAGCAGTTCCCACATCATTCATCTCTATAATTATTCTTTCCCTTAGTTTAAACATATCTCCTGCACATGAAATTGAGCAAATGAATTTACCCCTACCCCTCAAAGCATTAAATTCTTACACTTCCATGTCAACAATGAAAGAATGAGTGTTATTACAATTAAATATGTTTCATTATATGGTTTAAATTCATAAGAAGAAAGACATCAAGCATCTTGTAACAGACTGGGATGATGGACCATAAAACAGAGAAGCAAAGGAGACTGAGCTTCATCCAAACAACATGAACAGCAAAGGCCACTCCCTCAAGCCAATTCACTAATGCACTGAACGGTGGACAAAGATAACACTTATCCTTATTCTTGTTTACTAATATGTCTTCAATTGCTAGTGGCAAACAACAGAACAGTCAGTAAAGGAAATGGAATGAAGTGTTCACAGCCTAATTTAAAATACTATCTTGACATTTTCCTTCAGAAAATCACAAAAAATCTCAATCAGGACAGCCAATCTCCTGGCTAGGGTTTAAACCCAGTACCTCCCAAATATGACATTTGAGCGATATCCACTTGACTGAAATAACTGATCAATTCTTATTATGTTCCTTTCTGGAACAAAATTCATTCCTTCCTTCTAGGGCTCTTCAAAAGGCCATTCCTGTTCTCCATGCATCTCCTATCTCCTGTTTTCTATATAAATCATCTTTCATCCTCATCACTTTTAGGTGATTCAAAAACATCACAAACATTTTCCACAACTACATGCATAAACCAAAAGCATCAGCTGAGTAGTTAGCAAACCTGCCTCATGTCTGTGAGGTCCTAGGTTCAAATCTTGGCCAAGAAACTGGTGATCCAGAGATTCTTATGATTTGCCTCAGTCTCTCTCAGCAGATGCTGAGATAGTATTTTAACTCAGACCATGACAGCTTTCTTCCACATCTTTTTAAATTCATTATTCAATAATCAACCTATAATTTGACACTATAGCTACTGAAAGCAACATTAAACAAACCACAAATAAATGCAGATATGAAAACCCTGAAGAAAACACCACAGTTAAATAAACTGTTACTAGACCATGCTAATTCATAAAGCAGTATAGATAAGGGGAACAATTCAAACTACACTTGTTTACCTCAATCCAGCAGGGAGTCTCTTTGATGGATTGTCTGGGGTAGTCAGGTCCCCAGCCTTTCACAAAACTAAGCCTTAGGATACACAACCTCCGCAGGTCATCCACACCAATACCTGCTGCCGCACTCAGACCTACAAAAGAAGAAAGAGGTGTATCAGTAACCATTCTGATTCATTCAAATGAGAAAATTGTACATACCTTGTGTTAATGTACCTATACAAATGTAACATTTTATTACAAATTATACAACCAAAAATACGGGTATAACCTACACGTGATACAGACTATTTTTGTCCATAAAATGCAGTAAATATGTAATTAATGTCCTATGTCAATGTACATAAGTCAATATATATAAAGTTGTAGGAACCTGGAGGTCTAATGTAAAAACCTAAATAAAAATGTGATTAATACTTTGATGTTTGTCAATGCTTGCTTGTTGTCACAGAGGAAACTAATGTTCCAGCAAACAATTTAACAAATTGTACCGCTGAGCTAATGTTCTCAGTCATAACACCAGATGGCAAAATGTTTTGCACATAATATGCAATGAGGGGATCTGGTTTCATGAGACTGATACAACATGGAACAGAAACATTTTAATGGAATAAGTTCTGTGTGATGGCCACTGAAATTCAAAATGTACTTAAAATAATCATTTCAAAAACCCAAATAGAAAATGTGATGTATGAATGAAAATGAAGTATACAGTAGTCATGTGGACTTGTACGCACATGTAAAATTAGAGAGGGAAATTTTCACTTGTGGACTTGGGCCACAGGGTGCAGGGAAGGCCATATATGATGTTTTGGAAATTTTAAAACCATTTTGCAACAAATAATACTGGGAGATACATTAGCTTAACCGAAGTTTTATGCTGAACAATTAACAGAATCATAGGGGGACTGTCTTCAAACCAATTTGTAGTAAAAGCAATGTAAATCACATCCTCTCATTCTGCAGATGTTTGCAAAATTAGACCACAAATTTTAAATGAAATTTTACTATAATTTAAGGCATTACAGTTACTTCAGTCCAAACATGCATCTTTTTATGCACTCCATCTTCAGGGCACTTAAAATGATTCAAAACCTTTGATATTGGTGAATTTATCACAGATGTTCCAACTTGCAATAGAACAGACTGTTTTAATAATGGTTCCAAAAATGCACATAACACACTTTCATCAAAATAAAAATAAAAATTGTTTGTATGGAGAGAAGAACACATCAGCTATTGGCATATGTTGATGAGGTTAATTTATTGGGTGACGATATAAATACAATAAAGAGGAACACAGAAGTTATACTAGGAACTAGTAGAAAGGTGGGGCTAGAAGTAAATTCAGAAAAAAACATAAGTATATGTTAGTATCTCATCAGCAGACAGGAGGGCAGAATCATATTAGGGTGGCTAATAAATCCTTTGAAAGTGTGACAAAGTTCAAATATTTTGGAACAACAATAACAAATCAAAATGATATTTATGAGAAAGTTAGGAGGAGACTAAATTCCGGATATGCTTGCTACTTCTCAGTTCAAAATATTTTGTCTTCCTGTCTGTTTTCTAAGAATTTGAGGATTGCAGGTGTTTGAAAATAGTGTTTTGAGGATTATATTTGGGCATAGGAGAGAAGATGATGGAGAATGGAGAAAACTGAATAATGATGAGCTTAAAAATTTGTACTCCTCCCCCAACATTGTCAGGGTGATTAAGTCAAGAAGAATGAGATGAGTGGGGCATGTGGCACACATGGATGGGGAAAGAGATGTGCAATGGGTAATGGTTGGGAAGCCTGAGGGGAAGAGACTGCTGGGGAGACCTAGATGTAGATGGGAGGATAATCTCAGGTGGGATCTATGGGAGATAGGAGTTGAAGGAGACTGGATTTTGTTGGCCCCAGACAGGGTCCAGTGGAGGGCCTTGGTTAATTCGGTGATGAACTATCAGGTTTCGTAAGCCATCTAGTTAGTTTGTTAGTTATGTCTGGAAAGCAGAGAAGTATTGTGTACCTTCAACCAAAAGTAGTTATCTATCTATACTACTCTTCTATTCCCTTATTCTTGTTCAGATTTCTGTTACCAGTAACAAATGTGATTCCATGTGAAACCAAAAGACAAAAAAAAAAGTACTATTTTAGTATTTGCTGATCCACTTACTGATAGCTGGGGCAATGCCACCAACAGAGTGTGGTCCTGGGATATGGCCTGCCACAGCTGCAGCTTGGGCAGCTGCTGCTGCTTGAGCAGTTGCGGCCTGCTGCTGCATCTGCCGATGACACTGCCGAAGATCAAATACCTACAGGGAAGAATTTGTGGCTCTACAATAAGACAATGGCTGCGCAATAAATATATGGGATTAAATTCTCAGGGTTAATGGAACAATTCTCCATCATCACTGCAAAGAGAAATGCTTTGCAATCCATCTTATATAGACCTAGAATACTTTCCTTATGGTAACCACAGCTGCAGTGTTAACTCGAGAGATGCACATTCCCCATCTGACAGGACGTCATGCTGCTTAAATACTGTAAATAAGGTGCTTTATTCCTAAACAAGATGTACAATCTTTGAAGATACTGTTGTTCAGACTATAATGTTGTATTTGTAAGTGCAACCATAATCAGTAGCATTCATATTAGATTGTACATCCATTAACAAATGACACAAAATTGTTTCCTGTCTTAGTGAAACTATTCTGTGTCTACTGTACTGTTACCTGAGTTGAAATCTATTATTAACAATTATCATATACATTTATTGTACAATGCTGTATACACCTATATGTAAACAGCAGAAATAACTTACACATTTGACAGTCAATCATAAAAACCTTAATGTGAAGTTATGACTTCTACAGATAACTTTCCTCTTCATAAGAGTGCAATTTAAATTTTGTAAATCTTCACAGCTCTCCAACATGTTCAAAGTGTTAGGTCTTGCATCATATACTGCAGTCTGAAACACTCAGCATATCAATATCACCACTGTTCTTTCATCCTATATAAGACCAATTAACATATTCTGTAACTGGTTAGTATATTCTAAAAGATGAAAATCCAAACTTCAGTTTTCATAATTACTGCACCTGACTCTAAATACAAAGGCACAAAATGATCAAGGTGTGTGGCAGAGTATAATCATGCTATGGGAAGGTTGGATCTCAAACAAAGAGAAATAAACACCAACTAACTGAAAGAAAAAGGAGACTACAAATGGTATATAAAACTGTTGAAAAGAATCTTGAGTGTAGGAGTACTCAATGCATGTATTGTATACAACTCATCAACTCATCACAGGGAAGATACATCATATGAACTGCAGACCTGAACTTAAAGGAAGATGCCACTTATTGATGGTCTGTATGTGAGATTAGACAAATCTTGAAAACTGTTTCAGGGCATTTCACATTGAACTAAATTTCTAAATTAAGTTCCCACTTCCTGCTCAATCTTCTAGGCTACTACTTTCCAAGAGATTTTCTCAAAAAATTCCTGCATTTCTTGTTTTCTCTATCCTATCTATTACTCCAGCTTATCACGCATTCTACTACACCACGGAATTTGCTATACTACAAACAGTTGTAAAGAAACAATGCACAATGAGCACCAGCATTGAATATGAAAATTTTAGAAAATAGTGATCTAAATTATTACCTTGATATATGCACTTGGATAGATCTTATGCACAGCATCACCAGGAGCCCGCCCAGCTTCTCGATCCAGGTAGTAACTTTGTACAAAGACCGAATGGTCACTGAGACAGCGCAACCATACATCTCCTTCACCTCTTAAATCCAGCTGCACACCTTTACCAATGTGTAATCTGAAAATAATCACGTGGTACTTCACCAAATAATTACAAAAACCTGACAGACTCCAAGTAAAACACTGAACTCTCATTCAAAGGAATCCCCAGCAACATTTGTGAGTAGATTCTCTGCTTACAATTAAAGCCTTCACCTCTGGCAAAAATAAAACTTTAAAAATGTTAATGATACCAGGTGGTTCAAAGCCCACAATAAGCTCTACTGACCACCACTCTCACTATCACCCTACCACTGGGAGTAACAGAATCTGCTGTATGGGAGCTCCCACCTCAGAAATGGAATCTATGTCACCGCCTAGGTTTGCAGAGTGTGCAGAGACCAGGCAGGTCATCACAGACTATACCTGGAGGCATTATAAACCACCTACTTACAATATTATTTTGAAATGCTGCTAGTACTTACTGCTAAATCAAATATAGCATAAGAAATATTAGATATAATGTGAACCCGTAGTCATAAAGGACAAAGAGATTCTGATGAAGTCTCCCCGATTTATATACTAGAAACAGAATATAGGAATACAACCACTGTTATTCAGTGCAGGTTTTTACCGAATAATATAATTCTACAATAAATAATAAAAATAATATACAATGAATGTAAGTAAATACATAACCAACATACATGAAGTAAGAAACTTTAACCCCTCATATTTCAATTCTGAAATAAAATGCAGAAAAGAGAATGTGAAAGAACAAAACTCTGAAATGGTAAAATTAATTTGGGGATTAGGTCAGTTGAGGGGTTACATATCAAGGGTGCCATATAAGAAATGTTATGTCCAGCATTCACAGATCTCTATTTTAAAACACCAAATTATGTTTAAAATAAAATCTCTTGTCTCATATCAAACAGTAAAGCCATCCCATTACATGCCAATGTTGGCACTTAGGGGAGAAAAGGCATAGCTCCTCCTCATTCTCAACCTTGACTCTAGAAGGGGGTGAGTGGTCAGCATCACGCCCCAGCCATGCTTTACCCCCAGGAAAGGACCCCAGATCCAATCTAGATACAGAGGCCACAAGAAGATCTTCTGCCTTTGTCGGGGATTGATCCCCAATTACCTAGACTGTAGCTAGTCACTATACCGACTGAGCTACTCAATTCACATATCAAACAGCATGTGTTAAAAATGACGATATCAACTCTAAATAGAAGAACTAAAAGCAATATTGCAATCACAAATATATCACTACAATATTTACAACTTTTATGTCAGCATACACACTTTAGTGCCCTACGACATTAAAACTTTATGAGACGACATTTAAATTCCAGGAGTATTCATAGTATTTAATGTCAAATAACATGTACATTGTGACAGAGTGCAGAGCATCATAATAATAAATTGTATTTAATACACTTTTAAAGGTAAAAAGAAAGCTGACCCACTATACGCCATGTAGGTGCTTCGGGGGAGAGGAGGTATAGCCCCAACTCATTCTTAACCTTGGAACTAGATGGGGGTGAGTGGGTGGTCAGCGTCACGCCCCAGCCATGCTTTACTCCCAGGAAAGGACCCATTCAATAGGAGGCTGGGTGGACCCCAGAGCTGGCCTGGGCGCAGAGGCTAGAGGAAAAATCCTCTGCCCCCGTCAGGGATCAAACCCCAGTTGTCCAGTCTGTAGCCAGTCACTATAATGACTGACTGAGCTAACCTAGCTCTCCAGAAGATAGGAAATCAAAATCAAAACTGTATTATTAAAAACAAATCTATTTACCTGTATACAATTACCTCAAAAACTGAATGTCAGATATGCACAAAAATAAAAACTGTTTACATACCTAGCCTTTTCACTCTGTTCTGTGCGATGTACATTGCTAAGTGCTCCCAGGCAGAACCGGTTGCCTCCTGAAGGATCAACATAACCATCTACTGTCACATTAGGTAATGAGGATGGCACCTTGAATGTTTCACCAACTTGTGTGTCCAACTCAAAGTACGCCACGGAACACCAATACTCTGGTGCAGGCTGAGTTGACAGCAAACCTGTTAGAGCAACATCTGAGCCAAGCTGAGCTGCACTGTGGCCCCCTGAGAAAAAAGGGGGAAGGGGGAGGAATCAGTGAAACTTTAGTAGTACAATTTTCATAATGCTAGGAATAAATATTGTGTTAATTTTGCCATTAGGTAACATGAATTATAAAAATGAAAGAAATACTCAGATATTCAACTGATTTTGACCAACAGAAATATCACATTTATATTTATTGGGCTGAACGAAATGTTTTTGTATTTTTAAAATAAAAAGTCACAATCATTCTTTTTACAAAATATATTTACAATATTTAAACAACTATATTTTCCACTGTTTGCTATTACCATCTCACAACCTGTCTCAAGCTTTTAAATTCTGGCCTTGTAAAAACTTCTTGGTTTTGATTCAAAATATGCTATAAGATACCACTGCTGACCTATTCAAATCTTTCAAATTTCTTGTTATTTAAATGGTTTTTCAATGATCTGAATAAATGATAAAAGATGAATATGGTAGGTGGTCCAAAATTCCCCAATCCAGTTCCTTTATTTATTCCTGCGTCACTGAACCGACATGGGAACGAGCATTGTCCTGGTGAAAGATGACTCCTTTTCTGTTGATAAGATGTGGACATTTTTCTTTAAAGCATCCGTTTACTTGGTCCAATTGTTGACAGTAAACTTTTGAACTTATGGTGTTGTTGGGTTCCTATCCTAATTCCTGTTGCTCCTAACTGGAGCATAGGGCTTATGTGAAATATCTTCAACGAGTATGATTGTCAGCCAATCTCTTCACTTCCTTCCAGAGCTTTCCCACCTGTTTAAATTTGCTGCTTTCCCTCAGGGTCCAAACATTCCAAAGCCCAAACTTCATTTTTCTATTTCATGCCAAAGGTCATCAACAAAGGTTCCACTCAGTTTTGTTTCACTTCAGTTTCTGTAACAATTATTTTTGCAGTATGGGATCATTAGCCCCATGCCCAACCCCCCAACCTGGAGGGCCAGATGTCCATATTTATAGCCCCTGGAGGTAGGGTGGCCCAGCTATACCCCCAGGCACTGGGTAGCTTGGGTACCTCAGGGGTGCCAATCCCTGTATCCACTGTTGTGGCCCCAAGAGGGGTTTTGTTGGGTTAGAAAATGCCAAAACTTTCTGTTCAACCCAATACAACAGATATAAAATTTATTATCATAAAAAAATATAAAAAACTCATTCATGTCACTGAATGAGTTTTTCCTACAATGTAATGCAGGAAAATGAATGACCACTTACAATATCCAGGGTGATGTGAACGAGGATCAGGTGGCTGCATACTTTGGGTATAAGTCAGAGTATTATTACCAGTCCAAGTTCCCTGAGCTCCAGTAAATGGTTGCTGCTGCTGTTGTTGGTTTGGTGATGTATTACTAAGTGTACCTAAGAGTAACATAAAATTATTTCACATTATAAGCAACCACTTACACTTCTAACTGAAGATTTTCAATAAAGCTCTAAAGAACATGTGCAAAGTCCAAATAACTTGACCATATTTAGTAACATTCCTGTGAATGCAACAATGGTTAGAACCACCTTCTTCCAAAATTCAATTCATACATATGATTCCTAAAAGGTGCAAATAAATACCCATGTGACTGCAAAAACATATTGGAATGAGAAGCTTCAGATATCAATTCACACAAGGATATTCTAATGTTGCCTGTTAACAAAGACAGATCTGCAGGAATATATTTCGTTAAGTGTTATCATTTTACGAATAATTTTAAACATAATTACAAAATACATACCCTAGACACCCTCTGTATATAATATAACCACCGAGTTAATTAATATAAATAAATCATTGAATGTGTTTCTTTCCATCACAGAAGGTGCCACACAAAACAAGCACAAAGTAATGTAAATGTAAAGTCAAAGCTAAGCATACCAGAGTTCGTGAAGCCATTCTGCTGCAGATGAGGTGAGAGTGGTGCAGCTGTGGGGCTCTGTTGCTGGCTACTACTGAGTGATGCAGCAAGCACAGCTTTTGTGTCCCCACCAGATGACAAACTGTCTGCTCCAAAGAAGGAACCTGGCCCAGGTGTACTTGATGTTTGTGTGGGGGATACCATGGGACCTGGTACAACTGTGGATTGTGAAGAGGTCATAGAAGCCTGCTGGGAAGTCATTGTATTTGGTGTGCCACTTGTAGGAGATGCAACTGTATGCACCAAACCATGACCAGCAGAACCAGAAGCTGAAGACAACACATACCACTTGTAACCATGGTTTCTTTGCATATTAAAAAGTTCCTTACAAAAGGAAAGATACGAAACATTTTTCAAAATTACCTACAATAAAGATATAGCCCATTAGAAACGATGTAACTATTTGAATTGTGCAATTTTCAGAAACGGTGGGCATTAAGACAGCGAGGAATGCAGGTTACTACTACTACTGCCTTGTAGTAACCTGCATTAAGACAGCGAGGAATGCAGGTTACTACAAGGCAGTAGCACATATTGGCATATATCTAAACTTCTGCATCAATATCATCCTTAAACCCACTTTCATATAATTCAGTAAAATTATAACTTTAAACAGTAGACGATATACCAATCCTTCATAAAACTAAACTCATTCAAATATTGTTTTGGTTTTCCTTTCAAGTTGCAAAGTATTCATTCAGCATTTAAACTATGAAACCTGGGCATTACAAATAAAATCTGTGTAAATCTCATGAAACAACCAAAGTAAATTTGTTACTTGAATAATCACAAATGCTCTGTACAGTTCAGCACTCCTGTACAAATTGTTAAGGCAAGACATTCATCTCTAGTCATAAGTGCTCGTACCTAGACAGCTTATGAAACCCAAAGGTTCATCACCAAATTAACCAAAGCCCTCCACCAGACCCTGTCCTGGGCCAACAAAACCCAGTCTCCTTCAACTCGTATGTCCCACAGATCCCACCTGAGATTATCCTCCCATCTATGTCTAGGTCTCCCAGCAGTCTCTTCCCCTCAGGCTTCCTAACCAATACCTGGTGCACACCTCTTGATCCATCCATACGCGCCACATGCCCCGTCAGGTCAGGTAGAAATGCAATAAAACATATCCCCCTAAAATGCACCACAATGCTAAAATATTTTTTAACAAAAATATTAATGATGACAATGATAATATTGTGCCTCTGTTGTGTTTCTTTCATATTCCTCTAATTCTAGTGTTCCAACAGTGCACTACCAGCCAGAGCATCTGCTTCTATCTACACACTTTTGTGCTGTACATTCCATGCAGTCAATGAGTACTAGGGGGTTTGGAGGTTTGGGAAGAGAGTTCTTTTGTGTGGAAGAGGGGGGATTATATTTGAAGATATCCGTCTTCTGGGTTATTGCGCTGTGTAGTCTGTACACAGACTACACAGCGCAATAACCCAGAAGACGGATATCTTCATACTCACCGCTGTGAGAACCTCAAGTCTTACACGGGATTATATTTATCTGTGCAAAGCAATCTCAAAGAAAAGAAGATAAAATTATGACATATCAGAGTAGTAGTCAAGAGCCAGGGCAGCTCATTTACTGTAATGACTATGGACTGGATGACTGGGGTAAGAATGAGTAGGAGCTATATGACCTCTCCCCCCAAGCGCCTACATAGTGTGTAGCAGGACACTTCACAGAGCAGTATTGAGTATATGAACCAGTCTGGTGAACCATCAAGAAGATCACAGGGCATTTGGCCATTTGGCACATGATTTGTGATACATAATGCATTGTTAAGTTCTTGGTAAGGATGACTTGGAAACAAGAGTTAATTTTTCACATGCTATATAATTCAGTATTATGCATTCTCACACTATGGTATATCCATCAGTATTCCATTAGTTAGAAAATGTAAATCTTCATACATCACCACAATCATATGACAATCCCATGCGTGTTTTAGTAAGTTCCACCTTCAGATATAAATAACTTATTATCTGTGTCTAGAAATTATCCTGAAATTTCAAAACACAAGATACCATTTTCTGTGGGTGGGCAAAGCTTACAATGTGACAGCCTAGTAGGCACCCATGTGGATCGTGGGCAGGTATCTGGTGGTGGTGGCTCCATCTTGGTGTTCCGCCCAGCCCCAGGAGCTCCAAACAGAGTAACCGAGTCACCTGCTAAGACAAGCGATAGTACGTGTGCTACTAACTCAACTAAATCAAAATAAAACCACCAAAAACTCAATAATAAACTAAATGTGACAAAATGCTAATTATTGCATACCAGTAATTGATAACTGTAACACATGCAAATGATTACTCTAAAAGAGACATGATGCAGTTTTAGGAACACTGCAGCCTTTAATATTCAGCTATGTTAGTCAAATCTCTTACAAATGCAGAGGAAAGGAACACTTATATAACACAAAAAACCAATAGCAGGACAAAATATCAGTCTCCTCAATAAGGAAACAATAAAGGTTAAATAACAATTATGATACTACATGTTACCATAACATGTACAGGCCAAAGATGGCGTGTCTTCTGGGTTGTGTGTAGTGCCATGCAACCTGGTAGAAGTCTACCAACATTTCAGAGGTCCTTGCTGCCTCCAATACCCTGATGATGGAGACAGCAAGGACCTCTGAAACACTGGTAGACTTCTACCAGACTACACAGTGCTATAATCAAGAAGACAGCCATCTTTGGACTCACTACCATGAAAACCTCAAATTCTACTTATATACAAACCTGTTTGTTGAACTGTATAAAAGTATTCGTTATATCATAAACGAGAAAAAGGTTTTGTTTCAATGTATCGTTTTTAGTTTGTGTGAAATAAAACTGTTTGGATGCTTATATTTTTAGTTGGTACTTAACATGAGGAGCCAGGGTAGCTCTGTCAGTATAGTGATTGGCTACAGACTGGACAACTGGGGTTCGATTCCCGAAGGGGGCAGAGGATTTTTCCTCTAGCCTCTGCATCCGGACCTGCTCTGGCACCCACCCAACCTATCCAATGGGTACCAGGGGCCATTCCCAGAAGTAAAGTGTGGCCAGGGTGTGATGCTGACCACTCACCTCCATCTAGTGCCGAGGTGAAGAATGAGTAGAAGCAATACCTCCTCTCCCCCCAAATGCCTACACGGCATATAGTGGGACTGACTAACTACATGGCTTACGGAACCCAAAGGTTCATCACCGAACTAAGCAAAGCCCTCCACTGAACCCCGTCCCAGGCAAACAAAATCCAGTCTCCTTCAACTCCTATCTCCCACAGATCCTGCCTGAGATTATCCTCCCATCTAAATCTAGGTCTCCCAGCAGTCTCTTCCCCTCAGGCTTCCCAACCAATACCCGGTGCACACCTCTTGCCCCATCCATACACGCCACATGCCCCTCCCATCTCATTTTTCTTGATTTAATCACCCTGACAATACTTGGGGAGGAGTATAAATTTTTAAACTGATCATTATGCAGCTTTCTGCATACCCCATCATCTTCTCTCCTAGGCCCAAATATCCTCAACACCCTATTCTCAAACACATATAGTGGGACAGCTTTACTTTACTTTATTAAACATAGAATGCAAATTAGTCGATAAATATTTGGAAGTATATTTCTTTTCATAAAAGTCCGGGTAAAATCATGTATGAGAACTCTAATCTGAAAACAAAATGCTAAAAGATGCAGTGAACACAATATGTATAAATTATAACAGCAATACATGACATCAGTAAACTCTATTCATATGTGCACTTTCTTAATTTTGAGCAGGTTCTGCAACAAAATAATACAGCTCATTGTGGTATGTGAAGTTATCACCTTAACAGCAGCTACTTCTCTATTTACATGGTAGATGCAATCCTGAAAAACACATAAAGAGCTACCTTCTTCAAAGCAGATGGAATGGCATTGAAAAAAAACATGCTCAGTTTCTTCTCTCCTACACAAGCAATGCTATTTGCTGCCACATGTATTGGGTATACACAACTTCCATTGTCTCCATCAAGCTCAATCAGTGCCAAGCCACTGTCCACAGTATGTAAAATTGTTCCTTTGGACTTTGTCCATCATCTAAATTATAAAACAATAAAACTACAAAATTCTGAAAGCTGATTCTGCTTCTGTCTTCAGCTAAAAAGGGGAGAAAAAGGGCAGAAAGACAAATCTGTTTACCTGAAGACAGAAGCAGAATCAGCTTTCAGAATTTTGTAGTTTTATTGTTTTATAATTTATACAATGGACAAAATTCAAAAGAGCAATTTTATATACCAGGTGATTCAAAAAGGACTTTACAACTTTGAAAGTGTATAGAAATTTAATCAGAAAGCTTACAGAATCGGTTGGGGTGTCATTTTGTAGCAAAACAAATCAAGTTTGACTCACATTGTGCTGTAGTACCGAATTCCGTCACCGCAAGCGCAAGTGGCAGTGCATTTGAAAATGGCTACTTTCACAGGTGCGGAGCGCGCTCACTGTGTGCTGTGGTTTCAAGAAACGAAATCTGCGACAATGGTTCAACGAAATTTTTGCACCCAGTATGGCAAGGATCCTCCCAGTAGACCTACAATTTACTCTTGGCACAAGAATTTTGAGACTGGTTGTTCTGTTCGCCATGACAAACCTCCAGGTCGCCTGCGTGCTTCTAGTGCTGTTGTGGAACACGTTCGTGACAGCCCAAAAGTGAATGTGTTTTGTGCCCTTAGCAAAGTTAAAGTGTACGGCCCGTTCTTTTTCCATGAGAGAACCATCAACGGTATCGTGTATCTGGATATGCTCGAAAATTTTCTCATACCACAGTTACACAAAGATGACCAAAAAGGACGCATTCACTTCCAGCAAGACGGCGCACCACCTCACAGAAGTCCGGGATTTCCTCAATAACCGTTTCCCAGGTCGGTGGATTGGTCAAACAGGGTCGATAGCATGGCCATCTCATTCTCAGATTTGACACCTCTCGATTTTTTCTTATGGGGTTTCATTAAAGATCGTGTGTATGTTCCACCCTTACCTGCCAATCTCATTGAGCTCAAAGCTCGAATCACCGCCGCAGTTGCAGAAGTGACACCGGATATGCTGGATCATGTTTGGCAAGAAATTGATTTCAGGTGGGATGTCTGTAGTATCACCAATGGCAATCACATCGAACCAAAATGACTGTTTGAGGTAAAACTTGATTTGTTTTGCTACAAAATGACACCTCAACCGATTCTGTAAGCCTTCTGAATAAATTTCTATACACTTTCAAAGTTGTAAAGTCCTTTTTGAATCATCCTGTATTATAATGCACCATCTTCAGAAATATTAAGACTCTGACCACTGTCCACAGTGTTGCCTGTTACTTACCATGTAACTGCATTGGAGCTTGACCTAAAATTATGTAAATGATATTTTTTTTACATATTCTCTTCCTTCATGAGATCTGAGGTTTTCATGGCAGTAAAAATTTGGATTGTGATCTTCTGGGTTGACATGTAGCCTTTTTATGCAGTTACCAACATTTCAAAGAAATATAATGGCAGAAGTCAGTGAAGTACACAAGTGGTTCAGTTATATAGAGCAAAGTAGCCAGTGGAAACAGGGAAAAACAAAGGAAACACTGAAAATAAATTAGCCTACCTTGAATACTGAGAAAAGTCACCAAGAATTAACATTACTGAACATTAACAGCTGCATATCAACTCAAATTCAAAATAACACTTCAAATTTGACAAACACCAATTTCAGGAGAGCAGATGCAACAAAAACTGTATATACAGTAAGCTACTCCACTACAATGGTGCATGATCAACAGTACTCACATTGTAAGCACTCCTTTTTTACCTGTCTGTTGCTGCTGTAGGCCGAGAGAGAACTGGGGTGGGGGAGGATGATGCTGTATTGTTTGTGGTACAGTATGACTCACTCCTACATCTCCATCCACTTCCATGCCACTACCTCCCACCACACCAGCAGAGTACTCATCTTTCACCAACCGACTTGGTCCAGATTGTAGAGACAACCCAGACAGATCTATAATACAGATTAAACAAGATTGCTAACATGGACTGCAAAAACAAAAATGGCAAATGTCATATTCTGAAATAATGTTAGAAAAACCAAGCATAATGATGTAAAACAGGAATTTTTCATAACCAATATTTGTGATTATTATTATTCAGTGTTCTGCCTTACGACAGGTCCATTGCTCTGCCCAAAAAGAGCTCTCCAGTTTTCCCTATTCTCAGCTTCTCGTTTTAATTCCTGGAACTTCATCTTCTTTCCTTGTTTAAGATCGTCGGTTAGCTGTATCATGTAAATTGGTGGTACAAGTTATTCAGAATTCATTTCAAGAAATTAGTGGCTTCCCTATCAGAATGAAAGCACAGAGTATAGAAAAGTGGCTTCCAAGAATGACTTATGAAGTTTGTAATATTCTTCTGAACTTCTTCACCATGTACAGATCCAAGTTCACATGGATGAAGTGTTAGCCTTGTCTTCTCAATATACAATTCAACTTAAAGAAAGATAAAACCTAGAGACACTGGGCCTGGAAAACTGAAAGCAACATAAAACTCTGAAAACGACAGAAAGTTTAAAGACACAGACAGCAACATTACACAAACCTATTCCTGGTGATACCACACGTTCATAGTGGTATGGGTTTACACATACTGAATCACACTTCAAGTCGAATGCAAACTGGCAATATTTCACGTGCTTCAACTCATTCTTGTGCAGATCTGGCCATCGCCATATCCGTGCATAGATGACATGTGGAAATCCCTTGCGTCCTGCAACCTGCAAGTCACATGACACCACAATCACCATCTGGTCATGCAAAAATTAATCAAATCCTAAATTATAAAATATATTTACAATGCTTAACTTAGTAAAAGCAACTCTTCTTGTAATAACATGCCAATATTGGCCAACTCAGATGAAGCACCTAGTCCAAACACATACAGCCTTGATTACCTGATCCAGTTATAAAACAGAGTAATCTCTGTCTTTAATTCGAAATTAATGAAGAGGAAAACCCATTCCATATCAGAACAATCAATGGTAGACTAACTAAAAGCAATTTTGATAATAATTTTCTTCTAAATTTGGGTATAGTATCACAAAACACAGAACAAAAGTAATTGCTTTTATTCCCACGGCTGAGAACAAATAATGGTAAAAATTTAAATACTTTTATACACTTCTTTATATACACTGGAGACAATTCAAACACCATCTTTACAAGCCAGTACTGAATAACCTGAGTAATGAAATATATAAACCCACTGCTGCTAATTTTTATGATTTTTTTTCCATTTCCAGTTATTTTTATCTCCAAGATTATTGATACAAAGTTTAAATTTTTTTATGTACACAACTTGGTAGGTGGCTCTGTAAACAATGTTTCTTAGTTGCACTAGTTCTACACTGTTCTTACTACTGACAAAATGTACATGTACCAACAGAAAAAGTTACTCTGCATTTAATGTGTGAACTGTTAGAGCACTGTGACAGACTTTAAAACATCCTTTATGAGATAAAAACAAAATGCGAAAAGTTACTTCAATACATGTATCTTCTACAGAATTTTTAAATATTTCAAAAACAAAAGCATTAAATTAAAAAAGACAGCAATGAAACTGGTGAACATTATCATGAAGATTCTGAATTGACATCACATAATATTAACAATAACTATTTAAATTTGTTCAGAAAATACTTTTCAGCTGAATCCTGCAAATACTTTGCTTATTTAGTATTAAGTACTTTAAACAAAAGCCACAAAATTTTCATGTTTGATTCAACCTATGCTCTCTCTTGAAAGACAATAAAATATACCAGACAGAACACGTGGATGTTGAAATTTTACCTGACAACCTAAATTAAAAAGATTCATCAAAGGTTTTCCCAAACTATTTGTCTTCCATGAAGCATCTCATTCACTGGTACAAAATTATTTCATTATAATTGTTTTACAAAACTGAAATATTCATATTGCTGTCAAGATTTGATCATACAGGCTGGCTATAAAATACTCATTTCAAACATACAAAAAAAGTAAAACACACAATGAGAAATGGTTTGCATTGCTTGAAAGAACAATTCAAAGAGTTTCATGAAGTTCACTGTATGAATGGGATAGCCCCAAATTGAATGTATGAAGAGTCCTTACCTGTCAAAAAGTACTTAATTCCTTCTTATACCAAGAGCAGACAGTAGACAGTGTAAATTACCTTAAAATGTTCAAGTTATTTGCTACCCCACAGATACCACACCTTCATCCAAACATTTTCTTATCCATTACATACAAACCGGTGGTGTGCAGCTGGAACAATTGCCTCAGTTGCCCAGGCAATTACATGGAGTGATACAAATTTGTCCATCATTACTAATTCTTTTGGACATTCATGTAGAAGTAAAGAATACAAGTGTAAACACACCTTCAAAAGTTATTTATTAACACTCACAAAGATAATGGGGGAAAAATTCACATTTTTCAATTATCTTTTTCCACGCAATATTTAAGGATTCTATGTCGACATTACATTTGTTCCCACCTTACAAGTTCACACAGCCAATATGGTGATATTACTGATGGTAAGAAATTAAAACATGCTGATAATGGTGATAATAGGAAATGAAAAAATAAAGGCAGAGTGGCTTCTAGAATCATGACGTCCATACCAAGGTCTAATGAAATTCATCAGATGGGTCAAATGTTATGAGAAAGGGGCATGATAACTCCACGAACCCATAAATTTCAGTAATAAAAATTCTGGATAATTAACACTTATCATATATGAAAACAAAGTTCTACAGACACTAACTCTGAAATGCCTAATGTGAACTATTATTATATGGGTTTTTGAAGATATGTTACATCTATCTCTGTACAAAAATTTCACACTCTTAGCTCTAATAATTAATTTGATATTGCCACCAAACTTAATACAAAAATGTAAATTTTTCATAAGCACTTTATCTACATTCCACATAAAAGGTGCACAGTGAAATGAGAGATAACAGACAAAACACAGTCATAGCTATGATTCTCCTTGTTAGTAATTAATGACTTAATAGCCAGTGCATTCACAAGTTCAGCTTTTGTGCTACATATATTAACTAAATGAACTGGTCACTTTAGTGCACTCACTGATCCAACATGTTGGCACTAATGTGATTGGTTACTTTTAATTTTCAGAAGTTCAAATTTGTAGCATCTACAAACTGCAACAGGTGGTGGATGAATTATTATTACTGGCAAGTTCCTCTCCCATGACAAAACATATAAGGGAAAATAAACATAACAGCACATATAGTTCTTATTTTTAATCTGCAACAGACCTATGCTATGCACTGCAGTGAAAGTGAATCACAAAATGCCAAGGCACTATTTTCTCTCAACAGAATCTTACCAGAAAGATAATGAGAAGCTGATCTCATGCTTTTATTTCAAAATGACCTATACTACCACAACGTAGATTATTTCAACCATCTGCTACCATTACATATTAACAAACACTTGAAGCTGTGATATCCAATACTAATAACCAGTATATGGTTAAACATGGACAAATAACAGAAGCTTAATCAATTTTTTTCAAAGTTTTTACATATGTATGATTTACATAGAACCAATCAATGGAAGTAAATATCAACATTCACCATGTCATGCAAAACAAGTACAATTTATACTGAAAAATAAAAACAGCACTCTAGTTCTCTGCCTATAATACCTGAAGCCTGCCATCCAGTGTTCGCTGTATAGTTACACACTTGCTTGGATGAGCTCCATTGGTTGTAATAGCTGTTATTAAACTATCCAGTTCATCACGCTTTTCCTAAAGAAAAGAAAAACATAATGCAAACATATAACTCTAAAAAAATGATAAAGTAAAAATACACTGTTGTCAGAACTATAATGTACCTTTAACTTCTTTACTAGACTTTCAATAGCTCGCTTGGCAAACCCTTCTGATTCACCACCTTGACGATGACACATGAGGCTGTGCACAATACTAAGACATGCATCTGCAGATGTCGGAGCATTTGATGTCATGGCCGTCATCTCTTGTACTGAAAATGCAATACAAGTCATTCATAATAGATCTGGAGTTGAAACTTGGCAGGTTATAATAGGAAATTAAATTCCGTGACCTAAATTACGTACCCTTATGTCTTCCTAGGCCTACTTCAAACTGGTTGAGTGTAGGAGAAAAGATTCCACTAATCTTGAATATTACAGTTTTAATGAGTTATCACATTTACCTTATGTAAGATACTTTAAAATTATTGTCACTATAAATATATTTGCAGTTACATGTTTTCACATTCTCATAACACGGAAATCTTCAAAGTAACGCGTTTCTCATTAAATGATTGTTCACAGAAAAACCAAACCTTCTGCTGTTGCCGCAGGGTTGTAGAGGTGTCCACCGCCAGCCAAGCCTACCATTCTTGAGGACTTTCCAAAAGTTTAAAAGTAATGTAAGTACAGATCTACACCCAAGAAAAAACACTTTATGGTCCTACTCAAGTCTCTGTACTGAACCTATGTGTTCTATATGGAACTTAACAAATAACAATTATAAAGTGCAAAAAACTTCCACTAAATCCTTTAGAAACAAAGCTCCGCAGATGTCGCATTTGGTCAAAACTGACAACCTGATTTCTTCATTGTCCCTGTAAAAACATTAAACGGAGAATTTAATTTGCAACATATCACTTCCGAATCAAAACTTCTCAATTAATATCATCAGAAATATTATTTAGGTCCTAACTTTACGGCAGGATAACTTTTCACAGCAACTTTATCCTTAAATTTTAAAATCATCCCCATCCTATTTCATTTGGTTGGCTATCGTGAATTTCATCTGCTCGCAAAAAACATGGTTGCTTTTGTTTGGCAATAGTATATTGCAGTGATGCTCGAGAGCAAGTGGTGAGACCATAGCTCACAGACAATTGTGCAACACATAGCAACAGAAAAACAATTGAAGAGATGCGGCCACAACGCGGTAAAAACTAGCACATTCTTTAATCCTTTGGAAAACAACTGATAACTATATGTGTCATTTTGATTAAGAATAAATAACGCTGCATTTTGTAATTATGGATTTCGAATGGTACCCACGTGTGAATATAGATTACTTAGTGTTAACCAACTGCTCGCTGTAAGACACACGCGGTTTTCTTTGACATACGGGCTAAATTCGAAAGATTATTGTAATTAGCTTCTGCTCTACTTCCAAATGGCTTTCCTAAGCTAAACCTACCTTTACCACGACAAGCGGATACTGCTTGGAAACCTTCATTGCCTTTAATGCGCTTTTATCCCCCCCCCCCGCGTTAAATGTAATGTCTATAAATATTCCACCACTTTCTCTTTTCTTTATTTTTTGCTTCGAAGGTTTATCAGTAATTTGGAGACATTCTTTACTCCGTCGACAAACTGCGGGTAAAAAATAAAAAGAACATATATATGTTTCGAACACATACAAATGCTGCCCGGCCAATGTGTGTGTGGAGTGAGAAGATAAACAGGAATCAGGAACTTGACAAAGTCTCTGTCTCAAGCTAATCTTTTTTGTACAAATCGAACTTAAAGAATTAAGTTTGATCAACAAGTCACACAGCGATGTGCATAAAAACCGTGGCTTTATGTCTATATAAAATTTCTTTGAAAGTCCTACAGCTTCTGTGTGCTTCATAAAAGCGCTCAGACGGTCATCACAGGTGAAAAGCATTTTGGCAAGATGTGACACTCACATACTCGGAGAAACATGGTTAATGGCACACCTTACGAATTTGAGAATCTGTCACGATGGTACTATAGAGTATAACGAGTTAAAAAGTAAAAGTCTGGAGTAGTGATATATGGCATAACGTCCATACGAAATTTCTTTAATTTTTGTCCAATCATTCATTAGTTATGAAATGTGTATGTATATCTATCAGTTTAGAACACACAAGGTCAAGTTCAGTTTGCTAAATTCAGGGCAGGCTGTTTGTGATGTTTCTGTCTGGTCTGGTCACCCCGCTACGGTATCTGAGTCGACCGTACAGCCAGCAACTCGACGCCGAGTGTCGGGCTGCGGGAAATAACCCCAACGGCTTCGGGCGCAGGAGCCCCTTTGCGTGGGGTATGGTCCCCTCAGTGGAGGAAATGCCACTGAAATCCATCAAGTAGCGTCTGTTCTCCAGGTTAGGGGCGGCTGTAAAAGGCGTCTGCTCCCCATGTTAGGGGCGGCCTAAAACAAACCTTGAGGAAAGCAACGGGAAACTACCTCAGGATTTTCTTTCCCAAGAAAACCCATCATGGATTTACCCACAGTTAAATGTGGAACATGTCTAATGATGGGTCACCAACTTTCAACATTGAAAGCCAGACTGATGATGATGTTAGTGCTGTACAAGTGCAGAGGATCCTTATATTTTATCCCAATTCTGTTTAGTGTTTTATATATATTCAAAACTGGAGGAAGTGTGGTGACAAAGTGAAACTGTATCAACATTCCATACTGTAAATAAAGGTGAACAAAATATAAGTTACATGTACTATTTTAATATAGGCAATACCTGTACTATGTATATTTGCAATGCAGTAACATGCTGCAGACAAAACCACAAAAGAAAATGCTCTCCAGGTGTTTGTAATTTTCAGTCCAAGAAAATATTTTGTAAAACCCACTCATAATCTATTCTAGACCAGTCCCAAAATGGAGTAACACACACCTGGTGAATATTGCTGAATACAAACAAATACTTTAGCTACACTAAGGAACTGTAAGTCATTCCTTAATATTGGACAATATGATTTTGAGAGTATAATTATCATGATTCCTTCACTTTCTTGATACTGCAGATGTATACAGGCTCACCCTAGAAAAAATGAACAATGAAATTCTACTCAAAGTTGAAATAAATTATACAAGTGGCCTTCTTTTGGGAGTGCTTTGAAAGACATTAATTTGTCTGCATGTAACAGAATCTAAATTGCTGTACATGGCTGATCACTTTATCAAACCATCTGGTATGACATAGTATGATTCAATTCAAAAGCCTGTATGAATTTTTACATGGATCTCCCAACACTCTGAAAGATTAGGATAAAACTTTATACAAGAGTCTTCTGAGAGATTCTGATAAAATTATATATGGTATACAAGTAAAAAACACAAGTTGTTACATTTTTATTGCTACACTTCAAAGTCCCAGAAATGTAAAATGAATTAAATGCCAGAGCAGATGTTAGTGATCGCAAATTTCATAATATATATTTCTGGTGAAATTCTGACCTATATTTCATGTGCCATGTGTAGAAGGACCAAACACTTTTGCCATGAATTACAAATTCCTAACATGTTACAGTGGTATTTACTGTACCATTGCTGTTACTGTCATCATTAACATACTCAATTGTGGCAATTGTTTGAGAATTTGGAATACTAGTAACACGTCCTGCTTATCCTGAGCATGACTGCAATGAAGAAAAGCACATAACCAAATCAAGCAACAAGCTGTAAAAACAAATTATTTAATTTAAGGTGCAATAAAGACTGCATGTCATTAGCCACCCAATTCATGTTATGTCAGTCCTGAAGATGAAAGAAGGAGAAGCTTCTGAGACAATGGAATTTTATTCAAACATGTGGCTCATAGCTTAACATGTCAGTAAATTATATTGCCATGAAAGATTCCATTCCCAAAGTTTTTGCATTCCATACCTAAGAACATTTTTCTTTTAGTATGTTATACAGTTATATTTTTAAATAAAGGTACTTGTCAATCATCCTGTTTCACTTTCCTTATGATATTTAAGGAAAGGCATCTGGCAAGAAATAGTACATAGGTTGAGACGCTTCAGATTTTCTCCTAATAATTCATAAAAATTAAACAAACTGTCAATATCCCTATCAAAATATCAGTGTCATGGGATAACAAAACATCACAAAATACAGTATTACAAATAATATCACCCAGAAGCATGCCATGTATTCTCTACATAGTGACATATGTGGGGTCAGTTTCAACACCACAGTTGTTATCCTTTTGTGACATGAGGATGTAGCCATCATTTCCCCAGTAGTTTGACCATGAATTCTTCACCAACCAGTAGGGGCTGCCATTAATGGTTCCATACCCAACCAGTAGCACAGCATGATCTAACTGATCTGGTTTATTGCCTGTAAAGACATACACAACTTTATAACACCATAATTTAACATTTATTGATCATTATCCAAGTAGTTGTACCTGGTAAACTGTCAAGATAATGTTTTGTACCACTCTTTTGGGCACTGAAAACAGATGATTTATTTTTTAGGATACTGAAAGGCTTGTATACTACCCACCTGGAGGATTAGCTATTCAGTGTAGCAGGATGTAACAATTACCATGTATATATGTAGGACATTGTAATAAAATATATATTATGAACAGTGGTAATGCAAGGCACTTAAGCTGGTAACATACTCTTGCATTGGCAAACTGTAGTGCATGAGGATGTTGCAGATGCTACACTTAGGCACTAAGGAAGTGACAATAACATGGTTCTAGCTAAGAACAATCCCCAGCTTCACCAACTAATATCTTTCCTAAGGAAGCCAATGGTTCATCTCTCTGGCTCAGTACTCATGCCTTCGTACTGAGCTCACTAGCTCACCGGGGGTGCATTGCAAGAAAATTTTCAGGTTGTTAATAATAATAATTATTATTGACACTAACACTTACCACACTCTGGATCATAGTAAATGCCATTTGAATAGAAAGAAAATGTCTTGCGAGAAGCATCAATAGCTACAGAAATAGGACCATGCTTGAGCAATGCCACCTTCAGAGCATCAGCATCTCCCGATGTTACATTCACATAGCCTGTGATATTTGCAGTTAGCGTCACATTATCAATGTGACAATAACCATCCTGCAACATATGAACATAAGTTATCATTCTCTAAGAGGTCCATCTGCCTATCCATCACAGATTTTAAACGTGCTTCCAGATGGAATGGAACTGGAATTAAGATTGGAAAATAAATGTGCATATAGGTGGTCACTCAATGCAAGGGTGGTGTAAGTGTGTGTGTGTGTGTGTGGGGGGGGGGGGGGGGGGGGGGAAGTAGTATGGTTTAAAATTCTGGAGGATTCTTTGGATGCTGTTCTACATTTTGTACCATCCTACGCATAAGTCTGATAAATAGCAAGGACAATAATGTTTGTTTTCAGTTAAAGTCACAAATGGCTACAATTTCTACATACTTTCCACACACTGCTCAGTTACTATATACATACAGAACAATTTTTGCCTCAGTGCACAATGCTGACTTTCAGTATTTTACAACAATGTAACAAGGTGCAGATGCCTTTGAGTTACAATATTCAAGTAACATACACCAGACTTACTTTTAGAATAGTACCAAATTTCTCATTAACATTCTTCTGATAGTGCAGTCTCAGATGTGATTAATTTCACATACTCTTGTTTCTAATTGTATTTTATAATGAATATAAATTGGAATTTTCAATCTCTAATTACAAACTTCCGAAGTATGTTAAGTCAATGTAACAGTGTGAGAAATGCATATTAATGGAGGTGGTTTCATGCTAATAATCAATTTGTATTGCTTGATGTACCAAAGCTACAGTGGAAAGAAGGGAGGTTGTGAAAAGTAGGTGATACGATTCTTAGTCTGATACTTGTATAGCAGATAGCTTCAAGATTCTCAAGGATGATGACTGTTCATCATGAGTTAACTCCAGCAATGCCTAACATCAAGAACACCATGCACACAGACATTCATGATCATATGAAACACTACATGCCACACATGACCTCATCCTTGAGAAAATGGAAACTGGCTATTCCACTGTAATCATGCACCACCAGCTCATAGGTCTCTTCTGGTACATGGATGTCTGATCAGGAATGGATCTTTGGACCTTGGAGCTTCTGCAACTTCCCTTCTCTCCAGGTATAGACCCTATTTAGAGTTTGATATAGGAACCATGTCAGTCCACAATTATTTTAGATTTTTTAAATTAGATCTTTGTATTTAATTTGCAAAGCTTTTCTGGTTAAATGATGAGTAACTACATACCTGACCTAAGTAGCCACCATATTCATCTTCAAGTGGTATCCCACCATGTTTCATCATCCATTGATAAGAGCGGAAATCTTCACCACCATCACATCCATTGTTTCCATAACCCCAACTGCAGTCAATCAAAGCCTGGAAACAAGGTGATGTCCTTTTATATATACAAAAATAATAGATGACCTTTAATGTGTATGGAAAACAGGCCAATCAAATTGGAACAATGCAAAAAACAAATACTGCATGGAAAATTTTGTAAAATCTCTTTATTGTTTAAGCAAAGTGAGATATTCTTATGACCCATAAAGCTGCCTTATAATGCCTTATAAGTAATGAATGTGCTTCCTTTACCAATCACTGCCCAGACTTTAGAGCTTTAACACAGTGCCGAGTTTGCTCATTGGACTATTCATATTGTATAATGTGGAATGGTGAGATTACTCACAGTACATAGTTTACAGTCATTATTTCATATAATGTGAGATACCAGAATTTTTGATGTTATTTTGCAGGGAAAAAATATGTCTTTTGTTTTTATGCAGTAAGCTTTATTTTTAGTAACGTGTAACAGAATACAGTGAAAACAAACAGGCTCTACATAGGCAGCTGCAATGCTGCTATATGATAGAGATTATTTTATTTTTGCAGTTAAATAATGGATTGTCAGTCAATATAAAAATCAGTTTTTTGTCTATGTTTTCATTAGATTTATATAGGTGCTGTTATGGTCCAAGAGACCTGTCAGGCTCACATGTACAGGACCTGATTTGTGCTTCATACTTGTGTGTTTCATTTACACTATTTTCTGCCATTAAATCCTGTCATTATATGTATGTCCATTCCTTGTTCACATCTGTATTTATGTCTTGGGAGTTACCTAACTACTGTGTGAATGAGTAGGAACTTCAGTATGCAACCACAGTAACAAGTACTGAACACCTTCAATGTCCAGTTATATTTCAAGCACTTTAGAAAGTGAAGAATTTGTGAAAACTTGTGGAATCTGAATGAAGTAAAATGGTCAGATAAAAATGAGAATAGTGACAGTGATGACAATGAATAGAAGTAATTTCAGTTGACAAGTTGGGGAAAGTATGCATAGTGCAACAATTCAGCTGAGTTTACCAGGATCTGACCTTCAACCTTTGCAAACACTGCCAGTGATGTCAGGGTCAAGAACTCCTCAAGAGGGTACATGTGTACCTGTCTGGGCAGGGAATATCATTTAGTCACCTCCACGAAAGAATGCATATGAAATACTGTTACCTAGAATCTGCTTGGACATGTTGTAGATGTGGGTATCAGTCCATGCAGCCAGTACCCAAAACACTGCAAATCTACATCTTACCTGTTGTGACAGTCGTGCCTGATGACCATACTTCAGGAAGTATGCTCCTTCAATGGCACCTGTTGTCCCGAAACTCCAACATGAGCCACACACAGACTGATCTAAATAAAAGTACCATAACCCTTGCTTATTCCATACCAGATATGTAAACTGATTTCAAAACATTCTGATACTTCACCCAAAAGCCAATATATTATCAACATAATGGAATGAACTGCTTGCTGGTAGCCTATTTTATGAGTTGTGGAATACATGTAGTATGTTCTCTTCCTTCTCTATAAGAATATAAATTACAAGGGAAAATGGAATGTTGGTCCACTCATTTCTTAAACCTAGAAATGGAGATTCCAACAACTTATGGTTTTAGGTACAACACTCATTTAATGGTCTAGGCAAAATATCTTTCATATAAGTGCACACTACCATACACAAAACTGTTCAGTGCACAAATGGAAATCCACTTCTGAAACAAGAACTGTAATTTTCTCTTTGTTATACAAATCTAAACTTATTTTCATTATAAAAAGTGGCATTAGCAGGGTAGAATCAAAGAACTTGGACAAAAATGTACTCCACTTTGTCATTCACAATCTCATTTGAAGTCACCTGGGGTACACAAGTACCTGCAGTGAGAAGCTAGCATCTAATTACCAGAGCTATGGCATGGCCTAATAAAATAAATATATTAGATCTAACTAACTAGATGGCTTACGGAACCCTAAGGTTCATCACCAAATTAACTAAAGCCCTCCACCAGTTCCTGCCTGGGCCAACAAAATCCAATCGCCTTCAACTCCTATCTCCCACAGATCAAGCTTTGTGTCTTAAACAACTTTTTTTGTGACCTCTGTACGTCAGGTTAGGGTTTAAACATAACTATATTATGGACCTATTTACTGATATGTGTTTCTCAGTTTAGATAATACCTTTAACTGGAGTGACAGCCCCATAGAGTCTCCAGTCCAGGTTAGAAGGAAGATCCTTCAACATTCTATCAAGGTGGGTGTAAGGAAAAGGGGCACCACCATTGTAACCTCTAGAGTATTGCTTTCCTCTAAGGGCCTTCAATTCCAAGTCTGTTCGATCAGCCAAGTGGTTCACACCTAACTGGAAACTATGACCAGCTCGATTCTTTGAATGGATAAACCTGCAAGCAAAGCAAAATACACATAATAGATGTTATGAATGTTGGAATAGCAATTTTACAGTAGCAATGCTAAAGCAACAAAAACTTTATAACTTTCATTTGATACACCCTAGTGAACTTATTCCTTCACAAAATACACTAGTCTGATGTACAATTGCGTAAAACCAAGGGAAAAATGGAGATGATAAGGTCTGGCTTGTATTCCAAGATTTTAGGTGATAGCAATTTTATTTTCATTTTTCCATTTGTGCTCATTATGTTGTGACATCTTGGAAATGAATTTTCCTGAGGAATGACAAAAGTTCACCTTAAAATATACACTATTTTGATAAAAATTGATATTTTCAACAAAAATTTCAGCCTGACAAGAGAAGTGATAATTTATTAATTTTATGTAAAATAGTTTTTTGACTTGTCCATCAACAAAATAACAAAACTACTATGTTTCAGAAGGTGAATTCTGTTTCCAACTTCAGGAAGAAAAGGTAGAAAATAGGACAGAAATTCTATCTGCTGGGCCCTCTGGTTAGCTAGCTTGAGCTGTTCAGATCTGAGGCTAGCTCAACCAGGGAGCACAACAAATAGCTTTCTGTCCTCTTCTCCCACCTGAAGATGGAAGCAGAGTACAGCTTATGAAACATGACAGTTATATGATTTTATTATTTATATGATGGACAGAGTCCAAAAGAACAATTTTACAATTGTCAGAAACCTTCAGACCGAATATTTTTAAATTTCCTGCAATTTGCACCTTCTTGCAATTTTCATTAATCCTCAGAAATGTGTAAATGCAGAGATCCATTGTATTTATATTTAAAAAGATGATGAGAAACAAATGGTAGGCTCTGGTGAACACAATAATGAATCTTTATGTTCCATAAAAGGCAAGGAATTTCTTGACCAACTGAGTAACAACAAGCTTTTAAAGGACCCAATTCCACAGAGTTAGTTACCAACGTGCCATAGAATTATGAAAAGACAAAACCTACACAAATTCAGTCCATGTGCACAGTTATTAGAAAGTACTGAAAGCTTAATAAGGAGATCTAAATGAGATGTTTTAGTGGTTCTTATATTTCTCACAGCCCACCTTCACAAAATAGGAGGTACAGGTGGAGAATTTTCATATCACAGTTAGTGTTTAAAAATACCTGACACACAAAATGATGCAGATTTTTACCTCAAATTCTGTCGGAAAGTCTCCTTTCTTTGGGCATTTTCCAATTCATCAGAATAATCTTTGTCATGTCTGTGTTTAAAATGATCAAATGCAGTTTCCACATGATCATCATAGTTGTGTATAAATTCCTTTATTGGGTTAAAAGTGTAGATATGTCTGTCACCTGGACCTGGAAAGCTAGTACAGGTCATGTCTAAAAGAAACCAACCATGAAGAACACATATAATTAAAATGCCATTTTAAATTTGTATATGTCACCATTTTACATGATTATTATGTCACATATTGCTAAATATGAAATGAAAACTTACTGTCAGAAACTCTGAACACATTTGGATTAGGTGTGTCAGAAGAGAACCAATCATATTCCAAGTAGTAGTGATCATAATGTGAGCCTAAGAGAGAATTATAACCTTTCATCTCATATCGGACAGGGATAGATACTTTCACTCCTTGTATCTTAGGAGACTTCTGAAAACAAAGTCAGTGAATATAATCATTATAATGCAAAAGTGATATTGTATGTTACAATGAAACCAAGGGCACAGATGAACCTGGCAGAAAATGACAATTTTTTCAGTCTCTGCTAGTCAGTAATTCTAATCATTTAATTTTGAATCTATTTATATTTTACTTCAAGCAATACTGTACAATTTATATGAAAAGTCACTTTTAGATATTCTGTAATCTCATAAATCAACCATCCTTTACATTAGAACATTTACTTGAATTAATTTCTTGTCATCATTCTTACTGTTGCCATTATAATCATCATCATACCATCTTGCAGGGTATCTGTCCATAAGCCAGGGTCAAACCTTATCCTCAATGCCCCTTATGTAGAAACTTCTGGAAAATTCATTTGTTATACTAATATCTTCAAGATGTGTGCCCATTTGTAGTTCCATGCTGTAGACTACCAGGAATGTCAGCTAAACTCTTTTGTAATGATCATGCTACACATCCAGTTTCACCAACAAGTGAGGAGCTTTCCTTCATAAAAGATTGTGAAATATGGTGAAAAACTTATGCACAAGTGTGGTTATAATTCTTTTGGAATACATATATTATCATTGCATTGTTTCCTTTTAAACTCCCAAGGTATTTAAAAATGCTCTATATTCTTGCTAGTGTTACATTTCCTGCATTTTGAACAAAAAAGCATGAACTTGAAGCATTTTGAATGAGAAACATGGTAATGATAAGCTTCAACAATACTGAGCTACAGCAAAAATAATTGAAGAAAAATAGGCAAACAACTGGAAGTGAGTATGGGAGGGAAACAATTTGTATACTACATCATTCATTTTGTCATACTCTGGCTTTTTCCAAAGCAATAACAGCATCATAAATGAAATGGGCCACTGGCACTGACTCACTCAATTTTAAACAAAATGTTTTGATAAACATAGATAGCACTATGAATAAAAGGCATATTTTTCAGCAGTTCTGAAAGTGGAATCAAAACCATTTAAAAGGAGACAATTTATCTCAGGTATGGTGTGTGTTGCCATACATAGCTCATGTTTATATTTGAAGGACTCACAGCATTTTAAAATAAAGCCCCTAAATCATTATCATCATATTCACCTTTCACAAACACTGTATTTCAATCATAAGATCTTTGTATTTTAATATTCTTTCTGCTTTTATCTTCAATACAGTTCTATCAACTGGTACAGAAAGGTTAACTAGCAAACATGACCCTTTTCTGTCTTCATATGTGATATCAGGTTTGCTTTTGCATGGTATGGTTCTGTCTGTTGTTGTTGGTGTCAGCATTGTTTTGTTGAACACTTTGTAATTGCTGTATTGTTATTTCTTTTTTGTGCTGTGGAAAGTATGTTAATATCTTTGTTAAGACATGGCCATTCCCAGAATTTGTCAATTGCCATTACATACTACAATGTTTGCTAGAGATATCATCAAAGCAATTTTGATGACTGTAACCCAGTTCAAGTTACATCAAAATAAGTGTCCCCCCACCCCACATCACATATGTGTCATATTTCAATCAGCATATCTTAAGTTAGAAGTTCTACATTAAAATTAAGTATTAGTTGGACTTTTATGAAGAATTTACTTCTAAGAACAATTCCTTACTAAGATTTTTCATAGAACATATAAGGAGTGCATATTTAAAGTCAAGGATAAATTGACAGACAAGTTCATGAGACTGATACATTCTGACCAAAATCACTATTCAAGATGAGCAAGAGTAAAGATAATGTTTTACATCCTTTTTTGAGTTATATATACTGTAATATTCTAGGCTCCTACTCAAAATAAGCACAGGCAACAGCTATGTACGACACAACTCAACAGAGAGTAAGACACTACAAATTAAATCAACCAACTCCTCTGATGAAGATAGTCATACACTTGCCTTGTAACGAATCCACATAGTATATTTGTTGACTTTCATGCCCTTTGTTTCCAATAACTGCCATTTCTCACATGTTAGGCCATTTACCAGTTCTTCACCAAGGAACTATAACAAAAATAAACAGAAGCTGAAACATCGATCACAAAAATAATATTTCTCATTTCAAACCATTTTAGTTTCTTCTCATTCTTGTTTACCTTTTATGAAGTCTGAATATGCCTTCATTTGTCAGCAATATGACCAATCAGCCACAGCATTTCACATTTATGATGAAGAGATTCAATTAAATGCAGAATCAAAATGTTGTGTCATGTGTAGCATTCAGCTGTAGCTGAATTGTAATTATGACTTACAGATGATGATGCACTTATGTCAAAACATGTAGCCACAAATTTTGTAAGTTAATAAATGAATGAATATATTTTACTGACAGTGCTTATAATCAATCAAGATGGCTGCATTAATGGAAAAGAAACAGAAAATTAATTATCACCCATGATGTATCATACCTTGAAACCTGTTAGATCTGGCAGAATACTCTGGGGTTCTATTCGACTCTCACTGCTTCCATTGACTTGTAGGCAAGAATCCAAATTGTGCACTTTTTCTGTTGTCACTGGTGCTACTTTCAAGCTGGAGCCAAACTCACCAAACTTGCTTAGCTGGTATGTTTTCACCATTCCTTAAACAGCAACAAAGGAATTGCATTTGTCATCCCGTGGTTCCAGACACCTAACACCACTGAAATACATTTCCAGCAAGTCATTGTTTTATAGATTTTATACAGATGACTTGATCTCCAAACTGTGTTTCATGGTAACTAACACTACGTAATTCCAAAATCACATTTACTGAAGTTCAACTACCTTATAACCTGCTTACAATGAAAAACTCAACCAAAAATGGCAAGTGCATAAATATTTTAGAATTCTGGTACCAGACATTATCTCAGTCCCTACTTCATATTGTCTTGATGTGCTCCAGAATGAAAAAACATGTACAGAATAGTTTTCCAAGACTTAAACTCTTTTGTTATAGCAACTCATTTAAATACATTCTTTAAACAATAAGACATTTCTGAAGAACTACATATACAACTGAACTCAGCATAAATAATTCCTCTGAATTATGTGAATGTTTTTCTGGCTGTATGAATACAAAGGGAAAAATGCAGAAACAGTCCCCTCTGAACATTAAAGACATGAATAAAACTATCATAGTAGTGATATTAGAAGAACCCTTGCTTCGTAAGACATACACAAGTTGGATAAATAACTTTTATAATTACTGAGGTTTGTTAAATTCTTAGTCACAGAAGACAGCACAATGTACCTACAAAAGTAAAAGAACAAAAGTTAAGAAAGGTAAAATTTTGGTGTAACACAATAAACCTGAGTCAGTTATCGTGGATCAAAATGAAGACTACACTCTAGTAATAAGCTCTACATTTCAGTGATAAAACAAGACAAGTGACTGTAAAGTGAGTTCAAGTGCATATGCCTCTTTGTTATCAAGTGTAACAAATTCATAAGTGGTGTTGAAAGGACAAGTTGTTACAAAAGTGCCTCACAGAAAGAAAAAAGAATCCATTAATTCAATATTAATGGCTAATTAATAGTTGATACTAGGGCTGGATTAAGGTCCTTGTAGGCCACAGGCACTGTTTTGTATGCCCCTTGATGGATGCATTTTTATGGGTCTAACAATTTCTATGGGCAAACTGATGAACAAAAGTATCTAGATAATTTTTTCTGATAGCAAATTGGTGTATGTGACATTGTGATACGTTTGTTACAAGTTTTATCATACAAATATAAAAAAGGTAACAAAACTTGTTTGCAGGTCTTGGGCACAGTACCTACTGTGCCTATTGGATAATATGACCCTGGTTGATACTGTGGTTGAATGGTGGTATAAATATACTAGTAACATAAGCATACGAGGTGCGATCGGAAAGTTTCAAGACTGTGTCAATAGAGGGCGAACCGGATGTAGTACGAGCTTCTGCCGCTAGGGGGTGCGGCCTACATTCATAGTGAATCAGTGTGCCAGCCGGCATCATCGAATTAGCATTTGTTTCTTAGTTACGGGCATTTTGGTAGTGCATTACACCGACCCTCCTGCGATTTCGGAATGGCGGATTTTCATGAACAAATCAAATTTTGCCAAAGACTCGCCAAAACGGCTACGGAAACCTATGAAATGCTAAAGCAAGCATTTGGAGAGTCCGCAATGGGTCGTGCACAAAATTTTGTGTGGCATTCACGTTTTAAAAATGGCCGAACCTCTGTCGATGATGACGAGCGTTCTGGACGACCATCTTCGAGCACAACGCCCGAAATTGTTACGATGATTCGGCAGGCCATTCACGAAGATCGACGTCGTACCATCAACGACTTGTGCGACATTGTTGGGATAGGCTATGGGACCTGTCAGCTGATTCTAAAGGAAGAACTCCACATGCGACGCATCATGACAACGCGCCAGCGCACACCGCCCTCAAAGTTCGGCAGTTTTTGGCCTCAAACACCATGGCCGTCATCCCGCACCCTCTTTATTCGCCGGATTTAGCTCCGTGTGACTTCTTCCTCTTCCCAAAGATGAAAATTCAGCTAAAGGGAAGGAGATTTGAGACGATAGAAGAGATTCAGGCAGAATCGCAGATGGTGCTTGACAGGCTGACAAAGAAAGATTTCCAGGGATGCTTCCAGGCTTGGCAGCGGCGCTGGGATCGTTGTGTTCACTCCCAGGGGAACTACTTCGAGGGTGATGGATGAATTTAATACCTGAGATAAGTGTACGGGTTTTTATAGGCGCAGTCTTGAAACTTTCCGATCGCACCTCGTATGTCACAAGTAATATTATATATGTGCCAACAGAGCAGTAAATATCTAAGCATGATATGTTAATAGAAAACTGTTGTATCAGTATATGGTGTCTGATAACTGCTTAATACCTTTAACATGTCATACTACAATTAATACAAAACACTGTAGTTGTGTTAACTGACAAATGTGTATATTTTAATTTGAATCTTAAATTCCATCTTCTTTCCTTAAAGTGAGAGGCCAAGTTTCAAACAGATACAAAATAATGGTTAAATTGATGATGAAAAGAGAACAGATGAATGAAAGGGAAAATGGAATGTATAAGTAAGTTATAGGCTTTCAACCTGTGAACACAACTTACCTCCATAATAATCAATTCGGCTAGAACCAAGCTTCAAATCATACCATGCATAGAAGGGCTCATGGATCTCTGCATAAGGGATGTACAATGTTCCTTTAACAGTATATGAATCACTGAAGTTTGGTGGTGTCTGAGAACTGTGAGAGGCAACTGTAAGTGAGACTGGAAGAGATATTAATTTTTGTGATAATATTTAATACCTTATGTCTACAAATATAATGTAAATCTCTAAAAGTATGTAATAATTATTCATTACATCACCAAGTATTTTGAACATTGCAAATTATTTTTGGTATCTTTAAGCTTTTGAAGCTGAGGTTTATCTAAATAACATTTAAGAATTCAGTTCATACCTCAAAATAACACAACCCTTCACCATTACAATAATTACTTTCTTGATGCTGTTTAAAGAAATAATTCCTGTTTACAGTAGGAATCATACAAGACCCATAAACACAAAAGGCAGATACTGAATATTAAAGCAGGTGCCACATATAGTACCCATTGGTCTTTTAAGGTAAACAATCAATTGCTGAGAATTATAAGAAAATTAAAACATATTTAGGATAATTTGAAAAAGTAAGGAGACAATGGTGCAACCCAAAAGAATCATGTCATGTTTGAATATTAAACATTTATTTATACTGTCTATAAGCTATAATAAACAAATGAGTTTTTATATAACTGATACTGATTTATTATAATACTGACACATGATGAGATAAGTTCAGTCACTTGGAAACAAAACTATTAACTACTACTACTTACACTTTATGAATCTTACTTAAATAACAGATACATTAGAACAGTATTACATACTAATGACAGTAGCAATACAGCCTCGGATTGGCTTAAAGTTAGATATGGAGTTCCACAAGGGTCTATATTGGGACCTTTGTTGTTTCTTTTATACATAAATGATTTACCCAGTATAATAACTAAATTTGCTACACCAATAATTTTTGCTGATGATACTAGCATCCTATTTTCTCATTCTAATACAAACGACTTTAATAAACACATTCATGCAATATTTGAAAATATAAATAGATGGTTTAGAATGAACAGATTATCACTAAACTTTAATAAGACACATTATATTAATTTTAAAATTAAGAGAAAAATGTCAGATACTGTTACAATAAGTTATAATAATAAATTCATTAATAATATCTTCTGTACTAAATTCTTGGGAATTATGATTGATGGTGCATTAACTTGGAAGAATCATATTGATCTATATTTAATAAATTACCCACAGAGGTTAAGAATACCTCAAATAATTTTAAAAAGTTCAAGGTTGCATTAAGGCATTTCTTAATTACTCACTCGTTTTACACTGTGGATGAGTACTTAATTGGATAACTATTGTAATAAAAATACTAATTATATTGTCTTGAATTTAGTACGCTGCTTGTCTAGATGTAATTTTTTAATGTATGTATTTTATGTTTTTATACTTGAATTTGTGACGTGTTCTATATCCACTATTGGATTCTTGGAACTTGTAAATAAATAAATAAATAAAAATAAACACTAGTTGTATTTTAGGCTTATAAAACTTGTTCCATGAACTCTCATCCAAGAATATACCTTTCAATCCAATGAATTATTTAAAAGCTAAAATTCAAATTCATTGTTATTTAATAGAAAGGCCACAAAATAATGTATACATTTTGGTTAAAGAGCTCAAAGGAAAATACCACTGGAGTATCAAGAAGTAAATTGAAGGATACTAATAAAATAGGAACTAAAAAATAACCTACAAAAAATTAAATACAGATTCAGTAACAGGTTTTTGTGATGATAGCAACAAGTCAACATGTTTCCCAGTTCTCACCAGAAGGGAATTTTGTAAACACTTGAATATCCACTGGAAGTCAGTTAACATGAGAAGGATGTATAACATGTCTTAGCACAAACACAATACTTGTTTCTAATACAAATATAAATTACATAGTCATGACAGTAGTTCACAGTTAACTACACTATAATTACAACAACAACAATTACACAAAAAAGCATTATTGCTCACATGTATTTACAATGGCTGAGAATTTCTGGTTAGGTTGATATTTACTGAGTTCAATGTTTGGCATATGAAGGTCATATCTGTACCTTGTACTTATACTGTGGATATCTGAGTTTGTTTAAAAATTTTCAGTGTTGTCCACTACAAATGATAAATAAAGAGAGCAAGAATTCACTGGCAAGTGGAACAGTATTAAATTTCTTAAACAATTCCTTACAAGAGGCCCTCACTATACTGCCTGCGAATAATCAAATAAATTTCATTTTGATGTAAAATGCTTTTGTGCTGTCTGTTGAGTTTCCCCAGGAAATATTTCAGATATACCTACAACACAGGTGCTCTAGCTCTGAATGGCCAGTCAGTAAATGGTCCCTATCAAGTTAAAAAACCTTTAAGATGGGTTAGGCCCTCATATCAAATTAGAATTTATATATCACTGCAAAAGTGGAATATGTCCTTGATTCTTCATTCAGATAAAACTCTTGATTTATACACAATTGGAAACGTTGACTGGCAATTTTGATACGACATACCTTAAACTAAGTTTCAAATAGTAATCAGAAAATTCCAATAAAATAGTATGCCGGCAATCATTTAACAAAGAAAAATAACATTGGCAAAATGAAAGTTTAATTTTGGCCCAATCACTTACCTGATATTAAAATTAAAGGCAAGAAGGGAAGGAAATCACATTTTCCAGTCATTTTAATCGATCTAGTGATAATTCCAATACTACGTGGTGCGATGAAATTAGCTGGTTACTGAAACTGTTCTTTCTCTGCACGCACACTCAAATGTTATAAGAATTCAAACAACACATGCCCAAGAAACACTACGATAGTTGACTAATCATGTGATGTCTTTCGTGTGTTTACTCACAAACTCGGGACGTCATGTGACAATGACAAGACTTTCCTCGACCTTATCGCCTGTCCTAAACATAAATAGCTTTCCTACAAATGATGGATCACAGATTATCTACAATTCTCCGTCTCACCATGTGTGACCGAAGTAACCACTTATTTGAATATCGAATTATCAACGACGTTGATAAAACTGCTTAACGTCAAAAGGTAATATATACCAAGTTGAAATAAACTTTGGTTGAAACAATGGTAACCCATTTTACGCTTTATCTGCAAACATCGAATACCTTCATCAACGTAGTATAAGCACGGATCTCTTCACAGATAACATCAACTACATCAGTCTTTGACGAGAAATACAAGTACAATGACGTCGAGCTAAGAGGTGGTAATTCAACCGGTATTAAGGGCAACTATCCTTGGTTTCAGCGTTTTTGGCGGCTGCGTTCTGTGAATTGGAACCTCGGAGCGAGTCACTTACCAGAATTTTGCTGGAAGGGATGGCAGCAGGCCGCGTACAGTACACTCCAAATAAAATATCACCACAGTATGTAACACAGGAAAGTCGATTTCACTACAAAATTAACACTGCAGAGAATATTAGATAATTTTATCTTCTTCACAACTCTTTAGTCCTCTTCCAATTCTACCACTCCTGACAGACCTTCACTTTCTGACATATCACTCGATTCATAACTGCTGCTGCTGCTGTCCACTCCATTATCTTCAATTATAATGCGTCCAATAGATTATACCTTCTTGCTCATAATAAATTTGTTCTAGTTTTTCCACATGCTGACATACATTCTCCCATTCCTCTTGCCCAATTTCTTCGAATCTCTGGCGACACATTTGCTCGACGTCCCTTATTTTAAATGTTGTGTTCTTGCTTGCAACCCATTGTTTTACATTTGCCCAAATAAGTTCAATGGAGTTTAAATTGGGATGGTAGGGCGGAAGTCTCAGCACAGTATGCCCCTTGTCTGCCAAAATCTGATCATCACATAACATTTGTGCTTTGGCTTGTTTAATTTGATTAAATCATACAGTTGAGCTTTCAACATGTCACAAAACGGGATGTTTCTTTCCAATAGCCAGGCTTTCATTTCGTCCTTCTTTGAGTTAGATGTCAGTGGTTTGTTTATCTGAGAGTTGTGATACGAGGTGTTATCAATGACCAGAACAGAGTTTGGTGTTGGCATTGTTTTTAACCAGCAGGCATAATTTTTACTGTCCATTTCATTGTGATAATCTCCAGTTTTCTGGCTAGATTTATATATGAGAAGTGCGTTTGAAATAAAGCCTGCTCTTCCTCCAGCATGAACGATGATAAGTCTCTCACCTTTTAATGTTGGCGCCAACAAACCGGAATCATTATCGTCAGTCCAATTCTTTGGTCTGGTATGGCTGCCATGAATGTAAGTCTCGTCTTCAAATATGATTGGATGTCCATCGGCTTTGTACTTTCTTAGTGCAGTCAGGTACGATACGCGCATAGATCATATATCGTGCCTTTCAATGAGCACCCCTCTGTTTGTCCTGGTCTTCTTCCACCTAAAACCGAGGTCCCTAACAATTCTTCTGAGGCTTGAACAACTTCCTTTAAAATCAATGTTCTCTTTGAGCTTTACAAGTAATTTAGCAATTGTTGGAACAGTTCCCTCCCGTGCATAGAAATTATGGATGGTGTGCCGAACAACACATTTATCAAAGTTGTCTATTTCAGTTATTCGCTTAGGGATGTCGTGCTTCTTGCCAGGCGTTCCAAATGAAATGCCTTGTTCCTCGTGTTCTCGCTCTTTGCACACATTGGTCACTCTACAAATTTATGACATGCATGTACAACAGATATATAAATCAAGATAAGAGCATCCAGAAAACATATATATTTTATTTTAAAATCTTTCCCCTAAGAATTAAATCTACATGCTTTTCTTTCTTCAATAATTTTGTTCTAGTTCCTGTGTTTTGGTAGTAAGAGCTATCTTGTTATGAGCTCCTGCTTGCAAGTGGCTCAAAAATATTACTGGTATTTTCTTTCTAAGTTGAATGATTTTGCAATGTTTTAACATTTAAATATAACCACTAAAACTGTACTATCTGTAAAATATAAAATGTTTCAAACACAATACAATTGTTTATGCCACAGAACAACAGAAATATATGAAATTATGTGTTATGTATATAACAGATAATGATGAAGCCAGTGCATTTCTAGTATTTTACAGAGCCCGAGAGTTCTGAACTTTCTTACAAGTACTAAGTAGACACCATTCACACAAATAACAGTTAATACATTAAGTAGTATGTAACAGGTGGTTAAACTACCATAATTAAAAATCTACATACCACAATAATAAAATAAACCTGTTATATATCCTCAACTTCTTGTCTTAATGGTTACATGCTCTAAAGAAAAAGAAATAAAAAACCCTGTTCAAAATGAGAAATCACATAACATCAAAATGAATCATTTTATAAATATTAATAAATTATTTATGAACACCTGTATAGCTATTGCTTGCATAAAAACCAGTGAGCTTGTATTACACTGACATTTGAGCACAGTAATATCTTCTTAAAGGTAAGAATAAACCCTACTTGCTGCCTATATCTTTTCTGACACCAGTACAGAATAAGGACATCAATAATAATAATACTGTAACTTCTATACTTTTACTGGGAAGAACTGTGCTGCTGTTATAAAATGATTCTTTCAAGATAATACAAGCTTCCAGAAAATACAAATGAAATTAAAATATGTATGCCATGCGTGGAAGTGCCAAATGGTATCTATTAACATTTAATGCGGACATTCTATGACATAACTCAAACTTATTTTACATTAGTCACATAAAATTTGAAGGCAACTTCTTAAAACTATAACAATTCAGCAAAAGAATCAACTGCTTTCAACGACAGTCTACTCAATCTGTATCTTCATCTGTGTGAAGAAAATACAGGAAGAGATTTTATTAACAAGTATGGTATCCATACTATTTCTCTTAATTGCTCTTTCTTGAATGTTTCTGACTAGTTCTCTTACATACATTCCCATTGTCTGTAAAAGAGTCTAGACAACTGCATCTTCAAGGCCAAAATAAATAACTTGATTGTATATTACATTAATTAGAGTATGGCCATTGGGGCCAAAATAATAAATAAAGAACTCATTCCTTATGAACTCAGTAAAGAAAGTGTACAATAAAACTGTGTATTACAAATTGTCAACACCTAATATTATGGCCAGGAAGTTAGAGGAGGAACCACTGCCATTCTGCAAAACTGAAGCCAAATCAGAGGGTTTCAATGAACCAAGTCCCATTGTGGGGAATTTAACTTGCTTCTGTACTTTCAAAAATAAACAAACAAACAAGAGTATACAAGGTAATCATTAAAGTAGATGAAACCCTCTTTGAGCCTCTGTTACATGAATCAAACTACTGATGTCCATCTCAAATAACATGCCAGAAAGAACAAATGAAACCCACAATAAAGCGAATATAAGGTCAACAAATAGTGAAGTTTCTTTGTCTCATTGTTATGTTCTATCTCTAATTGGCTCCATGCTGAGACAAATGAGATCTGTAGCTGAAGCCCAAGAATTCTGGACATCTTATTAAATGTGCCAGATCATGAAAACATCCTTTTCAAGTGCCAACACACTAATTCATAATGTTTAAAAATAATTAGTATACTTTACAAATATATTAATATATAATAAGTTAACAATTACATAAATTAGCAACATACTATTATAATTTTTTAATGTTTTAAGACCTTAAAAAAGTGCCTCCAACAATATAAACTCATTTTTGTTGAACTAATATAATATCTACAACCAGCAATCACTCAGAACTTTTCTTAGTTTCACTGCAGAAATTTTAGATTTCTTAATTTTGTGATTCAGATGTCATTACTTCCTTTGGCAACCACAGCTTCTGCTTGCGGATTTCCTTGTTGCAAAGCGTGTTGACAGCCATGCATCCAAATATGACACCAAGCACCAAGAAATACCCACCATAAACCACAAACTACAATGCAAAATGAACCATTAGCTTGAACTGAGGTATGATCTTGTATTAATAAACATTTATAAACACCTAATTAATTAACACTCTGTGGTAGCAGATCCTGATGATTACATCCATTTCCCATCTCAAAACCTACTTCACCAAGATCTATCTTAATGCTATTTTCTCATTTTCTTTGTAGTCTTCAAGTGGCTAATTTTAAAGAGAATTTGTCATCAAAATTCTCCATGAACTGTGTCTCTCTGCTAACTACAAGACTAGTCTATGTAGGATTTGAGGTCTTCATCGGGCTGATGATGGAGGCAGCAAGGACCTCTGAAACGTCAGTAAACTTCTACCAGACTCCACTGAACAACAACCCAGAAGACGGCCATCTTCAAGCCTAGTCCAATATAACATCCTACATTTTACTAATCTAGCAATACTTGATAGCCTGCAAACACAGAGCTACAATTACAATTAAAATTACCTGTCTACATCACCTCTGAACTATGATACCTCAAGAGTAAATGGAATATAAGGAAATAACATCTTTCAGTACACCTACAGATGTCTAATCATGCTTCCAATATATAAACAAACCATGGACACACCAATAATTATGCTTTACATAACACAATACAGACAAATAAGGTATAATATTATATAGTCACCAGCTTATCTGAACTGAACTGTTTAGTTGGTGAACAGAAATTCGCAATAGGAATTTATATTAACAGATTGTTTCTGTAACTTTTTCCTGCACTGAAATTTCTAACAGAAATGTTTTGCTAAACAGGGATCTAAGCAAACATAAGGCTAGTGTAAACATGGTAGAAATTTGTGTATGTAAGTTCCATGAAAACTGCTCCTTCAGGTTTAAAACTGTCTGAAAAAATTACATGACTGAAAACAGACAAGACTGTACTCCAAATTTCTATTCTTTTGAGAAAACAATATTAGAAGATTTATCATCATCTCTGACCTGTGGACGTATCTCCAACGCCATGCCTGCATCACTGACAACAACTAGTGTCAAGATGGACTGGAATACCAGAGCTATGAAGGTGTTCACACCGAAGATAAGGCCATAGCTGTCTTCACTTATGTTTTTTGCAACCTCAGCACTGTTGATAAAATATGAAAACAAATGTAATAGACTATAAACAGGAGACTGGAAGTACTAAAAAACATAAGAAAAAGATTCAAAATGATCCATGTTCACAGATGTATTCAGATGAGCACTCAAACACTCTTACTGCTGTATCACTACTTCATAAATCTGTCACCTAGGAGCATAACAAATTACATCCAGATTTTATTCCATATTTTAAAACTTCTGCAATATATTGTCAATTTAGAAATTCCTAACTACATGAAAGCTCTGTCCTTAAGCTGAGCCTAGAAAGCTTAAATATAAGTTAAACAAATAATACATTATTTAGTACAGTACATTCTTCTCCTGGAAGTGACAAATAGCACATGAATGCAAGAAATAGACATGACCCAAATCTGCATTACTAAGGAATATACCTTCATGAGAAGTCCAAAAGTAGACAGTAACAACTCCCCTAAATGACAAAATGCAGAGATGCCAAATCTGTTTACTTTTCATTACATATGTCTACAAAAACAGCTACAATATTACAGAAACTTTTTCATACGGTCATAAAATGTAAAAATAAAGGTACGACATAAATGGTGAAATCCTTACAGTTCTTGGCTTCTGAAATATAGGTCCTTGCAGTTCATGTGAAATTTGAGGATCTCACAGTGATGAAGATGATATTATTCTGGGATGTGATGCCATGTAGTCTCACGGGTATTTATCTCTACTTACAAGTCTACACAGCAACACAATCCAGAACAACAGTAGTGTCACTTGTTTCATGCTGTGAAAGTACTGATTCATGAGTTGATCCTGTTTCTGTTTTATATATTAATAATGCTTCATCAGCTACATAGGTTATATGGCATCAAACCAAAACATGGTGCTTAAATATTTATTTTCAGAAGTGTTAAAACACAGGTAACATTACACAGTGAAATGCCAATTTACATAACATTTAAAATTCAAGATATTTTTTCAATCCTTATCTGGCTTTCCATAAAAAGAGGTAATTAATTTCTTTATAATGAAGTAGAATTTAATTGTAAATAGAACTGTAGGCACCCACGATGTATGCAACATCATTCCCTCAGATTCTGACAAAATGTCCACATATTATGAAATGCTGTAGGAAGGACATGCACGTGATCTCAAAAACTTGAACTCAACTACACACTACAGCATCTCAGCTAACACTCAATGAATAAGAAACACCAGTACCACACAATGTATAGTCCTCAAATCCTTTATGACAGATCTTAGGCCTTTTTGTTTGTATACTCTACTGCACACAAATGTAAATCTAGGTTCAAGTCACAATAAAATGTAATTATTCATTTCAACATTTCATTAATCCAGCATTCTTACTCAAGTAAACAACTTAAATTGAGGTTTAAAATTGTACATATTGTTTTAAGATATTGTAAATGCGTCATATTGTGATTCATAAGTATTAAAAATATATTAAAATTTTTTTGCCGTCAATCACAAATATAATAATGTTAAAAGATTAAAACATCATTTAACGTTAAATGATGTTTTAATCTTTTAACATTATTATATTTGTGATTGATGGCAAAAAAATTTTAATATATTTTTAATATTGTTTTAAACTTACTTGGCAACAGTAATTACAGTGTGGTAGATGACTCCAAATAAGACATACAGAATATATGCTACTATCATGGAATTGGTCATCGCTGACATGATGAGCAATACACCTTCAATGATTGAGCAAACTGCTAGGGTAGCCTCACCCAATATATGCCAGTTAAAGTGCAACCAACCAAGGCCCAGAGATGTAGCTGCACCTGGGCAATACAGACAGACAGCCTAATTTCCTTCCCCTTCTGAATAATTTTTTTTTTTACAAGGATACACACTGGTTTTCACAAATTATAAAAACAGAAACCTACAAAAATTTGTTTGTAAAAATTACATATAGTGAAATGGAACAGAATTCATACCAAAAGTGGGGCCTACAGAGACATCAATAACAGAACTATAAGACAGTTGGTTTGCAGAATAAATTTGCATATAATAAGTAAAATATTTTTAATATACAACCTGAATGAACTGCAAACAAATCTCTAATGGAACTTCCACTGCTTTAAAGCATATTTGTACAAATAAGACTAACAGCTGCAGCTGTTATGCTTGAAAATGGAAAGGAAGAAGTGTCATGCAGTAGCTTTGCTTAATATACCATTATAATTATAAAGATAAAATTTTGTAATCACACTATTGATATTCTTTAGAAAATGTAAAATAAACATGAAAAGATAACATGAAAAGATAACATCAATAATATTTTTCTAACACTGAACCAGAATGAAATAATGTTGTTGCCACTCTGCTGCTTACAACCATGTCCTCATAAAGACTGCCAACTAAAGTGTTAAAAAATTAGATGGCATCAAAATACAATTTATCTTCTGTATGTAATGGGTAGATTTATTTGTAACTTATCATTACTTTAGGTGAACTCTTTGTTTGTATTATGCGAAATTTATATAATAGTATAAATTGTACTTTGTAATATGTATTGTATTATTATTATGACTTTTTCCACATCCTGTTGTCATCTGACTATCTTATGGATCCATGAATGTAATAAAGATGTATGAATGTATGCAATGTTCTTCTCAAATCCATTCATTCCTTAAAATAGTTGAGAACTAAATTCATCTTCATGGCAGCAGATATTTTTTTCATAAAATACATATAAAGGAAGAGGAGCACAAAGAGTACAAGAAGATATCGCCCTGACAATGGAGGCAGCAAGAACTGCTGAAACGTTGGTAAACTTCTACCAGACTACATGGCACAACCCAGAAGACAGCTATCTTCAGACTCACTGCTGTACAGTTAATTTATATTGTTAACAATTCTTGTCCCAATTTAAAAAGGAACATGTGTGCTCAAAAAACTGCCACTTACCCAGGGAATATTGTTTCATTTACTCCATTTTCTATTATTTTAAAAAAGATTACAAATTCCTGAACTATGCCATATTGCCAAATATTAGCAAAAAATTTAGCATATTCCAAATTGACTGCATCAACTTCAGACAATCACAGCCATGTCTATGAACTACAAACTATGGGATGCACCAATAATAAAACGGTCAATAAAGCAACTTTACACACAGTATGTACCTACTCAATATGGGAAATAATTTCATTTCATGTGCAGTAATTAACTTTCACAAAAGTGGAACTCCAAATATAATACTACAGGATCACATACCCACCAAAGTATACAAAGCCTCCACTGCCCCATTGTATAGATCAGTATTACTGTCTTGATGGTTCTCAACAATAATTTCCTGCCACACCAACTGGATATAGCTGAGACTCTGCAAAAAGACAAGACACACACACATATATGTTTAAAATTAACAGTCAAATGCTAAGCTGGGAATCAGATAAATCTTTCATATACAGTAAGAAATTATTCTCTATAACCATTCTTTGCGCCCCCCCCCCCCCCCCCAATCAACAATTCACTGAAACCTTCCACTGGTGAGAAAAAATTAAAAACTGATGTTCTATTCCTCAACATGTATTATGTCCTTTTCATATATAAAATAAATTTACCTGCAAAAAACCACAAGTTGCAAGTGCCCACCAGAAAGACCACTTCAGTACATATAGGTTTGTGTAAGAAGTAGTGAAATCTTTCCACAGGTAGTAATAGGCTTTTCTCCACCGACTTTCAATTCTCCTAGTATCCTGTAACCTGCCATTTATTTCTGAAGTGTCCTGAGTAGGCTGCTTTGTTTCAATCACAAAAGTGGTGGCATTTTTAACTGGTACAGTCAAAGGTACAACTGAAATAAAAATTATCAACATACAAATGAAAATGATAAAAATAAATCAGTTCATAAGCCTCTACAAGAGAGGATGTTTCTGTAAAAATGTCAGTAAATGTATTCCCTTTCAGACAGCTTAAAATCTAATAACTAACTTTCTATCCTAGAAACAGTATTTTTTATGGTAAACTTTGTAATACATACAATAAGTTTTGCCAATAACATATTTAATAGGAATAAAACATTTCAGCAATTCAAATGAAATAAATATCTCTTGCACTAATAGAAAACACTAAAAAATTACACAATCAAGTAAAATCGTATATTTTTCTGCAGTAACTGGTAGAAAGTATAGAAAACATATTTTACCTACTTAGCTACCTTTCTCTCTTACCTGAATCCTCTGTGACAGCTGCAAGGTTTTCAGCATCGGCAATCCCATCTGTTATAATGTTTTCTCTATAAAAGTAGACGCTATGTTGCACTGATGGAAGGAAGAATGCCCAGAGTGTTGCTATGCTTACAGCTAAAAAAAGTATGACACTATTATTTAGACATTTCATACTCATAGTTTCATTACTAAGTTTGAATTAATAAAATATTGTTGTGTAAAATGATAAAATTTTCTTAAAAAAGGAATCTGGCAACACCATTAAAACAGCATAGATATTCAAAATTCAGAGTGGTCGTTGTGACATTAAAAATCATACAGCAGACAAGAAATTCCCTATCATTTATGAAACTAAAAGATTAATTACTGTATTCTCAACATCCCCCACTTGACCCAAAACTGTACCAGAAGAATTCAGTTCACACCTTCCCATTCTATTCAAGAACTATTTTATTATTTTTTCCACCAGTGCCATGGTCTTACTTCACTATATATTTTTCACCTAAAACTGTGTGAGCATTTCTCACATTTTCCATGTATGCTACATACCTTAACCATCTCAAACTTCCTGTTGCTTCCTCTGTCTTAGGTCCAAATATTATCTCAACATCCTGTTCTCAATCACTCTCAACTGATATTTTCACTTTTATTGAAGACAACAAGGTTCACACCAAATTAAGTAAGATCACAGTTTTCTATGTTTTAATCTCTGTAGTCTGAGTTTGGAGGCAGCAAGGCATAATATTCTAAACTAAAAGGTAGCAACCACTCATTATATGTAATCTCGTCTTTGGTCTTAATTTCTTCACTAACAACTTGAATTGTTATTGTCATTCCAAACAACTGTGCCGCACAAAGACATCTGTCTTCTGGCTTGTTGCACCATATAGTCTGGTAGACGTTTACTGGTGTTTCAGATGTGCTAGCTGCATCCATCATTAGGATGATCATCTGTAAAACATCAGTAAACGTCTACCAGACTATGTGATGCAACAACCCAAAAGACAGCCGTTTTCATACTCACTGCTGTGAGAACCTAAACTCCAACTTTGCCACATCATTCTACCGAACTAACATAAATCAATGTAAACTCCCATGCAAGCATAAAGGCAACATTCATAACGCAATAAAATCACACACACACACACACAAGTTCAAATTCATGTAAGTAATTATGTAACATTTTGTTCAAATCTCTTCATCTCTCCACTACACAGCTACATACAACAATGCAATAAGCAGAAATTGTGACTACCAGTGTTTCTCAATTTAACAGCATATACAACATATGCAAAAAGTGTGTATTTGATCTAAAACAGATTTTTGCATTAAAATAACAACTAGCTTTAACTAATGAATATACTTCAGAAAATGGTCACCAGAAGCAATAACACAGTTCAATATATGAGTATATAAGTTCAATAACTAGTCTATTACAAAAGTTGTAAACAAATCTGAAATGGAAAATCTAGCAACCCTTTGAGGATGGAATGTGTTTATTATTAATAACAACTGATATTAGCTCTTTACATTGTTGGTATAATTTTATTTATGCTATAAACCTCATGGTATGAAAGGACACAAAAAAGTGAAATGAAAAGAAATAACTATTTGATTATTTTCACATTTCATGCACCATCACACATTCACTCCTCACATCCATTTCCTCTACACTTTTCACTGTTGTGAAATATTTGTCTTGTTGTTGTTGCTGTTACACTACACATTTTGGATACTATATAGCCATTTTCAGGTCTATATGAAACTAATAAAATGGCAACATACCAGGATGCTACACTATAGAACTATCAAGAACTGAGAAATACCAATTAAAGTAAAATGAATATAGTGAGCCTACCTGCAAGAGAAATGAAATTAAGTTGGTAATAGTCTAACGTGCCAGTTGATACAAGAGCTTGGGAAACGACACCAGACAGGGCACGGCCAAAAAGGTAAGCTGTTCTCGTGTGACTGGTCACATGTTGGTAGTGCTCCCTATCTACTTGGGCATATATGTATGTGTAATATGCAACCTCTGCTGCCATGAAGAATCCATAGAAGATCTCCATTATCTACAATAAATATGATACTTCATACAAAATAAAAGTGAAGATGTGAATATATTACATTTAATATCACACAGCAACACATTTTACATTCAACATTAACTTTTCAAGTAATAGCATATTTTTATTACAATAACAACCCTGATAAGTTACTGAAGATTTCTGGTGTGAAGAAATATAGAGGACATCCAA